>NC_064833.1:78132500-78757500 GCF_024166365.1 Elephas maximus indicus
TTATGTCACACAGTTGGGTTGTAGAGGTTGGAAAGTTCCAAGTTTGTGCATCAGACATCAGACTAGAGGCTTCTCTTGACTCACATAGTTACATTGGCTGAAGGATCCAAGATCGGCAGGTCAGAGAGCAGGCTGCTGGCTCATAGGCTGCAGAGGTTGATGAATCCAAGATTGGCAGGTAAGATGGCAGGCTGCTGGCTCAAGTCCCAAGACCTGGAGTTCAGATGATGCCAAGCGGAATACAGCATCCAGAGCAGAGCAAAAGCCAGCAAACTTTGCCAGAAAGTCCATATATATTGGGTGCAGGCCACATCCCCAAGGAACTCCCTTTCAGTTGATTGGCTGCTCATAGAAGATATCATCATGGAGGTGATTACATCACTGCATAATTGCCAAACCATTGAGAATCATGGCCCAGCCAAGTTAACACACAACCTAAACTATCACCATGGGTCTCTAAGATCCAGTTCTAAAACTCTGTGACTTAAGCCATAGTTAATTTTTTTTTTTCCTGAGATTATTTTTGAGATTTAACAACAACAACAAAAAAAAAAAATTAGAGGTGTGATATCTTTTGCTTTTATGACCAGTTGTTGGTCACATCTGTGCTTTATGTGTTACCCCTTGTTATCAGAACATAGCAGTGGGTCAGCTGGAAAACATGCGTGAGCTTTATGATAATCCGCTTTCCAATGTGGCCTTGAGGGATGGTTTGTGGTAAAAAGTGAAAATGTCTATTAAAAAAATAATAATAATGAGAATAATAAGCAATTAAGGTGAGGTAAAGAGGAATTTTTTTTTTTTTTTTTTTTTAAAGAGGAATGGTACTAACACTGGAACTTGCTGGACATCAGAAGGGAAGAGCACTATAGCTGTATTTTTCTGGGCACACTCAGTGAACGAGGTGGTGCTGGGAGCCATTGTCTGGAGGATGAGCAGAATCTGAATCTTCAGGGAGAAGAGAAGACAGCTTTCCAAGGGTGGTCTTCGCTGGTGGGGGAAAGAGGTGGAAGCATGGGCCAAGGTGTGATAAACCACAGTGGCTGTCCAGTCGATTCCAACTCATGATGACCCCGTGTGTGTCAGAGTAGGGTTTTCAAAGGCTGCTTTTCAGAAGTAGAGCCCCAGGCCTTTCTTCTGAGATGCCTCTGGGTGGGCTTGAACCTCCAACCTTTCGGAACTGCGTGTTAACTGTTTGAACTAGCCAGAGATTCCTAACACAAGACAGGGAAGTGAAAATAATTTTCTTTTTTAAGGAGGCAGAGGGAGAAGTTCAATTTGTCTTGGAGGAAAAAAAAATGAGTCCGGAAATACAAAAAGTGTAGATTCTAAACCACGTACCAGCCAGCAGTTGACACTGCTGTAAAATCTGATGGATGGAGCACATTCAGGTGTTAATATTTATTTTCTCTTATGAAAGGTTAAAATTGTGCAGTTAAAATTTGGTGAGGAATGCAGATTTAGGATGGGACAAAAATCTGTAGAGCAATTATTATGGAAAAAGGCAAGTAAATCAGTTTCTATGGCTAAATAATTGGAACTGCATCAAAAGAGAAAATTACAGAAGAATTGCTTCTTGAAATATAAATAATACCTCTTAACTTACCTCCTCTGTTTTCATTTTTCATATATTCTTTGTGTGCCTATCAGTGTTAAGAAATACCTGAAAAACATTTATTATTCAAAAATAGTTATAACAGTGAATAAAAAATATGGACAGAAGATGTTTTAGAGGGAAGAATACTATGGTGTGTTTGGCTCGATTTGCTTCCTAAGATTGATGCATAAAACAATTGTCTAAAAGCTGATAAACTTTTTCATGAATTATGGTCACCAAAAATGGTATCCTTGCAAGAAGGATATAAATTATTAAAATACATGTCATTTAATACTGTGCAGATTTGTGCTGTAGCAAACAGTTTTAATCAAGGCACAGTAGCCCTGAGCACTGCATAGTTTACCAAGGTTTCAAATGCATTATGAAAACATAGTGAAGCATCCTATTTTCTGACCTGTTTTGATTTTATTTTCTCAAATTAATTCCACAAAATATTGTTAATTCATTGTCTTAATTTCTTTGCACCTAAATCATTATCAGGGTTATAGAAATTCTATGTTTTGGGCTAGTTCTTTTGTTAGTAAGAGTGATTCGACCATTGGATCTGTAACTAGAGACAAGTATATTCTCATAACAAAAATAAATACATTCTCATTGACCATTTTCAGACTTGCATAGTTATACAAATAATTCTTTTAAATAACACAAAATTGCCACCATAATATTAGTTACTAGTATACTAAAAAACTACTATGGTAGATTTTTGAGCGCTGATTACAATGTATATTATACTGCCTGACTCTCCATAAGCTGAATGTGTATGTTCTGTGGTATCATTTATAACAGTTTTTGCAAACTAAAGAAATTTTCACATTTGGAAATTTGGAAAGCAGTTTAGAATCTGAACTTTGGGCCATGCCTGTCTTTCTCATTTTCTGCCTCCCTCGTACACCCTATATTTCTACTCACCATGGAATATGCATAGCAGTGAACAGTTTAAAGACAGTACTGTACACAGTTCAAACAAGGTCTTGTTGAGAAGATGGGACTACATCTTCAACCATATGGAGTGCTGAAATTTTGGGGAACAAACCAAAATGGTAAAAAATTTTATTTAGGAAACAAAACTTGTGTGACTAAAAATAGACCAAGTCCTAAATACATTCTAGTTTATATGCATTCTGGTGTAAAACACATGTCACTAAGTAGTTTTCTAGATGGTCGGCAGAGGGCAGGTCTATTTTCTATCTATAGAATTGGTCCAGGTACCAATTATACACTTTCTTACTTTGATAAAACAAGTCTTTTCTACTTTAGTGATAAATCCGTGCTTACATATACATAAATATATATAGGAGCCCTGGTGGCGCACTGGTTAGGAGCTCAGCTGCTAATCAAAAGATTGGCAGTTCAAATCTACCAGCTGCTCTTTGGAAACCCTATGGGGCAGTTCTACTCAGTCCTAAAGATCACTATGAGTTGGAATCCACTCGACAGCAATGAGTTTTATATCTGTATCTCTATATATAAGCTTTATATATATATATGTAAGCTTCATATAGATAGATGTATATGTAAATATTTTAATATTGTCAGTCACTTTGAGGAAATGAGTGTTCATTTCAAGGCAATTTTAATTATGGATTATGTGTTGAGAAATCTCATTTCTTCATTCCAATTTTTTAAATTATTTTATTAAATATTATATGAAATATTTATCCTTTAGGGCTTAAAATATTGAAAATAAAATCATAAACTCTTATTGGAAATTTTGTATTTTTCCTCTAAAATATTCAGTTGTATGCATACTATGCAGCTGTGATACAGTGGAAAGAATATTATGGAGGAACTTTGGAGACCTGGATTCAAGTTTCCAGACTTTCAAGCGTGAATATCTTTTAACTAATTAGTGGCTTCATCTTAATGCAAATGGTTTAGCCACGCTGAGCTTCGTTGTCCTTGTCCATACATCTGCCGTGTCTTTCATGATCTCTATTTTCTTAAAAGCCTAACATCTCATACTCATATCCTATTTTGATCATTTGCCACATATTTTCTTATAAATTATATTCCTGTCAGCTTACTCGTTTATTAACCCTTATAGTTTAGCATATGTTTATTCTTTCTGCCATTCCTTTGATTTTCTGGTCAATTTCTTGTGCAGTTAACAGATAGAAAGGGAAGACATTGGAATTTATTTTTCCAAAATAGTGTAGGAAGCATAGATATTTAAACCAGTAAGTGATCGTAAACAGCATGAAGCCCATCCATGAGGAATGAGGAGAGTGATGGCAGAATTGTTCAGGGACTTGATTTTGGTTTAGAAGATCTGTTGACTCAGAAATCACTTAGACTGATACTGGTCACATTGCATGGTGCATACCCTTTTCTTAGCTGTGTTGTCAGCCTTCATGTTTCTAGTCTGATGTAGTGACTTCTTTGTGACTTTTAAGAATAAATACCTTGGTTCTCAAACTACAGTTCTGTAGCCAAGGCTAGAGTTCCTCCCTCCATCATCAGCCCATCAGTTGAGCAGGCTGGGAAGGCCACTCTTAGAGTTATTTATACCACCCCCTTCACCTTCCCACAATACAGTAGGATCCCTTGTTACCTGGTGAACTCCTCAGTCAGCAATCGCTTACCAACCCAGCCTGCCATGGCCCTGCCTAGCTGTAGATATTGGTCAGATTGTCTCATGCCCCAGGTGGGAGGCAGCTAAGTACAATAGAAAGAGCAGGACTGTTTAACCAGCTGGGTGACATTGATCTCTTAGTCTCTCTGGGCCTTAGGATTTTTCATTTGAAATACGGTCATTCTAATATTACTGCTAGAAATAGTACTGCGGTCCATTTTTCCATTTTATTAACACTACAACCTTATAATATCCTTAATATATCCTTTTAATACATACACAGTCTGAAGATAGAGATGAATATACAAAGCTTACACAGTGAATGACTATGTCCTACTCTTCACTTGCTCACTGAATTTTAAAATAAAAGAGAGAACCGAATTACATTTATTGAGTATGTGCTATGTGACAAATATCTTGGTAGGTGCTTTAGTGTATTATGTTTTTGAATATTCCTAATAACACTGTGAGATAGAAATTATTATCCCCATTTTATAGATGAGAAACTGAGATTCAGAAAAGTTTAAAAAGCAGTTTCAAAGTTACATAGCTATTAAGTTGAGGAACTGAGTTATGAACATGGATCTGTTGAACCCAAGGTGGCAAATAAATTTCATTTCAAGTGTCAGCTTCAATCATTTGATAGAGGTTTTCTGCAGTAGTGTAGAGAAGAATTCCAAGGCTGTGTCTGGGTTCCTTGGGATAATTAGTGACCTTTGTCACAGGGCGAGGGGCCAGAGGCAGCACCCCAGCCACTTATTTCTCATCCTGGAAATAGACTCTCCCTAATGTTCTTCTCCACTTTTTTTTCTAGGTAACTGTAAGAATAGGTAATGTCTTATCCTGTGTTACCCTGAGAGCAGAGCCTGAGACAAAGGCTCCTGTGCAGGTAGTTTATTTGGAAGTGTGATCCCAGGGAGCAGGAGCAAAAGACAGGGAAGGGGGGAGGAGCCAAGTTAAGGATGTGTTACTGAGTTGGCTGCCACTTATACTCAATCCGATATCACCTTCTTAGGAGCCTTATGGACTGTGTCTTAGAATTTTCCTAGCAGGAAGATCAAGGGGACAAGAAACACTTATGCCTAGGCTTCCGCCCCCATTGAGCAAGCATAGTTCTACAGATGGTAACTCTCTCCATGCTACCAGGTGGCACGTGTGTGAGTGCTCAGGGGTTATATCTGATGTCCTGTACTGTAGCATCAGAGAAGCCCGGAGGTAGAAAGCAAGAGGCAGGCAGCACAGATTGGAGGTGAAATACTGAGCCTTCAGGTTGCACCTTAACTTGGTCAGCTCAGTAGTAGCTGGTATAAGCAGTGAGGCTGAGAGAATCTTGAGGTGGTACCCAAGAAGATCAAGATCATTATTGATCTCCATAAATCCACCTAGGGAAATTCCATGGCCCTTATAAAGGCTGTGTGTATGCTTGGGAAATAATAATAACATCTAGTCTTAATGACTTCCTGAACTTTTGCTCTCACCACCCTGTTTTTGACTGATAGTAAGCTGGGCTCATAAATACTAGTCTGTCTCTAAGAGAGCAAGCACATTTTATTGAATACCTATTATGTGAAGGATTGATGCGTTTGATTTGTGGTGTTGGCAAAGAATATTGAATATACTGTGGACTGCCAGAAGAACAAATAAATCAGTCTTAAGAGAAATAAGGAGCCCTGGTGACACAGTGGTTAAAATGCTTGACTCCTTAGAAGGGAAGATGATGAGACTGCAGCTCACTTACTTTGGACACGTCATCACGAAAGACCAATCATTACAAAAGGATATCATGTTTAGTAAATCAGAAGGTCATTGAAAAGGAGAGAAGTCCACAGTAAGATGAATGGACACAATAGCCGCAACAATAGATGCTATCACACCAACAGTCAAGAAAATGACACAGAACCGGGCAACATTTCGTTTTGTTGTACATGGGGTCAACATGAGTCGGAACCAACTCGAGGGCAGCTAACAACAACAATATGTTCCAGCCTCTGAGCTAGACTTCTTAAGCCCGCGAGCTCACTCAATCAAGTATTATCAATGTTATTACCTTGCCTTACATCGGTGGAAACTAAGTCTAGGGAGACTAACTGAATTGCCTAAGGCCACACTTCTACTGAGTGGTTGAGCTGAAATAAAACACGCCTCTAACTGATTCTAAAGCCCATGTTCTTTTCCATTTTGCCAGTTGTCTAGCAGAGATGGAAGCAGAAAGGGGTTGGCCCTTGTTTTGACCTGTACTTAAGCTCTTGTCCCGGGACTCTACAAAATGAACACACCTTCTGTGACTCAGGCTGAGCTTGGCTTGGCTTGTTAGCATCCACCAAATGAGTCAACTGGAGACCTGGGTTGGTGCCACGATCTGTGCTGGAAATCCCCACTGCATCCCCATCAGAAAAAGCATCTGAGCCACACATCTTTAATCCCACGGTAACAAAAGTAAAAGTTCTTAGAAACTGCACTTTGCTTTTTCCCAGAAATGTTGGAAGTCCACATTTTCTCCAGTAATCAAAAACATATCAATTAAACAGCATTATCCAAAGTTACTAAGATAATTAGCATCAACCTCTCTGAGTCTCTGTTTTATGCAATAAGGATGTGGATTTCATGATCTTCGAGGTCCCCTCCAAGCTAAATTTTATGATACTGAGGCAACACTGAATTGTGAGATGCAAAAAAAAAATTTTTTTTTTTTTAGAGGGCTGGTTTCAACATCCTTCTTTCTTCAGGATTTCACATATACAGTGAAACCTGTGAGAGCCAGAACCCCACAGAACTCAACCAGACTGCCTTGTTTTTCTGGGCCTCTCCTCGTTTTCTGCCTTTGACAGGGTGCGGTCTTACCACTTTTCTGTTGCTCATTTTAGTGGAAAATATTTGAGTTTTCCTTGTCTGACTGGCTTCCGCCTTACGTATTTTCCTGTTTTTGCAGGTTTTACTGTAGTAGATCCTGAGGCCCAGTGATCTACTTCTGAAAAATCAGCCCGTGAAAACCCTGTGGAGCACAATGATCTGACCCCAGTGTGTATGAGGTCGCCATGAGTCCCGACTCAATGGCAGCTAACAACAAGGGATCCTGAACCTATGCTTGCCATGTGGCAGTGGAATGCATAGCTGGCAACCTCTCCTTTCTGCGTTCCTTTCCTCCACTCTTTGCTATTTCCTCATCCTATCCCAGCACCTACAAATTCTGCTCCCAAAACAGACCCTGCTCTTAAAAAGTAGTTGGATATTTATTTTGACCTTAGTGTGAAGGACCTTAAGTCAGCATATCCTCTCCCCTGGATGTATTTGCATTTTGAAATTTGTATCTAATTGTGAAATTAAGAGATTAAAAGATGGAGCCCTGGTAGTGCAGTGGTTAAGACCTTGGCTGCTAACCAGAAGATCGGCAGTTTGAATCCACCAGCTGCTCCTTGGAAACCCTATGGGCAGTTCTACCCTGTCCCATAGGGTCACTATGAGTCGGAATCAACTCGACGGCAACGGGTTTGGTTTACTCCCATTAAAGAAATTTCAGTGATCAGCCAACCTCATTTTTGAAGGCTGGGCAAGACTCTAAAATCACCCCATTAGACAAAAATCTTAAATTGGCACATGTTGTAGACCTGGAGAGAGTGCTTTCCATCTAGACTAGGAGGGAACAAAAAAATGAGGGAAAGGAGTGCAAAGCTGACATGGAGGGAGAGACCAGGGACACCACTGTGTAAGCCAGACACTCCTCCCCCTGGTGGTCCTCTGTGAAGTCAGCAGGTATAAAGCCCATGGGGGTGGTGTGTTTAGATCAGAGGTAGACAGACTACAGCTTCCAGGCCAAGTCACTCTCGAAGGCTGTGCCTCTTTTGATACAGTGTGCAAGACAAGAATTTTTTTTTTTTTATTGTGGTGCAAATATACACAAGAAAACATTCACCAGTTCAACAGTTTCTAAGAATGGTTTTTACTGTTGAATATTTGCTGCTGGTTAGGTGGTGGAGAACACTGTTAACTCCAGTTAAACAAAGTGTTATCCCCCCAAAAGGATCCCTTTTTCTCATTAGTAGACCTGAATTACAAACATACTGTACTCGGTTATTATTACTACTTTTTTAATTTTATCAAAAAATATGTGGAATTTCCCCCCTGCTGGCACAGTGGTTAAAGCAAAGGACTGCTAACTGAAAGGCTGATGGTTCAAAACCACAAGCGGCCCCACAGGAGAAAGATGTGGCAGTCTGCTTCCATATAGATTTATAGCTTTGGAAACCATATGGGGTCGCTATGGATTGGAATCAACTCAATGACAGTGGATTTCTTTTTTGGTTTGGTTATATAAATAACTACATAATATATTTGATTTTTGCCTCTTGGCCCATGAAGCTTAAAATATTTACTGTCCATCCTTTTACAGAAAAAGTTTGCCAGCCCCTGGTTTAGATGAACAAGAAATCAGGTAACAAGAGGAATGACAGGACTATGGGCGAGGATAAAAGGGGAGTGAAGGAAAGTGAGGTGATGTTACAAATAAAATGGAAAAAGGCAGAATGTTTATTCCTTAGTTATGTGAAAACTCACATGGAATCTTTAAAAACTTGCTGACTTTCCCTCACTCCAGCCAAAAAGGTCATCTACGTTAAAACACACATGTGCGTGCACACACACACGAGTGCACACGTTCATGCACACAGTATGCATACATGCACACATAGACATGCATGCACGCACACACTCACACATACACTTGACATTCTGCCTGGTGTGAGGGAAACAAGTACCTGAGCCCAAAGCCCAGCTCTGCCACGAACTCGCCTTGTACTTGGCACAGTCTTTACCCTCTGGCCTCACCATCCATCTTAGTGACTCTCTGTACCCTGAAGTTGCCAGTGGAATATCTTGATCATTAAAGCCAGTGGTTTTCCCACTTCTCTGATTCCACGGGCTTCTCTTTTGTTCTGAAATCCCCTACATAGCATGGGCCTTGCCCAAGGTTCTACCGTCAGCTCTCTGCTCTCCTTTTTTTATACTTTCGCTCGAAGACCTCATTATTTCTTGAATCTCCTCTGCTTAAAACTCTGCAGGGCCATTTCATTTCCCTGACAGAGGGCCTAATCCTTCATATCTGCAGCTCCACCCCCATCACCCCGACACATGCACCCTTCTTGACATACCTTCTGGTTTCCATGCTTTAGCCTTGCCAACTGGCTTGAACTCCATGGTTCCAGGGCTCACTCCTACTGCCTGCCTTTGTCTGCAGGAACTCACGGTCTGCAATGCTCGCTGCTCAGATTTCCTGACTGATTTCTGATCCTTCAGTTCACCATCTGACTTGATCCTCTCCTGTTACACCAATTATCTTAAACATTTAAACATTGTTTTAAAGTCATAACATCAGATTAATTTTTTGAGCAGTTCAAATTACGGTCAACTCCAATGGTAAAACATTCTCAAACACCAAAACCTCTTGCAGGTCTTAAAAATTAAATTTATTTAAGTAATATATATAAAAAAAAAAAACCAAACGCATTGCCACCAAGTCAATTCTGACTCACAGCGACCCTATCAGACAAAGTGGAACTGCCCCATAGAGTTTCCAAGGAGCGCCTGGTGGATTTGAACTGCTGACCTTTTGGCTAGCAGCCGTAGCACTTAACCACTACACCACCAGGGTTTCCAAATAATACGTCAGATTTGCACAAATATTCCAGTACTGCCTAAACGCTTACCCAAAGTAACCTACACTGTTTGGACTGGCTTTTTATAACTTAATCACACTGTTCCTGTCATTCCCCTGCTTCAGACCCACCATGGCTGCCCGTTGGTCTCAGAAGAGAATGAACATCCCCCACTGTGGCCAACAAGGCCTGAGCAGAACCCAGCAGCCAGGCTCCTACGCTTCCTCTTGTCCTGCTGCTGCTCTGTGGTCATGCTGAGCTGCTCTCCTTTGCACCCCTGCTCTTTGCCTGGCACTCTGCCCCTATCCTCTCATTAGAGGTGTTATGGATTGAACAGTGTTGCCTCAAATATGTGTAGAAATTCTAACCCCTATACCTGTGGGTGTGATCCTATTTAGAAACAAGGCTTTGTTAGGTTAATGAGGCCATATCAGCGTAGGGTGTATCCTAAACCAAATCACTTTTGAGTTATAAAAAGTGCAGGTTAGACAGGAGAAAGCACAAACAGTGGTGGTGAGGAGCTAGATGCCACATGAAGATTGCCAAAGTACCGAAGACCACCAGGACTATAGAAGCTGATTGAGACAGGGACCCTCCCTCAGAGCCAACAGAGAGAGCCTTGCAGTAGAGCTGGTGCCCTGAATTCGGACTTCTGGCCTCCTGAGCTGTGAGCAAATAAACTTCTGTTCTTTAAGGCACCCACTGTGGTCTTTCTGTTACAGCAGCACAGGAGGCTAAGACAAGTGGCTCTCGCTTGTCATCCAAGGCTCAGCTTAAAGGTCATCTCTTCAGAGAGACCTTTCCTTGGCATCTAAAGTCCTCCTCTCACTCTTCCAAATTAATCCGTTTCTTTTTCTTCCCGGATTTATCCCAACCGGAAACATTCTTGCTCATGTGTTTGTGAACTTGCTCTTCTCTGCTTACAGTGACTGGAGGGTAAGGGCCACAGGAGCAGGAGCCTTGTCCATTCTTCATGGCTTTATCTCCCGTGCCGTCCTGTCACATACTCACTCATTCCTCCCATGCATGAGTGAATGAGAGGGAACACTATTTCCCTCTGCGTGAACATTGATCTTTGGTGTGCAGGGTTACATATTTGGGTTTCAAAGAAATTCTGCATATAGGTGAGTAATATAAGAAGCCTAGCTTGATTGCAAAGCCTTGGGAGCTGATAAGAGGCTAAATTTTAGCACAGTGCCTCAGGTTTCAACAAAGCAGAGCAGATATTTTATTATGGATTAGAATGAATACCATCAGTAAATTTGAAATCAAGACTGTATGGGTGTTTGACTTTTTTTTGGTTTTGAAAAATTCCTGTTAATGTTTTTTTTATAAAAAAATTCCTGTCAGCGTTTTCCAAATCTGAGTCTTTTTGCCGTCATTTTTAAAAGAGTTAAAGAACACTGGATTTTGGTACATTTAAAGAAAAGTCTTCTCTTTAGAGCTTTAGTTGTATTTGACCTTTACTTCTTGTACACTCTTCTCAGCTTTCCTGATTGTTAACTCCGTGAGCATGTCTGTGCACACTTTCTGTAGCTTCTCTCGAATTTCTTGTACGTACATGCGTACACCGGTTGCCACTGAGTCGACTGCAACTCGTGGTGATCCAGTTGGGGTTTTCAATGGCTGATTTTCCAGAAGGAGCTCGCCAGGTCTTTCTTCCAAAGTGCTTCTGGGTGGACTTGAATCACCAACTTTTCAGTTAGCATCTGAGCACATTAACTGTTTACACTATCCAGGGACTCCACGTGGTGAATTTAGGAAAGCTTTCATAACCCCTGAGTAGGAAATTTAATTTAGAATATTCAGTAACAAGACATTGATAACAAAAACAAACATGTTGCCGTCGAGTCAATTCCAACTCCTAAACACCCTATAGAACAGAGTAGAATTGCCTCCAAGGAGCACCTGGTGGATTTGAACTGCCAGCCTATTGGTTAGCAGCCGATCTCTTAACGACTGTGCCGCCAGGGCTCCAAGACATTGAAGACATTGATAGATATCATTAAAGTACAGAAATTTCTCAGATTGTACTTTCTTCATGTGAATAAAATTATAACAAAAAAAATGTGTGTATTTGTATATGAGGTGAAAGTTTTAGACATATGTATATAGTCTTACAGATATAGAAAAAGACATGAGGTTTTGCAGTTTCCCTTCAAATACTGTTGTGTGTAATTTCACACAGAGAACATTAGAAAAAAATATTCTCTCTTTGAGTCCCATTCTGTATCTCTTACCACCTACCTCAGCTCTACACAATATCCCATATGTCTTTCCTCATTACTGCCATATTTTAAAGTCATTAGAACTCTGTGGGTAGCAAAAATACATTGGAGAGCAGCTCATAATTAATATAAACCTCTCAAGGAAATTTTAGAGTTTATCTTGATGTGTGTGTGTGTAGATATAAGTATATATGTGTATGTATAGATACATACATATGTGCGTGTGTATAATTTTTTTTATATAATTTATTTTAACTGAAGTTGGACGAAACATTTGATTATGAAAAATATTCGAAAGTATGCAGCCTGGTTTATAAGTGAACTTCTTTTACATACTTTTCACCTAATTTCAGATGTGTGACCTTCATGATTGAGCTAGAGCACTGATTTGCTTATAGGACCTGGAACCTCCTACTGACAGGTTTTTTCTGGCCGACATCATGGATCAGGTAGTGGCATCTGCTGGTAACGAGTGATACTGCTTTCCAGTTGTATAGGCGGCCTGACTTTTCATCACAGTACAGCCCTGGAAAGCACACTGTGGATTTTTTTATTGGAACCAACATATGCATAAAAGAAATAAGAACAAAACAGAGTGGGAATGACAGTTTACATTCGGGCTGGTATGTAACATAAGGAAAGAAGAAAATTAACTTTTATTGTGAATTTACCGTGTGCCTGCGAGGTGCTGTATTCTCTCACATGCTGTCACAAACTGTAGGCAAAGAAGTTATTGAACGTGCCCAAGTTCATAGGCTGGGGGAAGGGAAGGCAAGATGCAAAGCAAAATCTGACTCTGGTGAATGGTTAGGATGCCCCAGCTTTTGAAGCAAGATAACAAAGGCTAATCAGAGAAGGATTTGGGGAGGAAGGAGCACTATCCTGTACTGCCAATTATAGTATATAATGCTTTAATTTTTCCGAAGCACCATTTTCCCATGTTCATCAAAAGCCTTAAAAATGTGCATGCCGTTTGACCAAGAAATTCCAATTCTAGTAATTCATCCTCAGAAAATAATCATAGAGGGGCTTGAAGGTTTACTTACATAGATGGTTACTGCAGCATTACTATAATAGTGGAGTTCCTGGGTACAAATAGCTAATGCACTCAGCTGCTAACTGCAAGGTTGGAGGTTCAAGTCTACCCAGAGGTATCTTGAAAGAAAGCCCTGGCAATTCACTTCCAACAAATAAGCCATTGAAAACCTTATGGAGCACAGTTCTGCTCTGATACACAAAGGGTTGCCATGAGTTAGGATTGCCTCGATGGCAACTGGTATTGGTACTATAACAGCGAAAAATAAATTATCTAAACAGTAGCCAATAACAAAAGATTGTTCCTTAGGTTATGGTATATCTTTACAATGGCATGATATTTAGCCACTAAAAATATTTTGTACAGGAATAGTTAATAACAGGAAGGTTTATACCATAATATTAAAGTAACATGCAGGTTTACAATATTGTATGGTGCCATTTTTTGGGTAAAAACTCTATGTGCATATGTGAGTGTGAGTGTGAAAGTTTCAGACATATACATCTATATAGGTGTGCATGTGTGTTTATGAAGGAGATCTACCAGAATACCAACAGTGGTGGTTGTGTTTGAGAGCTAGGATGACCAGTCACATTTGTTCTCTTCTTTTCCTCATCTCTATTTTATAAATTTTCTACAATGAAAACATAATACTTTTGCATTTTTGAATAATTTATATTTTAAGAAAAGAATTAAGGTGTGGTCACAGAAAGCCACCAGAGGACCCAGAATGCAGAGAAATCAAGAGGAAATAGACCAGGATAAGAGCCAGTCCTTGCGGCAGGAAATTAACATGAAGTCAATGTTCACCAGCAAGGAGATCCAGCAGCTGGCAGAATAGTGCTTCCTTGGCTTACTGGAAAGGGAGGAGAGAGAAGCATGCAGATGGACAGGCAGCATTAGAGATGTGTCAATGGCTGGATACCCAGCCATGGTTCCTGGAGAGTAGTCCCAGGATATCAGTCGCTTTTGTTCTAGAGAAAGTGAGGCGCTGGAAAGGAGTGAAGGCAGAAACTGTACATAAACTCAGGGCAGAGGAATGAGCAAGTTCAACTAAATATGAAATTATTGGACAACGGTTTCAGGGCACTTTAACTTCCCCTAGATAACACTGCAGACAAGCTTGGGCCCAGAACCTACACCTTCCACACTAAAGATCTAAAAAATCATTTGTTCACAGATACGTGCAGCACAATAGCTGGTGTACTAAAGGTTGTTTAGGGCTGTTAATGCACTTAGAAGGAGCTGTGAAATAGACAAAACATTTCGGTTTACAGTGATATAAAAATTGCATTGATTCAAGATAGATTTGCACAGCTGATTAATTGCTGTCAATAAGTTATACATCTGTAAAAAGTTGAATTGTCCAAATATGTGTGATAGAAATATTTACAACAGTAACCAAAAAAAAAAAAAAAAAAAGAGTAGCCGGTGAGGGTGCTTACACATAACCAAATACCTCATGGGATTTGGTTCCTTGATTGGTAGGTTTAGGGTCATAGTTTGATGGAACATCCCAGTTAATTGGCCTAATATCAAATTTAGTGCCTCTGTTCTACCTCCTAGATTGTTGTGTAGTGCCTGGGGTCTTAAAACCTTGCAACTGGACATCCAAGGTACAACAGTTGGTCTCTATTCACCTGGAGCAACAGAGGAAGAAAGAAGTCAGGAATAGGAGGGGGAAATGAAATGTGAGGCTAATTGCCTCCTTTGCCGTGAGACCAGAAGAACTGAATGGTGCCTGGCAACCATTACTGAAAGTTTTGATCAAATATTCTATAGAAGAATCCCAGTCAAAAGGGGGAAGATGAGGAACAGAATTTCAAATTCTCATGGATTCCAGAATTTCTGGATCCATGGAGGCTAGATAAACCCCTGAAACTGTTGCTCTGAGATTATCTTTAAACCTTAGACCAAAAATATCCCCTGAAGTCTTCTCAAAACCAAACAATAAATTAGCTTAACTGGTAAATATCTTGAGCATTGAGCTAACTTCTATCTATACGGGATCAAATTGACAACAGCGACTCAGAAGATCAGATAAGAAACTTAATGGGGGGGGCAGTGAGTTTATGTGAATGGAACAACTCAGAAGAGAAGGGTGAGAATGGTCTCACAACTCAGAGAATGTAAGCAATGTCACTGAATTGTACATGTAGAAACTATTCAGTTGGTATATGTTCTGCTGTGTATATTCTCAACAACAAAAATTAAATAAATAAATAGATAACTGAACTAACAGATGGAACCAATATCTTCTTCTTCATCTAATTTTATTCTAGGAAGCAAAGGCAATTAAACTCATTCCTCTGACTTTAAGCATGCCCTAAAATTGGAATCATTTGCAACGCCTTAATGTCTTAAGCCTTGTGAAAGGTTCTGGTTATAAAATCTTGGAGAGAAAAAGACTTGAACTGAGTTCACTATTTCTAGACCCAGTGGCATTGCCATTGTCAGTAGATCTATATGCAATTGGTGTTATCAATAGATTTAGATCCAACTGGAGTTGCCAGTAGACCTAGATCCTGTTGTGTTGCCAATAGACCCAGATTCTGTTGTGTTGCCAGTAGATCTAGATCCTGTCGTTTAGTCAGTAGATCTAGATCTTTTTGTGTTGTCAGTAGATCTAGATGCAGTTGATGTTGCAGTACTTCGCTGGGAAAGTCACTTCAACTTTTTAGATTTCAGTTCCCTCTTCTGTAACCCCAGTGGCATAGTGGTTAAGAGCTAAGGCTGCTAACTAAAAGGTCAGCAGCTCAAATCCACCAGGTACTCCTTGGAAACTCTTTGGGAATTGACTCAATGACATTTTTTGTTTTTTAATCTGTAAAGTGAGATTACTTTGAGGATCCATCCTAAAGGCCTGAAACTCCATGACTCTCTGGACCTGAAACTTTTGCTCTTATTTTCAAGCTCCTATCTTCCTTCATATCACCTCATCCTCAAACCCCAATCCCAATCTTAAAGGAGTCTTGAAGGGAAAAATCAATCCCAAAATATCAGACTGAGGGGAGAGCTAGCTCTTTTCTCTATTCCTGGAGTATCCTGACAGCCTGTATGGCTAAAAACCTAGGAGGTAAAGCATTCTTTTATTGATCCATTTGTTCATCCAAGAAATACTGAATACGCGATTTTGTATCAGACATTGTACCAGGTCTTAAACCAAAACCAAACCCACTGCCGTCAAGTCGATCCCGACTCATAGCGACCTTATAGGACAGAGTAGAACTGCCTGGTAGAGTTTCCAAGGAGTGCCTGGTAGATTCAAACTGCCGACCTCTTGGTTAGCAGCTGTGGCACTTAACCACTATGCCAACAGGGTTTCCATACTAGGTCTTAGGGAAACACAATTTTAAAAGACACTACTCCTGCCTTTAAGACATTTACATTGTAGTGGAGGATTTTCAACTTCCCTGCTATATATTCCCCCAGAGATTTTGAACTTCTTCCCTCCTTCCCTCCTTTTCCTCCGCCCAGAGTGCTTTTAATAAATATTTTGATGGAAGCTGATTGAATATATGACTAGTACAACAGAAGGAAAAGTGCTGAGAACTACTGGTCTGATGCAGGAGACAGACACATACAGCAGATTGCTATCGTAAGAACTATAACAAGATGATATTATTGGAGCCGTAGAAACCCAGCCACATGAGCCCATTTATCCTGTCCCATTTCCAGAACTTTCCTACACACCTAGCTTCAGAACTCAATAAACTTAACAAATCTTATCAAATACTGTATTTGATATAGCTCTAAAATATATCTATTTCTTTCTGTACCCACTGTCTCTCCCTCAATCCAGTTTGCATCATCATTTCCTAACTAGTCTCCCTGCCACCTTCAAATCCATTTTCCACATTATCACCAGAGTGATATTTCTGAAACACAAATCTAATGATGTCTCTCCCCTCTTTTTATACATCTAGAGTAAAGTCTCAAACCTTAGTGCTAGTTAGGTTCACCTTCTCTGTTAGGTGCATTCTTCTCTGTGTACCATGCAGCATTATTTATGGGTGGTTTAGTTGTCTTTATGCTGGACTGCACAGAAAACCCTGTGAAGACAGACTATCATTTATTCATCAGTAGATGAATGAGCCTAGCACTATGTCTGGCACAGAGTAAGTGTCAACAGTGTTTGTTAGCACATGAAGGATTTCAGTTAGGAGGTCACATTTAGTTGAAGTCATAGGCATGGATAACATATGACTTGTAGGAGGTGCTTGATAAAGGTGTTGTTGAATGAATGGATGGACGAAGAGGATGTGGAAACTGAGCACACTGAAAACAAAACCCTGAGGGAGGCAGGGGAAGGGGAATATGAAGGAAAGTGATGGAGAAGGTGGGAGGAAAGCTAGGAAAGAGTATGGAAGGCCTGCCAAGACGCCAAGAATTTCAGTGTTTCTTAGTGTCCTCAGGGTCCAGCACAGCGACAGGTAAATGGATAAGGGAATGAATGGTGCTTAGCAAGTTCAGATCTGAAGCAAAGTCGAGTATCATAGAGACTTAGAAATGTTCACTGGACTTGACATGTAGGATGTCCTTGATAATCATCTGGATGGCAGTTTTAGTGGAATGTTTGGTGCCAGAAGTCCAGAGAGAGGATGAAAGATGAGGAAGGAAAGTTGGTGGGAATAAAACCACTCTTCAGAAGAAAGGGAAAGAGGAATATTGGGCAGTAGCTGAAGTGTGAATCTAGAGGAAGGGGGAGTTTGTGCTTGCTTGTATTTAAAGATGGGAGAAGTATGAGGATGTACATGCACACTGAGGGTGAACACTGACACCACCAGCCTCTGTTGCTCGCCTGGAGTGGAGATTCATCAGTAGACACTTTGGTCCAGGGCAAAGACGATGACTGGATGGATGAAACTGAGTTCAGGAAGCTCAGGTGTTTCATGGGCAACATCACAGAGGCAAGGAGCTGAAGTGAGAACTGTTTGTCTCAAACACTGGTCATGCTTGGAAGGTCTGAGAAACATCCATCACTTCCCAGAAGAGGAGGTTTGGTAAAAACAGGCAAGCACAGATTGAGAGGTGTGAAGGTGCTGCTTCCCGGTGCTGCTTCCTGGTGCTGCAGGTTCTTCCAGAGTAATGCCTAGAGGGTCATGGGCCAGGCCAAGATCTTAATGCTTCCCATTGCAAGTTTTCAGCTTCACCCATTGGGTGACAATACTTTTTGCTCTCTACTTTGTTAATATTTCTTCAGTAGTATTAATAATGATGGTGGTGATGATGATGGTGATGATGATAATAGTGATGATTGTAATAATATGCCAGGTATTGTGTTAAGTGCGTGATCTAATTTAATCCTTCTAATAATAACCCTATCCAGCACCCCTCTGTGAGTTTGTCCTACTGTGGTAACTTAGTGGAAGCTATGCCAACAGTATTTCAAATACCAGCAGGGTCCCCCTCAGCGGACAGGTTTCAGCAGAGCTTCCAGCGTAGGGCAGACTAGGAAGAAATACCTAGCCATCTACTTTAGAAAATTAACCAGTGAAAACCCTATGGATCACAGAATATTGCCTGAGACTTTGACTTGTTTACACATCATCAGGAGGGACCGCTGGAGAAAGTCATCAAGTTTGGTAAAGTGGAAAGCCAGCAAAGGTAAGGGAAACCCTCAGTGAGATGGATTGACACAATGGCCGCAACAAGGGACCCTAACATACTGACAGTCATGGAGATGGCACAGGGCCAGGCAACGTTTCATTCTGTCTTACAGGTGGTCACCATGACTTGGTGCCAACTCATGCCAACTGACAATAGCAACAATGCTATGAGATCCATAAAATTATCGGTAAAATTAGTTGAATAAATGAATTTTTCCTGTGAATTTATAATCGAGTCAGTGACAAAGTAGAATTTATTTTTGTGCTCAGAATTTAGGAATAAGATCTTCCATAAAAATGAGATATATATAAACCTATAATATAATATTATACATTTATAAATGCAGATTCGAGTTAAATACATTCTGTAGAAAACAGCTGCTAACAGGGAGCATGTCAGAGTCTCCTTTTACTGTCCTTTGTGTCTGTAAACTCTTATGAAACAAATAAGTGATATTTAGAAAGATATGTAACACGGGGTAGGGTACCTTTTCCCAAATTTTGTACCTTATGTAATAGTAATGAAAAACTATGATTATAATTTGTTTACTACCCTGTTTCTAATTATTATTTTGAAATAGAAATACTTCTTATGACTGACAAATAAAAATTTTCTTGCCCTCAGTGTTTACTATAAAAATGCAGAGGTAAAATAGTCTTGGGATATAGCTACATTTCTCTAACACTTTGTTTTTGTTTCTTTTTAAGCACCAAAATACAAATGTGTTTAGGAGCAATATTTGCATCTGCACAGCCATTGCAACCGACTGAATGCAAAATATATTTTCATATAGTTTATAAATGAGTGATGGCAACACACAGGAATGACCATGTCTCTAGTGTTTTCTGATACAATTTCCTAAACAAAATTGGGGGGTGCAGGGGAGGGAAGGGACTGGGAATACTTTTAAAGTCACCTAAAAGGCCTGCCTTTGAGTAGACAACAGAAGACCAGAAGGGAAATCAAACTTGGGAGAACTAAGCTTGGTTATTCATACACCTTTTTGCACTGCAGAATCACCAGACATAATGATACATGAGGGTCCCACTGCAGTTTTAAGAAAACCCCTGGCTCCGCTGAGTTCAGAAAGGGATTTTTACTCTTACCTCCTAAAATGCCTGCCTCTTTCTTTTTAATTTAACTTAGATCCAGCAAAAGAATTTAAATATATTTGAAAATTATTGTAGGAAAAATATCCCTTAGTATCAAATAGATTAAAAAACATGCCTTGAATGGTTGACTCAGGGGCTTTCACTCAACTGGCCATGAATGCTGAAACCATCTGTTTTTCTGGACGTTGTCAGGGTGAGTGTGGCAGAGGCAGCTGTTTGAAAAGGGACGCTTTGGATGATGAACCAGCCCATTGTTTCTGAGCAATTCACTTGCATTCAGAGGCTCTACCCAAGCGTACTATAGAGCAATCAAAATCAAACTATTGTTTGTACCAATCATATTGATCTGAAAAGAACGTGGTGGGATGACCCCATTGTAGATGCAAATAGTTGTTCTGAGCAGCTGTATGCTGGCCAATATGTACCTCAGTAGGAAACAGGCTTGGAAGCTAGAGGGCTCTCTGCACCCTACTGGGGAAGGAGAAAAGATTATACCAGATTGAACTGCAGTTTAAGAGGGCTGGGGGAATGAAGACACAGGTCTGTTGGCATTAGTGGTAATTTCCTTTCACAAAAAAAATTGTTGACATTAACTCTGTGGTGGCAAGCTGTTTTTATATGATAGCTTTCTGCAAACTGTGTATCGAGAATTTCCATAAAATTAGATAATGACTTAAAACTGTAGCACAAAAAGTGATTTGCTTTGGCCTCAAATATCAAGTCTTGACTAGTTCTTCAAATTAGAAAATGCAAAATCTTAGCTCATTTGGAATTATTCATACACTTTGTTTAAAGTTTTATAATTTATTTACAACTCAGAAAAATGTGGGAATAATATTGATATTGTAATATCTGCATGAATATTAACAGGGACATTCTTTGTCTAGGCAGAAAGCAAGTGGAAGCACACAAAATGAAAATTATACTGTTTAGTTTTTTTTTTAAATAACCTGAATGTTATATTTTATCCATTAACATTTAAGCTTTTTGGTTGTCCTTGTCACTTCATTGCATGCATGCTAATATCTTCTCATATAAAATTTAATCTGTTGAACTAAATGAAGGCATTAGTATCTGAAAGACATCTTTCATTAAGCAATTAACGAATCTCTCCAACAAATCTACAAAAGCATATGTGTTTATATTTAATAATTATTTGTATGATCAGCCAGTTATAAGACACGCATACATTTAGCCTTCATCATGCTATCGCTACAACTAAACTTATTTGAATTGTACTACAGAGTCCTAAGAAAAATGTGGTTGAAACTGGTTATTTGCTAAAGAAGATATACATCTATAGTTTCTGTCTTTCAAAGGCCCTCTGTGGTTTGGTATAGAAAAATGACGATTTCTAGAAGTGGAGATATTAGGCTGTGGGTGAAATTTTGCTTAATAGCGTGGCAAAAACCAGAGATAACTGAGGGAGGGTAAAGTTAAAACAATTCTGACATTTGTGGAATATGTCTCAAAGAAGGCTCAACACCCTATGTGCCAACTCACATTTATTATCAAATGTAGAGGCCGTAAGACTTTGAGTCTTTCTTAACAAAGTAAAAATACCTTAGCTACCCACGGTTTCCATTGCTTAAATAATCATTTCTGAACAACACATGAATTAGCAGCTTACTCTGCTTCACTTGAATATATTCAGTTGTCTTGATGTCCCTGCGTGTGGCATGACTTGGGGCCTGTGGAACGTAACATCATGCCAAGTTCAGTCTGTGTAATGTGAAAGAAAAAAAAATTAAAAACTATTTTCAATTTTTACTTGAATTGACTGATACGTGTGGATGATTTGATACTTCATGAAATGACTATGAAATACCTCTCTAAAATAACTATAGTGGTTCAAACTTTTTAAATGTTTTACATATAAAATTAAGAAACAGTCAATATTTCATTATTCAGATATTCAGTTGATTATATATTCCCTCTACTTTTTGAGGAATGAGACCAATCACGATGAAAACTAAAGTCAATGTCAAGGATGTATTCTAAAAAAATTTTTTTTCAGGTTATATACTAGTATCAGTGAAACTAAAATAACCCATTGCCATTGAGCTGATTCCATCTCATAGCGACCCTATAGGACAGAGTAGAACTGCCCCATAAGGTTTCCAAGGAGCAGCTGGTGGATTCGAACTGCCAACCTTTTGGTTAGCAGCCAAGCTTTTATCCACTGAGTGACCAGGGCTCCAGTATCAGTGACCATTTGGTCGTATCTCCCATACCTTTCTGTAGAAACAGTTGTAACTGTGGTAAGTGATACTCTGTAAAGAATGACCTGAGGGGTCACAATGACATGGTAACCACCAAAGAGATAATACATAACATTCATGATGCTCAGAATACTCCATTTAACTTATTACCGAGTAGTACTATTTCTTCATGAGGAAATTCAAATTATTTATATAGAAAGAAAAAAGCCCTGATGCCACAATGGTTAAAGTGTTCGGCTGCTAACTTAAAGGTCAGTGGTTTAAATCCAGCAGCCCCTCCATGGGAGAAAGATGCGTCACTCTGCTTCTGTAAAGATTACAGCCTTGGAAACCCGATGGACCAGTTACACTCTTGTCCCATAGGGTCCTTAGGTGTTGGAAGCTACTCAGTTCACACAATAACAGCAATTCATGGAAAGAAACAATTCACTGCTCTGGACTAATAAAATGAAAATCATATTAGTATCCCAAAGCTATGGTGTAATTTTCTTTGCTTTTCTTTAATCATCACAGCAATCTTTTGAGATAGATTTTAGTACACATGAGGAAACAGAGATTTAAAGAGGTTCAGAATTGCCAAGGGCCCCACAGCTGATAACTGGGAAACTTGGTTTTAACCCATGCCTATGTGTCTCCAAAGCCCCTCTCATAGCCACCAGGCTGCCCTTTGTTTCAAGAAACCAGAGAAGTGTATCAATGCCATTTAAAAAAGTATTTCAGGAATAAATGTTGTAATATAATGATTCTTTTTTTTTTTTACCCTTTGTTAATAGAAATGTCAGTTTACATAAATGGTCTATTAACCATGAATTTTATTAATTGAGGTTTATACTACATATTAAGTATTTTTCCTTTGGTAATTTTATTTACATGAGTAAATTTATTGGGAAGAAAACCATTTTTATTGAACATCTAATGTAAACTTTGACAAGGTAAATTGTTTAAATTTCTCTAGGAAATGCTAACAGAAAAATCTTAAGTTTATAAGAAAAATATGTTTGAGATAGAATGTTATAAAATAAATGACTTAGGAAATTAATGACATTATCCTTTCAGTGTAATAAATGTGTTCATGCAGAAGATGAACTTTCTTACATGGAAAGAAAGAATTTACTTCTCCAAACAAATAAAATGAAAAAATGTATTAGTATTTGAAGATCTTGTTGTTATTTACTCTGTTTTCCTTTTTATAGGACAGTTATTATATGATTCAGGGAGTGGTTAGAAGTTAAAAACAAGAAAACAATAAAACCATTTACTTGATAGTTGCCCACTTATCCTTGGTGGGCAATGATTTATCAAAAAACTAAGAGCATAATGATAAAGTTTTTTTCATCATCTTCCATCCTGTCATGCACCCATCATCTTAGTACTTGTCAAAAAGAAAGACATCCAGAAAAGTTATATTATAGACTTGCTTTATATATTTTAAACATTTGAAGAATGGTTAAGTTGTGAGCAAAAGTATAGTCTCTTAAAGGTTGAAGATAGATCAAGGAGAACGAGAAAGGCTACATGTTACACTCCTTGGAAAATACATTCAAAAATGATAATGACAACCTTCCAAAACAAGTAGCTAAACTTGGTTTTCTCTTATCATTTCCTATGGAATTCTTATTCTTCTTCGATTGTGGGTCAGTAGTCTGCTTTTACTAAATGCTCAGCCTTTGGACCATTCTTTCAAGTCACTTCTGGGTAGGTTCAAAACACCAAACTTTAGATTAATAGAAGAGTACAATCTGTTTGGAGTCTGTTAAAAAAGCTCAACATCTCAACTAAATATAAACAGTAATAGCTCAGTATTCAGCCATACTTAGAAATACCTAAATATTAAAAGATTATCTTAATTAACTCAATATTTGCCCAGGGTCTTAAAGTTATCTTGGAAATCAAATTAACCTGACATAGTATAGAAAATAATTTCTGTTGATATAAATATGTGTTAGAATTATAATTCAATTTATTCAACACATATCTTTCATAATCATAAACTTAACATGGAAATAATGTTAGCCTGTCTGATCAGTAGGAGTCCCTGGGTGGTGTAAATGGTTAAGTGTGCTCAACTACTAACCAAAAGGTTGGTGGTTCGAATCTGCCCGGAGATACCTCAGGACACAAGCCTCATGATTTGCTTCTGAAAGATCACAGTCTGGAAAACCCTATAGAGCAGATCTACTCTGCACACACCGGGTCACTGTTAGTTGGAATCGACTTGATGACAACTAATAACAAATCTGATCAGTAAGCCAGTATTAGAAGGTTAGGAAGCTTACATTAGTCAGTCTCTTTGTTAATATCTACAAAATAACTTTCTGGGATTTTGATTGAGATTGTGTTGAATCAAGTTGGAGGGAATTGTCATCTTAACAACATTGAGTCTTCCAATTCGTGAGCGTGGAATATCTCTCCGTTTCCTTAAGGCTTCTTTAATTTCTTTCATCAGAGTCTTGTAGTTTTGCACATATAAATTCTGCAAATGTTTTGTTAAATTTATACCCATGTTATTTTCATAAGGCTGCTGCAGCAAAGCACCACAAAGTGGGTGGCTTATGAGAACAGAACTTTGTCTCACAGCTCTCTGGAGACTAGGAGTATGAATTCAGGATATCATCAGGACATGCTTTCTCTGTTCACTCTAGAGGAAGAGCTTTCCTTGATTCTTTCAGCTTCTGGTAGTTCCAGGTGTTTCTTGGTGTTCCTTGTCTTGTAGATGCATCTTCACATGGCCATCTTCCCCTGTGTGTCTCTCTGTGCCTCTTTTCCTCTCCAGTAAGGAAACACTCAGACTGCATTAGGACCCACCCTACTCAAATACGACCTCACGTTTAACTTAATTGATGGCATGTTCAAAGACCCTGTTTCCATACAAGGTCATATTCATAGGCACTAGAGGTTAGGACTTCAACATAAAGTTTTTGGGAGCACCATTCAATCCATAAAAATACCTAAGCGTGCCTTTTTTTTTTTTTTAGGAGCAATGTAAATGGTATTGTGTTTCTAATTTTAAAGTCGGATTATTCCTGGTATATCAGAAAGTAATTGATTTTTATAAATCTTGTGTCTTGTGAGCTTACTATCATTGTTTATTAGTTCAAGAATTTTTTTTGTCAATTTTTTGGAATTTCTACATTTACAATTATGTCATCCATGAACACAGTGTTATTTTTTGCCTTCTCAATCTATATAATTTTTCTTGTCATATTTCAGTAGCTAAGAATTCCAGCAGGATGTTGAGCAGGAGTGGTGAGAATGAATATTCTTGCCTTTTTCCCCATCTTAGGAGGAAAGCATCTGTCATTCGCCATTAAATATAATGTAGGTTATTGTAGATGCTCTTTATCAAGTTGAAGAAGTTCCCCCTTCTGTTCCTAGTTTGCTGAGAGTTTTTGTTAGGGATAGGTGTTGGATTTTGTCAGATGCTTTTTCTGCATTAACTGATATTATCAAGAGATTTTTCTTTAGTCTGTTGATGTGGTGGATTATATTAATTAACATTTTTATTGTGCTAAATATATATGTACCAAAACAGTAGTTATTTCACATTCTTCACATGTACAATTCAATAACATTAATTATGTTTATTATGCTTTTCAACCACCACCCTTAGCATTTCCAAATTTTTTCATCATTTTGAACAGAAGCTCAGTGCCCTCTAATCAGTAACTACCCCCTTTCCCCTCCCTCCTTGCCTGCTCCTGGTAACAACTGATAAACTGTGATATCTGTAGAGTTGCCTATCCTAGATATTCATATAACTGAAATCATACAATGTTTATCCTTTTGTGACTGATTTATTTCATTTAGCATAGTGTTTTCAAGGTTCATCCATGCTATAGCCTGTATCAGTACTTCATTTCCCTTTATGGCTAATATTCTGTTGCGTGTATGTGTCACGTTTTGTTCATTCATTCATTTGTTGATGGACTTTTAGGGTGTTTCCATTGTTTGGCTATTGTTAATCGTGCTGCAGTGAACACAAGTACAAGTATTTGTGTTCCTGCTTCCAACAACTCTTGTTGTTGAACCAGACTTGTATATCTGAAAGAAGTCTTACTTGGAATTACCTTTTATACATTCTTGGGTTTTATTAGCTAACATTTTATTGAGAATTTTTCCATCTATGTTCATAGACATTGTTGCTGTTGTTAGTGCCATTGAGTCAATTTGAACTCATAGTGACCCCATGCGACAGAGTAGAACTTCCCTATAGGGTTTCCTTACCTGTAACCTTTATGGAAGCAGATCACCAGGTCTTTCTTCCCCACAGTCGCTGGGTTCAAACATCCCGCCTTTCAGTTAACAGCCTAGTGCTTAACCATTCGCGCCAGCAGGGCTCCGATTTATGAAACATATTGGTCTGTAATTTTCCTTTTTTCTAATGTCTGTATCTGGTTTTGGTATTAGCGTAATGTTGGCCTCGTAAAATGGGTTAGGAAGTGTTACCTCAGCTTCTATTTTTCTGTGATTGATCGTGGAGAATTGGTGTTAAATATTTGGAAGAATTCACCAATGATATCATCTGGGCCTGGTGTTTTCTATTTTGGAAGGTTGTCAATTATTGATTCAGTTTACTTATATTAGATTGTAAATTTCTCCTTGTGTGAGTTTTGGTAGTGTCTTTCAAGGAATTGGTCCATTTTATCTAAGCTATCAATTTGTGGGCATAATGTTGTTCATAGTATTCCTTTATTATCCTTTTAATGTCCATAGGATAAGCTGTCATGACCCCTCTTTCATTTCTGATAATTATTGACTAACCTGGCTAGAGGCTTATGAAATTTGTTGATCTTTTCAAAGAACCAGCTTTTCATTTTGTCGATTTTCACTACTGTTTTCATTGATTTCTGCTATAAATTTGATTTCTTTTTTTCTGTTTGCTTTATGCTTAAATTGTTCTTCTTTCTCTAGTTTCATAAGGTGGAATCTTAGATTATTGCTTTGTCATCTTTTTCCTTTTCTAAGAGATACATTTAATGCTATAAAATTTTCTCTAAGCATTTCTTTTGGTGCACCCCCCAAAATTTGATGAATTATATTTTCATTTGTTTAAAAATATTTTTTTAATTTATTTTAAGACTTCTTCTTTGGCCTGTATGCTAACTAGAAATCACCTTAGTGTCTTCGTTTTGTCTGCTCTGTTGTCTTTGAGCTTCTCTAAGAATTTCTCCACGTGCCCAAAAACTAGAAACAAACTAACAAAAAAAGGCACAAATCAGAAGGAAAAAAAAAAAAAGAAAAATATTGAGTCAGAAAGGTTAAAGTTATTTTGCCTCCTGAAATTCCTTCCATTCCAAACCCACTTCCATTCCCGGATCCAAGAAAATTTAGATCTGGAATTAAAGAGCCTAAGGAGTATATTCCTCCTCAGGAAATGGAGTTTAGCTGGCACCTTAGACATCTTGATGGGATCTCCAGTAGTTGCAAAGCATAATTTTTGAAAAGTTAAAAATGTGATTGTCACACAAATATGTAATAAACATGTGCTAAAACTTTATTTAACTCATTAATGGGGGAAGTAGCAGGATAGAAAAGCTAGATAGTGCTTTATAATTTTTAATGGCAAACTGAGAATACTGGATAGGCTAGTAAAAGTCATCATTTTTAATTTATCCATTTGAGATTTTAAATTATCAAAGTGAGCCAAATCAAAGAGACCTGCCCATGTATCTGTTTCCTTTGTTCTCTCTTGAACAAAAAAAAAAAATTATTTTTAAACTTTAAGAAATTTTTCTTTCTATTGAAGGATAATCTTTAAATGAGCTTTTTAATTGACTAAGAATATTTTTTTCACTCACCATAGAATCACTGTACACATAGAGCTCTAGAACATATCGCCTATGTTGTTCATTCATTTATTAAACAAATATTGTTTGAGAGCCAGGTATTGTGCTGAGGACAAGTTGGTAGGAAAGATAGACATGCCTTCTGCCCTTACGGAACTTTCAGTTCAGTCTTAAATGTTAATTGGTGAGAAATTTAAAGCTGCTCATCTATGCGTTCAGTAGAGGATTAGAATTAGACACATGATGTGGGCATGATAGAATAAAAAGAGACTGAAATTAAAGAATGAAAACAAAACAAAATTCCATGAAACTCCCAGGAATTTAAAAAATGATGTATATTTTATAGATTGGGTTAACTTTTGACTAAAGGAATGTTTACAGTTTTGTCTGTGTTTTTTATTTCTCTCTCCCAGCCTTCCTTCTCTTCCATTTGACCAGTTCACATGTCATTAGAACATTTCATAAGAGATGGGATGGGGTGCCGGAGGAAGAGAAACACATGCGACACAGCTGCAGTAATTCTAGCCTAACATCAGTAGAAGAAGTTGACGAAATCACAACATTGGGGTTTAGATGGGTGCCTTTCTCATGAAAAAGGCACAATCTGTATCTACATTTTAGTGATACATGCATAGTTTGTGTTTATTTTCATAATAAAGGATGTAAGCACAAAGACTTCTGACAATTTAATGCATTTTTCTAGACACCTTGATTTTGGGATGATAATTACCATAGAGTGTTGTCAGAAGTAAAGGGCCATTTAACCCCCAGGGATGTGCAAGATCATACTTTGGATATAGGTAAAGATGTTAAAAATTATTCTTATTTTCTACTTATACCATTTGAATTTTCTGCTTTTAATCATGTTTTATAATATATGTAATACATTTTTAAAAATAAATACTCAGATATTGGGAGAACATGCAACTTTATAAATGGGAGACTCACTGAGACAAGTGTAGAGAGCAGCATTCTAGGGGACTTGTCCTCAAATCTTTTCCCCGTTCCTTTTTCTCTGCAGAAACAAAACAAGTTACGATAGTAAACGTCACCCACTTAATGTGCAAGCAACCAGTATGCCTATGGTTTTGTAAACACACACACACACACACACACACACAAGCTTACAGGCAAGTGCTCACGTTTTTCTGTAGTGAAAAGTTGTGTTAGCAAATAAATGGGTATATTCACCCAGTAGTTCAATCTTGGAATGCTTAGAACACATAAAATAAGCATTTGTTGAGAGTCTAGTATTTGTTAGACACTGTGCCTGGGCATTGAAATACAATGGTAAACAAGACAGAGATGATCTCCATCCTCATGGAGCATCCAGCCTAGTATAATTATTACAAAAATAAATTTGTGGTTATAATTACCAGAGGATTAAATCTATTATTTTTTGTAAAACTCTTAGAACACTGCCTGGACACACAGTGAGCATAATTAATTATGTATTAAATAAATAAATAGATGATGTTTTTAGGTGCCGTCAAGTCGGTTCCGACTCTTAGCACCCCTATAGGACAGAGTAGAACTGCCCCATACGGTTTCTAAGGAGCAGCTGGTGGATTTGAACTGCTGACCTTTTTGTTAGCACCCAAGCTCTTAACCATGAGGACTCCAAATAAATATGTGTACACTATGAAACAAAAGTATAGAATACAAAGAGAATGTATAATGGTGGACACTGATCGCCTAGCCTGAGGTTCCCTGAGGATGGTTTTTAACTTGAGCAGAAATTTCCAGGTGCCTTTCATTTTTTTTTTTCATAAATGCCGGGTCTATGGTACTTTGACACTGAGTTTGTCCATGTGATTTCAGAGGCAGTAGTAGAGCATAATGGAGAACTTAAATATGCATGTTAGGTTGATCGAAGAGCAGATTATTCTTCGCAAATCCAACTTGCTGCTTGCGAGGTTGTTGTGGGGAGATGATGCCAATCAGGCACTAATTAGTGTTCAGGTAGTGGTTTAGAAATATTATCGTCTCATTCTGTGTCACCTACGTGGGCATTGAAAGCATCTTTGAATCTTTGGGTAGGGGAGGCCTGCAATCTAGCCTTGAGGAATCTCAACCTCTTTATTGTCACCAGCACATCAGACTATTGTTCAACTATCAACACGGTAGTGGAATATATCTCTTAAAATGGACAGATTTCATTTAAATTCTCTTCTATGACAGGTTTACTGTCTTTTTAACGAAGAAACTCATCAGAGATGACTCTATATATAATGTGCATCTGTGTGTGTGTTTGTGTGTGTGTGTGTACAGGCACTCCTTGCTTTGCTCAGTTCCGATGCACATGAATTTTAGTTACCACAGTTTAGTTAAATACTAGTCCTCCAACAAAATGGTTTAAATTTCAGTGACCACAGTATATTAACTGAGTAATTGCATAATGTACAAACTTCCCTGCTAGATCTCCAGTCCACAAATCACTGTGGAAGTAAGAGGTAGTCATCCTGGTCAAGGACTAATCACATCACTTTCAAGGTCGGTCAGTGATTGGTCACTGAGCATCTGTTATTCAGCTTATGCACAGACAGCAAAGCTGTAGTTATGTTGCCTCCTTTTCTCCCAGGGAGAAACCCAAGTGACATTTCACAAAAATGATAAACAAAGAGGGAATTGGTCAACCAAGATGAAAGTGCAGCAAAGAAACAAAAGTGAACTTCAAACTTTTATAAAAGAAATAGCTGTCCATGGGCGTATTGGCACTACCACTCAAAGAGCCTCTAGGTTTGCAGCTGGCGAAACTTTGTCAAGGCTCACTTAGTAACCACCGAAAGCGGTTGTGACAAAAAAGATAAAGGTGTTCCACAGGAAGTGACAACAGCAAATAACTTCACATTAAAAGAACTCTTAGAGATATTTCACCACAGTGAGAGCACAAAGGAGAAAATGCTGGAATCTGATTCAAATTTAGAAAAGAATGATGATTCATCAAGTCCTAGAAAGATGCCTTCTGAGAAGAATTCAAGCACTGTTCAAACTACTCTTTATAAGTTTTTACAAAGAAATATGTTAACTCTCAGTGTCTCTAATGTTTTAAATTACAGTGCACTAAGTAAATATTAGTTTTCTTTTTTTGTCTTTCATTTCCTTACGTTTATAACTGATAGTCAAAGACTCGACTAGAAGGCGCTGGGCTGGGTGAGTCAAAGACTTTTCAGTGTCTTGACAAACAAATATAAAGGTCATAGAACGATCATAACTTTTCCCATTGATTGTTAAGATCTCTTTGCACGGTTTCAACTCGCATGGTCATTTTTGGGTTTTGCAGTACCATGCAAAGCAAGGGCTGCCTCTGTGTGTGCGTGTAGTGTGTGTGTTCTGGTCAAGTAATGAAGTATTTAACATAGGAAGTCTTGGGTTAATGTTTTTCACGTGTGTTGATGTACCAACCAGTATAGAGCCATTTGAGCATTTATATTTAAAAATTGCTGTTATCGGGTTCTGTTTGATTTAGTTGCAGAGCTTTGTTTCCTCAGCCTCAGACTGTCATTGAGCTAGGATTCCTTTTGTGAAATTTTCTTTTAACAGATTTTTCCATAACTGCATTATGAAGAACTTAGGACATAGCAAAAATTCCACATTTTCTGTAGAACGATGCAGGTATTTTTTTTTTAGAATTTAATAGACTTCTTAAGAGCTGTTTTAGTTTATAGAAAAGTTATGCAGAAAGTTCAGAGAATTCCCATATACCACCTTCGCCTGTACACTGATTCTGTTAACATCTTGCGTTCCTGTGAAGCATTTGTTGCAATCGATGAACTAATACTGATACGCTATTATTAACTAACCCCGTTGCGGTGAAGTTGATTTTCAACCATAGCAACACTATAGGACAGAGTAAAACTGACCCGTAGAGTTTCCAAGGAGCAAAACTGGTGGATTCAAACTGCCAACCTTTTGGTTAGCAACCGTAGCTCTTAGCCACTGCATCACCAGGGTTTCCTCCTTAACTAAAGCCCATTCTTTACATTAGGGTTCACTGTATGTGTTGTAGAGTTTTATGGGTTTTGCCAGATCCCATAAACATTTTGAAATTGAATTTCAGCTGTTTCCAGTATATTTTCAAGCATGTGATAAATCCCTAGGAGTTTTACTTCATGACAAAACCAAAACCAAACCAAACCCAGTGCCGTGGAGTTGATTCCGACTCATAGCAACCCTATAGGACAGAGTAGAACTGCCCCATAGAGTTTCCAAGGAGCGTCTGGCGGATTCGAACTGCCGACCATTTGGTTAGCAGCCGTAGTAGCACTTAACCATAATGCCACCAGGGTTTCCACTTCATGACAGTAATAGCAAAAATGATAAAAATAATATCAGCCGCCATTTTTTGAGCATTTGGTCTGTGTCACATATATTGCAGAGCACTTTTAATACTTTTCTTCTCATGAAATATCGTAAGTTAAAATTTGAATGCATCCAGGAAGAGAAGTCTTTCCCATATCAACATTGTTAGTATAAATGATATCTTAGGGTGTTCCCCAGTTGAAGCAAGTGGCTAACAGAGTGTGGGGCAGGGTCCTAAACGCTCAGGGCTTCCTGTTGTCTGTGTGCAGCCAAGTGGCTCCAGGGCCTTGGCTCTTGCCCTCGGAGGCCACTCAGCGCACCCATGGGATCTGAAATTTGCTTTTACCTTATACTTAGTTACAAATACACTTGGTTACTTGGTTGTATCATATTTTTAAAAAGTTAAACACAGCCCTAGTTTTAAAAAGGCACCAGCCCTATTGCCTGATGATACTGGCAGGGGCTGATAATTATACTCCCCAAATCCTCACATAGAAAACTCAATGAGCTGTATTTACTTCTTTCTGGCATTATAAAAATTATGTATCCTTTTATGTGCGGAGACGGTTCCTTGGGGATGAAGAGTTATGCACGCTCATTAACAGAAGAATAGGTACCACAGCAGGTACTGCGTGCTAAAGCCAAGACTTATGACCCTATTGTCCACATGAGTGGCAAGCATAGCTTCACCATTGTGGTGGTGAATGAGAGAATGAAGAGATAATGATGACAATGAAAGACGTTAATTTAAATGTTCTTGCTTCATACTTTGGTTAAATATTCAGATACCTTTCCAATTAACCATGCTTCTTCGAAGGTTGTAATCAAATTGTGATTAAAGCATTAACTTTTTTTGCTTAATTTCCTGGGTTTTGAAATGGAAGTTACTTTTAGATTCTGTCTGGGAAATGGCAAAGTACACTGGCCTGGCTATGAACCTTGAGTATTGGTTTCAAGTCTTTTAGCCTAAAAAAATCTTTAGACTGTTCTTATTGGTCTTTCTAGATTGATGTTCCCTGACTCCGTTGGCAAATATATTATCATAACCTTCGCCTAACAATTCCTACTTGGTCTTCTGTTCCCTATAGTCCTTTTCAATTTAGAAGAATGAAGTGGTGGGGTCATGCGGGCACTTTGATGTTGGAATTTTTATGATAATTATTCTTTTCAAAATTCAGGCCCTTTGTGTCATTGACTATTATGATCGATGTATATTCTGTGTGAAGACCTAATTCATGAGAATTATCATGAAAATCAGTTCGTTGGCTGTATATACCTTAAAAGTTCTCAAGTCAACAGAAAATAATTTTCAAGAAAAAAGTAAATCAGTGAAAGCAGGGAATCTTCAGAATAATGTCATTCGGAATCCTAGTCTGCAAAGAGAAATGGTGCATTGTTATGCTTACTGTTTAGAAGAAATAAGATGTGTGATAAAATTAGGCTCTAAAATTAAGTAAAATAATTTACAAGAGACTTTGTAATAGCTTATCATCTTAGGTTGGGTTCCTCTGGGGCAGAACTATGCAGGGGTTCCCAGGGAATTTCTTGAGGGAACAGAGAGAACCAGACAGGGAAGGGAGAAAGTAGAGGAAGGTGTGCTCTGAGACAGAAGTCTCCCAGAGGTTGGGCTTCTGCCTAATCCTGCACAAGAACTCTGGAATATAAACTATATTTATGTGTGTTGAAGGCTCGTACTGAAACTGGACCAATGGGTCCATGCCCAGCGTGCAAGAAGCCAAACTCTCAGACACTGGTTTTGAGAGGAAGAAAGAGTTTAGTTTGCAGGCTACCAAGTAGGAACTCAGAGGTGTCTACCTCAGATTGAGTTCCCCCATCTGCGTGAGCAATGTGCAATTTATACATATTCATTTAGGGGTGGAGGGAAACGGTAGGTAGGATAAGAGGTTTTACCTATTCATAGTTTCTGATTATTTATTACGAGGTGAGGCTAAGACTAGGCACGGAAGTGGCCAACGGACCAAATGCTTTTGAAATGGGCTTGACTATTGTTGATAATGATAATGCATTTCCGGTGATTTTGGTTCCTTGGCCTGAGTCTTCAGATTCCTTGACATAAGTTCTCTTGCATTATTGAGCATGCGTGGCAGCCCAGGGTCGTTTGTCAGTCATTATGGTCTGCTCTGAGCATGTCAGGCTATGCTGAGCTGGTTAGATCTGGACTCGTCCAGGGCTCTCTGGAGGGTCTAAAAAACAACTTAGAGGAAGTGAGTGACATGGTAGGGAGGTGACCGGGAGAGGCCTAATTAATTAGGCTTCTTCAGTCTCCAGAGTCCCCTAACAATACTCCCTCACCCTATAATCATTGGTTAAGAGTCACGGGATGGGAAAGGATCCTAAACCCTCGAGTACTTCCCGCTCTGCGCACAATGGCTCCGCAGCCTGAGAGTTGTCGTGGAGACAGCTACAGGTGCTGGCCTTTGAGTGACACAGGTTATATATTCAAGGGGTGGCATGGGCACAGAAACAGTAAAAAGGAGAAAGAGGGTGAGAGGGCTTTAACACTGTTACACAGATGATCCTGAGTTACTTAAGAATGAGCAATACGAAAAACATACACAAAAATCCAATGAGGGTATTTCAAAACTTTATAATCTCTTAGGGGAAAAAACAAATTAAATCAGCCATACCTGGAATCCTGGTTTGTTGCTTTGCTCTTAATCTTGCAACAAACAGACAGAACCTACCATTTATTGAGCACGTGCTGTATGTCAGGAACTGTACCAGGCACTTCACGTACGTGGTTCCTCAGGGCAATGAAGGTGGTTCTGATTTAAGACTCAGTGGTCTGCAAAAATGATTGTTGAGTAAGTCAATGAATAAAGGAATGAATAAGCCCTATCCAGTCAAAGATAGGCTGGATATATACTATATCCCATTATCTAGTGAAATGCAGCCTGTAAGTGGCTGACTCAAGACATAAGGCATGTTACACAATAAAGCCCAAGGTGGTCTAATCTGTTATTGTAAACTGCCTCTCCAAAAGCAAATAATTTTCGTTGTTAAGTGCCGAGTTAATTCAAATCATAGCGACCCCATGTGACAGTGAAACTGCCCTATAGGCTCTTCGGGGCCGTAATCTTTACAGGAGCCGATTGTCTGATCTTTCTCCTGCTGAGCCACCAGGTGGGCTCAAACTGCCCACATTTTTGTTGGCAGCTGAGCGCTTAATCATTGTACCACCAGGGTTCCTTATTTTTTTTTAAATACTTTTAATCTCTGTGGACCCCGGTGGTGCAGTGGTTAAGCACTTAGTTGCTAACCAAGGGTCAGCAATTGGAACCCACCAGCCACTCTTCAGGAGAAAGATGTGGCAGTCTGCTTCCATAAAGATTTACAGACTTGGAAACCATATGGGGCAGTTCTCTGTCCTGGGGGGTCGCTATGAGTTGCACTCAACTCAACAGCAACAGGTGTTCTATATGCGCCTAATGATGATTCCCTACACAGCTCACACAGGACTTTCACATACATTGTCCCATTTAAACTTTACTGCAACCTTGAAAATTAGCCAGCTGATGGCCAGAGGTGAGGTAACTTGCTCATGACCACAGAGCCTGAAAATGGAAGGCTAAAGCAGCAACTGGCTCTCCTGGCTCTGTTCCAGTGCTTTTTTCTAAAATAGGAAGCTATTTCGATCACGTACCTTTTTCTATTTTGAGTTTGTGAGTTTCCTCAGGGAATTCGAAGTATCTTGAAGAATTTGTGTCATTACTGGGTCATTGTTATCTGCCGTCCACTTGGCTCCAGACCCATGGTGACTCCATGCAATACAGAACAAAATGCTCCCCGGTCCTATGCTATCCCCATGATGGGTTGTGGATCAGACAGTTGTGACCCACAGGGCTTTCACTGACTAATTTTTGGAAATAGATCACCAGGTCCTCCTTTGTAGTCCATCTTAGCCTGAAAGCTCCGCTGAAACCTGTCCAGCACCACAGCGACACACAGACCTCCACCGACAGGTGTGTGGTGGCCGTGCATGAGGTGTGTTGGCCGGAAATCAAACCCTCATCTCCTGCACAGACGGTGAGAATTCTACCCCTGAACCACCAGCGCATATTTCTAATCTAGTTCTATTACACTGAATTAAAATGAAGAGCTTTCTAGTCCTCCAAGGTACATATTCAGCCTCATTTCCCAGATATGTGTAGCTTTATGGGGATGGTCTATGCGTCATTTAAAATTGCTTCTGAAACAACATTGCTGATTAAAAGACATGAAGGTTTGGGATGAGAGAAACTATGGAGGGCCTCTTTTCCTCCTCAGATCAGAGGGCTGAAAGGTTTCCTATCCTGCATGCTTGTTCCATTTAAGGGATATATTTCCCTTTAGTTTCAACTCAGGAAGACAACACCTTAATTAAACTCCAGTGGGCAAGTTTAATTAAAGAATGTCAGTCAGCCTCTCACAGGGGAACCAGCTATCCACGAGGCGTACCGTCTGCTTCCTTCGTGATTACTCAGAAACCCCTGACCTCGCACCCACCAGGAGAGTGGGGAGTTGTTCAGAGCTGAGCGCATGGACTTCCTTGCTGAAGGAAGAGTGGGCCTTTGGTGGGCCAGTGAGCCAGGATGGGAGGTGATAAAGGTGAGCAGACACCAGGTAGGTCATCAGAGCTCGGGTTTAGAAAAGCCAGAGATTTTCTATCACTGTGTTGAACTCAGGGATTCGTAGTCATCTTTTCAGTTCTCATCCCAGTGAAGATACCTGTCTTAGTCATCTATCATCTAGCACTGGTATAACAGAAATACCACAAGTGGATGGCTTTAACAGAGAAATTTATTCTCTTACAGTCTAGTAGGCTACAAGTCCAAATTCAAGGCGTCAGCTCCAGGAGGAGGCTTTCTCTCTCTTTCCGCGCTGGAGGAAGGTCCTTGTCATCAGTTTTCCCTTGGGCTGGCAGCATCTCAGCACAGGAGCCTCAGGTCCAAAGGACACGTTTTGCTCCTGGTGCTGCTTTCTTGGTGGTATGAGCTCCCCGTGTCTCTCTGCTTACTTCTCTCTTATGTCTCAAAAGAGATTGGCTTAAGACACTATCTAATCTTGTAGATGTCATCAATAAAACCGCCACTAATCCATCCCATTACATCATAGTGATAGAATTTACAGCACATAGGGAAATCACATCAGATGACGAAATGGTGGACAGTCATACATAACTGGGAATCATGACCTAGCCAAGTTGACAGATATTTTGGGGGGACACAGCTCAATCCATGACAATACCTAAGAAGTTTGTGACACTTTCTTCCCTACTGCTGATCCTCCCTCCTTCCCCTTCCTGTGTTCTTTTCTCTGGCAGGCAGGCTCAGACCCTGCAGGGTAGCTATGGGTATGTACCTCTGAGAGCCTTTTAGCAGATTCTTCAGGCTGAAGTCAGCAATGATGTCACCAGGAATTGGGGGAGAGATTTTAGAATCACAATGTATTGAGGGCCTACTGTGGTCACTCCTACTTCTAAAAAAAAAAAAAAACTAGTTTACTTCTAAGGTGCTTTAAGTATGTGATTTTATTTAATGCCCATTTGGTGGCTCAGTGGTTAAATGATCAGCTGCTAATCAAAAGGTCAGCAGTTCAAATCTGCCCGCTGCTCCTGGGAAACCCTATGGGGCAGTTTTACTCTTCCTATAGGATTGTTATGAATAAGAATCAACTCAATGGCAACAGGTTTGGCTTGATTTTTGGTTTTATTACCTCACTCTACATGATTGTGCAAAGCTGAGGCTTAGAAAAGTTCACTGGTTTCCCCAAAATCGTAGAGCAAGCAAGTAGAGAAGCTGGAAGTTAACTAGCAAAGCTACCCATGACCTAAAAAGCAGTCGCCCAGACTTTCTTTTAAGCCATCTTATCTTCTTTATGAAAAAGTTTATTGTTTTAATTTTATTATATAAATATTACAATGCTTATTGTAAAAATCAGATAGAATGATATGCTGTTTTTACTGAGGATCCTTTAAGAAATAATTCTTTTGGTTACCAGCCAGCCTTTCACCACAACCCTCTGTGTCCTCCTCACACCTGATCCCCCCTCAGCACCTTTCCATGCTCGTGTCAACAACCTGTTACACATGCTGTCAGACCTTTCTCCACCATTGTATGTTCAAAACAAACCTGTGTATGTGCACACGTGCACGTGTGTGTGTGTGTGTAGGGATTTTGCTTTTGTTAGTCTTTCAAAGAAGAGCCCTTGTGGTGCAATGGGTAAGCACTCAGGTGCTAACTGAAAGGTCAGTGGTTCCAACTCACCAACCATTCCACAGGAGAAGGATGTGACAGTCTGCTCCCATAAAGATTACAGCCTAGGAAACCCAATGGGACAGTTCTACTCTATCATATAAGGTCCTATGAGTCTGAACCGACTCGATGGCACACAATAGTGTTTCAAAACATGTTCTCTGCAGCTTAGACTTTTCCTTCAGCAGTACAACCTTGTCAACTGGTATAGCTCTAACACGCTCTTCTAAAGGCTACTTAGTATTCCATACTGCGAATCTGCCACAATTTTTCTTCTTTGCTTCCAGTTTTTTGTTTTTGTTTTGGCCTTAGTTTTGTTTTTTGTTCCTCCCCTAGAGACAATTCTGTATTAAATTTGTTTATGTATCATTTCATATTGGTGCTTTATTTCTATAGGACACATTTCCTAGACGTGAGATTTTGGGGTTGCAGGATATATTCACTGTTTCATAGGTATCGAAAGATTGCCTGAATACTTTCTAGGGCGTGTGATTATACTTTATCAAAAACCCATCAGACTGACATAGGAATGGACACATGTGCCCCCAACTGGCCTCTAACTCCCGAAAACCCTGGCTCTCCCTTAGTCAAATGTGTTTGTAAACTTTGCAGCCTGGAGTAGGTAGAGACTGGAAGCCACAGGACCAGGGTGAAAACAGATTGGCAGATACAGTGTGATGATTCCTTGTGCACGTGTCTCCTGAACTGCTGAGTTAGTTCAAATTCAGAAAATAGTTCTAAAATGTATACTTGTTGGGCATTTGCATGGATTGTTGCAAAGCACTTCAGTTTGGCCATTTATTTATAGACACTCCCTATGGTGCATTTTTACAGAGCAAGACTTTAGAGCTGGAGCTGTTACAGTGATGGCTCTTCTGTATTCTGTATAGAATTTGTGAGCCACGTCTTCTGATGGGATGTGTCATTAGAGCAAGCTGCAAAGTGATCTCACTCAGGGCTTTGTGAAAGCCTGTTTCCAAAATGTTCAAAATTTTTGAAAGAATGAGACATTTATTTAAGTTTACTTTAAAGACCACTGATTCAGGGCTAATGATTGTATCATTTATTAATCAAATGTATTTAGCAGGGAAAAAAAAAAAAAAGCCAGCTACAATTCACTTAACAATTGAGATTTTACTCTATTTTAACGTTATTTTAATGAGCTACAGATTTGAATGTGGGCTTTGTTCATCTGTTGCTTCCGCTCAATTGCAGTTTCACCCTAAGAAGACACAAGACAGATTGATCAGGCTCCCAGTCATTGTGAGGCTTAAATGAAGTGAACAGGGCCTTATGTTTCTAAACCAAATGAGAGGATTAAGGCAAAAAGAAAAAGAACGGGGTGGTGGGGGGGGAACTCCGCCCATACCCCTTAAAAAAAAAAAAAAAACCCCTTACCCCCCCCAAAAATCACTACTCCCCACACCCTTTAAGTCATCTGTTTGCTATTCCTAAATTTGCTACTACAGGGTCTCAGATTTCCTAGGAAAACCTCAGGAGATGAAATCACAAAAATGAAAATCACAAATATAAAACCTCAGGACATGAAATCACAAAAATGAAAAGCACAAATATACAAGACAACTATTAGCATGTGTAAATTTAAGGGAAAGCTATCATCCTATCTCATTTTTTGAAACACGGCAATTTCAATGCAGAAGTAAAAACATTATAATTATGTTGAATTTTCTTTAGTAGATAATGTTTTTATGTTCAAATTTTAAAAGATATTTACTGTGTCTTTATTAAAAATTATTCTGAATTTTTATGATTTTTTAAAAAAAATTCAAAATATAATTTGTTGGTACTAAAAGTGATTTTTTTTTTCTGGTTAATATTCATAGCCATATTTTCAACCCTGGATATGATTTTGGGAACTTCTCTGATGGGCCATATAAGGTCTGACAAGCATACGTTTTGGCTGCTCTGCTTTTCAAATTGGAAGTGCATCCTACTGAGGCTGTATCATTCAACATGCAGTTTTCCATTATATTTATACATCAGCTTTGCTGCTTAAGATGAAGAAGGAACTTGACATTCAGAAAACAGAACTTAGTGTGCAGTCAACTTCAGGCTATGGGAAGCTATATTGAAACATTGACCAACCTCATTAAAAATTACTTAATCATAGTTTCTGAACTTCCATGGTTCAACCTTCTGATATAAGAAAAACATTGGATGCCCCATTATGTTTTTTTTTTATAAATTACAAATGGTTTATATATGATGTGAGGTTTGTAAGTTAACCTTTTAGACAACAGCGTCCTCTGATTAACAGTAATCAAAGTTTTATAAGCAAAATCATGGATGAAGTAATTCTGATCCCGTGAACTTATTTGAAAGATACGGTAAGTGCAAACATTTGCAGTAAGGAATACTGTATATGCTGTGTGGTACAAACAGTTAACAACTCAGCTGCTAACTGAAGGGTTGGCGGTTCAAACCCACCCAGAGGCGCCTCCAGAAGAAAAAGGCCTGATGATCCACTTTCGAAAGAGCAGCCACTGGAAACTTCATGGAGCACAGTTCTGCTCTGACACACATGGGGTCTCAGTGAGTGAGTCAACTTGACGGCAGCTGGTTTGGTTTTTTTATACAGATGAAGTATCATTTTATATGCTAGGTATACCCCTAGACAGTCTGCAACTAATTCACACATTTAAAAACGTAAATTTCAGTAGGTGAGCTCACTACATAAAAAATTCCTATCGCTCATCCAAAACCAAAACCCACTGCCGTCGAGTCGATTCTGACTCATAGCGACCCTATAGGACAGAGTAGAACTGCCCCATAGAGTTTCCAAGGAGCGCCTGGCGGATCTGAACTGCCAACTTCTTGGTTAGCAGCCGTACCACTTAACCATTTCGCCACCATGCTACAAGTTGTTGTTGGTGGTGTCAGGTGCCATCAAGTTGATTTCGACTCATAGCCACCCTGTGTACTTCAGAACAAAACACTGCACAATCCTGTGCCATCCTTGCCATCATTGTTATGCTTGAGCCCATTGTTACAGCCACTGTGTCAATCTATCTCGTTGAAGGACTTCCTCTTTTTCGATGACCCTCTACTTTATCAAGCATGATGCTCTTCTCCAGGGACTGGCCTCTCCTGATAACGTGTCCAAAGTACGTGAGATGAAGTTTCACCATCCTTGCTTCTAACGAGTGTTCTGGCGGTACTCCTTCCAAGACAGTTTGTTTGTTTGCCACAGATACTAATCTTTTAGTTGTCCTTCTCCCATATTTCTATGTTGGTTTTGCCTAAAGTGAGTTGGACCTGTTTTAATTTTCACTGAGAGAATGTGGCTTATTTTATTTCTTATGTATTGATTGATGAATTTAAAACCTCAAATAACAATAATTAAAATGTGACAAGACCAAATACAATATTAAATAAAATACAGAAACCAAGATATTAAAAAAAAAGTAGGAATGGAGAAAAACTATCTGTGTGACCCTGTCTAAATAAAGCACTGAAATGGCCCAGAGACTTCGCCTTGCACTTTCTAACAGCCAGGGAGGATATTTATCTTGGATTTGAGCTAGTTATGCAATCTGGCAAATGACAGAGTTGCTTTTAATTTCAGGAAATGTGAATTTGTTTCTGTTTTGTTAAGATAAATGTTGAACTTATAGTACATTCTCTTCTAAAAACAAAAACAGAACTAACAACCAAAAAAACAAGCAAAAAAGCTGAGATTGATTTTACAGATGAAGAATTATGTAAGCATCCGGTGTTTTTATAATTTATTATTTGTGGTTATGTGTGACTCTGTAATATTTTAGGATTTGATCTCCTGTTTTATGTTTAAATGATAGATTTTTGTTTAAACAAAAGTAGGCCTTATTTATGTATTTACTTTTCAATAGCTTTTTGCATAAGGAAAAAAAACTGTTGGAAGTAAACTACAAATAGGTTCTATTCAAAATATAATTGAGAAGACTTTAGTAAACTCTGCTTAAATTTTTTATAACTTTTTACAATGCAGACATGAGGCTAGTTATTAATTATTACAAAGTTTAAAATACATCCATATATAGGTTTATAATTACATGATTTATGCTATTCTCTGAATTTAAAGGAATATTTTTGTCACAAGAGATTTGTTTAACTAATGTCTTTTAAAACATGCACATGACATGTTTTGGCCTCAGATTGAGATGTATGAACAGAATTATATAATGAAATATAGCCAAACTTAAAGGACTTAATTTTCTTCTGACGGCCTGTGTGTATAAGCATTGTGAGGCTGTTCTTGCATTGCTTTCAACATTAACATTTCTCTGAATAATCTGTGTATCTAAGTAACCATGATTGTGGTTCATTTCACTTAATGGCCTTCCATATAAAATTAAAGCTTTGAGAATGTTATTATTTGCATCAGCTAATACCAGCTATATTATTATTTTATAGGTCAGCTGATGTTTTCACATAACACGACAGTTTTCCCCGTCTCTTTGCTTTTCATTTTATTGTGCTGTTCCTTTCATTGATGATGCCTTCACAGTAAGTTCAAGGTGAAGTTTTCAGGCTCAAAGCTGTAAGTTAGTTCTCATGTACACAACTGACAACGGCTGTCTTTGACATTATCCTTTTATCCAGCTTTGCATTCTTTACATAAATGACCGTACCTCTGTGTTTTTAAAAAATTTTATTTCTAATGGACACATTAAAAAAATCCTTAGCTCTTCAGTGCTCTTCCGCAAACAAACGTAAAGTGGGTGTACCGCGCCTTAGATTAAAGGCCAGTAAGGCAGACAAAAGGGACACCGTTGGAAATCAGACCCTAAAAGTCTGAAGTGTTATTAAGAGGTTCAGAGATACTATGTTCCAATCAGCCTCAATAAGGGCTAAATTCCTATTGTGTTTCTTAAGCCCCCAAAAAGACATGGGAAGGAACCCAAAGTTAAAGTAGTCAAATAGAAAGCACTTAGGCCAAGAGCACATGAATGTATGGCTAGGTAATGGACCTTTCATCTCTGAAATAAAAACAGCTCAGTTCAATTGGCACTGAAGTTTCCCTCTTTCAAAAAGTTTATTTTAATGAGTTTGCATTTTATGCGTGGGCTGCTCTTTAATCGAGGCTGTTCCATTGAAATCTCACCCAATGAAGACACAAGACAGATTGTCCAAGCTTGCGGCTATTGTTAGGGGTTGATGAAGTGTATGGGCCCTTATGGTTGATAACAGAAGTAGATGGTCAAAGCCAATAAATAAAACTTTAACTCCGATTGTTGGGTGCTTGATGCTGAAAAGGTTCTATTAGCACGGATCTTTGGTTTTGAAGGACTTGTGAACCCAAAGGCAGCGTGTACCGCTGTCACACAAACTAAGTCACTTAGACAAGCAGCAATCTGTCCTATCTGATAAACTCAGTTTGGCTTTTAAAATTCCAGACTTCTTTTCAGAAATCAACACTGTTAATATCTTGACAGACAATTAACTTAATCATATGTGAATCTGCTGCACCATTGATTTATCTGTTGGAAAAGCGTGGTTTAAGGAGGAGGTGGTTTGTGCTTTGCTTTGTGGTATGTTGATGTAGATTTTAGAATTAACAGTTTAATATATTTTAAGTGTTCGTCATTTGGGTTTGTAGAGACGAGGTGGATATTTGAAAAAAAAAAATCACGAATAGTTATTGTCACAGCACCATCTCAAGTGTCATAAATGTTGGCTGCTCATCCAAACAACATTCTTATGCTCTTTCCAATTCTTTACACTTCTAAATCCCACTGAATCTAACTTTGGGGGGTGATAGACAAGATCAGTTGTGTACATATAGCTATGCTACAACCTATCAAAACCATTTGGCATGAGCTGAAGTTCTTAAAAATCAACTCCAGTGACCTCAAAATGATACAACAGTTACTTAGCACATTAGAAGCCATTGCACCCCCATGGTCATTTAAATCATGATATTTGTGGCACAACAAATGAAATTTTGGTGACCTGGAGACATTATGGTGCAGTGATTAAGAGCTACTGCTGCTAACCAAAAGGTTGGCAGTTCAAATCCCCTAGCAGCTCCTTGGAAACAATATTTAGTAGTTCTCCTCTGTCCTATAGGGTCGCTATGAGTTGGTTCAGGTTTGGTCTTTGGTTTGGTTTAGAGAATCTACCTTGTAATCATCTTTCCAGTTACCCTGAAGCAGATCCACCTATGATATTTCTGGGGCAGGATACAAATAGAGGCACTAGACTGCATCCTGTATCTACCATTCTGTAAGGGCCTGCATGTCTGGAGTGAACATCCCCACCTGCACTAAGCTCCATCATACTGATCCCTCCCTTCTAACCACTCAAAACAACCACCTTTGGCTAACCTGAGACCTGAGGGTGAAATTAATGGCTGCATGACCTGCCCTTGGTAGACAGACCCAAGAAAGAAACCTACATAGGCTGTAGAAGTGGACCCCCAATTGTTGAGGCAGGGAATTCCAAGTTCTAAACATTGGGACCATGAACATAAAGGTGGAGGGGCTAAGGACTGAATTAGTGTAGGCTCCAGTGGGCATGTCCTCTCGGCTGCCAGGCTCCCTGCTTATGAGGGATGGTGTAGGCAGAGGAGAATCCAAGGCAGATACCGTGGGTGTCTAGTCCTAAGCAAGATACTACTGAGGGACCCTGAAGCGGATGGTTAACAGCTGGTTACTCTTGGCCTGATGATGACCAGAAAAGCAATTAATAACTCCCATTTGGAATTGTCAGTGGTAGAAAGGTTCAGGCATTCTTGTATTTCTGTAGCATGGGAGAGCAGTTCACACACTTAAAAATATGTTTACCTACATAATTAAACATCGTTGTAACCTCCTGAAGTCGGTGACTTTTCCTTTACTTGGGCCTTAAGGAATACTAGATATACCAGCATTTATTATATAAATTGCTCCAGTTCTACCTTTCTAATGCTTTATTATACAATTATGTTAAAGATGGAGTATATAAATTTTGTGTCTATATTGTAATTTATAGTAATGTGTATATTAATAAATATAACCATTTATTTTGACTCATTTCATATTTTTAATATAATGATTTGCTAAAAAATTTTATTTTGGATTCCTTTCTCAAGGAGAAAAACTCTTAGAGATGTGCATCAGCATGGACGTGGTGGCCATTATGGCTCCAAATATGGCATTTTATATTTGCAGACTTCCTAAGAGGTAGACTAGATAAACAAAATTTAGTAGAATTGTAAAATTTTGTTCCATTAAACAAATGGATCTTGATGGCCCTCACAAATGGTAAAGAGCTAGCAAGTCAGTAAACATTTGGGCAATTTTCACAACATTCTGAAATGTTCAGCCAAAATTGTCGGAAAATTATACATGATGCTTAGCAGTGACAACGTGGACTCTCTGATCATGTTTATTCCTGTTCTCACTACAATAAAGAGAAAATGGGGGGGGGAATAATAAATATCAATTGTCGAATATTCCCAGCGCCCTGAACTCGCAGCTGAACTCAGAGCCTCTCCGTCTTCTTTGGCTGGGGAATAAATCACGGGGAAAGAGGTGGTTCAACTCATAGTCCTGGTCGTAGGCTTCTGCCTGTGCAAGCTTCTGAGGCTTAAATTTATGCTTATGTCACTGTAGCGCCAAGGTCTGCTTTCTCCCCTCTCTGTATTTCCCCGTTTGGGATGTAGAGAAAAGCAGTGGGAGTTTGACAGTGGGTTCCCCTTAGCATCTGCCTTTGTCACCCATTTTCCCTTCAGTGTTGCCAGTAATTTTACTAAGATGAAGGTAACATTATGGGCACTTTATGGAGGAGTGAGGGCTGGAAAAATGGAGGCAGGATTCTAGAATGATGCAAAAATGGAATATTTTTCCCAGTTATGCTGAAGCAGATCCACCCCTGATATTTATAGGGGAGGATACAAATGAAGTCCCTAGGCTGCATCCTGTATCCTCTTCTCTGTATTTTGTGGCAAAATCTTTCAGGGAGAAAAAAGTGACTAGCAAGAAAGAAAACGGAGAGAGAAGCCAGAGCTCATGAGGAAATGAAAGAAAGTGGATGTTAGGAGTAGAGAACAACCAACTTGTTTGCTGATTTATGTAAATTATCAAATGGACAGCCCTTTCAGGTCCCTTTCCTCTGTTATCAACACAGTGTCCACAGAGGTGATTTCCCATTTCTAACCCCCAAAATACTACAGTTGTTTCACAGTCTTTTAATTATATTTCAATGGTGTGAGAATTTTTTTTAATCATGAAAATTTTCTAGCATTTTCCTCTTTGAGAAAGAACAGTTTAAGTGGTAGAATAACCACCATTTTTAAAATAAAAGAATTTGTGAAGGATAACACAAATTCTGATTTCTGTCAGATTTTGAAGTAGGTGCCTTGGAAGCAACACTGGTAATTCCAAATTTCCAGCCTGTAATCCAGCGGTCAGAGGCCTTGGGAGTCTTCGGGGCCTCAGGTGATTTACCAAAGTCCCTTGTTCCAGTATTTCTGGAATTGGTTGTTCAATGGCTTGAATTCCCAGACAAGGAGCATGGGCAGTTTTGGCCCTTCTAGAGTTTTTTTCTTTTTAGAGAGAAGGGATTGTATATCTTTCCACAAGACATCCCTTCTCTTCCCAAATGACTATTAAAAAAAAAAGATTGTATGTTGAATTTATCCTGTTAATCTCTTTCTTTAAAAAAAAAATCTCATCATCTTTGCGTGCAGTCATTCGTCCTGAGAGTAGAGTAATGGGGACATCAGTTTTCATACGGAATGTGACACAGAACCAGAAATGGGACGCTGTCTTGTCCAGACTTGTCCATCACTGGGGAATGACCTTAGACTTCCTGATCAATTCTGACAAGCCACTGACAGTTTGCAGGGGAAGCACATATGTGACAAAGGACAGACAGGGGCTACATGTGTCAGCAAGAATCCAGCAATTCTGACTAGAAGGGGAAGTTGCTGACAACTTTGGTATTTGGATGCTCTGAGTTCTCTTTTTAAATGTGGCTCTGGAAAATCACAGGTGCCCCTTCTTCCAGATTCAGCTTTCCTGCTGACTTAGCCACCAAGTGGTAGGTGACACTGATGCTCTTGTTTCTTTTCCAGATTGGTTATGAATTTTCACATTTTTATTGACAAAACTCTGGATTCTGGGTGAAAAGGGGTAAATAGATATCCTTTATTTTAAAAATCACAATTGAATTGGGTTAATATCATGTTTAGCATAAAACGGGCACTTCTGGCTCAAGTTTGATTGCACAAATGGTAGAGGCCAAATAGCAGAGTGGTTAGGAGCATAGATGCTGAAACCAGACTCCATGGATTTGAATCCTGACTCCACTTAAGGGCTGAGCTGTGTTAAGCCACCTAATCTTTCTGGAAGTCAGTGTCCTTCTAGGTAAACTGGAATCGTAAGAGCTCCTATCGCCTCAAGTTGTGAGGATTGTGTGAATTTGCTACCTGTGAAGGGCTCAAAAGAAATTCTGGCATACAATAGGTGCCATATACGTGTCTGTGACTATTATGATATTCCATTTATGTACTCAAAATGCAATCACTATGAGATAAGGTAATGTAAAAAGAGAGGCTGAAAATAGATGGATGAAAACAATTGAATTTAACAGTTAAAATTAGCATATGCTTTTAGCTCAGGTCATTTAATAATTGTAAATGTTCTTTTGATTTTCAATTCTAGAAATAAATAACCTGAGATAGAGTTTGGAGAAAAAAAACAATTTGCAAAAGTATGTTAATGAGAGTGTGGGGAGAACAGCAGTTTTTATGTCTTTTTTTGAGGAACGAAAACTATTTCATGTAAAAAAAAAAATGTAGAAAAGCAGAAAATAAATGTAGTAAGGGGGTTCTACTGAGCTCCACTAGAGGCAGCTACTGTGGATAGACGGGAGGGGGTGGAGGAATGGGGGAAGGGGAGAGGACAGAGAGCTAACGGGAGGGGCAGATTTTATAGGGCTCCTATGCCTTTGTGGACACCCTGGTGGTGTAGTGGTTAAGAGTTCGGCTGCTAACCAAAAGGTCGGGAGTTCGAATCTACCAAGCCCTCTTTGGAAATGTCTGGGGCAATTCTACTCTGTCCTGTAGGGTCGCTATGAGTCAGAATCAACTCAACGGCAACAGGTTTGGTTTTGGTGTTTATGTCATCGTAAGCCTGTGGCTTATATTCTGCATGAATATATGTACTTACATTTTATCATTAAACCAAACTGAAATGTATTCACCACAAGAAACATCACATCATGACCTTTCCTTAACCACATCCCTGATGTGACAGAAGAAAGAAAGTATGGGTGGGCAAGAAGAAGTCTTCTTATGTCTTTGCAGACAGAGCATAGCTGTGATGTAGAGAAATCGTTTCCAGCTATGCTGACAAGAGTGGATGGTGACTCTGTTGCTCCTCTTTCCCTTGATGTTTCCCCTGCTGTGTGGGCTAAAATGAGCTGGCCTTGCATCACACCCAGGGAGAGCAGGAGAAGGTTGTACTCTGAAGTAGGAAAATGTCTGAAGAAAATGTAGTTCCTTTTCTTTTTAATAAAAGAAGACTGTTAATAATAAAATATGCTTTCTGATTTCCTTTGAATGTAAACTTTTATCCATACGTGTTATGGGATTCTTATACTGGTAATCTACTGACTTTAAAAGATATTTATTGTGGTAAAATATATGTAATAAAAAGTTTGCCATTTTAACCATTTTTATGTGTGCAATTGAGTAACATTAATTACATGTACCATGTTATGTAGCCGTCACCACTATTTCCAAAAGTTTTTCATCACCCCAAACAGAAACTCAGTACCCCTTAAGCAGGAACTCTGCATTGTCTCCAGTCCACAGAAACCACTAATAAACTTTTGTCTCTGTACATCTCCCATTCTAAATGGCAAATAAGTGGCATCATTATTTGTCCTATTGTGTCTGGCCTATTTCAGTCAGCATAATGTTTTCAAGGTTCATCCATGTCATAGCATGTACCAGAACTTTGTTCCTCTTTGTGGCGGAGTAATGGTCCACTGTACGTACGTGCCACGTTTGTTTATCCCTTCATCTGTCGATGGCCATTTAGGTTGTTTCCATCATTTTGCTATCAAGAACAATGCTGCAGTGAACATCGATGTGAGATTTTTTTTTTTTTAAGTACAGAAAACTTTTCAACCTGTTGGCATGGAAAGATAAACATTTTGAGACCCTCTAGAGGAGCTTCTCTACAACCTACATATTTTTTCTAAGTGTATGTATGTGTGCGTGAGAGGAATAATAAACGAACACTTACATAGAGCTTGCTGCATGCTATGCGCTGTTCCAAGTCCTTTGCTTCATAAAAACCTATGAGGTGGGTGCTCTTATGGCCATTTCCAGGTGAAGGACTGAGTGGTTGATTACCTCATCCAAGGTTACACGGCAGTAGGTACAGCCAGACTTTACACCGCTCGGTAGCAACGCGGAGCCTGAGTGTTTAACCACTCTGCTGTGGTTATACCTGGGAAACGGCGTTTACGTTTAGCTGCCTTTGGGGGGTAAATCAGATTTACCTGACACTATGCCACTTCATATTAACCACACTTGTGTGACAATCTTTTGTATGTCAATTACTGAGACTTCCTGCTTCAGTGTTTTTGTATTTAAGTTCGGCCTGCCTAATGTATTCCACGAGCATCTATGGATTGCCCTGCTGTATGCCAGGTCTAGTCTAGAGTAGATGCTAGAGATTTATCAGCAAACAAGTCTCTCCAGGTACCTGTCTTATGGAGTTTCCAGTTTAGAGGAGAAGACAGGCAAACAAAAAATAGCTACCTAATATTCTTTCAAGTAATTACTAGTGTTATGACAGAAAATAAAACAGAGGATAAAGTGTGATGGGGCAACTATTTTGGATGCCTGGGTTGGGGGTAGATCAGGCTCTCTGAAGAGGGTCACTTGAGCCAAGGATTCCTTGAAGGGAGGGAGCGGGTCATGCATCCATCTGGGGCAAGAGCTTCTAAGCAGGGAAGGGCAATCAGAGACAGTAGGTGGGAGCCCCTGGGCAGGCTCCAGGGATGGCAGTGCAGTGACTGAGGCTGGGAATGCCAGAATTGAGGTTTAGAAGTTACTGAGAAGTTGTCATCCTTATGTTCCTTTTTTACACAATATGTACTATTTTTTTTTTCTTGTAGCTTTTAAAATTTTCTCTTTATATATATATTTTTTAGCAATATGATTATGATGTGCCTTGTTAAGGTTTTCTTTATTTCAGATTTTATGTTTATTTCAGGTTTGTGTTTATTGTGATTCTTGGATCCATGGGTTTACAATTTTCAACAATTGGAAGAGTTTTGGTCACTACTCCTTGAAAATGTTTTAAATATCTCTTTTCCTCTCTCTGTCTTGACTCTTCTGGGATTTTAATTATTTGTATTGCTTAGACTGCTTTGTATTGTCCCCCAGGTACTGAGACTCTATTTGTTTCCTTCTCCCTTTTTTTTTTTTCTTCTTCATTTTTCTCCTTTTGGATAGTTTCTATTGCCACTCTCCAAGCTGACTGATGTTTTCTTCCACAGTATCTAGTTTAATCTTCTGTTAATCTCATCCAGTGCATTTTTTATTTCAGATATTTTATTTTACATCTCTTAAATCTTGATTTGTGTTTTTCCTTTAGTATCTTCCATTTTCTTTTCAAGCTCTGTTTTCTTGTCTGTTCTTGGACAAATGGAGCACATTTGTAATTGCTGTTTTCACATCCTTGTCTGAGAATTCCATCATCTCATTTTGGGGGGCCTGTTATGATTGATTGATTTCACCCTGATATTTCCCTGATTCTTTTATATTGTCGAGTACTTTTATATTGAACACTGGGCATTGAGATTTTATGTTTTGGGGTGCTGGATTTTGTGGAATTCCTCTTAATAGTGTTGGACTTTGTCTGGCATGCAGTTAAGCTTCTTGGTATCAATATAATTCATTTGAGGCTTGTTTTTAAGATTTGTAAGGGTGAGTCCACAGCACAGATCATTTGATAAGTTTCATATACTATACTGACATTGTTTTTTATTGTACTTTAGATGAAAGTGGAACAGGCTGCTCAGCCGTGACATGAACAGTACCTACTCCATTTTTCTCTCTTCTGAACTTATTCTTGACTGCTGAGCTCCTTTTCCTAGTTAAAATTTTTTGTGATGACTAACGTCCTCTTCAGACTGTAGAAAACAAATGATATGACCTAAGAAAGTCTTATGACCACCGAAACCACGCCAGGAGACCAGTCACCTCCTGGGCAGATGAGATGATACCTTGGGACCATGACCATTGAAACCACCCCAAGAGACCAGTCATCCCCTGGACAAATGGAATAATACCTTGAGACCATGAACACTAAAACCACCCCTGGAGAGAATGACATTCCACAAGTTCCTGAAACTCGTGATTTTGCCCGATAAATATTTCAGCCTATCTCCAGTTTGGGGAGACAGACTTTGAGGAGATCATTCCCCTCTTTCTCCTGTGTGTCAGTACACGTTAAAGTTCTTGCTACTCACCTCACCCCTGTCTCAGGGATTGGGTATCTGAGGCAGGCAGCTCTGACCGGCGAAATTGAGGTAACAAAGGTTTACAGAGCAAATTAGTTTCTCATTAAACAATTAATACACATATTATTTTGTAACATTGGTTGCCAACTCTGTGACATCTCAACACTCTCCCCTTCTCGAACTTAGGTTCCCCATTTCCATTTGTCCAGCTTTAGTGTTCCCTCTTGCCTTCTCGTCCTTGCCCCTGGGCTGCTGTGCCCATTCAGTCTCCTACACGTGGCTGAGCTGTGTTTGTTATTGTTTGTTTTATGTGCCTGTCTCATCTTTGGCTGAAGGGTGAACCTCAGGAGTGACTTCAGTACCGAGCTAAAGGAGTGTCCGGAGGCCGTACTCTTGGGTTTTCTCTAGTATCTGTCAGACCAATAAGTCTGGTCTTTTTTTGTAAATTAGAATTTTGTTCTACATTTTTCTCCAGCCCTGTCCTGGACCCTCTTTTGTTATCCCTGTCAGAGAAGTCCATGGTGGTAGCCGGACACCATCTAGTTGTGCTGGACTCAGTCTGGTGGAGACTGTGGTGGTTGTGGTCCATTAGTCCTTCAGATCCACTGATATTTTTTGTTTGGTGGTTCTGCTTATTAATTAATCATCAGCTCTCTATTCATTCTTCAAACTAATATTTTTTTAATTTCTCCAATATGATAGAAAAAGGATGAATAAAGATCTTCAAGGAGCTTCCGTTTCAGGGAAGAAGATGAATATAGACATAAAAAGTTATCATGCAGTAATATGCACTGATAGAAGTATTTATACAGCACTGTAGACCCTGCTGGTGTCTTACTTTCACATGTGTATATAGGGGTGTTAACCGAAATGTAGTCTTACGCTGAATTTCAGTTCTCTCTGATTCTTCTCTCTTGGCTTCTCAGTAGTTTCAGATAATTATGCAATTTCTATATTTCAATACTATGTGTGTGAACATGAGGAGAAAAAAAACCTACTTTTATAAAAATTCATTCATTTATTCAACAAATACATGTTGATTGTCTATAATGTGCCAGTTCCACAACTGGAGTTAGATCTGTGAAGTAGACAAAGTCCTTTCAAAATGCAAAATCGAGTGGTGATAATATATACTGTATTATAAAATCATGACTCTATATTTATCAAACCACTTCTAAAGTAGCATGATGGTTCTAGTGTTGAGCTGAAGAATTATCCCTGGACAGGCCAGCTTGTGAGTGTTACAGATAATGGCTAATTCCGGATACATATACTCTTTTAAAAGGATTGCTGGTATATCTACATTTTTATCTGTGAGGGGACTATTTTTGTAGATACAAATCGGATTCCTTTTTTTTTTAGTGTTTCATGGTATGAATTTCAAGAAGATTCTTAATTGCAAAAGAAAAGTCAGGCTAGGAGCCACTATTACTCTTAGTATTGCTCCTGCTGCTGCCCCTAAACCAAAAAAAAAAAAAAAAAAACCAAACCCACTGCCATCGATTCCGACTCATAGTGGCCCTAGCCATGACATAACTGGATTCTCAATATGTGCCTGTGCTAAGTTCTCTACTTACTTTATCTCGTTTATACTTACTTTATCTCTTTTAATCCTCAAAAAAATTCTGGGATAATAAAGAGTACAGAAGAAAACAGTGAGGATTGGCTGTGATATCATGTTTAAAGTATTTATGAAAATAAGATGTAGCCATCATGACAGAAATGATTTTAAACCTATATTGAAGGTACTATAATATTTTTTTTTTTATAATAAGACTATTAGCACATGCTACATTGCACATGGTAAATTGCAATTAGCATTGTTGATTTGATGACTGAATAGATGGTTTTCTGAGCAAGGCTTATTTGGAAGATTCAAATCAAATTCTACATTGTTTTCTAGAAGGAAAACAGATCATAAGAATATTTAGAGTTTAACCCTCACAACAGGGGCTCTGTAGGTTTCCCTTAAAACCCATTGCCTTTGAGTCCTTTCTGACTCATAGTGACCCTGTGGACAGAAAGGAACTGCCCCATAGGGTTTCCAAGCCTGTAATCTTGATGGATGCAGACTGCCACATCTTTCTCCCGCGGAGAGGCTGGTGGGTTCCAACCACTGACCTTTCAGTTAGCAGCTGAGCACTTGACCACCACGCCACTGAGAGTGGCAGATGCCCCGTTTAACTAGCTTTCCAGAGAACGAAGCAGAAGTTGAGTCAGAAGAGACAAGATCAGAATGGCCAGTGCAGATGCTCCTTTTCTGCAGACCTTGGCTTCCTTCTCTAGGATAGGGGCTTGTTTCAGAGAGCAGCAGATGACAGGCCTGACCCTGGGCTGGCAGCCTTCCGTGGCATCCTGTCCTCTTTATAGCACCAGCATTTGTCCCTTCCCAGAGAGCAGCAGAGATGGCGCTGTTCTGGAGAGTCTCTTCCCAGAGCGGAGGGTTGCAGACCAGAAGAGAGTTTCCATGCAGCTGTGAAATTGTTTCCACTCAGCCGTAAATTGTGTAGACCTAACAACTGATTGGCCGTGATTCCCCTGGTAAAGAAGTGATAGCAGAGCCCTCTGGGCTGAGCTGACAGAAAATACTACCAATATTATTAGAGTTAAGGGTTCCTAGCACCTCTAGTATTACCTTTCTGGTGGATGACACTTTGAAAATTTGAAAACTGAAACTTTTACTCCCCCTTCCATACTCCCCCCTCTCCCTTTCCTAAAAATATAAAGAGGAATCGGCAGCCAGAAATGTATTTCTTTCAATATGCGAAATTTGTTAGGATGGTACATACGGTATTATTAGGCTGAAAAAGTTATGTGTTGTTGTATTCTTTATGATCTTGAAGGAATTTTCCTATTTTAAACCATTATGAAGTAGATGTTTCCTTTTAAAATGAGGTTACTTGAATATTTTATGTAATTTTTAGTGAACATTTTATGTATTAAGTTTACTTTGAAATAAGATTATCTACTTTTATAAGATGCTTTGTATTTACATGTTCATCTCTATTCAACCATCAATTTATCCTTTCATGAAATTTATTGAGTTCCTACTATGTGCTGGGTACTGTGGAGCCCACAGTGACATATGAAGCTCATTTCTGAATCTGAATATGGTAAATGTCCTAATTGAGGTACCAAGTGCTGGCAGAATTCAGAGAAAAGAAGATTGCTTTCAACTAAGGCTGGCTGAATTCGGAATCTGAGAAAAGTTTAGGAGAGAAAGTGCTCAGCATAGTGCCTGGTGTATAAAATCCATTGCTGTCAAATTAATTTTGACTTATGATGACCTCAGGTGTTGCAGAGTGGAACTGTGCTCCATAGGGTTTTCAAGACTGTGACCATTCAGAAGCAGACAGCTGGGCCTTTCTTCCAAGGTGCCTCTGGGTGGATTCAAACCACCAAGCTTTCAGTTAGTAGCTGAGTGCTTCACCTTTTGTGCCACCCAGGGATTCCTGCTTGGTGTATAGGGGCTGCTTCAACTGTATTTATTCCATGAATGAATGAACAAATGAAAATGAAGTCACATTTGACCTTGAAAAATGAGTAGGTTGGACTAAAAACACCTGCCAGGCCAAAGAGAGCCAGGTGAGCAAAGGAGGAGAGAAGAGAAAATTCAAGGCACATTTAGTGAGTGGTGAGTCGCTCAACCAAATATAATTCCAGGAACGAGTGGCTGTGTTTTAAAAATCGTTTAGAGCCAAATAGTAAATAGAAAGTCTCAGATTTCACTTTAAAGAATTTGGGTATTATCTGTACCATGGGAAGCCCTTTGGAGTTTGGGAGAGGGTTGGTGACCTGATCAGGTCTGTGCTTTAGAAAGACTACCTTGGTGGCTGTTGGTAGGCTAGAGGGGATGGAAAGATCCAGAATCATTGAGACTAATGTGGTTGGTGAGATCGAACCTGCTGTGATTGTCTACTGCTTGAACAATGACCTAAGAAAAATGAACCAAACCTGATTTTTGTTGCCATGCTTGATATGGCCTACAGAAAAATGTCAGCCAAATGCTGAGGCCTAGTATACCCAGTCATGTAATCAGACTAAAATAAATTGCTCCCGAATGGTGAAATGTGAGATGAAATCTCTCAGCAGAAATAAAAATCAACACAGTGAAACTAACTCAGAAATTGAATCCTTTCCTGTCTGTTGTGCTTAATTTTTGACAGTCAGACTTAAGTGCATCTGGGGAGAGTAATTTCTAAATTGATCTTTTTCTTTTTCCTAATTTGAAAAAGCTATAAATTGTTTATGCCATTTATTCTTTTTCTTGTATTCGTAACACAAATTATGAGTCTACCCAGATTAGCCCTAAGGTATCTGACTTTTAATGTCCTTGAGAGCTGTTTCATTCTTTGTAAAATAAGCAACAAAATAATGATTAAACAGTTGCATTTTTTATGAACAGCCTTCTGAATTCCAGAATTCGTTTCCTAGTAGTTTTCATCATTCCACTAAGACATTTGCATATGCTCAGAGTAGCAATGAAGACACTACTTAAATGAATATTACTTTCAGTTTTACACACACACATACAGGCACATGTATATATACCCATACCGTCAGAATTTTTTGAGGAGGGCGCAACTCATAATACTCCTTTTTTTCTCCCCAAAAACAACTGACAAATAAGACATGAGACAAAAAGATTGGAGCCAAAATATAGATTTATTATTATTTAAACTGAATGGAGAATGAAACAACGTTTGTAGCGAAAGGGCTTGCTAATATTCCCTACTTTTGTTCTTTTCCAACACATTGAATTAATGGCCACCCAAGGATATGTTTGTGTCTTCAGAGCACACATACCTAGCCAGGAAGAGCACTGTCCTCACTGGTCTGAAGCAGATAGGGAAGAAGAAAGAGAATTTACCACAGCTTCTAATTTTTTCAAGATTAGCTCCACCTATTATAGTTTTTTTTTATAGTAACATGGAACAATGGATGTCACCCACAATTAAATAAGTAAGTGTGATGGTTAATTATATGTGTCAACTTGACTAGGATATGGTTGCCAGTTGTTTGACCAAACGCTAGTCTAGTTGTTGTCATAGTCATTACATGAAATTTGCTCAGTTGGCATTTTTCAGTAGAGCAGGTTATCTTTGATAATGTAATGTACCCACCTTCCATAATGCAATCTAATGTAATGTACTCAATCAGTCAGTTGAGGTCATACCAAGGTAGGGTGGATCCTAAACCTAATCACTTCTGAGTTATAAAAAAGACCAGAATACACACACACACACACACACACACACACAAATGTCTTCAAGCTTCATTTGAATTTATCCACTCAGGACAAGTTTATGGAAATATTTTAACTATGATTTTGATCTGTGTGACTGAATAACTAGAATTTTCAGTGTTGAACATTTGATAGAATCAGAATGAATGCATGCACAATTACATTCATTCTAGAAAAATATTTTCAAACATATTTCAAGAAAATAATGAATTTTTAATAAAACAAATTCAGAAAAGTGGCAAGTTTAATTTAAAAGTTATCATTAAAATATTGACCATGAAAATAGTATGGTTTTGGAAACCTTAGCTGAGCTGATGGTCATTGTGGAGGTATCATGTAAGTGTTTTTCGGTAACCTCGAAGTACTTTAGTCCTTCTCACTTTGTTTACACTTTTGTTGTTAATTCTTCTTTTATCGTCTTTTCTGGGAGCTTTGCTTGTATGCTGCCATTTTATCATATTGCATCTCTCCAGTCATCTTCTTCTAGAAACTCCTGCATGTTATCAAAAGGTTGTATATGAGGATATCACAAGACATAAAGCATGAACTGAAATGTCCAGGCTTCTTAGTAATCTTGATATTAATACTATACTCCTTTTAGATATTTTTTTTATATCTTTGTGGTTTTTTATCCTCAAGGATTTCATGTACAACAAAAGAGTGATTATTAAATGGTGGCAATCTAATGTAATATAATCAGTCAAAAGGAAACCAGTTGATCAAAAAAGGACAGTAGTGGGATGTTGGCTGGCTGTGAGAATGTAATAACTGTGACATGTAAAGTAGGGGGAACTGGTAGCAGTAACGGGGAGAAAGTAGAGAGCAGAAGACATCATAGAACCTCCGAACAGAGAAGATTTAAGAATAAAGGGAAGGGTTATAATTTTATGTCAGATATTTATTTAGAGTAGGTAAGATCTAGTCTCACCTAATATTCTGGGATCCAGATGACTTGGCGTGTGGACATACTGACAGTTCATTGGACGGGAAGGGCTTTGTCCTTTGCCCCTTTCTGACTGTAGTCAGTGTTCCCAGAGGCAGTGTACATACTCTGATAATGTGAAAGAAACAACTGCAGATCGAAAAGGATCAGAATGATGTCATTGGCACTTCTGATTTCCAGCATAGTTGTCCTCTGCCTGTGTCCCCTCACTGCTCACTATATGTCAGTGTAAAGAAAACAAACAAAACAAAGAAAAACCAGCTGCCGCGGAGTCGATTTTGGCTCCGGACGGTCCCACGTGTGCCAGGAGCTAAGTGTTTGGAAGTAGATCACCAAGACTTTCTTCCCAGGTGCCTCTGGGTGGACTAGAACCACCGACCTTTGGGTTAGCAGGTAATTTAACCATTTGCATCACCCAGGGACTCCATAGGTCAGCGTCCATCTCCTTATTTCCAGATATACTGTAGTATTGCATTATTAGAAATGACCTCATCTGATTTCCTATGTATATTTTATAAGAAGACCTCTTCAGAATTCCAGAATTTATGATTGGTCTTAACAGGGAGGTTTTAAGTTTAAATTTGGATTTTAAGTCCTTAGAAAAACAAGCTAGAATCCAAGAAAAAAAAAAGCAACAAAGTTAATAAAATGGTAATATTTTAATGAAATAATTTATTAGTATAACTTGGCGTTAACTCCAAGGAGACGCTGGTGGCATTGTGGTTAAGAGCTATAGCTGCTAACCAAAAGTCCAGCAGTTCAGAACCCCTAGACGCTCCTTGGAATCCCTATGGGGCGGTTCTGCTCTGTCCTATAGGGTCTCTGTGAGTCGGAATTGACTTGACAGCAGTGGGCTTTGTTTTTCGATCTTAGTAATTGGAGCCCTGGTGGCACAGTGGTTAATGCATTTGGCAGCTAACCAAAAGGTTGGCAGTTCCAATCCACCAGGCGCTCCCTGGAAACCCTATGGGCAGTTTTACCCTGTCCGGTAGGGTCACAATGGGTTTGGCTTTTTTTTTTTTTTAATGTTAGTAATTGGAGACTTTTCATTTCAAGTGACACCTAAATTCCATCCCAGTGATTAGCAAATTGCAAGTCATGTTTGGAGTGAAAGCTGTTGAGTTTTTAAATAGTTATAGTCTGATTAGCTTTATAAGATCTCTCTGTTCCCTCAAAAGAGAGGAAGAATTTACTACAACTTCTTCAATACCAAATAAATCCACCAGGTAAGGTTGGCCCACACTTTTGTCTAGAAAAGAACTTGCACCTGGAGATGATGTCAGAAAGCTGACTGACTAGAGTAAATTACCAGGCCACAGGGCCTTGAATCAGACAAACAGGTTGAACTACATATTAGACTCTGGAATTTGGGAAATAATGTTGGCTTCAATATTCGTTTTCTTGGCCCCCAGAGACTTTTGGAACTAAGTGAAAATGAACTCCATTAAGGATGAGAGCTTTAGTAGAACTCGCAGGCTTTCATTTTCTCTCTTGAAGGCTTGTTTCATGCACACATAAGTTGCATGGCATATGCATTTTGACTTATTCAGGTATAGATTCTAAGTGCATACTAACACATTGTTGTTTTAACTGAATTATTCAAAGTTTCTGGTACAAATTCTGATCCTGTGAGCTACCGGATGGCATTGAGTGGATGAGTTGCTCAACTATTATTACTGCTTCACAGTCCTGATGTAGTTTCTAATAGTGGTCTAAATACCTTTCTTTAAAAAAACAAAAACATGTTCCTAAGCTGATAATAACTTTGCTCCCGTGTATTGAAGGCTCACTCTGTGCCGATGAAGTATTCGTGTTATGGTTCCTATCTTAGGGATGAGAGTCAGAGAGATGACTCACGTACCTAATGTCAAAGAGCTCAGAAAGTTTCAAACCCAGCTCTGACTTTGAAACCTGCCCTTGGTCGTCATGCCGGGCAGCCTTTCTATCAAGCAACATCATTGCTCATTGTGATTATTTTAATATTTTTCATAGGAGATTAATTGGACACAATCAAATCTAATTTATAGAATACCAGAACTTTATTTAGGACAAGAATGTTATTTCCATTGCTTGGAGCAAATGAGGTTTTTTGCTGCAACTTGCATATCAGAAAACAGAAGTAAAGGAAGCTTTTGCAGTCACTGCTAACTTTTGGTAACTATTTCTGTTCCATTAGGAGCAGGATTCTGATTACCAAAGTTAAGAGATGAGAAATTATGTATTTCAATAAATTATTAACGGTATCTCAATTAGTGTATGAGATTAATTGTTTTCAGGAAAGGCAGTCTTCCTAGCTTAAGGACATAAGAACAGCAACTAAAGAATAGCATCTAAAAGTTTTTTTTTTTTTTTCCCACCTTGTACTCATTATTAGAGTCCCTGGATGGCACAAATGGTTAAGCCCTAGACTACTAGCCGAAAAGTTGGTGGTTCAAACTCACCCAGAGGCACCTTGAAAGACAGGCTTGGTGATCTGCTTCTGAAAGATCACAACTTTGAAAGCTCTATGGAGCAGCTCTACTCCACACGTCATTGCCATGAGCTGGCATTGACTTGACAGCAACTAAAAACAGCGCACTCAAGTATTAGCACATTGTACTTAGGGTCTAATAGCTTCACCGTTGAGCTCCAATTTCACCTTCCCTGTGCACTCTAAAATTTCCATCAGTTAGGATCAAATTTACATCTAAGTAGAGTATACTTTTATTTCAGTGAAATTCTACTGAATATGTTTTAAGGGAGAAATGTTATTTTAAGATTGAAATTTAATTTCTTCATACTGTTTTATTTTTCCAGCAAAGTATTTTTAAATGGATTTTTAGTAAAAGTAGTTTGTATATAAACAAATATATTAATGCTAAATTTAGACCTCCTGGATTAAACTGTTGAAGGTAGGGAAATGTATATATATAACCTTTGTTGTTATTGTTAGGTACTGTGGAGTTGGTTCAGACGCACAGTGACCCTACAGACAACAGAGTGAAACAGCGCCCGGTCCTGCAGCATCCTCACATTCATGGCTGTGCTTGAGCCCATCGTTGCAGCTACTGTGTCAGTCTATCTTGTTGAGGTCTTCCTCTTTTTCATTGACTCTCTGCTTTACCAAGCATGATGTCCTTCTCCAGGGACTGGTCCCTCCTGATAACATGTTCAAAGTACGTGAGACAAAGTCTCACCATCAATGCTTTAAATATCAAAGTGCCTTGTTTCTGAATTTTATTGTTCTCCCTGACTGTATTATATTGATACTTTCTAGCATTTTCAGTACAATTATTAAAACAGTTATGGTTGTTCTAAAAGGAATGTAATTGGAAATGAAAGATGGCCTGTACTGGATGAAATTCTTAATTAATCTTTCACTGTTAAATTGTTGAAAATTAATCAAGTATATTGCCTATAAGAAGGCAACTACACTTTATATACCTCAGTATTATTATCTCCAAGCCATATATTAAAAGTTAATTTCTGATTTAAAAGTGTACTTTAACTGCAAAACCATCAATCCTAAATAATTCCATTACCAAAAAAAAAAAAAAATCTTGTAACATCAAAGAACATGATAGAGAGTGCTTTGTGTTTAACGTTTTGAGATTTTTTTATTATTATTTTGCACGGGCTTTGTAACGTTGAATTAAGGATGTACATTTTCATAAAATTACTGACTTGATTTGGATGATAACATTCAGTCGTTCATTCATTTGTTCATTTATTCAACTCATGTTCATCGAAAAAAATTTATATTCCAGGCATTGGGAATAATGAGTGTGAAGTGCAATAGCATTTTTCTGGTACATAAGGAGGTAATAAACAATTTGAATTTTAATCACTGGAGATAGTTGAGAAGAGTATTATGGAAAGGTGATCTTCCCCTCAATCTGTTCTAAATTATTCAGATTATACTCTTCAGTGTTTCTTAGTATTTTTACCACTCTAACACACCAAAATGATTAGATTCCACACCCCCCTCCCCAGACATACTTGGCCCCTAGGGCAGTGCTTCTCAGCTGGAGGGAGAAAATTGCTTGTCCCTTGGCACTTTCCCCCATTCCTCTGTGGAGAATCACCAGTCAATATTATCATATTTAGTTATTGAGTCGTTCATAGAGATAAATGTCTCAATACCACCAATGCAGGGCTATGTGGTCCTAAAACAGTCAGTTGAACTAACTAGGTATGTTTCATTGATGTTTCTGCCATTAAATTAATTAGATGCTCGTGTCTCACAGACATAACTTAGATGTCGACATGAAATAATATTTTACTGGTTATTTTGTTAAGATGTGATTGTAATGAGTAGCATTTTGAGATGAATGTGTAACAGATATTCCTCAAAGCCCAAATAGCCTGAAATTGCAGGAGTCAAGAATTTAGTCTAATTTGGTGAGCAGTGACTGGGGTCTTAAAAGCCTGTGAGCGGCCATCTGGGATACTCCCCTGCTCTCACCCCTTCGGGAGCAAGGAAGAATGAAGAAAACTAAAGGTACAAGAGAAAGATTAGTCCAAGGGCCAATGGACCACATCTACCACGGCTTCCACCAGTCTGAATCCAGTAAAACGAGATGGTGCCTGGCTACCACCACTGACTGCTCTGACAGGGATTACAATAGAGGGTCCCAGACAGAGCTAGAGAAAAATGTAGAACAAAATTCTAACTTAAAAAGAAAGACTGAACTTGTTGGCCTAACAGAGGCTGGAGAAACCCTGAGGGTATGGCTCCGGGACACCCTTGCAGCTCTGTATGAGGTTTACCCTTCAGCCAAAGATTGAACAGGCCCATGGAACAAAACAAGACTAAAGGGGCACACCAGCCCTGGGGCAGGGACTGGAAGGTAGGAGGGAATAGGACAGCTGGTAATAGGGAGCCCAAGGTTGAGAAGGGAGAGTGTTGACATGTCGTGAGTTGTTAATCAATGTCATACAACAATGTGTGTACTGTTTGATGAGAAACAAGTTTGTTCTGTAAAGCTTCATCTGAAGTTCAATAAAAATAAAAAAAAAGAATTAAGTCTAAGATGCTTTGATGCTGGAGTACTCTTAATCTTATTGAAGGTGTCCAAGCTCTCACCTGGCAGGAAGAGACTTATAAGAGGCCATTTCAGGGAGCCAAGATGGCGGACTAGGCAGACGCTACCTCGGATCCCTCTTACAACAAAGACACGGAAAAACAAGTGAATCGATCACATACATAACAATCTACGAACCCTGAACAACAAACACAGATTTAGAGACGGAGAACGAACTAATACGGGGAAGCAGCGATTGTTTCCAGAGCCTGGAGCCAGCATACCAGTCAGGTACGGCACAAGCACAGAGACCTGCTCCACCCCCCTGAACTAACCCTGGGAGGGGGACCAGCCGGTTCCACGGGCGGCGTGGGACGCAGCTGGTAGGAGAAGTCCCCGGGAGGCAGTGACTGATCTTGGAGCAGAAAGAGCAGCATCCGAGCCGGGGAACCGTCCCGCAGGGATTTGGACTGGACGCAGGTACGCCATAAACACGGAGAGTTGCTCCACCCCCCTGAACTAACCCCGGGAAGGGGACCAGCTGGGTCGCGCGGGCGGCGTGGGACGCAGCCAGTAGGAGAAGTCCCCGGGAGGCAGCGACTGGTATTGGAGCGGGGAGAACGGCGTCCCAGCCGGGACACTCGGTCACGGCACAAGCACGGGGAGCTACTCCACCCATCTGAACTAACCCCGGGAGGAGGCCCAACTGGTTCTCGGGGGCGGCACGGCCACGTGGCTGGAGGGACGAGAAGTCCCCGGGAGGCAGCGACTGATTTTGGAGTCGAGAGTGCACCGTCCCAGTAGGGGAGCCTTGACGCTGGGCGTGGGACTGGAAGCGGAGGATCTGACCGTGACTCCAGCGGGCCAGAGCCCCCGGGGGCAATCTCCACACAGCCAGCACACATAGGCGACGCACCCGCGGGAATCTCAGATATAATAGTCATTCCAGGCAAGACAAGCAACTCTGGCTATATTCTGAGGTGCTACTCTCCTATCTCTCTGTTCCCTCCCCCACCCTCCCCAGGCGGCTTCATTAACATCTGAATAGCCTGAGCCAGAGGGAGAACTCTGATAGGGATCTGACTGCAGTTTTTTTTTTAGCGGATTTTCTGGAAAAACTAGTTTCCCAGTGATGGCTCGGAGACAACAATCCATATCAAACCACTTAAAAAGCAGACCGTGACAGCTTCTCCAACCCCCCAAACAAAAGAATCAAAATCTTTCCCAAATGAAGATACAATCTTGGAATTATCAGATACAGAATATAAAAAACTAATTTACAGAATGCTTAATGATATCACAAATGAAATTAGGATATCTGCAGAAAAAGCCAAGGAACACACTGATAAAACTGTTGAAGAACTCAAAAAGATTATTCAAGAACATAGTGGAAAAATTAATAAGTTGCAAGAATCCATAGAGAGACGACATGTAGAAATCCAAAAGATTAACAATAAAATAACAGAATTAGACAACACACTAGGAAGTCAGAGGAGCAGACTCGAGCAATTAGAATGCAGACTGGGACATCTGGAGGACCAGGGAATCAACACCAACATAGCTGAAAAAAAATCAGATAAAAGAATTAAAAAAAATGAAGAAACCCTAAGAATTATGTGGGACTCTATCAAGAAGGATAACCTGCGGGTGATTGGAGTCCCAGAACAGGGAGGGGGGACAGAAAACACAGAGAAAATAGTTGAAGAACTCCTGACAGAAAACTTCCCTGACATCATGAAAGACGAAAGGATAGCTATCCAAGATGCTCATCGAACCCCATTTAAGATTGATACAAAAAGAAAAACACCAAGACATATTATCATCAAACTCACCAAAACCAAAGATAAACAGAAAATTTTAAAAGCAGCCAGGGAGAAAAGAAAGGTTTCCTTCAAGGGAGAATCAATAAGAATATGTTCTGACTACTCAGCAGAAACCATGCAGGCAAGAAGGGAATGGGACGATATATACAGAACACTGAAGGAGAAAAACTGCCAGCCAAGGATCATATATCCAGCAAAACTCTCTCTGAAATATGAAGGCGAAATTAAGATATTTACAGACAAACACAAGTTTAGAGAATTTGCAAAAACCAAACCAAAGCTACAAGAAATACTAAAGGATATTGTTTGGTCAGAGAACCAATAATATCAGATATCAGCACAACACAAGGTCACAAAACAGATCGTCCTGATATCAACTCAAATAGGGAAATCACAAAAACAAACAAATTAAGATTAATTAAAAAAAAAATACACATAACAGGGAATCATGGAAGTCAATAGGTAAAAGATCACAATAATCAAAAAGAGGGACTAAATACAGGAGGCATTGAACTGCCATATGGAGAGTGATACAAGGCGATATAGAACAATACAAGTTAGGTTTTTACTTAGAAAAATAGGGGTAAATAATAAGGTAACCACAAAAAGGTATAACAACTCTATAACTCAAGATAAAAACCAAGAAAAACGTAATGCCTCAACTAACATAAAGTCAAGCACTATGAAAATGAGGATCTCAGAATTTACTAAGAAAAACGCCTCAGCACAAAAAAGTATGTGGAAAAATGAAATTGTCAACAACACACATAAAAAGGCATCAAAATGACAGCACTAAGAACTTATTTATCTATAATTACCCTGAATGTAAATGGACTAAATGCACCAATAAAGAGACAGAGAGTCACAGACTGGATAAAGAAACACGATCCATCTATATGCTGCCTACAAGAGGCACGCCTTAGACTTAGAGACACAAACAAACTAAAACTCAAAGGATGGAAAAAAGTATATCAAGCAAACAATAAGCAAAAAAGAAGAGGAGTAGCAATATTAATTTCTGACAAAATAGACTTTAGACTTAAATCCACCACAAAGGATAAAGAAGGACACTATATAATGATAAAAGGGACAATTGATCAGGAAGACATAACCATATTAAATATTTACGCACCCAATGACAGGGCTGCAAGATACATAAATAAGAGGCCATTTCAAAGAGGTTAAGATACGAAAACTTGCTGTGGGTCTTAGAATTGATGAAACATCGAACTTTTTTTTTTTTAATTTTCTGTCAATGTTCTAATATATACTGGTATCCCTAAACCTGCATGTAAAACACATATAAATGGTGTATGGCAAGAAAGACTTAACTTACTCAGGTAAACAGTATTATAGGAATCAAATGAGGGGAACCCATTGAGATGATAAGATGAACCTGTAGAATTTATAGATGTTATTATTCATCTACCAGATATTACCTTTTGATACCAGTACCAGCCGGCTGGGGCGGAATTGATTCTAACTCATGGCAGCCCTATGTGTATCAGAGTAGACCCGTGCTCCCTAGGGTTTTCAATGGCTGATTTTTTGGAAGTAGATTGCCAGGCTTCTGAGATGCCTTTGGGTTGACTCAAACCTCCAGACTTTCAGTTAGAAGCTGAACTCTATCCAGGAACGCCTGCCTTTCGATTGGGTACCCTGCAGGACCATGTCTGATTGAGTTACCGGAAGTTGTGTAAAATCCTTTCTGTCTTGGGCTAGTCATACAACCAATTGGGCTTATCTACGAGTAAGAAAAAAAAAAAAAAATTTTTTTTTTTTTTTTTAGTAGAAGAGACTTAATGTCATGATTTAAGGAACTCAAAAAAAAATTTTTTTATTTTTTGCATTTTAAGGGTTATCTCTACCTTGCCTCTTGTTTCAAATAAAAGCTCTTCTTTGAGAGCTAACATATCATATCCCTAACAACTTTAGTACCAAGTAAGTTTTCTGATTGGTTTCTCCCCTAAGAATGTAGAAAGTAAAGTGCAAAAAATGAAATGATAACACCGAAGGAAAACTGGCTCTCCATGGTTTGCCCAATCTTCTATCTAGACTCCTATCTAGACTTTGCTTAGACTATCTAGACTTCTGGCTAGACTTCACTTAGACTTCTGCGGGGGTAAATCATTTATCATCCACAATACTCATTTTAGAAAACCACTTTGAAAACCAGCAAATAAAAAGCTAAAGGCTGACATGAGGCCCTCCCATAGTTAAAATCACTCATATTTATGACTGTTGGAATGTGACATTGGGCAATGAATTAAAATGCTTTGTTTTTTTTTAAAGTGGACTATTGCATAAACTACAAGCTCAATCTACTCTAAGCTTCCAGAATGTGTTGTCTTGCTATAAAGATAGGAAAACTAGATTAAAGCAATCAAATGCACCAATTTGTTTTCCAAGTATTCATCTACTCTCTTCCCTTTCTGAATGACAGAGCTGGGTGGCCAGCAGCTGTCCCTATTATTTAGCTTGGCATGCGCTGCTTTCTCCTGCTCACCATGTTAACGGTGAGAGTTTCTAATGTTTCATCCTCAGGACGGGGGCTTGTCATGAGGCCCTAGGTGCTACTTCTATTTTCCTGGTCTCTTTTGTATGCTCTTAAATCTGATTTAAAGGTATCATCAAACTGTATTTGCACTAAGAAAAAAAAAAAAAGGCAAGCAAGCATGTAAGAGATGGATAGTTTTATAAGAACAGCAGAGTATCATGGTGCAGGAGGTCATTCTGTTTGTGTTACATAGTTAATCGATTCAAGCAAATCAAGATAATTTTTCTTAGAAGCTAGATAATTATTTTTCTCCTTCCAAATGGGAGCTACCTTTTGTTTTGTTTGAAAAATACATTCTTACTGTATGTTTTGGAACAGAATAGAAGCATCTAGAAGAAATGGAATTTTGCATTGTGGGAAGAGATGGGAGACAAAGCCCTGCCCCTTTCCATAAACCCCTTCCAGCCCATCTCCAGACATGATGACATTGGTACAGACAGGGTTTGTCACCCATAAATTTACAGCTTTTTCCAGTCTCTTCATAAATTGACTGGATTTTTTGAAAGAAAAAAATATATAGGTGTATAAAGCACCCAGTTGCAGGTCGTGTTCTATTTAGCCCTTGATTGAAACGTATTGCTCCTCAGTATCTTTTAGCTATGAAAATTATAATATGGAACAGAGATTAGAATGAAATTATCATGGCTAGAAGGCATTTACTCAGTGGTGGCAGCCACATAAACCTGGGTCCTGAGAATGATGATAATGCATTAGGTTCTGCATGCCCGATATTATTACCGTACATTATGTATGTTTCATTTATACTATTTCGCACACACCAGCAACGCTGACAGATAGGTAATTACTCTCTGCGCCAATGAACAGTTATCAGCGCCACTGCTGTTTATTGCTGGAATGAAGTGCGCTTGTCAGTCAAGGTCACTTGTTTGTGCGTCCTCTTTAATAGTTCCTTCACAGTTGTTGAACTTTGCACACAGTTCTTATGGCAGGGTTACTGGAGGTTACTTCACTACATACTGTGTTTTCTTGTGTTATCAGAGTCACTCGTATTTATCACTTTAATTGATAAACAACTAAGTTGCAGGAAGCTGAACTGAAGATGTGAAAAAACATATTTTGCTAGTCAGCTGATCCCAGTAGGTATTCAGTAATGAATGACCTCAACAAGACACATTTACTATAGACCCTCTTAGACTGTGATATGCCACTATGAGAGCTAGTGAAATTTCCTTTTATGGCATTAGCCTTAATTTCACCTGCTGATGGATACCGACACAATTTCATAACTACCGTGGACTTAGCTTTTGTACTCTCTGGGAGCATTCTTCTATGTGCATTTCTTGTGTGCTGCAAAGGTTATTTTCATATTTAGTATATTGACATCATGGCCTGAATCCATTTGGTTTGACTTTAAACCAGTCATGCTTATTTTTTTAGATATGAGAAAATAAGCCTCCCCTTCCCATAAAAAATATTATCAGTCTAATGCTGGTTATCATCATTGTGTTAAAGCACTGGTCTTGTTCCAAAATGAACATTGCCTGGTGCATTTTTGAGAGTGAAAATAAATTCAAAGCCATTGTGTCTATCCCATGAAGCCTGTAATTTCATCTGTTATAAAATAAAGAAAATGGTTGATCTTTTTATTTTTGTTTGTTAGCCACAGGCGCTTTATTAGATACTGGAATAACCTCCAGGATATAATAATTTATCCAGTCAAGATAACTGGAGCTATTTCCTTAAGCCTGTGATCAGCTCGCGGTTGTGTGTTGGAAGATTTATACTGCCGTTGCTTATTACAAAGAAACAGTTAAAAAGGATTTATGGTCATGCGCGTTATGTGTGTGTCTGGAATTTTTGTGTATTTGACTTCTCTCCTGGCTAGTCTCTGTTTTTCCTCTCTTAGCACTATTGGCAAATAGAGAGACTAGCTATACCTACAATTAAATGCAGATTTTATTCAGGCATTTAGGCAGAATCACACTCATTCGTTAAACCAAATGATTCTTTTATATGAAAAAAAAATCTATCAGCACATGGTAATATCACACCTTGCTTATAAGGGACTCTAGTTCTCTGTCAGAACAAAAGTTTACTGTTTTGTTATGAAAGGAGTAAACTATAGCAAAAAGGTGTCTTGTGGCCACGAGTGTTTTAGTTAATTTGATTATACCCATAAAAAAATAGAATTTGATTCCATAGCAGCCACTGGGTTCATGCCTTGGTGGTGTGGTTCCAATGCATTGCAGGTCTGATCTCGTCCTGGGAGGGACCCAAATCGCTGTTTGGGTGAGGCATGGAGCAAGATGTGAACAATTCAGTTCAGTCGTGAACCCAGGTTAACACCAGGCCACCACGTTTTCAACCCGCTTCCTTTTCTTCGTTCTTAGTTACCAGAGTGTTACAAAGAAAGGGTTTTGATCTCATGTAGATAGCATAGCATTAATTACCCTGACACTAATTAAACTGCATCAAACAAATACCACCGTGTTCCTCAGGGGGACAACAGAAGGCAGTTTAAAATAATTACTGGAGCTTCATGCATGTGTGAAGTTTTCATTACTCTTAGGACACAAGCAAAAGAGATTTGATATCATTAAAATAGCCACCCTTTAGTGATTGCAACAACAACAACAACAGAAGTGACTACAATTTCCAGGGAGCATATCGAAGTCTGAATAGTAGCAGCTTCAATTCTAGAGAATGGTGACTTTTCCTTAAGAACTGTAAGTCTGCGAAGCAGGAACAGGTGCTCCCGTTCACATTCTGGTATGACTATGTATTAGCTTATGTTTGTCGGACCATTTCATTAACCACCCACTGCTATCACATATACAGAGACTTTGTTCTTCTGAACCATGAAATGAAATGCATATATCTTCACTAATGCTTGCTATCAATGTAAATGAGAAAAAGAGGCTTATTACCAATCACGGCTGCTGCGAAGCCCACACCTCTGTACACTTACAGGTAATAAACATCTTTTCGTAAGTAGGACACAAGATATATTGAGCTCTGTCTATCATAAGAAACGGCAATCCTGTCCGACGTTTGTATTAACGGACACTGGTTCCCATGCGTATGTAGAAAATGCAGCAGGATCCTTGGAAGGCAAGCTGCTTCTCTCAGAAGTAGAAGTGGTAATTATTTTGTGAGATCTTTTGTCTTTCTAGAGTAGGCAAACTTTTCCTGTTACAGACAATAGATCTTTTGTGCCCCTGGACGCTTGAGCGGAATCAGTGGCCGCTGTTGTCAGAATGGTAGATGGTCCCTATAAGGGTGATTGTTAGAGAGGACTGATGTAAAATAGCTAAATCTCAGCTAAAGGAAAGGTAAATGAAGTAGGGCGAGTGATCGACAGTGTAAGCGATTCTGCAGTCACTGTGGAAGTAGCACGTTTGGTTCCTCACTCAGGTGTCTGTGCGGCTGTGTGCGTGTGTGTACGCGCATGCACATGTGTATATGCGTGCACATGTGTATATGCGTGCATATGTGTGTAGGCGTATGTGCTTGCACACACATGTACACGTGCATATGTGTACATTCTGCATGCACGTTTGCGAATGCATAGGCATATGCAGTTGTGCATGCATGCGTGTGTGCACATGTGTGCTCCTGTGTGCGTGCATGCATTTTTCTGTGCAGTGTGTGTGTGGGGGTGTGTGTGTGTGCATGTGTGCACACGTGTGTCTGTCTCAGGGGATGGTGTATCACGTGCCCTTTTCACTCCTGTCTGCTTTGTATATATACACACTCACGGCATAGTCCATGGTCTTTACTTCACAGGGTCACTTATATTGTTTATTTCAGTGACATATGATCAGTGGGAATCAAGTTGCCTGGGTTCTAGCACCAGGTGCCAGACATCCTCAGTAGAAGGTGCTGGGAATTAAAACAGGAGAGTGGTCATTTCCAGATTTATGCAACTCGTATTTCATTCGGCGAATGACTCTTTGAATGCGATTACGAGGGGTCTGCGTATGCAGCACCGCATAGCATAAGCCATTTATTTTTTACTTCCTTCTGCAAGCAATGACTTACGGGAATTATGTATTATGAAGGTTTTCCAGTGCCTTTTAAAAGTTAAAATAACGCCAGATATTTTAGGAAACTCGTTTAGGAAAATAACACTGAATTAGTGTTTTATAATTGTCACTCTGAGCAAAAAAAAAAAGGATTAAAACTGATTATGGACAAATAAAACACTAATCCAGTTGTAGAAATTCAATGTGTCCAAAAAATATGCAAAAAATACACTTTTGTTCCTTTATAGCCAGATGGTTTGTCCTATTTTAAGCTGATAGTATCTTCATACATCTCTCTTGAATGTCATTGGTTTTAACTGGCAGACAGTATCTACTATTAGAATTTTTCTTATTCCTGGATGATCTAAAGTATATTTTTGGAGCATTTGGATGATCATACTGTACACCAAGAAAATTTTTCATTACGCTTAGCTCATACTCAAAAAAAGTGTTTATATAATTAAAAAAAAAAAAACCTCTTAAAATGAACAGTTCTTTTGACATGACGTTGACAGAAGTCACTTTGATGTAGTTTAGAGTTATGAATTTTCTATCTGTTCTGTTTTTCCTGAGGCTCCATCTACTCAAACATCCTGGTCTGTCATTTTGCAACTCTTGGTGAAGGCCTTGACAGATAGAGGTTTTGACAAGTGCTGGACATCAGCAACAATTCAGAATAAGCAGTGTATATTTCTCCAGGTAAAGTGACAAAATGTCCAAAAGCGTCAGAAGAGCTATGTGGTTTTCCATCATGTCTAATATTATAAAGCAAGCCTCTACTTGCATTCTGTATTTGTTTTAACATTGCACGATGGCTAAGATTAAAAATTCTGTCAGAATCTAAGATTGGAGATCTTTTGCTTTATTTATGAATGTTTATGGTAATAGGAAAATTTGAGTCACTAGAGAAATTTTTTAAATTCACTGTTAAGTGAATGATGGTAATAATCATATAATGTGATTAAAAAAAAAACCCGCTGCCATCAAGTTGATTCTGACTGATAGTGACCCTATAGGACAAAGTACAACTGCCTTATAAGATTTCCAAGGAGTAGCTGGTGGATTCAAACTGATGACCTTTTGGTTGGCAGCCGTAGCTCACTGTAGCTCTTAACCACTGTAGGAGTCTTTAAAAATATAACATGCCGTTATGTATTCTGTTTTTATGTGTCTGTAGCACTGATTTCAGTAGTTCTGCTTGATTTAAAAAAAAAAGAACTTTTCATTCTACGTTCAGAGTTCATAGTTCAAGTTCCATTAAAGGAATTCCTTTGGGCACTCTTTAGACCTATTGACAGATCATTCCATTTTGCAAAATCGCAGCATATTTCTTATTTATATCCCCTATGAATGACTCGGAGTCCTTGGGTGGTGCAAATGGTTAACACACTTGGCTGCTAACCAAAAGAGTGGAGGTTCAAGTCCACCCAGAGGCTTCTCAGAAGAAAGGCCTGATAGTTTATTTCCAAAATCAGCCACTGAAAACTCTATGGAGCACAGTTCTACTCTAACACACATGGGGACGCCATGAGTCGGAGACGACTTGATGGTAAACACTGGTATACCAATGACTATGTAATAAACGTGAATGTGGCCCCACATACTGAGTATGTTGTTCTTTTCATGTAATTATTTTGTGTCTGTAGTCACTCAAGAAACAGCTGTTGAAAGTTGAGCGGGATGCAAAATGGCACAGCCTGGAGATGTTCTTGTTCACTCAGCTCACTCCCTTCTGATGAGATGGCGACTGGCAGGGCTGTGTAGGGAATTCAACTTCTTTGACAGCCGTCAGCAAGACTGACCAGTGGTTTTGGGTTTTCGAGTGATGGGGAAGAGTAGGAAAGAATTCCATAGTTTAGTTTTTTTTTTTTTTTTCTTCCTCCTGCTGGATCTAAAGCTTCTGCCAACAACCATCTAAATCAACACCATGCCAATGCACTCTGCAGACCAAAGGTCACTCCAACATCTGGCCCCGCTGTCTGGTTCTCTCAGGTTTGTCACTGGGCAGCATCTGCTGATGATTCCTTCTCAACCTCTCTTTGATCTCTCTGACAGTAAAAAGAAGCTTCTATCACCCATAATGTGTTCGGATTTAAAAAAGAAAAAAAAATCAAAAGCGTGAACATTGAAAAACTGGTGGAATTTTTTATGATGTTTTCTGCACTTTTTATTGTCTGAGTTGAACATGCTGTTTGACACCAGGACATAGGGCGAGGTGATTCTAATCTTGATTTCCAAAAATATTGTCACAAGCAATAAGTCCAGTGCGGGAAAACATCTGGTCTAAGCTAGCCCTGTCTTGTCCTTAGTCAGCCTTTAAGGGATAAAAAGTGAATAGCGCAAACTGTTCTGCAATTTTTGTTTACTTGTATTCACTCTGAAGAGGTGATGTTGGTGTCTACTGTCTGCTTTTTTGACATTTCTTTCAGCGGTTAAGACCTCTTCATTTTTCATCCACTACCTTGGAGTTTAGAGGAGAGTTGGGGGATGCTACACCATCTGGACAAGTATTGGCAAATGTGGCAGCAGTGATGGGTTAGGCAGCGTCCTGTTTACAGAGGCCACGTACCTCCTGGACAAGACACTAAAACAGCCCAGAGTCCTTAAACACTCTTCCTCATTCATTCCTTCAATCCTTCTTCCTCCAGGTCAACTCTGTGAGCTCTAATCCAGAGTTCAAATTCAACATACACCTAATGAACACCTGCTCTGCGCCTGACACCATCCTAGGTGCTGGGCATACAGAAGTGAACAAGATAGACACAATCCTTGTTCTCTCAGAATTTACAATCCAGCTGCATTGACAAAGGGCGCTTGTCATGAGAAAATTCAGTGATTCAGAATGTGTTTGGCCTGCTTTATGAATTGGCCAGTGCCTGGGTTTGTTAGGGCTGCCATAACAAAACACCACAAAGTAGGTGCCTTTAAAGAACAGAAGTTAATTTTCTCGTAGTGCTGGAGGCTAGAAGACCAAGACAGAATCTCAGAGTGATCGATTCTTTCCAAGGATTTTCAGAGAGGAGCTGCTGCATGCCTCTCTCCCGGTTTCTGGTGGCTGTAGGCAATCCTTGGTGTTCCTGTGCTGCTTATAGATACATCTGCCTTCATTGTCACATGGCATCTGTCTGCCCTAACGTGACTGTACTGCCGTGTCAGTCCTTCTCTTTTATAAAATGCCACCCAGAAGGGATTAGGATTAGGACCCACCCTACTCTGGTATATGACTTTGTTAATTTAACTGATTAAAAAAACCAAACCTATTGCCACTAAGTCAATTCTAACTCACAGCGACCCTATAGGACACAGTAGAACTGCCCCATGGGGTTTCGAAGGAGCACCTGGCGCATTCAAACTACTGACCTTTTGTTTAGCAACTGTAGCTCTTAACCACTGTGCCACCAGGGCTCCATTTAACTGATAGCGTCTGCAATCAAAAACCGTATTTCCCCAGACAAGGTCCCATTCACCAGCCCAAGGGTTAGGACTTCAGTATAGCTTTTGGGGGACACAATTCAATGCATAATAGCAACCCATTACTATATTTGTGTATCATACTTCACAGCTATGATTGTAGCAAGATTTTAATTGTAGTCCAGATCAAATGCTAAAACTCTCAGGAGGTCACTGTAATGCATTTGCCAGCATCAGACATAGAACCTGCTACTCAGTACACATTTATGGAGAGAATTTGTGATTTTCTTCTATTTTCATTCATTCTCTAGCAGAATCACCTGTCTCCTTCTGTTTATCCAACGTCATTCTCCAGGAAAGAAAAGCAGTAGATAAAAATCTTTTTTTTTTTTTTATTTCCCATATGATTTAACTTTGGCTAACTAAAAGAAGAATTTGTGTGTTTTTTTTTTTTTTTTATTTGCCACAATTTTGAAAGCACCTTTATTAATTTGGCATCATTCATACTTCACCAAATTCCAGAGATACAGAAGAAATTATGACATTCATTATTAAGTCCACAATAACTAGGAGAGTATTAGGATCTGAAATCTGCATATATTATTATTATCCATTATTAATTTCTCATTTTCATTCCATAAAAGGAAGTCCCTAGGAGCCTGTTGCTTTAGTTAACAAATGTTTGGAAGTGCTTACATAGCGGACAGATATAAAAGGATGTCAGTGATCTACCTAAAAGAATGAGACTTGTCCATGTGAGAATCAGTCTAAATACTTTATAAGTACTTTATGCAAATGTAAAGGATGAATGCTGACACCAGGACTGTTTCTCTTCAGTCACATGTAGTTCAAAAGAGTGAGAGTCAGGGGACCCGGCGTCTTATCCCTCTTCTGCAAGTCAGGAGGTTCTCAAGGTTTTTTTCTTTTCTTTTTATCTGTAATGGAAGGTCTGAAGATTAGATGGTAAAAATTATAACTTTTGACTTCTTTTTCTTTTTTTGCTTTGTGGTTTATAGTGTTTGCGTGTGTATTATCTCATTTAACCAGAGCTTTTAGTTCTAATATTTAGAAATCTGTAATTTTGCTATAAAGGTTAATGGTTTGTTATTTTAAATAAAGCCCTGTTCACAGGCATCAGATTATAACGATCCTGTTTAACGACCTGATGCCTGCTCTGGAAATAATCTGTGCAAATTCAGCCATCTAACTGATGGGAGCTAGTATTGGTAAAGAATAGCCATGGTCTGTTAATAAGTTTGGTACTAGGCCTTCTTTGGTCTGGATTTTTGTTATTACAAAGTCAAAAGAATGATTTAGTGTCTAATCAAGTAAACTAAATATAACGTTTACCGCACACATTTAGATAAGTATAAAACCTACATTTTGCATTTTCTTTTATTTGAATATAATTGCCTCATTTCAAATGCTCCAAAAAGAAATTCTACACGCAACCCCCCCAAAAGAAGACAAAAAAATTTTTTTTTTCTTTTAAAAACAGACTACAAAGGAAAACCCTTTTTTTGTTAACCTTTTTTCAGTGAATTTACAGGTATTACTTTGGCCACTAGAGGGAGTCAGCTTTGTCAGAAATTCCTTAAAAAAAAACAAGAGAACTGCAAACAGGCTGTTCAGGGTTTTGCTAACACATCCGTTGTCTACCGACAAACAATATGCATACAAAATGTCATGGTGATCAAATATAATTTCATTAGATCTGTTGTTTAAAAAAGAGAGCGAGAGAAAGAGTTTACCATTATATTTTACTTTGTTTTTTAAAAATAGTGCCACTTTCAAAAGGTTATGAACTTAAAACACTTCCATAAAATAACCTAGATTTAGCAATCTGCAACGCCATTGGCATTTTGAAGAAATCAGGGATTAAGGATAGTGGAGTTCAGGAAACCCTATTACTAATTTTCTTAAGCCACGTTCGTGCTGGTGAAAGAAGTAAACCGGAAATGAAAGTCGTCTTTATCCCTCAGCCGCTCCCCACCTAGGCAGCAGCTGGGCTGGCGTTTTTCAATCTGACCTACTGATGTACATCACCCCTAACCTGCAGGGACATCCTTCTCGGGTGAGAGGGTAATTACGCCTCGTGTCCGGTCAGTCCTTCGCCCCTCTTCTGAGACCGCCAAACAAGTGGCTTAGTGTGTGTGTGTTTTCACCGAGTGGTTTATAAATGACAAACTGAACTGCAACCACCTGCTCATGTCACCTCAGCTACCAAAGAGCAACATGGTGGCAGCGACAGCCATCCCTCGCTCGGCGCGACGGGTTTTGGCTCAGCAGCGTATAAATGAAGAGTTCATGTTTTGTAAATTTCAGGTTTAGGATGGGGCTTCTTGTAAATCACTGTGGGGGCCCTTGAGCTTTGCTTAAATATCTTACCATACACCTTACTGACGTTAGACTTGATTCGTTTCTGTATAATCAGCCCCTCATTTCCCCCGTACACGGAAGGTAGTCTGAGGACAGTGGATAATAGAAAAAGTAGTTGTTCTCCCATTGAGGCATAGGAAGCCCTTACATTCTTCCAAACTCAGCCTGGCTCAGAAGGCCTGGGGAAGTTGCCTAGCACAGTGCTTCCCAAACGATCTGTGGTGGGGACCAGTGCTTTTATCTTTTTCTCCCAATTTATTGTAGATCAATATTTCTGAAAAAAAAACTGTAAAAATTATTACTAGAAAAGTAAAATGAAAAACAATGGAAAAAAATTTTTTTATTATGCTCAACGGACGTAAAATTATTCTGTAAGAGCTGCTAAGTACTTCCTCCTGATTTCTGCATCTCATTGTGGATGGGCACACACAGTCTGTACTCCACATGTTGAACTGTGCGGGCCTAGTAGCATTCTGGAGTCCCTGGGCGGTACAGTTGGTTAAACCCCGACAACTAACCTAAAGGTGGGCAGTTCGAATCCACGCAGAGGCACCTCAGAAGAGCGGCCTAGTGATCTGTTTCCAAAAGGTCACAGCCTTGAAAACCTTATGAAGTACACTTCTACTCTGCACACGAGGGCTCAGAATTGACTCAGTGGCAACTGGAGTTTTTTTGTTTGTTTGTTTTTAGAAGCATACTATAGGATACTGGTGGCTCAGGGGTAGAATTCTCACCTTCCGTGCAGGAGACCCAGGTTTGATTCCTGGCCAATGCACCTCATTTGTAGCTACCACCACTCTGTCAGTGGAGGCTTGCGTATTGCTATGATGCTGAACGGGTTTTAGGGGAGCTTCCAGACGAAGAACTAGAAAGGAAGTCCTGGTGATCTACTTCCAAAAACTCAATCATTGAAAACCCTGTGGAGCACAGTTCTACTCCAAAACACGTGAGTCAGGATTGACTCTGCGACAACTGGTAGTACCGTTCTCATTTTTCACCCCAGCTCCACAGCTTCTCAGTGACCCAATCAGAGAGTAAACGGCATTGCCCTTCAAGGTACTGTTGTTGTTGTTGTTAGGTGCCTTCGAGTCAGTTCCGACTCACAGTGACCCTATGCACAACAGAACGAAACACTGCCCGGTCCTGCACCATCCTTGCAATCGTTGTTATGCTTGAGCCCATTGTTGCAGCCACTGTGTCAGTGCGTTCTGTTGAGGGTCTTCCTATTTTTCGCTGACCCTCTACATGACCAAACATGATGTCCTTCTCTAGGGATTGGTCCCTCCTGATTACATATCCAAAGTATTTGAGGTATAGTCTCACCATCCTTGCTTCTAAGGAGGATTCTGGTTTTACTTCTTCCAAGACAGATTTATTTTTTCTTTTGGCAGGCCATGGTATATTCAACATTTTTCGACAACACCACAATTCAAAGGCGTCAGTTCTTCTTCAGTCTTCCGTATTCATCATTCAGCGTTCGCATGCATATGAGGCAGTTGAAAACATCATGGCCTGAGTCAGGCATACCTTAGTCTTCAGGTGACACCTTTGCTTTTCAAACTTTAAAGAGATCTTTTGCTGCAGATTTGCTCAATGCAACGCATCTTTTGAATTCTTGACTGCTGCTTCCATGGGCATTGATTGCGGATCCAAGTAAAATGAAATCCTTGACAACTTCGATCTTTTCTCTGTTTATCACGATGTGGCTTATTGGTCCAGTCGTGACGATTTTTGTTTTCTTTACATCGAGGTGTAATCATACTGAAGGCTGTGGTCTTTGATCTTCATCAGTAACTGCTTCAAGCCCTCTTCACTTTCAACAAGAGAGTTGTGTCATCCGCATAACACAGGTTGTTAATGAGTCTTCCTCCAATCCTGATGTCCTGTTCTTCTTCCTGTCGTCCAGGTTCTTGAGTTATTTGTGTACAGATTGAATAGGTATGGTGAAAGGATACACCCCTGACTCACACCTGTCCTGATTTTAAACCACACAATATGCCCTTCTTTTGTTTGAATGACTGCCTCTTGATCTATGTAAAGGTTCCTCATGAGCACAGTTAAGTGCTCTGGAATTTCCATTCTTCCCGATGTTATCCATAACATTAAATGTAACAAAGCTCCCCCATTTCCCCTTATCTAGAGCAAGGGAGGAGTTGAGGATTTTTCTCCCATAGCTGAATATAAAAAAAGAAGTAGGAGTAAATATAAAGGAGCTGGCATACAAATGAAAAAGCAGTGTTAGAAGCTATGTCAGCTTAATAACAATAAGGTTTCAAATGTTTGATCCTGAGAATATAATTAAAAGTTGATTGCAGATGATATTTTCTAATGACCTCGCACTACAAAAGGTTCGGTCTTAAATTTTTATTTTTTCTTATAAATTTGGGGCAGGAATGAAGCAGTTAAAGGGGGTCTTCATATTCGTGAGATATTCCATAGTTAAAGCATCCGATGAGTTTAGGAACGTAATAGTCTGAACACATTGCCTCACTTTTCCCTGTCTTTTTAGTTGCTCTTTTGAAATAGAATGGATGAGGATTTTGTCTCTCAAGCCTTCACACCCACTCAGGACAGATGAGCTGAATAGACACCCTGGTCTGGGAATTAAGAGACTTGAGTTATCATCTAGTCACTACTGACTAGCCATCTGGACTTCAGACCTTAATTTTCTCTTCTTAAAACAAGAAGATTTCTGTCTTTTTCACCGGGTTGCTAGGAGGATCAAATCAGTTAGTCAAACTGCTTTGGAGACAATCAGGCATTTTATGTGTGTGTCTGTATTTATGTATGTGTGTGTGTGTATATATAATGTATGCACAAACGCAGACAAACATATATGTGTACATACCCTGGTGGCGTAGCGGCTAAGTGTTACGGCTGCTAACCGAAGGGACGGCAGTTCGAATCCACCAGGCGCTCCTTGGAAACTCTATGGGGCAGTTCTACTCTGTCCTATAGGGTCGCTATGAGTCAGAATCAACTCAGTGGCAGTGGGTTTGGTTTTGGTTTTGGATCTGTGTGTGACATTTTTCTTAATAAAATATTTGCTTTATTAAACCCTCTTGAAATATATATTCTAAGTTAACCCATTCCATATATATTTTTCATTCATACAACTTCATTGTTAACCCATTCCATATGTATTTTTATAATCATTTCGTACCCCACCTCCAGCCCACCCATAACTTTAAGCACCTGCTTAAGCTGTTTTTGTTTTAAAAGGTAGAGAACAGACTCATTTAAATACCATCCCCAAGGTTTGGCATCACTTGAGTATTGACGCCAGGCAGCGGTGGGGTGCTGAGTTTGCTGTTCCGGGTAAAAGGGCGTCTTCCCTCTGCAAGTTCAAGCTGCACTGCTCCCTCCTTCCCGGCACACATGCACACACACATATATATGTGCACACATGCACAAGCTCTTGACACTCAGTTGCCTCCGTTTAGCCATGGTCAGGCCCACCATTTCTGAACTCATCTCTCTTGGTAAATGGCCATAAAGGGCTTCCTTTGGAGAATGATGATTGCAAATGAGACCACATGGTCATTGCCCTGAGAGCAAAGAAGCAGGTGGTCTCAATGCTGCGAAACTTGGCACAACCTAGCCCTGATCTGACTCTTCAGTCTCTGAGGAGTCTGGGTCTGAACAGTTTGAATCTAAATATGATTTTCTGAAAATGTGAAAATGGAAAAGTATTTCTCACTCTAGTAAACTGGGAAAGGTCTGCATTAGCCCCTGAAAGAGTCATCTGTGGCTCGAGAACAGATTGGAAGAATTCTGGAACCTCATTCATTCATTCAAGTATTTATCGAATACCAGACTCGGTGCTTGGTACTGAGTAGACAGAGGCAATGAAAAAATAATCTGGGACCCTGCTGTCATGAAAACTACAGATAATTATAGCACAGGGTGTGGGAATAGCTTCCAGAGACTTTGTTCGTCTTCTGCTGTCTTCAAAGCTGTAGGCAGTGTGATAAAGTCAGAGAAAGTTGTTGAAGACCAGCTTGAGTTTATTTTCCCCCTTATACAATTCTAACTGTGATCCTCAGTCCGCTGTGGTCAGGCTTCTTCTCCCTCTGTGCCACTAAGACACTTTGCAAAATGTCTTGGCCATTTTTTGTTGTCCTTAGAGGGGCTTGCAGTACAGTGGGCTTCTCTTATATATGGGCTTTCTGGCCTTGGGTTTATAATTCTGCCAAAAATGATTGGCAGGGCCACAGTCTTGCAAGGAATTGGTAGGTATACTATGCAAATAGAGTTTGTAATCCTATTGGGTAAAGTGACCTTGGAGGAATTGGTCAGTTAGTATACAAACTGAGTGATTGTGGTCTACCAAGGGGATTGGTCAGTTTTTGGTCTGGCTGGGGCGGGGGCATGCCTTGAAATTGAATACAAGGGCCAATCTCACAGAGGTTGAGGGGAACCTTGCTACCATCAAGAAGAGCCTAGAGTGGAGTGTGACTGTTGATCCCAGGGTCCTTGCATTGAGAACATCCTAGACCCAGGAGATACAGAGCTGTAACACTGAAGACAGCGTGACAAGCAAGAAATGCAGCAACCACAGCATAGCCCAGTGGCAGAGAAATGGTGGCAACAGTATGAGCGGCTGACAATTACGGTGGGTTTGCCGGCCCAAGGAGCAAGAGAGAACTGAGTGCCTTTGGGCAGGAGGCTTGCTGGCAGAGTGGGGTGCCTCCCGGCACTTACCAGCAGAGCTAAAGAGCTGTAACACTTGTCGGAGCAGGACAGAGTCCAAGAGAAGGGTTGTTGGCTTGCATGGCCAAGAGAAGGGCCATCTGTTGATGTGCCAACCTGCATTCAGGCATGGCCAAGAAGGAGCTGAGAGCTGTCCTGGTTGGAAGTTGTACTGATCGATAAACTGTGTCTTGTCTCCCGACTTAAGTATCCTGTTACATCCAGGTTGTTCCTGATCCTGAATTGTAGCTTGTTACTTCCTTTATAAACCACATAATCATGAGTATGGTCTGTGAGTTCTTTGTGGCTATTGAAATAGATTATTCAACCCAGCAGAGAAGTGGAGAGCATGGGGCGCGGTGGGGGTGTGGCTGGTGTCAGACATGCTGAAAAAGTTGGAGAGTGGAAGTATGTCTGACCTCCGCGTCATAGGAATCAGCTTTAGGCTGATCTTGATTCTCATCCCTTTTCCTGAATGTAGACAGGCCCTGATGCTAGGTTACAGGGCTGAACTACCGGTGTCCTAGGAGGCTTCTGGCAGACCAGAGTTCCGTCCTGCGTCCATCCATGTGCTCTGTGGGCTGAATCTCAGCTCTGCAGTGTAAATACCTGTGTTTGTTGGTGAGTACAGATTGACCAGACACTCATGCACTGACCCACACTGACAGTCTCACAAAAGACAGGTAAATGAGAATGTCATGTGTTTATTAACAATTGGTGTTAGACCTTTCGAGAGACATAAATAGTTTCATACCCTGATCAGGTAATGTCCTACTGATATCAAGGCAACTTGGAGGTCACACTCATCTTCCAAAGACAGATGAGAATGGAATCAGGAGCAAAAGAGGGTAGATAGTCTTGGGGTTACTTTGGGTAGGTAGAGGTGAAGACTGTTATCTTCAAACAGAGACATGCCTCTCCTGTAATAGAAACACAAGTGTTTCTCAAATCCAGTTTTTTTCTTCCCAGGACAGTGCTGGAGAAACAGCCAATTTAGAGTCCATGCAGACCAGCCCATTATGTTAACCCATCATTTCTTTGCACAGGTACGGTATCACTTGAGGTTGTATTAGTCAAATTGTTAGGTTGTTAAAATGTTCATGTCAAAGTGAAACATGGTGCATGTCAAAGGGCAGAATGTCCTCAGTCAAAAAAGCAGGTTGAGCTTTGCAGAGTAGTGCAAAACAAAGATTAAATATCCTACTTACCAAATGAGTCTTTTCTTGGTGGGGAGAGATATAACTCCTAACAAAGGAGGATCTGTCTTTGAAGAAATATAACCAGAATGTTTCTTGAAGCAAAGATAGCAAAATTTTACCTTGCTTACTTTGGACACATCATCAGAAAAGACCAACAGCTAGAAAAGAACATCACGTTTGGTAAAGTATAGGGTCAGTGAAAATGAGGGAAACCCTCGATGAGATGGATTGATACAATAGTCAAACAATGGACTCAAACATACTGATGACACAAAGATGACACAGGACCAGGCCACATTTCTTTCTGTTATACATAAGGTCATCATGAATCAGAGCCAACTTGACAACAACTAACAACAGCAGCAATGACAATGGAGGGCAGCCCTTTGTAAGCTGTAGCACGTCATGTATATATTGGTTTGTAGACAAGTTGGCAAATAACATCCCCAGAAGTCTGGAAACAATCAAACATATTGTCAGGGAATTACATAGATAAACAGAAAGATAAACAATAGATGGATGGGTGGGTGGGTGGATGGATGGATGGATGGATGGATGGATGGATGGATGGATGGATGGATGGATGGATGGATGGATGGATGGATGGATGAAAGAATTTGTGGCTGGCAATTGTTTCCACATTCAGGAAATGCCTCTGGTCAGCCCTCATGAGGATCTGATTCCATTACACCTGATGATGAACATGTTTATAATTTCCTATTGTCAGTGCATTGAGTAGTCCCTTTTGTGATCCTTTCTCTTCACTGCATTTGTGAGTTTTTGTTTGTTTTTGCTGATACTGTTTTACTCACAGAAGACACTCAGTTAATGCAAACTGATGGCAATCCCTTGAGATAGAACCCGGATATCTGCACCTTCCAGAATAAATACATTGAGGTATGCCAGAAAGTATAGCACATTGTCCCATTAAGTCTTCAAGGAGCCATGGTTGGGCAAGGTGCCCAACCTGAGAGATAAGAGGCCAGTGCTTGCTCTGGCTTGGCCCCTTACTGCTGTAGTCACTCAGCTACTCTGTAAACCGGAAGGGTCGGGGGATAGTTTAGGCTGGGCAAGCTCTAGGACTTTACAGGCTTAATACTCCATTCGGTCCATGACTGTTGAGCTAGAAGCAGACTTGTTAGTTCCTCAGGCCACCAGCGAAGTGGGAGGTACTTTCTGTGTCATTACCATTTCATTGAATATATTCTTTCATACACCTACTACATCTCAGGCACTTGTGATGGACTGAGGAGCAGAAATAAGCTACTACATCTAGAGCTGAAAAGGCTTTTGGAGGTCATCCGCATGCCACCCCTAAGTGCCCCCCCCATTTGCCATCATAACTGTTTATTTGTGTTGGTGCCTGTTTATGTGGGTGTTGAATGCATATGCAGTCTGTATCCTTTGACAGTGGGCAAGAGTTAAGGTAGGAGGTGGTGGATATCCGTTTGGCTTCTCCTGTCTTTTATTTCAGAGGTTTTGGAAAACCTAAGGCATTTTCTGCTGTGGTTACTAAGACAGCTAAACGTCCCTAAAACTATATTACAGTATCTGTTTAATTGTTGCAAATCGGCTGATAAACCAAGGAAATCCGTCCTTTTTAAAGCATGCAACTTTGATAAATGTTACTGTTAATTTACACTTTTTGAAGCTTTTTAGAAGCTATGGGTATGGAAACCCTGGTGGCGTAGTGGTTAAGTGCTACGGCTGCTAACCAAAAGGTTGGCAGTTCGAATCCGCCAGGTGCTCCTTGGAAACTCTATGGGGCAGTTCTACTCTGTCCTATAGGGTCGCTATGAGTGGGAATCGACTCAAAAGCAGTGGCATGGGTATTGTTGTAGAATGTTTAAATGATACTTAAACCGTTTATATGACTCTCCTCACCATTGTTGTTAAACTGCCTCCATCCCGACCCCAGAAAGGTCTAGCTCAAGAGCTGTCCGTTCCAAAGCAGCTATAGCACTGAACCCAACCCATATAGCACTGAGTTGTTCATAAAGCTGGGAAGAGGGAACGTGGTGAATTCTGTGCACCGGGGTACACGTGCGATTCTTTCATTCCACAAGTACAGGCTACAGTTTTTACTGGAAGGCCTAAAACTAATTGCTTATATGCATGTTGAAACCAGAAAATGTCCTGGCAGAAAGTGAATGCCTGGGGATACTTGTATCCATGTCCCACAGTGAGGAAAGGAAAGCATAAGCCTGCCTTGCAAAGTTCCTTCAATTTTCAAAAATTTTGTATGACAATTTTATGTATTTTTTTTTTTTTGTAGAACAAATCTCAAATATTTTTTTCAACCACATCTCACTTGCTCACCCTCTCTCTCTCTCTCTCTAGACGTATGCATGTATGTATATATAAAAAGTCATGTGCCCCCTAACGTCTGCAATACATTCTGTGAAATAGGACTTTTGCGATTTGGACTTTGGACGCTGTGGGAACACCATATTGTATACTTAGCAAAGCTATATGGGATGCTGCTGCTGTTGCTAGCACTGGTTTTGCTGCGTTTGGGAGCCATGATGCACTTCAAGGTAATATTTCTGAAAGAAAATTAAGCAGAGAGATAATAGTACAATGCTCAAGAGATGCCTGATACACAAGATTGAACTCTGCTGCCTACAAGTCAAAGCATACATCGTTATATGGAAGTAGGGAAAGTTCACATTATAATAATGATAGAGAGTATAGTTCATACATAAGCCAGTAACATAGGCATTTATTGTGACTATCAAGACATATGCAGCGTGTTAGAAGTTATATATGTACTGTACCATTATACACCTGGCAGCACATTTGCTTTGTATACAAGAGACATGTGATACACCTGTTGTGTGTGGGGAGCTGTTGTGTTCCCTACAACTGGTTACGTCTCCTACGTCCCATTCTCCAATCAGGATTTCTGAACCCTGTTGCGCCCTTATGGAGCCATGGATGTGTATGCAGTTGGACATTGCCTGAATGGACCCTATACTATGCATGATGGTGTATATATGTTGTTGTTCAGTGCCATCGAGTCAGCTCCCACTCAAAGCGACCCTATGTACAACTGAACAAAGCACTGCCCAGTCCTGCGCCATTCTTATGATTGTTGTTAAGCTTAAGCCCATTGTTGCATCAACTGTATCAATCCGTCTCGTTGAGGGTCTTCCTCTTTTTCACTGACCCTCTACTTTACCAAGCATGATGTCTGTCATGGATTGAATTGTGTCTTCCCAAAAATATGTGTCACCTTGGTTAGGCCATGATTCCAAGTATTCTGTGGTTGTCCTCCATTTTGTGATTATAATTTTATGTTAAGAAGATTAGGGTGGGGTTGTAACACCACATTACTCAGGTCACCTCCCTGATGCAGTGTAAAGGGAGTTTCCCTGGGATGTGGCCTGCACCACCTTTTATCTCTCAAGAGATAAAAGGAAAGGGAAGCAAGCAGAGAGTTGGGGACCTCATACCACCAGAAAGTACCTGGAGCAGAACATGTCATTTGGACACGGGGTCCCTGCTTCTGAGAAGCTCCTCGACCAGGGGGAGATTAATGACAAGGAATCTTCCTCCAGAGCAGAGAGAGAAAGCCTTCCCCCTGGAGCTGACACTCTGAATTTGGACTTGTAACCTACTAGACTGTGAGAGAATAAATTTCTCTTTGTAAAAACCATCCGCTTGTGGTATTTCTGTTATAGTAGCACTAGATAACTAAGACAATGTCTTTCTTCAGGCACTGATCCCTCTTGATAACATGTCCAAAGTATGTGGGACAAGGCCTCACCATCTTCACTTCTAAGGAGCATCCTGGCTATACTCCTCCAAGACAGATTTATTCTTTCTTTTGGCAGTCCATAGTATATTCAGTGTTCCTTCATCAACGCCATAATTCAAAGGCATCAATTCTTCTTCAGTATTCCTTATTCATTGCCCAGCTTTCATATGCACATGAGGCAATTGAAAACACCATGGCTTGGGTCAGGTGCACGTTAGTCCTTAAACTGACATCTTTGCTTTTTAACACTTTAAAAGAAGTCTTCTGCAGCAAATTTGCCCAATGCAATATGTTGTTTGATTCTTGACTGCCACTTCCATGGGTGTTGATTGCAGATCCAAGTAAAACGAAATTCCTGACAACTTCAATCTTTTCTCCACTTATGATGTTTATTGATCCAGTTGGGAGGATTGTTTTCTTTATGTTGAGGTGTAATCCATACTGAAGGCTGTAGTCTTTGATCTTTATCAGTAAGTGCTTCAAGTTTTCTTCACTTTCAGTAAGCAGGGTTGTGTCATCTGTATAACATGGTTGTTAATGAATCGTCCTCCAATCCTGATGCCATGTTCTTCTTCATAAAGTCCAGCTTCTTGAATTATTTGCTCAGCATACAAATTGAATAAGCATGGTGATAGGATACAACCTTGATGCACACCTTTCCTAACTTTTCTTACATGTATATGTTGTTATTTTGTGCCATCAAGTTCATTCCAACTCATAGTAATCGTATAGGGCAGAGTAGAACTGCCCCATAGGGTTTCCTAGGCTGCAGTCTTTATGGGAACAGATCGTCAGGTCTTTTCTCTCCTGGAGCAGATTATATATATATACATATATATATAATATATATATATATATATACACACACACACCTGTTGGCACAGTGGTTAAAGCAACCAACTGCTAACCAAAAGGTTGGTAGTTCAAAACCATCATTGGGTCTGTGGAAGAAAGATGTGACAGCCTGCTTCCATAGAGATTTACAGCCTTGGAAACCGTATGGGGTTGCTATGAGTCGGAACCAACTCGATAGCAATGGATTTGTTTTGGGGGGGGGGGTTGGATAACACAAGCAATTTGCGATCAATTGCTAACCCAAAAGTTGGAAGTTCAAACTCACCCAGTGGCTCCAGGGAAGATAGGCCTGGCAAAATGCTTTCATAAAGATTACAGCCAAGAAGACACTATGGAACAGTTCTACTCTATAATCTATGCTCTATAACCTATGTAATCGCCATGAGTCAACTATACGTATACGGTTGAAAATGCGGATTATTTCTTCAAATTTGGGCAAGAATAATACATAAATTGGTGTTTTTAAAATCAACATTTTCAAAGCAAATCCAGAAAAAGGGAATTAGAGCTTACAAGGTCTTAGAGTTTATTGACTTGAAAGTACGTTGTGAATAAGGTACCTCTATTTCCCCCCCAAATACACAACATATGGGTTTGTTACTTTTTAAATAGAATGTTGTGTCATAAAAATGAGAGGTATGATGACATCAATTGGTTGGTTTTATTTTAAATAATATGTAATGTTGAGACATATTTTAGAATTAGAAAAAGAAAGTATTACAAATACTGGTTTTTATCTGCAAACCTCTGTACTGTCAGTCTGCTTCCAGAAATATTACAGCCTTGGCAACCCTGTGGGGCAATTCTACTCCATCCTATAGGTTCACTATGGGTCAGAACCAACTCAAAAGCAATGGGTTTGGGTTTTTTTTGTTTTATGTTAGTGTCACGTGGCTCTCATTGAGTTAGGAAATGAGTTTTCTACTGGCTAAAAGAGCTGAAAGCATAACGAACAAAAGTTGAGTATTATTAAAACCAAAACACATTGCCATCGAGTCGATTCCAACTCATAGCAACCCTATAGGACAAATTAGAACTGCCCCATACAGTTTCCGAGGAGCGCCTGGTGGATTTGAACTGTCGACCTTTTGGTTAGCAGTCGTAGCTCGTAGCTCTTAATCACTATTTAATCTTAATCACAGGGTTTCCTGAGTATTATTACTTGATACTAAATGTATTTATGATATAGGATAACAGAATTCTGCAAACCCAGGAGACTCAGGGGTTGGGAAGCATGACTACCAGGGTTTATTAAATCCCTGAATCAGTGTGCCTTCCCTCCATTCACAGTGCTACCAGCTGCATTGAAGAGACTTGTAAACAAACTCAAGCAGATCCACCGAAGAGTGAGAAATATTATATCTAGGGGGAAAACCTATAATCACGTTACATGTGGGGCTTTTATTATTTTATTACTCCTTTCACAGTGTTGAAAGTAGGTGGAGCTGTTTTCCCAGCTCCACAGAGTAACATACACTTAGTACTTGGAGAAACTTGGAATTATCCAATGAGCAAGTTTTTAAAGAAACATTAGCATTTATTGAGCACCTGTTTTATGCCGCATTGTGTGCCCCAAAAATGTATGTGTAAGTTCTAACCCCCGGCATCTGTGAACATGAACTTGTTTGGAAATTGATCATTTGGCAATTAATAAAAAATAAATTCTGAGTCACCTCTGCTAGGATTAAGCCCTTTGCCCAAAATAGTTTTCTTCTTTTTTTAAGTATCATATTTATCTGATGGCAACAAAAATATTTGCAGGAACAAGATAATATTTTGAGAGATTATTCCCATTTTTTTTTTTTTTAATCTTAATGGCTCCAATCAGGGAAGGACACTTGCTTTAGTTCATGGGACTCTGGAAGCCACGTGAGGTGCAAATTGTTTCCACCTTCCTCTTGAACGTTTGCTCTTCTTTGGCACTGTAGTTCCAAGCTCTTGCCTTATACCTAAAGTCTACTCTCTGCCTAAACGCTTAGGATTGAGGGCTCAGGTGACCTGCAAGTCTTGCTTCTTTTGCCCATTTCATCCCTGATTTTGTCTTGGATCGCTCTGAGTATCAGGGACTAGGAGCAAAGTCTACCACACACGTAGCCAGAGCCTCTGCTCCACTTCCTGCATGCTGAGAGTGGAGTCTGGGTGTGTTACAGGTGAAGATCATTTCACTAGACCTGCTTGTCTGTGTGCATCAAGGTTGAGTTTCTACCAGCTTACCTGCCATAAGCACCTAAAGGAGCTGGGTATTGATCTTCCACTAATAGCAGCTTATAGAGTTCTCTGGTCACTAGTTTATCAGGATTTGCTTAGCATCAATTCTTTGTCCCTAGAAGAGTCATTCACTGGGTGATGCGAATGGTTAACATGTTCAGCCGTTAACCGAAAGGTTGGAGGTTTGAGTCTACTCAGAGGCACCTTGGAAAAAAGATGTGGCAATCTGCTTCTGAAAAATCAGCCATTGAAAACCCTCTGAAGCACGTTTCTACTGTGACACACATAGGGTTGCCATGAATTAGAATCAACTCACAGGCAACTGGCTGGTTGCTTGGTTAGCCACAAGAAATCCTTTTAGGAATCCTTTAAACCTTGGGACCGAACCATGAAATGCAATGAGCTGGTTCTGACACCACACTAATAATAACAATAACAAGAGCGGCTAACCTTACGGAACACTTTCTGTGGCCCCAAGACAGTGCTGCCTTATAGGGGTTATCCCGTTTGGCAGACCAGATTTTACATGTAGTTTATTTTATATGTAGACTCTAAGATACATTCCTATGCAAAGAAGTCAAGGAGCACGGTTCTTTATGCATTCCTTTCAGCACATACCCTTTGGGAATATTTTGATGAACCCTTAATTTCCTGACATGCAATGATTTTAGATTAGATTTTTAATGTGATAGCAATAGAGCCTTTACGGCCTGACCTCCTCAGTTGCTCGAGAACATTTTGGTGAGCTGTTAGTCCTGTACTTGTATGTAATTGTCGTTTCTCTGACAATTTGCTAATGTAATCATTAAGCAATCGTTTCATTTTTTCAGCCCTTTATTCCTGTGGTTTTCCTGTGATAACTTTAGTTAGCTGTTATTTTTAATATTACTGCTACCTCTGTGATAGCTTATATTCTTTTTCTTAGGATTTTTTATTGTCCGGTAAGCACACGAGGCTGCTGTGCTCTAAATTTGTATGGTCAGTTAGGGTAGGAAACAACACTCTTGCTTTTGCCTGTAATTTGCCACAAGTGTGTATTTTCTCCCTACAACTCAAACTATTGTATTCCTATTAGGCTTATGACAAGCAATTCAAATTGTACATGTACATACATTTTGTCGTCCTGGGCTTCTCTGTTAACATTCCAGAGTTTTTGTTTTAGCATCTTAATGGGTTGCCTTTTACATTAGAACAAAAGCCCCCAAATGTCAGTTCTTCGACTGACAATACCAGTTTAGTCTCTTAATTAGAAAAGAGAATAAATCTGTTTAGGGGTGTCGATAAAATGACAGATGCATCATTAGCAGACGGCTATGGAGGATCAGTTCTGTGGAAATCCTTGGAATGGAATTAATAGAAATTTCTGCTAGCATATTTAACTCTCAAGCTTAGGGAGAGAATGCTGTGTTTTAATGCAGTAAACAAGTAAAGAAAACGGGAGCAAACGACCATTTGAAACTAAATTAAGAGGGTCATAGAAATCAAGTTGCAATAGAGAATATATTATGGAGAATTTTATGTATTACTAGAATGTCACAAATAAGCCATTCTGGGTATTATATGATTAACTCATTTAATAAATATTTATTGAGGGTCTACTATGTGCTACGCAGTCATTTAATGAGAGTACAAACTCCAAGTCCAAAACCAGTGTGACTGTCCCTTATAATCAGGAGGACAAAATCTCACTTCAACCATCAGTCTCTGAAGAGATTCTTCAGAGGTTTTGCCTTGAATGGTCTCATATCATACAAAACCCAGGTCAATCTAAGGGGAATCCCATTTAGTCCATATTTTCTGAATGGTTGGGGAGGTTGCTTTAGCAAGGATAGGCAAGTATATAAGCAAGATGTTATGTTATCCATTAATCAGGAAGCACTTTACACATCAGGGTATTCCCTTTGTCTTGTTCACCAATTAGATTCCCAATGCTTAAAATAGTGCTGCTGCAGAGTAGATACCCAATAAATGTTTATTAAATGAGCAACCAAGAAAAGAATTTACATATAAATTAAGACAAGTCGTAGAAGAATTGGATAAATTTTAAGTATTTTGGTATGAAATCTACTCCTTCATTTATTTATTCCGTCAACACTTGGGAAGCCTACACTGTTCCATGCACTGTGATAGGACTGGGGAGTTGAGAAATGAAACATATAGCTCCTGCCTCATGGAGTTCCAAGGTTAACTCCTCTATGCCAAGTGACTCTGATCAAATTAGAGACCCCCTATGACGTATCGGCCTACTGGGTGTGACATAGAAGAGTACAGACTGTCATAGACCTCTTTGGACTAGCCTCGGAGCTCTGCAAAAAGAGTTGTTTTTGTTTTTAAATCTCAGCAATAAAAATAAACCCACCCTTAGGGCCCAGAGTTGCGATATGTGGATAACCCTGAGATTAAAAAAAAAAAAAAACCCAGTGCCGTCGAGTCGATTCCGACTCATAGCGACCCTATAGGACAGAGTAGAACTGCCCTATAGAGTTTCCAAGGAGCGCCTGGCGGATTTGAACTGCCAGGCCTTTGGTTAGCAGCTGTAGCACTTAACCACTATGCCACCAGGGTTTCCAACCCTGAGATTACATTTGGATATTTCAAGTGCGTCCTTTCAGGAGCTGTGCCACTCTCACTTCTTGCTGCCACACTCCCCACTTTGGCCGCCTTTGACCCAGTGCTGTACCAAGTGTATGTGACACCCAGGGCAGGTCATTTTTAATTCTTGTTCCTCTATATGACAAAGCCGTTTCATAATAATTATGTAATAATCAGTAATGGGAGCTCTGGTGATGTAGCGGTTAAGAGCTGAGGCTGCTAACCAAGAGGTGGGCAGTTCGAATCCACCGACTGCTCCTTGGAAACCCTATGGGGCAGTTTTACTCTGTCCTATAGGGTCGCTATGAGTCGAAATCGACTTGATGGCACTGGGTGTTGGGCGTTTATGAGTTGGAATCAACTTGATGGCAATGAGTTTGTTTTTTTGTTTTCGGTTTAATCAGTGATCGTTTTCTTAATATTCTTTGTTTTTAGAAATAATTTAAAATGAAGAAATTTCAATTTTATAGATATTAATTAAAATCTGCAAAATATTTCGTGTATGAACAATTGTGCGGTTTGCAATTACCGAACAAAAATACTACACCTTGCAGTTTGCACTGTTTCATTGATTTGAATTTTAAATATAAATAAACATTTCAGGTGATTACGTAGAATGACAGAATTCTAACACAGGCTCTGTTTCTTCACCTTTACAATTACTGTGCTGTCATCTTTATTTGGAATCTACTGGTTAAAAGGAAGGACTGTGTAGAATCACAGGGTTAGGAGATGCATTACGCAAGAAGTGAGTTCAAACCTTTCACAGGGTTAAGAACTTAACTGTCAAAATGACTGCAGATAGCTGAGTCTTCCTGTGTCAAGAGAGCTGACCATTCACCAGATTAACTTCTATGTGGAATACTGTGTTCATTAAAAGATACATAAGGAAAAGTATGCTAACTTGAGTAGCTGTAACAATTATTTAGAACATAGACCAAGAAAAGATTTGGGGGAGGAGGAGCATTTTATCACTGACATTCTTTAAAATGTCATAAAAAGGACACCAACTTTTCGTTGTTAGTGTTTTTTCAGTTCACCATACCACCTTTGGAGCCCTGGTAGCGCAGTGGTTAAGAGCTCAGTTGCTAACCAAAAGGTCGGCAGTTCGAATCCACCAGCCACTCCTTGGAAACCCTATGGGGCAGTTCTACTCTGTCCCCTAGGGTCGCTATGAGTCAGAATCAACTCTTTTTTTTTTTTTTTATTACACTTATACCGATCTGCTCTTGGTCAGCTCCTGCACATGACCACCCACTTCCACCTGTGGACCTAGGCCTGCTTCCACGTGACCCTTCCCCAGACCCTTCTCTAGACCTTGATCTCTGTTTGTGGGGGCTGTATGAGCTGGAAATCTGACCTGTATTTTCTCAGAGTATGTGTCTCTGTTATTTCCCTACTTTGGTGCAAACCCTTGACTTGCCTCCCTGGACCTACCGTGCTTGCCCACCTGCCTCTGTTTGCTTTTATTGTCTCTGATCTTCCTATCTTATGTGACTGTCAGCTTACCCTGCCTTTTGCCTTGGCCAGCTTCTGGCCCTGATCCCTTCCCTCCCTGACATGTTTGCTGACCCAGCTTCATTATGATACATCCTATTTCTATGGCTCTGATGGTCAATAAGTGAGAAGTAGCAAACTGATGAGTGAGGGTATGTTTGTGTAGGATTCTTCCAGTGGCTCTGGAGGTGGAAGTGAGATACAGTAATGTTTAACCCGTTGCTCTGTGAACATTGGGAAATGTCTACTGACTGAGGCAAAGGACAATGAAAACACCAGCAAGAAATGTGCAAGTACACCCATGGAGGTCCTATTAGGGATGAGGCAAGGTGTCAAGTCATAGTCCTCAACCTACAAAATAGGGTTGACTGGAGAACTTTAAAAAAATGTATCTATGCTCATTCTTGCCTGATCAATTAAATGAGAATCTTTAAGGGTGGAACCCAGACGTCAGTATTTTTTAAGCTCAGCAGTTGAGTCTAATGTTGAGCTGGAGTCAAGAACCACAGATGTAAAGTTTTACGACCCAGGGCTTGGTCTGATGTGAAGTGGGCCCGATTAGGATTAGCAGTGACCCAGAACCGGCAGGATTCACAAGGGCAAGACCATTGAGAGGAAGGTCCAAGCAAGAATTCGGAGGGCTAGGTAGCAGGCTGACAGCAGGCATCGAGAAGAGATTCCCAGAGCAGAGCAGAGAGCAGAGAGCAGAGAGCAGAGAGCAGAGAGCAGAGAGCAGAGAGCAGAGAGCAGAGCAGAGCATGGGTTACGTTTAGCCCGAAGCAGCAGGAGTCCTCTGGAAATTAGTGCCAGCAGTTGCTATGGTGTCCCAACTGTGGGAATGGGGCTCAACTGCAAGATTTCAGCTGAAGTCCCAGAATAAGCAGACGATTGGGAAGGGCCACAGCAGGAACAGAGTTCCTGGAACCACGGTGTGAGCTGGCTTGGTGAGAGGAAATCAGAGCCTATCAAGCTGCTGGGTGGGGTTCTGTCAATTCTGCCTCCGTAATGCCTGCTCCTGCTGTGCAGCCTCCTTGTAGACACCTGAGAGAGGCTTTTCTTATGTTTTCTCTGAACTTTACAAGTCTTTTCTCACTGTTGTCTGTTCTTCACATTTGGCACCTGAGTGATTTTTTTTTTTTTTAAATACTCTGTCCTACCCTTAAAAAAAAAAACTTTAATGATTTTCCACTTCTAGTTTGGTCCAGATCTTTCTAGCCACTTTTCAGACTAGTCTCTGCTCATCTCTAACCAGTTCCTGTCCCTGTGCTTGTTTATGCTGATTCCCTCTAGAAGTGCTCTTTACCCCATTCCTCTACTGTTGTTGCTGTTAGCTACTGCCGCGTTTTTCCTGGCTCTCGGCAACCCTATACGCAAGGAACAAAATGCAGCCCAGTTAGTTGAAGATTGGATTTTCACCTTTGTGATCCATGGGTTTTTATTGGCTGATTTTTGGAAGTAGATTACCAGGCCTTTCTTCCTAGTCCTTCTTAGTCTGGAAGCTCCAGTGAAACCTGTTCAGCATGGTAGCAATGTAGAAGCCTCCACTGACAGACGAATGGTGGCTACATGTGAGGTAGGTGCACTGGCCAGAAATCAAACCTGAGTCTCCTGTGTGGAAGGCAAGAATTCTACTACTGAACTACCACTGTCCCTCATTCCTCTACTAAACCCTAAATCAAGTCAATTCTGACTCATAGTGACCCTATAGTACTTCTGCTAAAATCTCCCCTTCCCTCCAATGCACCATTGCCCCTGTGAAGCCTCTTCCACCCCCTTCCTTACCCCCAGCAGACCCCTGCTACCCTATCTCTGCTCCTCTGGCCCTTGACGGACACCTTTGTGTACCAACTACTACATTGTACAATAATTTACTTTTTTTTAGCCTATCTGCCCTCCTATACAGGCTACAGAACCCTGGTGGTGCAGTGGTTAAGAGCTTGGCTACTAACAAAAAGGTCAGCAGTTCAAATCCACTAGCTGCTCCTTGGAAACCCTATGAGGCAGTTCTACTCTGTCCTATAGGGTCGGTCGCTAGAAGTTGAAATCAACTCTATGGCAAGTTTTGTTTTGTTTTTTTACACAGGCTACAGGTCTCCCACAGCAGGGACTGTATGCTTTGTTTATTGTATATCTCATGTTTCCAGTACTGTTGTTGGTGATACACTGTAGATATTTTAATTAAAAAAAAAAAAAAAAACTTCATTAAAGATGAAAGTCAGTGTAAAGTAAACACCCTGGGAACTTTGTGAATTACTTACAGATATGATTTATCCCAGAGTTTGGAGTGAGGTCAAGTGGTCCAAACTGCCAATTTTAAAGGAATTCGAAAGATTATAGACAAGCAGCTCTGTGAAACTCAGTGGGGGGAAAGTAGCATTGTTTTACAGAATAAAAAAGAACAAACCAAATCCGTTGCCTTCAAGTTGATTCTGACTCGTAGCTACCCTATAAAAAAAAAAAAAAATTTTTATAGGACAGAGTAAAACTGCCCCATAGGGTTTCCGAGGAGCGCCTGGTGGATTCAGACTGCAGACCTTTTGGTTAGTAGCTGAGCTCTTAACCACTTTGCCACGTAGTAATTAATAATTTGCTATTCATGGTGATGACTCCAGTCTTAAAAAAAAAAAATCTTTAAGTTGTGATCATAGTGCGATAATACTGAGTCAGAGAAATTTGTGACGAAATTTAGAAATACTGCTATCCAGAACATTTTGCTGTACGTAATATCCAGCTATACGAAGCTTACTGATCCAAAGCATTCTATTTCTCTATGATCCAAAACAGAGACATGGCTTTCATTTTTATTAATAGCACTTCAGTTGTACATTAATTTTAGTTGGTTGTGGGTCCACTCAGAGTTAGGTGGCTCCGAAAGATTCTTCTGAGGACTACGTAATGCTGTAAATATCAACATGCTGAGTTTCTGCAAAGAAGAAAGATGCCCAATTCACTTTATCTTGCTTCTTTTCACATAATAACCACAAGATGAGTAAAGCAAGCTGGAGTATCAATGCCATGACTTACTACCATCCATTTTTTAAAGTTATAATTATTTACTCATTCATGCATTCATTCCCCCTACACGCATGTATCAAAAACTTGCCTCATGCTGGGTGGCCTTCCCAGGCCTTAGGCAAACCAAATCCTGCAAGATCAAGGGGTGTAGACAGACAAGGAAAGCCATAGACTACAGTGCAGTGCAGTCAGTGCCAATGACAAAGGAGTGCCCTCTCAGCTTCGGGAACACAGGCACTTTTGGAAATTGAAACACCAAAGCACACAAAAGAAAAATGGAAATGAAAGAAAATATCCATCTCTGCTTGCATTATAGATATAGTCAGTACTCAGCTGTTATAGCCAGCAAAAATTCCGTTGCTGTAATTAATTTCTTTGTGCTGATTCTTCCTAGGAAGCCTTAATTTTACCTAAGTTAATTAGGTTGAAGATTAAAAATCCCATTAGTGTCGATCATTCAGCTCTTGGCTCTGTCAACAAGGTGCTAAAACCTTGCTCAGTTCTAGAGGGGCAGGAGGAGGACAGGGAGGCAGAAGAGCAGTCCAGCTAGCTGTTTCCACTCTTCAGGACCAGGTATTTTATGCTTTTTAAAAAATGTTTTAGGTGGCTATCAGAAGCCATCACTTTGAAGAATATTTTCTCTTTCCCAGACATCACTTATCTCACTCTTTAGACCAGTGGCTTTTTATTTTTCGAGAGTTCTATGGGAATGATTGTGTTTGCTGAGAAACTATCCTCTCCACTCTGATTATTTAATTTGCAGGTTTGCAAGGCATAGATTTTTAATCAAGGCCCTGTTTCCGCTGTCACCTTGTCTGCCTGTTTATTACGGCTAAACGCTCAATGGTGGCTGATATCTCACCCGTAGCAGGAGAGAGCAATTAATAGAACCATTAATTATTTGCAGGTTGTAATTCTGTTTTAAAAAAAAAGAAAAGGTTTGTTTGAGTTATGCTTTCTGCCTTGGCTTTCCTACCTGACTTACAATGGCAAGAATTGAGGAAATTCATACACGTGTTGTTAAGACTTTCTCCCTGGGAGTAGCTGCAGTGCAGATGTGGCAGCCACAGAGAGGCAGGTGGGGACCAAAACAAGATCAGGGGAGCACAAGCTGAAGACCTACAGGTATTATCTTGTTCACAATAGAAAGTCATTAACAGTAAGGGAAGCCAGAGAGTGGAGGTGGCAGGAAGCCATCTGAAGTCAAGTTCAAACAGGGCCAGCTGACCAGAGTTGAAGGTCAGGGCAATCTGATGAAGGGTTAGGGTTAGAAATTCAGAGTGCACATTAGGCAGGGCAGAATTTTATCTAAATTTATCTGAAAACCAGGTGAGGGGAAATGAGAATAGGGCACAGCCCCATAAAACTTATCTGGGATACCAAGGCCCACAACAGATGGAGAAAAACCGAGAAACCAGAGCAAGTGGGGAGGCTAGGTAGGTATAATGAGCTTTCAAGATGTGTGTGTGTGTGTGTGTTGGGGGCAGAGGGAGTGGGCCAATTGTGTTGTAGAGCGCTACAATACAGCATGCAATATTCTGCACATAAACCAAAACTAAACCTGTTTCCATTGACTCATAGCAACCTTATAGCACAGAGTAGAACTGCCCCATAGGATTTCCAAGGAGCGGTTGGTAGATTCAAACTGCCTGCCTTTTGGTTAGCAGCTGTATCTCACCATAGCTCTTAACCACTGTGCTACTAAGGTTCCATTCTGCACAGAGTGGGTCATACATGGGCATAGCTGTCATGAACATTACTATTATTATGCACATAGCTTGGGTCAGTGTGAATAGCTGGGAACACAGCAGGCTGACACATGAAATGCAAAAAAAAGGGGTTTCATTTTTAAATGGTTTCTTGCTATGATGTCATTAATAATGAGAGTGCAGGGAAAGCCATGTAGAGATGGTTTCCTATCAAGGACCTATTGATAGTCTTGGGTAGGCTTCACCTGGAGAATAGATGTACCTATTCATGACTGAGGAAACCCTGGTGACGTAGTGGTTAAGTGCTGTGGCTGCTAACCAAAGGGTCGGCAGTTCAAATCCACCAGGCGCTCCTTGGAAACTCTATGGGGCAGTTCTATTCTGTCCTATAGGGCCTCTGTGAGTCGAAATCGACTCGATCGCACTGGGTTTGCATTTTTTTTTTTTGTTATTCATGACTGAAGAAAGGTGGGCTTTCTTCAGGTGCAATGTGTTTACCTCTGGGCTGCAGGCTTATCACTGAGATAATGAAGGTGGGGAATGAAGTTATGTCTGTGGTCCATTTTAATTCTAAAAATCGATGATTCTTGACTCTAAATGAGCATTATTACCTCTGCTTAAGTTAACATGGACTTTCTTTTCTTCCTATTTGCTGAAAAGAACGCTTCAAGTCTATCACCTAGGAACCCACTCCAAAAACAGCCCTGCTGCTGTAGAAATCCTGCTCAAACCTGTTGGGCAAAGTATTCTAGCTGCTTCTCAGAGCAAGTGTTAACTGCCTGTTTAACATGACCTCATATCTCTCTGCACACTCCCTATTCTGGTCAACCTCTGCTACCTAGGAGAGTCTGATTGAAATTCTCCAGAACACCTTCTCTGTTCAGAGCGTTAGCCTCTGCTCATGTTTTCTGCATCACAGCTCAAGACAGGAAGTAAAGAGTTTTGAGTGATCACATGCGAAGGGAGCAACTGCACAGCCCTATGGATGGAATCATGATTTTGTGACATGACTTCTCTAATAGAAACCTTTTTGAAAATTTAAAGAGGCCAGCATCTTACCCTGCCCCCAGTCTCCATTATTCCAACTGCACAGTTATGGAATTGCTTCACATGATTCTGTTTTATCTAAACAGCTCTACCTTGAGCCTATGTGGCTTTCTGCTGGAACCGATGTTGTAATTTTGGTATTGTACCTTATTTCCTTGTTTCTCTCCTCCTTAGCCCTGAATATAACTACTCTTTTTATTCTTACTTGACCCTCATGAAATCCAACTGAACAGAATGAATATATTTTTAAGCAAAGTTAAACAATAGTTCTTACATATCCCTTGAACTTGTAATCCAAGAAATACCGGGGAAAGAAAAAAGAAACTGAAGGAGGCTCACTAACTGACGGTTGCTCTAGCTTTTGCCAACTTCTGTTCTTTAGCTGTGATGTATGCCTTGTAGACTTACACTCAAAAGTCAGCACACCTTGAGGGGCAGATCTGGGTCTTGCACCCCCATCTAGAATGGCTGTCTGGCCTGATCTCCCCACATTGATAGGAGTTCCAGCTCTTAGATGATAAAGACATGGATTAAAATTTGGAGGAGTATCAGTTTCATTTCACCATCCCCCTGCCATCCCTTCCCCCACAACTTTCTCTGTCTCTCTTTCACACACGCATGCACAGCAATCATTCAATAATAACAATAGTAAACATGATTGTCAAGATAGTAGGAATTATAAACAAGATGTAATACAGTCTTTTCTTCTTGACAGATGTGCTTAGGAAAAGAGGAGAAGGAAGTAAGAGGGACGAGAATAGGGTTAGAAAGGTGCTTGTTCTGCTTTGTACTTTGTACACGGACTATGTCAAGTCTGTATTAACTGTTTTCAAATTACTCTAGGGAATAAGAATTGCATGCACAAAACGACTTAGTCAGTTGCCTCCATTCATTAATCAAGGCAGAATTAAGAGCCTCCAGCTCCAGGCTACTGTAATTTCGGGTTGGAGGAAAGAGTTTCTTCTCATTAAGATCTTAAACCTGGCTTGTTTCTTAGTTACTTAAAATTAGAATGGCCAATAGTCTGTAAGATCATGTTATTAATCTGTTCATTATTTATTTAAAATAATTCATTGAAAGCATACTATGTAAATTACTTTTCATAAAATCCATAGGAGGAGCAAAAAAAGCAATGAGAATGTCAACTCCTGTATCAGCGTAAATGTCACCGTGCCAGAGAAAGCTTCCCTGACCGCCCATTCTAAATGAAGCTCTCCAGCTACTTGCTATGATACTTATCTTACTATTTTTCTACAAAGCCTTGTCACTCTGTGTATTTTTTTTAATAGTGATGAGTTGATGTGATTATTAGTTTTCCAGTAGTAGGATGCAAGTTCCATAATATCAGAGCCTTGTATCTTGTTTACCTCTGTATCTCTAGCATTTAGATCAGTGCCTGGCACATGGTAGGTAGTTGTTTTGGTTTAAATTCATCCCCTAAAAAATACGTTGAAGTCCTGTCCCCTGGTATCTGTGATCATGACCTTGTTTAGAAGTAGGGTCTTTGCAGATATAATTAGTTAACATAAGACCCTAATCCAATATGGTTGGTGTCTTATACGCAGAGGTGAGACACAGACAGACAGACACAGAGGGAAGACACCCATTTGAAGATAGAGGCAGAGACTGGAGTTATGTTGCCACAAGCCAGGGGATACATGGAGCTACAGTAGCTGGAAGAAACAAGGAAGGAGCTTTCTCTAGAGCTTTCAGAGAGCATGGCCCTGCCAACAGCCTGAATTTGAACTTCTGGACTCCAGAACTGTGAGAGAAAAAATTTCTCCTGTTTTAAGCCACTCGATGTGTGGTAGTTTGTTATGGAAGCCCTAGGAAACTGATACAGTAGTCAACAATACTTGATAGATGAATGAATTCTAAATAATTAGTTATATAACCCTCACAAGATACCCCACAGACTAGGGCTCTGCCATCCTTGACATTATGATCTGGTTGCGAAGATACGTTCCACACAAGGGAATAATTAAGTCATAGTGGTCAGAAATGTATGATTAAGAGCTAAATGAGTGTCTCAGTCATCCAATGCTGCTATAATGGAAATACCACAAGTGGATGGCTTTAACAAAGAGAAGTTTATTCTCTCACAGTCTAATAGGCTAAATGTCTGAATTCAGGGCATCGGCTTCAAGGGAAGGACTTTTTCCTCTCTGTCAGCTCTGGAGGAAGGTCGTTGTCTTCAGTCTTTCCTTGGTCTAGGAGCATCTTAGCGCAGGAACCTCAGGACCAAAGGATGTGCTCTGCCCATGGTGTTGCTTTCTTGGTGTATGAGGTCCCCCTGTCTCTCTGCTCGCTTCTCTTTTATGTCTCAAAAGAGATTGGCTTAAGATGCTGTCTAATCTTGTAGATCTCATCAATATAACTGCCACTAATCCATCTCATTACATCGTAGTGATAGGATTTACAACACATAGGGAAATTACATCAGATGACAAAATGGTAGATAATCGTGCAATACTGGGAATCATGACCTAGGCCAGTTGACAGGTATGTTTGGAGGGCACAATTCAATCCATGACAATGAGTGATACTAACACAAATTAAAACAAAAAAATGTTAGACTAGGAATTTAGAGAAGATTGTTGTTAGCAAGAATGGGAAAAGACAAAAAAAATATTAAAGACTAGGAATTTAGAGAAGATTGTTGTTAGCAAGAGTGGGAAAAGACCCTCTGTGGGCTGGTTACGTATGTCAGGTTGCTATGCCACTGCCACTTTTCTATGTGTAATGATCTCTAAGAGCTCAGTGGGTTGGTTTGCCCTTCCCCCTTTCAGGATATGTAACTGGCTGTCTCAGATTCATCTCCACAGCTGAGATGGAGAGAGAACTACTTTCTTGGGAGAATGTGCAGCTGCTGTTTGTTTCCTGCAGAATGAGTGGTGCTTCTGCCCCCTTTGAGTTACCGTCCTTTTGGATCTTGTGGGTCAGCTCCTAATTGGGTGGAGGAAGTGATTCATTCGAGCTATTTAGTACGTAGAGACTTTAATGCTGTATATTACTGACTCTAATAAATGTCATTTTATTAATTAGTTTAGCAATCTTTTTATCTTAAGGAAAATAGTGAAAACCTACCTTTTTTCTTATTTTGGGTACTTGTTCAGATTACATATCTCCTACCAAAATTATCTTTCTTAAGGAAGCTAGAAGATTTTAAGTGAGTTAAGTATTTAAGGTCCTAAAAAATAAACATTTAAGGGGAAATCTAAGGTAGCCCTGGTAGCACAGTGGTTAAAGCACTCAACTACGCACCTAAAACGTTGGTGGTTTGAACCCATCATCTGCTCTAGGGGAGAAAAGACCTGATGATCTGCTTCCGTAAAGATTTCAGCCTTGGGAACCCTATGGGGCAGTTCTACTCTGTCCTGTAGGATCACTATGAGTCAAAATGGACTCGATGGCAATGGGTTTTAAGGGGAAAGCTGGTGTAGAGCGAGGTTTTCTCATTGCTTTGGTTCTACTGCTGGTTTCTTCTGACTTTCAAATGAGGGGGATGTGCATGTGAGATGGGTAGACCCCTGACATTGTAGATAGAGAAGCCATATCGGTCAGGACACCAGGCCAGAGATCTGGCTGCTCTCTGGATTCTGCCACTAGGTGAGACCTTGGGAAAATATTGCAGGTCAAATTCAAAATGGAGTTGGAATGCTTTACTTAAACATCTTTAAATCCCGAAGCACTGCTCAAAACAAGATCTTAATTCTAATTTGTGAAACAGAGAAAGGCCAAGCTGGAGGCCACAGGTGTGTGTGCGTGTGTGTGTGTGTGTGTGTGTGTCTAAAGCCTGCCAACTCCGCCCCTCATTCCCTCTCCTTAGGGGACTGTAGAAAACCTGTAGGGCTCCAGAATACAGCTTAAACCCCAAATTCAGTGAAATGGAATGATGTCCTCTTCCTGCTCTGAAATTCTGTAAAAAATTGTGAATGAAGAAATTCATCCAAAAGTTTTTATAGAGCTATGTTTCCTTAGGAGCCCTGATGGTGCAGTGGCTAAAGCATTCAAGTGCTAACCAAAAGATGAGAGGTTCAAGCCCACCAGCTGTTCCACAGGAGAAAGATGTGGCAGTCTGCTTCCATAAAGAAACCCTGTGGGGCAAGTTCTACTTTGTCCTATAGGGTCACTACGAGTTGGACTCGATGGCAATGAGTTTGATTTGGGTTTGGATGTTTCCTTAAAAATAACGATAATTGCATAAGAAATATGAAGACAATATCTTATGAAATGTCCAGAATAGGTAAATCTATAGAAGCAGTTAGTGGTTGCCTAGGGTCTACAGCGGCACTATGGGCTGAAATTCACTCAACAGCACCTAACAACAACAGGATCTCTGGCATTGTGGGAAATGGGAACAACTGATGATGGGTATGGGGTTTCTTTTTCAATTGATGAAACTGTTTTAAACTGATTGTGGTGAATGTTTGCACAACTCTGAACATACTAAAACCATTTAATTTTTCACTTTAAATGGGTGACTTATATGTTATGTTAATCATATCTCAATAAAGCTGTTATACTAAAAAAGAAAAAAAAAGTTTAGTCAATACAGGAATAAACACCCTGCCCTCTCTTCCCACTTCTCCCCTTCCTCAGGCTCTATTGGGAGTTTATTCTGTAACCTTTTAGACCTTTATTTTTGTATTAATTTTATATATACATGGAGAGGGGAGGCATTTATGTAAACTGGATCATGTTGTGTTGTTATTCGATAACTTGCTTTTTTCACTTAAGAGTGTGTTTACAAATCTTTCCATATCAGTACAATATACCTAATTCTTTCTACTGGCTAAACAGTGTTCAGAGTGTGTGAGAATTCATTTGCCCCAGCACTGGTGGTGCAATGGTTAAGAGCTCGGCTGCTAACCAGAGGTCGACTCCTTGGAAACTCCATGGGGCAGTTCCACTCTGTCCTATCTGGTCACTGTCTTAGATATCTAGCACTGCTATAACAGAAATACCACAAGTGGATGGCTTCAACAAAGAGAAATTTATTCTCTCACAGTCTAGCAGGCCAGAAGTACAAATTCAGGGTGCCAGCTCCAGGGGAAGGCTTTTTCCTAGGGGAAGGTCTTTGTCATCAATCTTCCCCAGTTGAGGAGCTTCTCCACACAGGAACCCCAGGTCCAAAGGACATGGTCTGCTCTCGGTGCTGCTTTCTTGGTGGTATGAGGTCCCCTGTCTCTCTGCTCAGTTCTCTCCAGGAGATTGGTTTAAAACACAACCTAGTCTTATAGATTGAGTCCTGCCCCATTAACATAACTGCCATTAATCCCATCTCGTTAACATCATAGAGATAGGATTTAGGACACATAGGAAAATCACATCAGATGACAAAATGGTGGACAGTCACACAATACTGGGAATCATGGACTAGCCAAGTTGACACACATTTTGCGGGGAATACACTTTCATCCATGACAGTCACTATTAAATCAGAATAGACTTGATGGCAACAGGTTTGGTTTTGATTTATCAGTAGCTTTGGAAATGATCAATCTTTGAAATTTTTCCTATCAGAAGGGCATGTTTGGTACTTCACATTAGTTTCATTTATTTTCTCTGATTCCCCATTCTGTTGAGCACTGTATGTTTGCAAGGTAGGTATTCTATATCTGTTAGGTTAAAGGTCACCTAAGCTCTAAAAAAGGGTGAACATTTAACCATAGAGCCTAATTAACATGCTTCGTGTCATGCTTTGTGTGTCTGATAAGAAATTTAGGCCATATAAAGCAGTTTCCTTTAAGAATTCAAACATATTTTCATGGACTCATAGTCATTAGTGGCCTCATATAGAGGACATTTTGTCAATTTATCAAAAGATTGTTGTTCTCATGATGAAGTGTAAATAGAATTTTAATTAATAAAACAACAATTACCATTTTCATCTTAATTTAAATTGCCAAATCCAGCAATTGCAAAGTCCCAGTATTCACTTTGTAACTGATTTTTTTTTGTCCCTGTCACTTTGTCAGTTTAGTAGAGACCTTTTTCCTTTATAAGCCAAACAAAGCAAAGTTGAGAATCAAGCTCCAACTTCTTACCTAATGTAGTAGGATGTCAAGTAAGTTGCCAAACCAATCCATCAGAAGGCAGCATGGATCTCCTAATGCCAGTAAAAAGGAGTAGATTTAGTAAGATTAACAATCATTTTAATTTATAGCACTCTCCCTCCCAAAGACGCTTGGGAAGATTTGCAAACATTTGAAGCAAAATGCAGTTTAAGCCACTGGGAAACAGATATGTACACTTGCTAAAAAAAAAGATAATAAAATACGAGCCTCGTATAGTGGTCCTTCATATTCAGAGGTGACACATTCATATTATATAGTTATCAGTTCAACAAGTTTTTACGGGATTTTATTTATTCTCCCCAAAGCCTTATTTTTGATAGATGATGCCTCAGATATACAGGGAGCGTCCTTTCAATATCGTATGAGTGATGAAAGGCAAAACAAAACAATTTATCAAATCACACTGCTCACATCCCTATAAATTTGGAGAGTGATGAATCTGTAGACCTATAGAACTTGGCGTGTCAGGTATTCATCAAAGGTAAAACCCCAGATATCTCAAACACTACTGGTGACAGGAGGGCGGATCTTACTTGGAAAAAAAAAAGAAAAGTAATTACCCTTTGAAACTACTCCTATACTGTAAGAATTCTTTGGAAGATTAAGCAGTTGTCTGTAGAGTGTGAGTTCAGAGTTGTATAGGGTATTTAATAGGAATATTTCAACAGAGGTTGGTGTCACCGTATTCTTCTCTTATTTAATAGGAGTTAAGTGGGTTTATAAAAACAGTCAAAAACACCTAATATGTGTTATGCTACCTCTAATATTTATAATTGCTAATGAAGATCCAAATAAAATGCCTTGTTAGAAAGTAAAGAAACAAAAAACATATTCATTTTCCCCATTGTCTTAGTGTTCTCTAGGCAAAGAACCAGTGAGATATGTATGTGTGCGTGTCTATATACATATAAAGGAGCCCTGGTAGAGCAGTGGTTAGTGCTTGGTCGCTAACTGAAATTTTGCCAGTTCAAACCCTCCAGCCTCTCTGCAAGAGAAAGATGTAGCAGTCTGCATCCATAAAGATTACAGCCTTGGGGCAGTTCTGTTCTGTCCAACAGGGTTGCTATGAGTCATAATCAACTTGAAGGTAATAAGTTCGGGTTATATATATAATATAAATATATACAGAGAGAAAGATAGTCACTTGAAGGGATTGACTCACAGGATTGTGGGGTCTGGCAAGTCTAAAATCTGTAAGCCAGGCGGAGGATGGAGGCTTCTGCAGGCTTGCATCCCAAGATCTGTAGGTCAGGCCATGTAAGAGTTCAGGACTGGATAGAGAGGGAGCTCTGCCAAAATGTCTATTTGTAGTATGCAGGCAGAACACACTTTAAGGAAACTCTCTTATCACCTGATTGATTGATTACATTATATCACGTTACATTATGGAGGTTGATTGCATTTTCTTTGCACTATAGAACAGCAACTAATTTGGTGTTGAGCAACCACTGTGAGGCATAGCCTAGCCAAATTGACACATAGAATTAACCATCACACACTCCCCCCACCCCAAGAAGCCAAAAGACAATGATCTTTTCCATCACAGATATTTTGCAAATATGCATAAGAAACATAGTGACCTAACTTCATTCCCTAATGGGTAAGGTCCCAGCTAATACCTAATGAGGTGTGAGTCTCATCCCTGTAATTTGCTAATCAATTACTGCAATGTGCTCTGGTACAAAAGGATCAGGTAATAATTATCTGATCACTATTGTCACTAAGTTCTGGGACTCTTTAAAGGTTTTCTGGGAACACTAGGAGAGTGGTGGCTTTTTGCCTGTGTTTGAAATTGGTATTATTATTTACCGTCCAGTCACCTCTGACTAATGGCGACCCATGTACAACAGAGGATAACATTGCCCAGTTCTATTCCATCTTCAGGATCATAGGTGTGCTTCAGCCCATTGTTGCAGCCGCTGTGAATTTTAAGTGCCTTTCAACTAGGGGGCTCATCTTCCAGAACTGTATCAGGCAGTATTCTGTTGTGATCCACCGAGTTTTTATGCTAATTTTTGGAGGTAGGTCGCCAGAGCTTACTTGCTAGTCTGTTCTAGCTTGGAAGTTACACTGAAGCCTGTCCTCCACGGGTAACCCTGTTGGTGTTTGAAATATCAGTGACATAACTTCCAGCATCAAGGCAACGTAAGAGCCACCACAGTACAGCAAACTGACAGACAGGTGGTAAATCGGTGTTTGAAATATGAGAGAATTAATCTCCTCCTCCTGGCCTGGCCCTCTTGTATGTTAGTGTTCTGAGTAACTGAATACTTTTCTACTGCAAAAGGGTTAATATGGAGGATATGGCCCCTGAGGGAATGCATAATTCAGTCCAGTTTCAAATTACTTACTTTCCCCTGATAGGTAACTAAGTAATTTGAAACTGGAAAGCCTTTTTTGTTTGTTTGTTTCTTTCAAGTCTGTAATTGGCAGTACTTGGTATGTAGTGATGTTTTTGTTGTCATTAGTTGCCATTAAGTCAGTTCTAACTCACGGTGCCTCCATGTGTGTAGACTAGAATTACTCCATAGGGTTTTCAAGGCTGTGACCTTTCGGAAGCAGATCACCAGGCCTGCCTTCCAAGATATTCTGGGTGGGTTCAAACTGCCAAACTTCCGGCTCATAGTCAAACTGTTCCCACCACCCAGGACTCCTGTACATAGTGATGGGGTTTGGTTTTCATTTTTTTCCCTTCTATTTTCCCCAGACATTCAAAGCTTTTCCCACCTTTGAGAATAGAAAGCTACATTTAATGGTGGAAAATATCTTCAAAATCAACAGTAAATGTTATTTTCATGGATCATTCAAAGCTTTTCCCACCTTTGAGAATAGAAAGCTACATTTAATGGTGGAAAATATCTTCAAAATCAACAGTAAATGTTATTTTCATGGATAGCATCTGATCATGTGAAAACCCTGGCATCTTTCTGTAATATCCTGGTAACTTACAAGTTTGTCTGAGTGATAAGCCAAGTGGCAATAAGGGAATTGGAGTAAGAACATCCTCCCGTAGAGTTGTGAAGAAATTAGAAATAGAACAAATTAACATTCCATGGTAGATATGTTTTCACCTGAATTTCCCACATTAAATAATAATGTATCACTTCTGCACAACTTTTTTTTTTAATAGCCAATAGTGCTTGTTGTTCAGTGGTGTGTGTATTTTTGTTTTTAAGGAAGATAATGGCTATAGCAAACCAGCTAAGCATGATGTTAAACAGCCAATACTGTTGAAAGCGGAATAAATACAAACAAATAATTGGTTACCATAATATTTTTCTCTTCAGTTTAGTGTTCTGGAAAGTCGTACTCATTCTCCTTAGTTAAACCAGTTATTGGTTATTGTCAGCTGCTGTGGAGGTGACCCCTGACTCATGGCGACACCGTGTACAACAGAAGGGAACACTGCCCAATCCTGTGCCATCCTCTTGATTGGTTGTGGGTCTTTTGTGAGCCACAGGGTTTTCACTGGCTGATTTTCAGAAGTAGATCCCCAGGCATTTCCTTTCTTCCAATTCCATCTTAGTCTGGAAACTCCACTGAAACTTGTTCAGCGTTATAGCAACACGTAAGCCTCCACTGAGAGATGGGTGATGGCTATGCAGAAGGTACATTGGCTAGGCATCAACGCAACCTGGTTCTCCTGCATGGAAAGTGAGAAGTCTAGCACTGAACCACCACTGCCCCACAGTTATTAGTTAGTGTCATCAAAACTAACCATTTTGCAGAGCCCAAACACATTCTCCTGTGTGGTCATTTCAGATTTTTCTCTTTCCATTTGCATATCCTTTCTAAAATGCATTTATGGTAAAATGAAAACGTAGGGAAACCTTGGTGGTGTAGTAGTTAAGAGCTACAGCTGCTAGCCAAAAGGTCAGCAGTTCGAATTCACCAGGGCTTCTTAGAAACTGTATGGGGCAGTTCTACGCTGTCATGTAGGGTTGCTATTAGTTGGAATCAACTTGATGGCAGTGGATTTGGTTTTTTGGTTTTGGTACTGGCAGTGTAAAGAAAAAAAAAATTAAAACACTTGGTTTAGTATGAGCCCAGTTAAATTTAATGATGCAAACCCAAAACAAAGTTTTTAAAGAGAAAAATAGTGTGTACGTGATTGTGTTTTTGGATTTATTTGTAATTATATTTATGCGAGCTTGTTTCTTTTGCATCAAAAACTGATAACTTAAAAATAGGCTCTTCATTAAGGAGCAGTTCTTTTGATTTTTTTTTTTTATTAACTAGTCCTTGTTACTTTAGAGTCATTTCTAGAAAGTAGCGGGAGGGGTTTTTTATACCCAAGATGTTGATTGATAATAACTACTTTTTAATTTGATTACATTGTTCTAGGCATTGTTCTTTAAGTATATTATCTCATTTATTCCTAACAACTACCTCATGAGATTGCTTTTTTATAGATGAAAAAGGTAAGGTTTAGAGAGACTGGGTAGAAGGTTCTCCAAGCCGCCAAAACCAAAAAAGAAGCAAATCCATTGCTGTATAGTGATTCTAACTCTTAGTGACTCTACAGGACAGAGTAGAGCTACCCTGTAGGGTTTCCAAGGCTGTAATCTTGAGGAAAGCAGACTGTTACATCTTTTTTGCACGAAGCCCCTGGCAGTGGGGCGGGGAGCGTGGGTTCAAACCATTGACCTTTTGGTTAACAGCCAAGAGCTTAATCACTGCGCCTCCAGGGCTCCTCCAGGCTGCCATACTTTCCACAACGCAAACCTGGGATTTATATGCAGTCCAGCCGATTCACCCTCATTTCTTTTACCTGAAGCTCTGCCAATCCTACCTCCTGTACTACTTATCCTACTTATTTGCAGTTAGTGGCAGTACACAGCCTACAACTCCCTGAGGTGTCTGGACCCTCCCAGTCTCTCCAGGTTCCTCTCCTCCAACCTGTCCACTCCCTCACCATGCCCTAGCCACAGCGTCATTAGTTCTGCCACCGCACAAGGCTGTTCTCCACTCAGAGCTGTGGCACTCCTGGTCCCCTCACCTGGACCCATTCTTCCTGTGCCCGACCCCTAATTACCCTCAGATCTGACCCCAAGTATCACTTACTCTGAGCCGACCTCCCATTTAATTGTGATTGTTCACCATTATCCTGCTTCACAAGACTCTGTTCAATTCTTTTTCACAGTTACAAGTTTTACTTACCTGTTTAGGCACTTCATTTCTTTTCCGTCAGTAGGTTGCAAACTCTGTAAGGGGACTTTGGTTCAGTAACAAGAACAGTGCTTAGCACATGTGGGACTCAAATATTAAGTGCCTCAACTGAGTTACTACCCCTTCCTCTAAACTAAAACATTTAAAAACCAGAAACTCACAGCCATCAAGTCGATTCTGACTCATAGCGACCCTGTAGGACAGAGTAGAACTGCCCCACAGGGTTTCCAAGGAGTGCTTGGTGGATTTAACCCTGACCTTTATGGTTAGCAGCCTTACCTCTTAACCACTGTGCCACCAGAGTTTGGAAAACATTTAAAGGACAATTAAAGTAGCTGTTGTGCTTTGGCTGATCACTGAAGAAAGGCATCTTCATTACTGACAATTTGAAAAACTCAGAAAAGCACGAAGAAGACAAGGAGAATTCAGCATAGTTCTAATACCCAGAAGTAATCACTCTTATCATTGTAGTGTATATTCTTCAAGTCTTTTTTCTATGTCAGGACATATATTTGCAAAGTAAATCATTTTAAAACAGAGTATTAAAATTTATTTGGAGAAAGAGTACATTAACTTCTCAAATGCTTTAAGTATAACTTCTCTGTACTAGCTAGAGCTAGTATTTTAGGATTAGGCAGCCATAAACAAATCTCAGGAGATCGTATTAAAAATTTTAAGTGTTGCTTTCAAGGTGAAGCAGTTTGGCTAAGTTAAAATGATTTGCCCAAACTCTGTTTGCTCAGTCTAGTTTATATAGAATGTTAAAAGTTGATATTCTCTTTGCTTAGAATGCCTTCCTCCAGTGTTCTGCCTTTTGAAATCCTACCTTTTCATTATATCTAAAATGCCACCTTCTCCCTGAAGCTTTTCCAAATTACCTCATAAGAACATGACCTTTAGTCTCCAAAATGAGCGTATAGCCTAAATCTTCCTTCCTAATCATCTGGTTTTTATCTACCACTCCCTTTATTGATAATAAACTCCAAGAGGGCAAGAATCTTAGCTTTTCATTTGAATGCTGCACACAGAGCCTGACCCATCCCAGCCACACAGCAGGCTTTCAATAAATATCTGCTGAATTAATTAAATAAGTATTAATGTGTGTCCCACTGACCATAATTGACTAGCACCATTTTCATGTATGACACATAGGAAATAATTACAAGTTGCCAGGGTCTAATTCACTGGCTAGCCATGGTCTGGGTTCCTTTTCTATGATGATGCCAATGTGACTGGCAGAGACAAATTTTCATCCCATGCATAATCAAGCCAAATTGCAGTTGGCCTAGGTTCCTTTGGACAAACTAATTATGCCATTGTTCTGTCGGCTTTTCATCTTTATATTCTGTCGCAGTGTTTCTCGTGCTTCAGTGACTTTTAGGTCAGACAAGAATTTATAGATAAAGGATGAGGCAAAAACGATAGCTGTTTCATGAAGGCTAAGGCCATGCTTACACCGTTGTTCTTTTCAACAGATCTCTGAGCTGTTGGCATGTTACACCCCTGTGTACCCATCAAGCAAAGGCCTATGAAATGTGGGTGAAATGGCACAGTTCTGGGCATGACTTTGGTGTGGTGGTTAAGTCTGCATGCTTGGGAGCCAAACCCTAGCTTCTTACCTCCTCGCTGAGGAGGCTGGGTTCAAATCCCAGCTTCACTTGCTGTGTAATAAGAGAAAAGTTATTTACCTCACTGTAAGTCTTGGTTTCTTTCTCTGAAAAGAATAAAGACAAAAATCTTCTTCAGAGGGTGGTTGTAAAGATTAAATTAGATAATCTGTTCAAAGCATTTAGCAGTGTCTGACATATACATGTTCTATAAATGATGGCTATTATTGTTAATATTATTAGTTAACATTATCGATTAATTGTTATATTATCATTAATAGAAACGGTAGTTGTGTGTGTGTGTGCACGTGTGTAACTATGAAAAGCAAACCCATTGCTGTTGAGTGGATTCCGAATCATGGCAACACCATGCGTGTCAGAGTAAAACTGTGCTCCGTAGGGTTTCCAATGTCTATGATCTTCCAGAAGTAGATCACCAGGCCTTTTTTCCAAGGTGCCACTGGGTGGATTTGAACTGCCAACCTTTCGGTTGGCAGCCATAGCTCTTAACTACTGTGCCACCAGAGTTTCCTGTATATGGTATAGTGGCCTGGAAAATAGTGAATTTTTGTTGATTGGGTCATTCAGATTGCAAACAGACAGGTCAGATCTCAAACACTGCCTTGGAATGCCCACCCCCCACACATGTACACTCCCACCCCACAGCTGAGCTTAGGCATGGGCGGAGTGTGATCCGAGGGCAGCAGAGAGAAGCAGTACAAGCAGCCCTTTTCTTTCCCTGTCAGGTGTGTATCCTGCAGTGCCCTAGGGGGTCTGTAGTCTTTCCAACCCTTCTGGAGCGTTGCTGAGACCCAAGGAATATTCAGACAGTTTAGGAGGAAATGTGGGGCTTGGCATGGGCAAGACAGAAGCATGACCCTGCCAGATTAGAGTAGACAGAAATGAAGCGCTTGGTCCTTAGCATCTGGGGCTGAAGTTGATCTCAGCGTAGTCTATTTCTAGTGAAGCAGTCACTGGAGAGAAAACTCTTAGAACTTGGTAGAGAAAGGATGAAGAGAACAGCAATCTCTTCCCCTTCCCTCATCCTGTCTATCAGACATGCCTGTGGGTTATTCGTAGTTTGGATGCTGGTTATATGTATTTGCAACTTTCCACTTTGCGCCAAACTTTCAGGAGTTAGAGGAGTTCCTTGGCTATTTAATGCGTGTTTTAAAAGATGTTCACAGACCCTGTCCACCAATAAAGAAGGAAAGTGAATTATGGCAAACCATATTTCAGGAGCTTTGTAGTCTGATTCAGAAATGATTGTTATCCATTCAGCTCTTCCACACTCCTGAGGAAAGTCCCCATTTATTTAGTCATTCATTTACATCGCCGTTTTTGAACATTGAAGTGTGAAGCCCTACGCCAGGAGCTAGAAAAACAGAGATAAATATAAGACACAAAAGTAGGCATTCCGGAATAATTAGTCAAAAAAAAAAGTATCAATATGTGATCACTCACTGTCTATTAAGTAAACATTTATAATAAAACAAGGTAGCAACCTCCTCAAAACTATTGACAAAGTATCATTAAAAATGAAGTAGTCATCATCGCCCAGTAAGGAGAGGGTAGGCGGAGGAGGATCAAGAAAAGGTTCATAAAAGGAGGTGTTCTTTAAGCTGAGTCTTAAATGATGTGTAGAAGCTTGTCAGGTGACCAAGAAGAAAAGGTACCTTCTGGATATAGGGAAGAGCATGTTTTAGAAATTGCCTGCATTTCGTAATTATTTGAGCCATGGTCTTTTGAATCGTGTCATATGCATGCAAAAGTTGGACAGTGAAAAAGGAAGACAGAAGAGCTGATGCAATTGGTGAAGAATATTGAATATATTGTAGACTGCCCTAAGAATGAACAAATCATTCCTAGAAGAAATACAACCAGAATTCTTCTCAGAAGCAAGGAGACTACAGTTGGATTGAAAAAATCGACAGAAGTGCTGCAGGAGCTGTGACTTGCAATCTGTACCAGATCTGCTGCCTCTAGTCTCCATATAAATTTAAATATATTAAAGGATTATTAACAACATTCAATCGTTTAACAGAAATCAGCCTAAGCAATGTAAACCATCTGGATATAGCCAGGATCAACTGCTCTGGCTCCACTCTAATAGAAAAACAGTTCAAATCATCTCTGGGTCTTAATAAAAATGGAAGGAAAATAAAAACTGGCTTCCTGCCAACAAATAAATCATAGAGTTCTTAAACTGGATGAAACTAATTTCAAGGAGACTAAGTTAACCTTATATGGGAGATCTGGCTGCCTTTCTCCCAAACCTTTACAAAGTCCTGCTTAATTTTGATCAGAACTTTAATCTAGAAGAAACCTATGCCATTTGATCTAATCCCTCATGGTGAAGAAGGGCCACCTCACATTCCTCATACTCATGAGAATGTGCAAATTCCAGTGACCTCTGATTGTTGGACTCAACAGTCATTCCCATCATGATCACTTATGCTTATATAAAATCCTGCATGTTGTATGTAGTTCAAGGCCACTTGCCTTTCACTCTCATTTAAATTGGAGAGCAGCAAGTCATCATACATCCTTGTTCCCATTTGATTAAATTTCTCCTCAATCTTCTGAAAATTTTAGTATTTTTCCAGCCTATCAATTATTAGGTCTTTCTCATTACATTTTCTATGTTAACCTCTCTCCTCATAGCAGAACCCAAAACTGGAATGCTAGTCTAAATTCTAGAGTATTGCTCAGTAAGGTGGAAGTACTCACTGTCCAGTGCCTGAATCCCTTGGGTTGGCCTCACGTGCTACCTCGCAGCATGGTATGGCAGGCAGCCTATACAACAGCTCCCAGTGGTTTCTTCCTCCTGGTGTTCATGCCCTTCTTGATCCCCTCCCCTTGACTGTGGGCCAGACTTATCAGCTCACTTCTAATGAATACATGAAGCAAAAGTGATGAGACGTCACTTCCAAAGTTAGGTTATAAAAAGACTGTGCCTTCCATCTTGGATGCTCGCTATCTGTCTGTTAGATTGCACACTCTGGGGAAGCCAGCTCTTCTGTCATGAGGCAACCCTGTGAGAAAACCATGTGGCAAAGGACCAAGGCTATCAACAACCCTGCCCCATCAAGGCTTCAGATGAGACTGCAGCCCCAGCCAATAGCTTGAGTACAACCTCGTGAGAAGCCTTGAGCCAGAGGCACCCTAGGCCTTACCTGGATTCCAGACCCACAGAAACTGTGAAATAATAAATTTTGGTTGTTTAAGTCTCTCAGTTTAGGGGTAATTTGTTACACAGCAATGATAATTAGTACAAAAGGCTATGATTATAGATTCTAGGATCAGAATATATGTATGGAAGTGCTGCCTACACCATTTTCTAGTTAAGTAGCCATGGGCAAGTTATTTAACTTTTTTAAGTGTCCATTTTATCTTCTATAAGGAAGGCTATTGTAATAATAGTACCTTCTTCATCCCATTAACCCACTGCCATTGAGTCAATTCTGACACAACAGGACTGCCCCCATAGGATTTCCAAGGCTGTAATCTTTATAGAAGCAGATTGCCAGATCATTCTCCTGCAGAGTGGCTGGTAGGTTTGAACTGCCAATCTTTTGGTTAGCAGCCGAGCTTTTTACTGAGCAGCCAGGCCTTCTTACCTTTTTCATAAAGATGCTTATTTGAGAATTAATTGAGATAATCATGTAAAGTTTTCAGCGGACTACTTGGCATATAATAAGTACTCAATGAATATTAACTGTTTTCTTATTATTATTGTTTTTAATGTCCTTTATTTTTAAATATTGACCTTGCCTAGGGCTATGTTATGTCTGTCTCTTCTCATTGCCCCCTCTGGGTGGGGGTTATACACTCTGGAACCTGTGCACTGATGACCATCAAGCCTTCACATTTCGTACACTCAAAATGTGTTTTTATTGTTGCATGTCGGATGACCCTACCAGACTGCTCCGCCTATAGTTTCTTAACTCAGAGTTTTATCTCTCACTTTTCCTCCCAGCTGCAAACTAGCTATTATTTCTATATTCTCATACTCACTAGGAGTCACTAAGAACCTTATTCTGAGTATGAATAACAAAGATTGTGCCAATCTTTTAAAGGAACTATATACAATGATATTTGTCATAACGTGCTAAAAATTTGTAACCACTTAAATGTCCATCAACAAAAATTCAGCTAATTATGCTGACAAATAATAATAATGAACATTTATTTAGTCTTTGCTATGTGGTACACACAGTTCTTAGAGTATTATATATACTGTGTCACTGAAATCATTACAGCTGTTTATATTCATTGAGTGGAATAATGCCCAGTCCATTTTAAAGGATACCAGAAAGATGTTTACTTGTGTTTTATTGACCATGGGAAGGCATTTGACTATGTAGGTCATAACAAATGATGGATAACATTGTGAAGAATGGGAATTCCAGAACACTTAGTTGTGCTCATGCAGAACCTGTGCATAGATCGAGAGTAGTTGTTCAAACAGAACAAGGGGATACTGCATGGTTTAAAGTTGGGAAAGGTATATGTCAGGGTTGTATCCTTTCACCATACTTATTCAGCCTGTATTCTGGACTATGTGAAGAAGAGTGGGCATTAGGATTGGAGGAAAACTCATTAACAACTTGCGATGTGCAGAAGACACAACCTTGCTTGCTGAAAATGAAGACAACTTCAAGCACTTACTGATGAAGGTCAAAGACAACAGCCTTCAGTATGGATTATACCTGAGCATAAAGCAAACAAAAATCCTAATTACTGGACCAAGAAACAACATCATGGCAAATGAAAAAAATCCTGAAGGTGTCAAGGATTTCATTTTACTTATATCAACAATCAACACCCACACATATTGCATTCAGCAAATTAGCTGCAAAAGACCTATTTAAAATCTTAAAAATCCAAGATGTCACTTTGATGACTCCTTAAGGTATCCCTAACCCAGGCCATGGTGTTTTCAGTCGCCTCATATGCATGGGAAAGTTGAACAATGAAAAAGGAAGACAGAAGAAGAATTAATGCATTTGAATTATGGTGTTGGTGAAGAATGTTGAATTGCCAGAACAAACAAATCTGTCTTGGAGGAAGTACAGCCAGAATGCTCCTTAGAAGTAAGGATGGCAAGACTTCACCTCACTTCCTTTGGACACATTATCAGAAGGGTCAAATCCTGGAAAAGGATATCATGATTGATAAATAGGTCAGTGAAAAAGAAAAGACTCTGAATGAGACGGATTGACACAGCGGTTGCAACAATGGGCCTAAACATACCTACTATTGTAGGATCCTGCAGGATCAGGCAACGTTTCATTCTGTTATACATAGGGTCAGTATGAGTCAGAGACAACTTGACAGCATCTAACAACACAACAATTTGTTACAGGTTTACTGGTATGAAAAGATGCTCATGAAATATGGTAACATGAGAAAAGCAAAATATCAAAAGGTACATATAATATGAAGGTATTAAAACACATCTATGCTTATGCATAAGAGGTGTGGATAAAAAAATATATATATAGTGATTAGTTTTTCATTATAGGCAATCACTTTGCACAGTTTTGATATGCACAAATTTCAGTTAACCATAGTTTAGTTAAATAATGCCTTTTCCCCAACAACACAGTTCAAATGTCAGTTACAACGGTATATTACTGTGAAAAAACACATAAAGTGCAAACACAGTTGCTATCTTTTCAGTCCAAGAAACACATGTAAATAACATTTGCATGTCATGATCAGTGACCAATCATGTTACGTCTTTGAAAGATTATCGGTGGTTGGTCACTGTGCATCTGCTCTTCAGTTCCTACACAGACAGCAAAGCATGTAGTTGTGTTGCCTCCGTGTCCCCGTGATAAACCTTTGTGATAAAATGGATATTAATTAGAGAGTATCAAGAAAGTTGAAAGTGCAGTAGAGGAACAAAAAGTGGTAATGCTGGAAGTCAAATTTGAATTGAATGTAAATAGAGTTATAGAAGAAATAGCTGATTGTGGGAATATTGACACTGCTTCTATACAAAAATAGGGCAGAGTAGAACTGTCCAATAGAGTTTCCAAGGAGCGCCTGGCTTATTCGAACTGCCGACCTCTTGGTTAGCAGCCGTAGCACTTAACCACTACACCACCAGGGTTTCCGCTTCTATACAAGAGACTCTAAATATGCAGCCAGAGGAATTTAGTGAAGGCAGACTTGTGGACATAAAGGAGGGAAGTGGTAGTGATGAAAAGGAAGACAATGTCCCAGAGGAAGTGACAACAACAAATAGCTTCACATCAAAGGATGCTCAGAGATATTTTACAGCGGAAAAAGCACAAGGAATAAAGTGTTGGAAGCTGATCCAAACTTATAAAGGCAGAGAAGAGATGCTCACTCCATATCATCAGTTATACAAGGAGAAGTCATACTACTCCTGACGAGTTTGCTGTCCAAACTACTCTTGATAAGTTTTTTTTTTAAGAAATAAACACTAATTACAATACTAAGCTATAAAATATAATTTTTATAAAGAAATAAAACACTTAAATTACAGTGTACTAAATGTTAGTTTTACTATTTTTTTTTTTTGTATCTCTACACATTTATAGCCAACAATAAGAGTTTTTAATGCTTTGGCAAACATTTTTAAAGATGATAGCACAATCGTCATTTTTCCCATTGATTATGAAGATCACTTTGCACAGTTTCATTGACATCTTTATGGTCCCGCACTACCTTGCAAAGTGTGGCCTGCCTGTGTAAGTCAATAGAAAAGTCTTGGGATGTACGTTAGATGGCAGTCATGTTTATTTCTGGGTGGTTGGATTATGGGTGACTTTTTGCTTATCTTTCTTTTTTTAATGTTTGTACAAATAGATTTTTAAAATGTAATCTATCTAAGCATCTCTTTCTTTCACATACATTTCGAGACCCTACTACTGCGTAGAGGAAACCCTGGTGGTGTAGTGGTTAAGAGCTACTGCTGCTAACCAAAAGGACGGCAGTTCAAATCCACCAGGCGCTCCTTGGAAACCATATGGGGCAGTTCTGCTCTGTCCTATAGGATCTCTATGAGTCGCAATCAACTCGATGGCAACAGGTTTTTGTTTTTTTTTTTTTTTAACTAGTGCATGGCAGAGTGCCAAGTGCTGGGCATATAAAGATGAAAAAGACACGGTCCTTTCCAACAGGGAGGTCTTGGACTGGTGCAAAGGTTGGCCATATTACACACAATCTTGACACTGTATGCCAAGCGTACTAGAGGTATGAATGTGGAGTTAACAAGGAAGAGCAAACTCTAAACCCCTCCTGGGGAGGTCAGAGGGGGCTCCAGTCCTTTTATGCTCCAAAATTCAAATTTTCTCCAAGGAAAAATGGATCCTTATTGGCCCCAGCATTTTAAACTGGAGATTAGTGAAACCTAAAAAAAAAAAAAAAAATTTTTTTTTTTTTTTTTTATAGCCCTCATCCTGGAGGACCAGTTTTAGTTCTAGGCCTCACAAATGATAAAGGCAAAGTTAATGAGGGGATGAGAAAATGCACAGAACGTTTTGCCAAAAATTATTCAGATACTTTTTTTATCTGCTTCCTTCTCTGTCACTGAGGGATCTCACACTGCTCTGTCTTTGTTGTTGTTTTTCACACCATTTTTTTAATAAAAGCCAAACCTGTGTAATGCAAAGTTCCCACAGCAAGAGGCACCAAGGTGGTTCAGCCCTGGGCCCAGGTATGTGATGGCAGAGACGGCCTCTGTGACCAGCTGTTTGCGTTATCAGTGCTGATGTTTTGCCTGTAGTCTTGATAGCTTGCACATTAAAGTTCATTGTGTCTATGAGCAGTTTAAAGTGTAATGATTTCCCCAAGCACACTGCAGTTGTGAGATCATTTTATTGTAAAACTGGCAGCATCATGTAGGGACGCTCCCTGACACCGATAAATGGAATTTGGAAACAAAAACTCTAATGACTGTTGGGGAGACTTGCAAAATTGGGCATTTTGTTTCTGGCATTTGAAGTGAACTCTTGTTTATAAAGATGGGTTTCTGTTTGATTCCGTGGCCTTGTTACGAGCGAGGCTCCCTAGGCAGTATATGGGGTGTGGTGGTGCGTCAGAAATCTCTCTGCTGTCCTGGCAGGTGGGGCTTCCCAGCAACGCCGTCTCTGATGCTTCTCTGCAGGGCTTTGTGTGGGAGGCAGCACAGCAAAGACAATTTTTCCTTACGGGTCAGGAGGGGATGTCAGGTGTGGCATCAACGGTGAATCATCTTGTGAGAAAGTCAGCACCTTGCAGTTTGCTTTAAACCATTACTAAGTCGAGGATCAACTCTCCCCACTTCATACCCGTTTCCAGTTGCTATGGAGTTGACTCTGACTATGGCAACACCATGTGTATCAGGGTAGAACTGTGCTCCATAGGGTTTCTAATGGCTCATTTTTGAGAAATAGATCACCAGGCCTTTCTTCCGAGGTGCATCTGGGTAAATCAACCTCCAGCCTTTCGGTTAGCAGCTAAGCACTTATTGTTTGCACCAACCAGAGACTCGCCACACTTATATACCACTGCTATCTTCCTTTTTAACCAAGAGAACAGGCTTTGGGCTTGGGGCTTTCAGCAGACTAGAATACCTAGCTAGAATTTAATAACAATGTTTTCATTTTTCTATCTTTTTATTTATGGCAATGATTTATTTATCTTAAGAAAATCAGTCAATTTAAAGAAAAATACTAAGACAATAGTGTGAACAGGTGTTTCATGAGTATGGCTTAAAAATTTTACCAATAGTCTATGAATGACTAAAGTTTGGAAAAGATCAGGAATTTGGAAAGATCATAGGCTCGAAGTCAAGAGGCTTAGATTTATGTTTGGGGTCCTTGTAGTTTTAAGATGTTTGCAAGTCATTCGCATTTCCATATCTCAATATGGCTTCAGTTCCATGGTTGCTTGGTGATCTTCACGTGGTATTGCACCCAGCTTCCCGCATCTGTGCTTTTTTTCTTCTGGGCCTAATCTGCTCTTTTATATTTCAAAAGTCATTGGTTTAAGACACCCTATCCTGATGTCCTCATTAAAGTAACAAAGAAAGCCCTATTCCCAAATGGGATTGCATTCACAGGTATAAACCAAAATAACCAAATCTGTTGCCAATCAGTCCATTCCGACACATAGCAACCCTATAGCATAGAGTAAAACCGCCCCATAGGGTTTCCAAGGAGTGGCTGGTGGATTCGAACTGCCAACCTTTTGGTTAGCAGCCAAACTCTTGACCACTGTGCCACCAAGGCTCCATCTACAGGTAGCGTTAGGATTTACAGCACATATTTTGGGGGGACACAATTCAATCCATAACAGGGATCTTGCCCTAGGATTATACTTGAGTGGATGGTGAAACCAGGAGCCAAACCCAAGCAGTCTTACTCCTAATCCTATGCTCTTAGCCACCAAGACTATCAACCTCAGTTCTGGGGAAGTATTGCAACTTTTTTTTTTTTTCTTAATTCCAGAGTCTCAATATGTTCATCCACTTTCCCCAGATTATCTTCCAACCATACCATTTTATTTTGTGAATATAGCTTCAGCCTTAACCTGACTCTTGTGGTCAAGCAGGGTAGCAGAACGACCTTGAAGGAATAGGTCTCTTCATCTGCTGGCTGCCCGACTGGCTGTAAACGGAAGAGTGAGCCCTGGAGGTGTCAGAGCTAAGAAAACATTTCAGGAAAACCTGGTAGCTTTGGAAATATAGGGCAACCAGTGACAACAGTCTCCAGGTAGCATTCTCCCAAAGCTCAGAAGATCAGAGCTCGTTGTGGGTGGCGTCAGCCTTCCCTTCTTCATCTCTTCCATCTTTCTCTCATCTTAAAACACACACACACATGCATACATATATGTGTATGTTTTTTAAAAAAGTTCAGAATCAGCTTTTGTAATCACGTTTGATACATACAGCAAAGCTATAAAAGTTGCCATAGGTCATTGCCTCTTCTGACCCGAGTCCCACAGTGCTTCATGGGGAAATTCTCAGGCACACTAGAGTAAGGTATATTTACCTGTTTGAAAGGACTTGTGAAGTCACACATAGAAATTTTTCTGCTCTTCTTGGTTGAGATTGTTAAATTGTAAGTTTCTTGCAAGGTCCAAGTTAAAAAAAAAGAATTTCAAAACTATTATAATTTTTGAAAAAATGTTTGCAGGCTTATATTAGAAAATTATTTTACCTGTGGTATAAAAAATTAAATATTTCTATGTAATGGCCTTTTGTAACCTAACCCTACAAATGCCAGTAAATTTCTCTTAGTCCTTGAACTAGCCCAAGCCAGATTTGGCCTACCCTGCTTGTGAAGAAGGGCCAGCTGTGACCCTTAATTGACCTCAACAGAGGACAAGGCAAGAGGTGAACAAATCAGAAGGAAAATCATCACCCAGACTCCATTCCGAAGTAAGAAGCCTCACAAGAACCACGTCACTCCCTGTTTCCTGGCCGCCATAATTCCTACAATGTCTTCCCTACATATTCCTTCTCCAGTAGACTTTTCCCTCTCCAGCACACCTCTGCAGCCACCATCTTGGTGCCCAAATCACATATAAGCCTTGCTTTCCCATAGCTTAGGGAGTGGGATCTGAGGAACTTCCTCCCGGCTCCTTGCCCTGTGCATTGCAATGAAGTTACTCTCTCAAAGGCCGGTGTCCAGATTATTGGCAGGACTGAGTGTGCCAGACAGAACCCATCTTCTGGGTTTGGCAACACTATGAATTTATTTCTAATTATTTTTAAGACAGTAAGGCAATTTACAGTAATACATCTTATTTTGCCTATTCATTTTATTATTTGGGACAGACAAATAGCCTTATAAACCTGAGCCATATAGGATGTTCAACATGTGCCTTTCTTCTGGTAATAGTATTATTAGAGAGAAGCCTCTGTAAATATATGGCCTTGTTTATTTTGAAATGAAATAAACTGTAAAGTAATTTTATTGTAAACATGTGCACAGATTCTAGAGCATGTGGGCAGGGTAGGCTGATGCTAATACTTATTGGCTACAATAAGTTATGATTCATCTTATATTTCTAAACTTCAGATTACTTTGCGATGCTGGCTGGTGATAGATTTAGGGTATAGAATCTATTGATCACTTGATCTCCCATGTTCCATTGAACAGAATTTGTAAGATGAATGTTGGGGAATTAAAGTTTGAGAAAATAATATTAGTATCTTCTAGATCAAGCACAGGAACAGAATTCTCATACATCTCACTGAAGTACCTTGAGCATAGCCTTCTTGTGATATGATTATTATCATTATTTGGAAAAGTAATTATTACAAATTTGCCAGTTACTAGCAGAAGCTAAGGAGGGAGTCCCTGGGTGGCACAAATGATTTAAACACTGGGATACTAACCCAAAGGTTAGCAGTTCAAACCCACCCAGAGGTGCCTTGGAAGAAAGGCCTGGCAATCTACTTCCTAAAGGTCACAGTCCTGACAACCTTATGGAGCAGTTCTGCTCCACCCACACGAGTCACACTATGAGTCAGAATAGGCTTGACGGCAACTAGCAACAAAAGCAAGCAGAGGCTAAGTACAAAACAGAATGAATTCAGTATTCTAAGGCCTTACTATCCAGAGATACAGAGACAGCAATGAGAGAGGGCACAGGGGCCACAGTAACAGGAAGTGATGTTAAATTATGTGTTCATGACATGTGTTGAGAAAGGGTGTGAGTGCTTCTGGAGGAATTGTGAATAAACTGTTGTGGGAGTGGAGCATAAATGTGTGTGACTGGGACAGCACAGTCATCAAATATCATTGTATTTCTGTTCATCAACAGTTTTCCTTTGGTGAGGGAATGTGGAAACCAGATATACAGGGCAGAAGAGGAAGTCCATGGGCCAGGAGTTTAATTCAGCAGAGAGTGATGACAGAAAAAATGAAATGTAGAAGTTTCTGAGAGAAACTAAATCAATCTGAGAAATAAATTACAAGGCCCAGCACATAATCCATAACTTCTATCGTTATAATTTCTACCAGTTAACCCATTGCCAGTGAGTTGATTCTGACTCATAGCAACCTTACAATCACTACCTGTAAAAAACCAAGGGAAAAAAAAACAAACCTTTGCTATCAAGTCTATTCCAACTCATAGCGACCCTATAGGACAGAGTAGAACTGCCCCATAGGGTTTCTAACAGACGGCTGGTGGATTCGAACTGTGGACCTTTTGGCTAGCAGCTGTAGCTTACCGTAGCTCTTAACCGCTGAGCCACCAGGCCTCCGCAGTCACTCTGGTGTGTCTTCGTTATCTTTTTGTATATACCTACACCCACCCCCATCAACACTGAGCTCTTATAGGGAAGATTCCTGTGTCTCATATTCTTTATTGTATCCTTATCACCTAGCACAGTGCCTGACACAAATTGCAAACAGAGTAATTGTTTGAATTAGCGAACCGATTAATTAGTAAGAAAATAAATTAAGATTGCTTCAAGTAGCCATACTTTTTTCAATAATTTGAAATCACTGGCATTTGAAAGAAACTGTATGTTCAAATAGACAAATTCAAGGCCTTCTGTGAATGTAAGGCTTTTATAGATTGAGCTGTGCCCTTCAATATGAGGGAAGTCAGCTCATGACCAAGGCAAGAGAAGACACTGACGAATGTAAGAATAAAGCGCAACTACAGTAACTACTACAGCACGGACAGTCCTGCAACAATAGTATTAACAAACAATAGTTTAAGAATGGATACATAGGTAGATAGATATGCCAAGAGGTGAGGGAGGGAGTAAGGGAGCACAGCCACTGGCAGACACAGGTTTGGTGGTGGCTATTTCTACAGACATGACTCTAGGTGCTCCTCATATATTAATACAGACAACAGAGCTCACAAGGGCACAGTCAGGGAAACTTCTTGGATATAACCAAACGTTTTGTGGGATGAAGTTCCTAGGCTCAAAGGCAAGGGACCATAGACTCGGGGGATGTCTATCAGTCGGCACAAAATAGTTCATAAAGATAATATTCTGCTTCCTATTTTGGTGAGTAGTATCTGGAGTCTTCCAAGCTCTCGTGTAGCCATCTAAGATACAATTATTGGTCTTTTACCTTCCACAGCAAAGGACAATGAAGAAAACCAAAGACCCAAAGGAGAAATTAGTCTAAAGGACCATGTGAACCACATACTATACAACCCCAAGACCAGAAGAACTAGATGGTGCCCAGCTACAACTACTGACCACTCAAATTGGAGTCACAATAGAGGGTCCCAGACAGTGCTGGAGAAAAATTCCAGAATAAAAAAATCAAATTCACAAAAAAGACCACACTTACGGGTCTGACAGGGTCTAGAGGAACCTCTGAGACTAGGCGCTAAGACACCTGATGCCATTCCTGGAGGCCACCTTTCAGCCAACCCATAGACAGGCCCATAAAATAAACAGTGACACCCAAGAGGAACGTGCCCCTTAGAACAATCAATTATATGAGATCAAAAGGGCAGTATTTCCCAGGAGCAAAGATGAGAAGGCAGGAAGGGGTAGAAAATCAGGATGAAAGGAAACGAGGAAACCAGGGTGGAAATGAGGAGAGTGCTGACAGATGATGGGGAATGAATCCAAGGCCATGAAACACTTTATGTACAAACCAAGAAATAGATATCTTATCTGCTTGGTAAACTTTCACCTAATGCACAATTAAAAAAAAAAAGGCGAGGGAGCAGGGCCACCCCCTCCTAGGTTTCAAAGGGTAAAGCCACTGCCCTCCAGGTTTCAAAGACTAGAGCTATAGGAAGAGAATACAGTAGATTCATGCGAGGGCTCACGAAGCTTCTGCCTGGAAGTGGCATGTGTCAGTGCTTATAGTTCATTGGCCAAAGAAGGTCACATGGCTAAGCCTGGCACCAATGAGTCACCGATGACTAATGCTTCCCCAGGGAGGAACACAGAACATTTTGAGAAATAGCACAGTCTGTCATAGTTAATATGCTGCTTAAACACTGAAGTTTAGTAATAATAAGTTAACTTTTAGCTTCATTTGCAGGACTTTACTGAGATTTTAGTACAAATTCATTTGCCCCAGCCTTTTTGGGTAAATATTGCTTGGATCTGTTTTCTAAGAACTTTTGGCGCCAAAAATTCTTTAGTCTCCTCGTCACTTTGCTACAAATAATGAAACTCTCTGAGTTGGCGTTATTAAGAGCTTTCAAACTTTCTGAGAATCAGATGTCCTCGTCTTTCTCTTCTTTTGCTTCAGATGCCTCGTCTTTGATCCTGTTTTACACATTCATGGACCAGAGGTGATTAAAAAAAAAAAAGACGAACTAGACTAGGATTCAATTTAAGAAGTTTCTAGGGGTGCTTCATGGAAAGTGGACATGGAGAAAAGGTGTCTCTGGGTTCTAGGATTTGAAAACCCTGTAACTACTCTGCTCTGGCTGATACCAAGTGGCTCATTTTGTTTCCCGAGAATTAATGTTGTTTCCAAAAATTAGCTCTCATATGGCTCATTCAGGTAGCCAGCATTGAATGTGAAAATTAGATTTTTGTTCATACAAGTTTATTACATTATAGCTTATGAATCACGGTGGCTTCAGGCCAGATTCCCTTGCAAGCTAAGCAGCCTCTTTGCTGTGTTATTCCAGCTGAGTCTTTTATTTGAAGTGTTTCTTCATCTTGGCTCATTTAGCCAGACAGAAATTGCCCTATGGGAGATAACATCTTCTGTTTGTATTCTTTATAGGATTATCACCTCTGGGCTCATTGCAAGTGCAAAACGTATCAGAAAAGAGAAAAAACTGATGTCAGAAAGTCAGGCTCCCCTTACCCGTGAGGCGTGCCTATTTGTCTTTGGATTGTGTTGTACAGGGAAAACAAACCATTGGCTTGGGAGTCAGGAGTCCTGGTCCCTGATCTTTTTGCTGCTTTGCAGCTGCTTAACATTGGGCACCTTATTTTACTTCTCTGAGTCTGTTTCCTTGTTTGTGAAACACAGCATGGACTAGACAAGTCTCACAAATCTCTTCCCATTTCAGAAACTTGTTTTACTTACGGAGTTTTGTAAAAGTCATCTTGATTTTTTAGCAAAATCATACGAAGAGATTTCTGTTCTAAAAAGTGTGACAATAAGAATATGTTTCTTCACCAAAGTGCAAAAAGGCACTGAGTAGCAAAAAAGCATAGTGACAAAAATGTTATTAAAACTATGAGCTACTAGATGAGGCTGTGGCCAGGGTGTGTGCAGACGATGTGGGATGTGAGATTAAAAAGAATAATTGGACTAAAAATCAACTACTGGTCACTGGCTAAGTAGAATAAGGTACCTCCATATATGGAAGACTTTGCATATATTAAAAATTAAGTTGTTAAAAATAAATAGACCAATGAGAGAAATAAATGTTCAGTACAAAATCAAAACTATTTGTATATGTATATTGGTATGTATATATAGGAAATGTTGGTGGCACAGTGGTTAAGTGCTACGGCTGCTAACCAAAAGGTTGGCAGTTCGAATCTGCCAGGCATTTCTAGGAAACCCTATGGGGCAGTTCTGCTCTGTCCTACAGGGTCACTGTGAGTCGGAATCAGCCCGACGGCAATGAGTTTGGTGGTTTTTTTTTTTTTTTTTTTGTATATAAAAGATTGAAAGGATATATGCTAAAATGTTGACACCAGTCCCCCCTGGGTGGTAGAATTGTTTTAATCTCTCTTTGCTTTTCTGCATTCCATGTTTTCTGCATTCAACACACATTGCTTTGGCAAGCAAAAAAAAAAAAAAAAGTGTTTCTCCATATAAAGAAATGGTTCCAAAATTGCCAGTGGTATCTGACCAAATGTTTAAGTTCTGTTGAGTGATCCTCGCTTTTTCTTGACTCATTAATAGAAATTTAAATATAATTTTTTGGAATGATATTTTTCATTTAGAGACTCGTCTGATAATTTAAATATGAAATTAATCATAGAAGACATCTACTTTTGTCGGCAGTTTTATAGAGGTATAATTTACATACTATGAAATTCAACCAAGAGTTTTAGCAAATTGATACAGTTGTACAGCCATTACCACACTACAGCTTTAGAAGAACTGTTACCCCCCAAATTTCCTCCTTCCCGTTTGCATTCAGTCAGCAGATTACTGATCTGCTTTCTGCCTCTGTAGTTTTCTCTCTCCTTGAAGTTTCATATAAATGGAACATGTCGAGCTTCTTTCTCTTACCATAATGTTTTTGATGTGTATCCGTAGTGTTCTGTGTATCAATGGTGTGTTCCTTTTTAATTGCTGAAAATATTCCACTCTATAGATATAACCGCATTTTTGTTAGTCCATTCAGCAGTTGATGGATATTTGAATTATTTCCAGGTTTTGACTATTACGGTTAATACACCTATGAACATTCATGTGTAGGTCTTTCTGTGACCATGTTTTCATTTCTGTTGGATAGATACGTAGGAGTGGAATTGCTGGGTTGTATGGAATTGACTCGATGGCAGTGGGTTTGGCTTTTTTTTTTTTTTTTTTGGTTAGTATATGTTTAACGCTGTAAGAAACTGCTGTTTTCCAAAATGGCTGCACCATTTTATGTTCCCATCAGCAGCGTATGAGTATTCTAGTTCCCCTATTCTAGTGGGCGTGTAGTAGTATCTCATTTTTTATATTAATTTGCATTTTCCTAACAACTAATCATGTTGAGCATCTTTTCATGTACTTATTGGCCATTCATTCTGTAGTGAAGCATTTATTCAAATTGTTTGCCCCTTTTTCATATCTGTTTATCTTCATAGAGTTGTGAGACTTCTTTGTATAGTTGCCTCTGTATTTTAGAGGATTTTCCCTGACAGAGGCATCTGTATATTTTAATATAAATTGTTTATTTCCATCATACTCATGCTTTGAAATTAATTCCTGTGAAAATAATAAGGTGGAATTTTTAATTCTGGAAAAAAGAATATATTTTAAATATTTATAGATAATCATCGAATAAGTATTTTGAGGACTTACTTGAAAGCTCTAAAAATAGCAGAATGGTCACTTATAAAAAAAAAAGTGGTTTCTGCTTTCTTTATGGCCCATTTATAGGGGAGATGAAATACCTTATAGATATATAAGAGTTTTATAAAATTTAGATATTTCTGGGGAAGGAAGGGAAAGTACCTGAGAAACAATAAGAAGAGAGTCACTGGAGTCCTTGCCTGTAATGGTTTCTGTTCTACTAGGAGCTAAGACATCTGCCTTCTGAGGGGTGATCTGTGCAAAGAGTTAATGAATTACTACTGTCCATGTCTCAATTTAAAATACACATATGCATGCGAGGGTGTGCACACACATACTCACACCCCTCTCCAAAGGAAAAAGCATATTTCTTCACCCTAAGTTCTCTCTGCCTGTCTCCCTAATGCCCCTGAAACAAGTTAATATCACTTGCTGGGGTACAGGGGTAATTTCAGGAACAACAGAGTGAAATAATCATACCCCTTATTTGGCCCCGGAACTGTAACTGACAACTTGAATAATTATAGAGCTTATCATCTCTTCCTCTTTCGTGACTTCTAACACCAGCCTTGCATAGAAGATGGTAACATCTTCTATCTATTCTCACCTCCATAAATAGAAATGGACAGTAAAAGTTTAGGTCTACAACATTACTCCAAATAACTTCAGCAACAGTCTCTAAAAAAAATTATAACAAGGAAAATTCAAAATCAGTTTATCTTAACTCTTAGTAGGAAATGTACTTACATATATTTGTAGATTCTGTTCTATTCACAAAGCCCCCAAAGGAAAATTAAAATTAAACTCATAAAAGGGTACAGCTTCATCTATTTAACTAGCAGAGAGAAGCAAGTGATCAAAATGATTAGGTCTCCCTCCAACCACCATACAGTGAAGTCTGCCAGTCCCAACGGCACACATAGTCCTCGTTTTCAAATGTGGAAGCTAAGGATTACCAGGCATTTGAGGAAAGACTCTATCATGAGAGAAAGAAATTATAACAAACAGGAAAAATGATAACAGACAATTCAGAGAGCAGAAAATATATATCTATCTACAAAGAACTATGTTTTATTGTCTAGATAAGAGAAGAAACTCCATACGTAAAACAAGAACAGAATGTAACTTTTATATGATATAATCAGAGAGCATAAAAGACTTCTTATAAATTAAAAATCAAAGATTACCCCACACACCCTGCTAACTCAGAACTGAAAACTGAACCAAACCAAATCCATTGACATCGAGTCAATTGCCAGTCACAGTGACCCTATAGAACAGAATAGAACTTCCCCATAGGGTTTTCAAGGAGCAGCTGGTGAATTCGAACTACCAACCATTTGGTTAGCAGCCTAGATCTTAACCACTGTGCCACCAGGGCCCCAACTCAGAACTGAAGCCACTTCCAGAGTCTACCTTTCAGCCAAAGATTAGACAGGCCTATAAAACAAACAATAACACAAGTGAGGAATGTGCTTCTTAGTTCAATCAAGTATACAAGGCCAAATGGGCAACACCTGCCCAAAAGCAAAGATGAGAAGACAAAAAGGGACAGGAAAACTGGATGAATGGACACAGGGAGCCTGAGGTAGAAAGGGAAAGGGGGAGAGTGCTGACATAATGCAGGGATTACATCCAATGTCACAAAAACAATTTGTGTATAAATTTTCAAATGAGAAACTAATTTGCGCTGTAAGCTTTCACCTAAAGCACAATAATTTTTTTTTAATTATTGTAAAAAAAAATCTAAGAATGGAAATAATATATTCTGTGAAAAGGATAAAGTCAAGAAAATCTCCCAGTAAGTGAAGCAAAAGAAAACATGATGAAAAACAGGAGAGAAGCTATATGAAAATTACAGGACCATATGTCTGACCATATTGAGAGAGATTTTAGTGAGTGCTGAAAGGGACTGATGAGAATTAGTGATGGACACATAGAAAACAAGGCAACCAAAAAACAAAGCAATTGAACACTATCCAAACAATGATAGTGATACAAACACTAAAAATTGATTTCACAAAACAGGTGGGACGGTGCAAGTAAGACAGAGTAGCATGAGCAAAGGACACTGCAAGAATTGTGATGTTTAAAATACATGAGGTTATCTTTCATTTAATTTTGGAATTTGCAACCCTTAGATTTCTGTATATAACTATGACACTGTGTCTTCTCTGTTCCATATTCCAATATGGGTGATGACAGGTTTCCTGAAGTAGCCATAAAATTCTTTATGATCAATGACTTTAAATCAACAGCCAAAGTTGAAAACCATCCTTTGGAAAAGAATGATACTTTCCCTTTTATAAAATTCTCTAGCTCATAACAAGAACAAAACATTGCCTTTCTTGGTACCACATGCTGTGTTACAAAATGTAAAGACACTGCTAGATTTTGCTATGTTAATAGTTTATGCAATATTAAACTGTGGTTATGAGTTATCACATTACAAAGCAGGTGTAGCATATGGTTCTAAGGCTTGTCACTAGCTTCCCACCTCAGCAAACTTCAGAGTATAACCTTGAATTGCCTCTCCTACAGTTCTGATAAAGCTATGTTTGATTCTATTAGTGTTGACCTGCAGAACTTGGAATTTTCTTCATTGGCTTGGGTTGATGAAATCTCATTTGATAACTTGACTATGCATTTGTACATTGTTGGCATTTATTCCTGTATTGTCATTACCAAGGCTTTCTGGGCTTGTTTTCCATTATAATTTAGTTTCAGCAAAGCAGTGAGTTCTAATTTTTTATTAAACATTTCAAAATCAAATGATTTAATCAAATGGAAGAAATGATGAGTTAATGGAATTGATATCTCTTCCATGGAGTCCAGTCAAATCTCGTCTGTGAGATAAATTAGCAACTGATCGTCTCAGAAATTACAAATTCAGTTGCATGGTTTTCTATCTTAATTAAGGAGTTGAACTAACTTTCAATTATGAATCGATTTCCCCCTTTTAGAATTGTCTAGGCTGTTTAATCATTCTTGGCTGACTTTCTCCTAAGATCCAGTACTCTTCTGAGCCACTTTTCTTCCTTCAGTGTACTTTCTCAGAAAACACAAAGCCTGAAAAATTGCAGTTTCTTTTCAAGTAGGCCCATGATTCTGATGCCCAATCCCCCAAATCCCCAATTCCGCAAATCACATATGGGCAGCCCCCAACTTCAATGTAAATTAGGCAAATAAAGGAAGTATGCAAGCAAAAAAAAAAAAAAAACCTTAAAAATTAGTAGTCATTTTAGAAAAAAAAAAGATTTAGGAAGGAGAGATCGAGAGAGAGACATGATTAAATTTGTGTTTTAGATGATCCCAGGTAGCAGTATGGAGATAATATTGATAATAACAATAACAGCAGCTACCATTTTGAGTACTATATAAAAGTCATTGCCATACGCTCTTCACATGCATCAACTTATTTAATTCTTATATGAGGAAAGTACACGAGTATATAGAAGATCCCCGGTGGGACACACACTTAAGTGCGTAGCTATGAACCAAAAGGTAGGTGGTCCAAACCCACCCAGAGTGCGCCCCAGGAGAAAGGACTGGCAATCTGCTGCCAAAAGAATATAGCTATGAAAACCCTATGGAGCAGTTCTACTCGGCACACACAGGATTGCTGTGAGTCAAAATCAACTTGACAACAACTGTTTTTCACACTAGTATATCCATTTTACAGATGACAAATCCAAGGCACAGAGAAGTTAAATTGGCCAAGGTTACCAAGTTGGTATTTGGCAGAGCCTGGGGTCTGAGCCATACAGAATGGCAAGACTAATCAAGAGGCTATCACAGCCATGCTCATGAGAAAGGATGAGGGATTAAACTTTGTACTTCAGTGTTGTGGTCATTCATTGTTCGTGGGACCTGCTTGAGACTAAATCAAATTGAAAATGACAGTTTTTAAAAAGTATGCTTTGACATGATTTCTGTGGTGCCAATCTGGGCAGCCCTGCCAGCTAAGAAAAAGCTTAATCATAGAATTATCCAAGTGGAATCCTACATTAATGTGGTTTGGCTTCTTAGCCAAAGAAGCATTTACAAATCACTCACTTGATCAAGGCATTAGCATAAATCTGCTAATGGAATCCAGTTTACAAGACACATTCTACAGACAAAGCTTTGTTTAGATCACACAATCACATAGAGGAACTGACAGCTGAAGATTCAACTGGAATACGACTGCAAGAATTATGCTCCAGGGTGTGAAGACGTATCAGTTACGTTCATAGTGGTTTTGCTCTTATTCCTTGCCAATAATGGAGGAATTTGTGACCATTCAGCGCTGCCTGCTTTTACATTGCCATTACATTTAATGCTTTGATCAAAAGTGCTTCAACAGTGAATATCTTTGCTGCCAGGAAATTAAATCAAGTTGTAGGTCAATTGCCATCCTGATACAGCCAAAACATTTCAAGAGTGTAGGGCTGATCTATGACCTACAAAGCGAACAGCCTTTCTAGAGTGGTGCAAAAGTTCCCAGAGAGCAGAGACTTGAAACATTGATGGCCTGGAAAGTGACATTTTTGTCCAGGGATTTTTCCTTTACTCTTTGTGAGGCAGAGATTGTGCGAACACCAGATGCCAATCATACATCGCCAGTGGATTTGCAAGATTATAGGACTGGGGGAAAAAAATGAAGGTTAAGCTCAGGGTACAATAGAGATTACTTATGGTAATGAATTGTATAGTTTTTTTTAGACAGAGTTGGATTAATGTTCATTTTGAAAAAGGATTACAGTATGTCTGATTCTTACAGTAAACAGATATTAAGCAGATTATTATGTTCACCATATGAAACAAGAGTCCTAAAGACTATATGATTTATCACATGCAAGGGGAAAAATTAACCTGTTCACTCACTGCACACAAGCAGCACTGAGGGTCTGTAAGGGAGTGGAGACCGTGTGTTTCTTCCTCCCAGTGGAACCTTGTAGAGACATTCAGGGCCTCAGTTGTCAAGGGTCTGGCAGCTGTGCCCCCAGCTGTGAAGAACACCCCTCCTGACACTGCCTCATTAGCATGCCACCTGGGCCCTGGTAGAAGTGGGTCCATACTCTGTACAGTTACAGTGTCTGGCTTCGGTGTCTGCCCTTCATTTTCGGAGTGCTGGTGGAGTGGGCGCTGCTTTTTCTTGTGGGAAGCTCGGACTGTTCCTCCGGCCACCCACCTTGGGTAAGTGGAGTTTATTTTTAGAGTCAGCTTTTGGTTCGTTGGTATTCATTGGTAGAGGGTATTTTTTTTTTTTTTTTTTTTTTTGCTATCGGTTACTTTTTAGAAGACGGTGCCTTCTGTACATGGTTTTCATTTTTAACACTCAAATATCATTTCTTTATTACAAAAACAACAAAGCACTAAAAAAAGGGTACATCACTTCTGTGGAATTCTTGCCAAAAATATATAACTTCAATCTCACCATGAGGGACAAAATAACTGAGCAGTATAAGTCAAATTTATAAGTCAAAAGCAGTAGGTTCGTACTTAAGAGGTACTAATGACCAAACCCCCATAATCTCCTCACCCAGAAATAATAGCCGTGAACATTATCAAGGCTTATGTGCCCTTCTTTGTTGTTGTTTGCTGCAGCCAAGTTGGCCCCCATTCATGGAGACCCCATGTACAACAGGATCGGACATTGTGATCCATAGGGTTTTTCGTTGGCTGATTTTTATGGAAGTAGATCTCTAGGCCTTTCTTCCTAGTCTGTCTTAGTCTAGAAGCTCTGCTGAAACCTGTTCAGCATCATAGCAACATGCTAGCCTCCACTGACAGACGGGTGGGGGCTGTGCCTAAGGTGCATTGAGGAGGAATAAAACCTGGGTCTCCCGCATGGAAAGTGAGAATTTTCCCAATGAACCATTATTGCCCCTTGTTCCCTTCTTGGGCAAAGAATTCTCTTCACTCAGATAAATTATGCTTAGATGATGAATTAGTATTGCTGCTTTATGCATTGGGGAGCATCTCCCGCTAGCGACACAAAAATGCAGTCCTAAACACCTGTTAACCACACATGTAGAGCTACCATTTTTATATAATCATTCTGCTAAATTTGGTTGTTTCTGTGATCATGATTAGGTGGAAAACTTTATATTTTATTTTAGTTTTTTCCTCCCTTTGTTTTTCTTAAGTGGTTGATAATTGGTTAATAACCCAACCCACTGCCGTTGAGTTGATTCTAGTGACCAATTAAAATGGAGAAAACAGTTTTTTTTTTAAACACTGAGATTGTAAATACATCTAGATTTTTATTTTCTTTCTCAAACAGTAAACATTTATTGAAGACCTATGATTTGCAAGGTACCAAATTGGGTCTTCAGAATTCAAAGAGTGGTAAAGGAACAGACCTTGGTTGGAATTCCTCTCTCTCTAAGGTAGCAGCTCTCTGGATGATTCAAGTTCTCCAAATGCTTTGACATTTAAATACTTTTACTTAAACAAATACTTCATAGGAACGTGTCTGAAACTGCCATCTCACATGTGGTGGGAGGTCCAAAGTCCCTTCTCATGCCCACAGGATTCTTTACGGAATGGGATGAGGACCCGGTGTTCTCTGGCTCCACGTTCTCTTGAATTCTCAGCCTGTCCACTACATTTTGCTTCTTGCGCCTATTGTCCTTGCCCCATTCTCTCCACCCATTAGAGGATGTCCCTCAGCTAGTCACTACTGTAATTCCTCTACTTTTTCATCTACCACTGACATAAGCTTGTGTGTGTAGCCAATTTTTACTGAATGTTTTGAGACCAAAAAAAGGCCATGTGTCTTCCAGGAGAGCAAGCAACTTATCAGACATGAAGATTGGTCATTTCTGGCCCTGTTACTCCCCATTGGTCCTATCACTGTCCTCTCAGAAAGTCCCAACTGACCATCATCTTGCCTCACTATTTCATCCCCCTCCTTCCACTTCCTTTCTTCTTTTCTCCTTTTCTCTTGATCTTTTCTGCCAAAACCCTCAAAATCTTCTTCACTATCTCTTAAACCAGATCACGCCTAGCGGAGTCCATCTTAGTAAGCAAACACGCCCAGTGGAACTGTGCTTTTGAACAAAGAGTTTTCTCTCCCTCAGAAGGTCAGTCTTTTTCCCTGCTCACCTGAAATTATCAAGTATATGTGTATCTGGGCACTTAGCACTTACATTTCATGTAGCCCCTGATTCAAAGGGTGGAGAGGTCCTTCAAACTTGAGCAACTTCATGAAAGGTAGAGATGAGCAGGGAGGGTTGAGAAATTAACCAGTTCAGGCAGAGAATGTGCTTGAGTGAAACCACTTGAATGCAACGGCTTACAACACACACATAGTGGGGAAAACTAATCCCACTCTGTGTAGCAGGTACTTTCGGATATTCTATCTCAGTCTTCACAGTAAGCCTACAGGGTTGGTATTATTCTCATTTACAGGTAAAGAAACACCACCTAGCTAGTATACTGGATTTCAAATTTCACAGTATGACTCAGATGGGCAAAAATGTAACGTTATGTCTCTATAAATGAACTCATATTTCTCAGGAGCCCGTCTTTCACTGATGGCAGGAAACATTCACTTTTTCCAATGAGAAGTGCTTCGGCCTCTTAGTCTTTTGTATAAATGTGAAGTAATTATTAGGAGGAGTCTGTCTTCCTCTCTCTTCATGTGAATGGTGAGTCCTGTTATGCAGATGTTCATGTTGGTCCTCTGTGGCTTCCCTGGTGCCTCCTCAGCTAAGTTTTTGGGCAAGGTCCTACCCTTGTACCCACAACCGAAGTGTCCACAGTTTCCAGGAAAATGATAGATCGTGGTGAGACGTTTCCTTTGCCTACCTTGACTCTAACTGAGGCTGCGGATGTGCCAAGACTCAGCTACACCCTCTGCCCACTCCTCAGTAGCTTTGGGGTCTCCCATCTGCAGCCCTGCAATGAGGCTTCCTCTCCCCAGTATCTTGACAGACACGCCCATTCTCAACTATCCATTATTGGGGTAACATTTTCAGATAACGTCTCTGTCCTGATTGGAATCAAGAAGAGTGAGGGCATAGAGTGTTTGTAGATACAGTTCTACCCTCGTTCATTGCTGGTGGGATTGTAAATGGTGCAGCCACTGTGGAAAATAGCTTGGGGGTTCCTGAAAAAGTTAAACATAGAATTACCAAGTGACCTAGAAATTCCATGCCTAGGTATACACCCTAGTGATATGAAAGCGAGGACACAGATACTTTTACACCAATGCTCATTGCAGTGTTATTCACAACAGCCAAAAGGTGGAAACAACCCAAGTGTCCATTAACAGTTGAATGGATAAACAAAATGTGATATGTACATACAATGGAATATTACTCAGCCATAAAGAGAAAGGAAGTTCTGATACATGCTGTGACATGGGTAAACCTTGAAAACATGCTGAGTGAAGTAAGTCAGAGATACAAAATGACAAATATTGCTTAATCCCACTTATATGAAATTTCTAGAATAAATGCTTAGAGACAAAACTTCATAGTGGTTACCAATGGCTGGGAGCAGTGGGGAGTTATTGCTTAAGGGGTACTGAGTTTCTCTTTGGGGTGATGTAAAACTTTTGGAAATAGTGGTGATATTAACACAACATGGTGAATATAATATCACTGAATTATACATTTTAAAATGGTTAAAATGGCAAACTTTTTGAGATATGTATATATACACATACACACATATATGTACATATATGTGTATAACCACAAAAACTTTTTTTAAGTATGCATTTCTAAGATATTAAAATGAGCCAAATTATATTTCCTGATTGAGTAGCTGCCAAAGTCAGTAAAGGAAAAGTAAAGCTGAGCAGCTTCAAAAATGCCTTGCTCAAAAGCAACGTTTGGTCAAAAATCGGTATTGTAATCAAATACTTAAATATGTAGTCTCTGCAATTTTATGTAGTTTCTGAAGTTTTAACCATGCACACGAAACAAAAATCTTTATTAATTAGGAAAGAAAATATAAATCTATTAGGTGCTGTTACGGATATTAAGTGACATAATAAAAATATATCCTGACCTTAAGAATACATTTAACCAATGTACATTTTTGTTTTTCCTAAATCAATGAGCATGTAAAATGGCCCCCGACTCATGATAACCCCATGACAGGACGAAATACAGCCTAATGAAAAGTCCACTGAGACCTCTGTTGCTATCTGTTCAGCATCATAGTAACCCACAGCCCATCACTGAAAGATGATGGTGGCAACACATAAGTACATTGGCTGGGAATCAAACCTAGGTCTCCCGCATGGAAGATGAAAATTCTACTACTGAAGCACCAGCAACTCATGTAAAAAGCTTTCTCACCACTTATTTAGGAGGTTGTTTCAATGACCCAGACATGAAGGTGAGAGCCGTGCCTAGAATAATCACAGGATAAATGGGAAAGGAGAAATACTTTGACAAGTATAGACTGCCATGGAAAATTAAGAAAACCAAACCCGTTGCCATCGAGTCGATTCTGACTCCTAGCAACCCTGTAGGACAGAGTAGAACTGCCCCGTAGGGTTTCCAAGGAGCGCCTGGTGGATTCAAACTGCAGACCTCTTGGTTAGCAGCCAAGCTCTTAACCACTGCACCACCAGGGCTCCAGCTGTGGAAAATACTGGGCTTTAAGTGTCTAGGGGAACAAAGTGTGATAGATCATTAGCCATGTGTTTTATCTATTCATGTAATTAACGTGTGGCATAGTGAAAGATGATCTTCAAATATTGAGGGAAACCAAGTATTCTGTTTGCCCATTCTTTTAAATTGTTATTTGCTTTTTTAAAAGCAAATATATATATATATTTTAACCATTTGGTTGTTTATATTATATAGCCATTTTACATACTTCGATTCGCCAGGATTTACTTTCAGACAAAGTTAGACTATTGTTGTTGTTGTTAGGTGCTGTCGAGTCAGTTCCGACTTATAGCAACCCCATGCACAACAGAACGAAACACTGTCCAGTCCTGAGCCATCCTTACGATCGTTGTTATGCTTGAGCTCATTGTTGCAGCCACTGTGTCAGTCCACCTTGTTGAGAGTCTTCCTCTTTTCCACTGACCCTGCACTCTGCCAAGCATGATGTCCTTCTCCAGGGACTGATCCCTCCTGACAGTATGTCCAAAGTATGTAAGATGCAGTCTCGCCATCCTTGCCTCTGAAGAGCATTCTGGCCGTGCTTCCTCCAAGACAGATTTGTTCGTTCTTCTGGCAGTCCATGGTATAGTCAATATTCTTCGCCAACACCACAACTCAAAGCTGTCAATTCTCCTTCGGTCTTCCTTATTCATTGTCCAGCTTTCACATGCATATGATATGGTTGAAAATACCATGGCTTGGGTCAGGTGCACCTTAGTCTTCAAGGTGACATCTTTGCTCTTCAACACTTTAAAGAGGTCCTTTGCAGCAGATTTACCCAATGCAATGCGCCTTTTGATTTCTCGACTGCTGCTTCCATGGCTGTTGATTGTGCATCCAAGTAAAATGAAACCCTTGACAACTTCAATCTTTTCTCCATCTATCATGATGTTGCTCATTGGTCCAGTTGTGAGGATTTTTGTTTTCTTTATGTTGAGGTGCAATCCATACTGAAGGCCGTTCTTTGATCTTCAAGTTAGACTATAAGTGACACATAACAAAAACCAGAATATGTCCCCCAGCTTGTAGAGGAGAAATCGTGAGTGGTGTGCAGTAGTGTATGCATAGAACTTCGAATTGATCATTGGCATGTTTAAACTAGTTGCTGAGGAGTCAGTCCTGACTCATGGCAACCTCATGGGTTTCAGAGTAGAACTGCTCTCCGCAGAGTTTTTAATGGCAGACTTTTTCAGAAGTAGATCACCAGGCCTTTTTTCCAAGGTGCCTCTATGTAGTCTCGAACCCCCAACCTTTCAGTTAACATCTGAGTATGTTAACTGCTTGTACCACTTGGTGACTCTTGAGAATGTGTATAAGCTCCAATTTGTGTAAATTCTGGAATGTGTCCTTGTAGTCCCATAAGTAGTGAAAAGAAGGCTCAAGGAAGTGCGCATCGTTTGGGAGGAATTAAGAGGGGGTTTTGGCCATAGGAAGTCCCTGGGTGGTTCAAACGGTTAACTGCTCGGCTGCTAACTGAAACCTCGGAAGTCCAAGTCCATACAGAGGCACTTCAGAAGCAAGGCCTAGTAATCCATGTCTGAAAATCAGCCACTGAAGACGCTATGGAGCACGTCCTGTTCTGACACACATGGGGTCACGTGAGTTAGGATTGACTGAGCAGCAACTGGTTTTTCTGGTTTTATTGGCCATAGGGTTTTTTGGTTGTACCTACCTTACTTCAGAGCCCTGGTGGCACAATAGTTAAGAGCTTAGCTGCTAACCAAAAGGTCTGCAGCTTGGATCCACCAGCCGCTCTTTGGAAACCCTATGGGACAGTTCTACTTTGTTCCATAGGGTCGCTGTGAGTCGGAATCGACTGGACAGCAACAGGTACCATTGCTTTAGGAACTTTTAGGCCTTGGAAGTTGATCATCACCAACAAGCATGAAAAATCCTGTCTCCTCCCTCAGTGGTGGACAGAGTGGGCATTTCATTCTTGAAGTTGTTGAACCAAAATGAGATAAACAGCACTATTTATACTCTGCCATGTGTCAGCAGGCCTTTCTAGATGATTACGGTGATGTCTTTCCACCCTAAATAATTTTTACGAATGCACCGAGGAAGACAGATTTCTGTTATCTGTCTTTGATGGGTCATAATTTGAACTAGCACTGTGTTTTTTCCTCAAAATGTGCACCGTTGTGACATGGTATTTAATAATGTTAGGCTTATTGCTGCTGAAATAAACACAGCTGTAAGGAATGATGACCCTCCTCTTAGTATAAAATGGCTTCCTCGTGCACTTCCCTAACTCTGAATATTAAGTTAATATTCGCGTGGATTTCTGAGCTCCTTCCACATCCCAGTCCTCCTCCCCCATGGAAACCCCGTGAAGAATACAACTTTTGACCGAATGACAGAGCATAGCAGGTAAAATTAGTTGCATTAATTTAGAATATGACAAAAAGCCTTCCTAAATCTTTGTCACAATGCAACGGTCAAGCAACATTAAACCAGAGTGAAAACAGATGAAGGAAAAAGAGTTCGTATTTTAAAAAGAAACATGGTGAACTACATGACTTACAGATTTTGAAAGGATCGTTGATAGGTGGGTAGCATGGGCTAGGGCAGTTTCCAACTTGGAAATTAACCTCTGCAGTTGCGTGTACCGTCTCATTTAGTCTCTGGATATAAAATTAACTGTTACAGGGGTTTCTTGGTACATTTTTGTATTTCTTGGAAAAGTGAGCCTGCCTTGCTAAAGGTTTCGTTCAAGAAAATAAAGGAGAAAAGGATGAGGAATAAACTACACATTTCTATGCAGTGTTTCTTAAGTGTATGTATTTAAACAACAGCATACTTTTTGCAAATTGGTATAAAAACAAACTGTCTTCTAAAAAGGGAAAGCCAGGCCTTGACCTTTATTTCCTATACCTTCACGACACCTCTGATTTATTTTGTTTTGTGTGTTCTCAATGGAAGAAGATCTGGTATTTATTTTTTAAGTTTAATTCTACCATTTTGGGTTATGGGAAAATAAAAGCTTTTGATAGGGTCAATCTAGCTACCTAAAAGCCCATGCTGTGTGTGATCATAATCTTGATCTTTGATGAGATCTGAGCTAGTAATATATTGTGATTAATCAAAATGGATTGTACTGCATGTAATATAAGTCATCTTCACAGATGGGATAGAGATTCAGAGTTCTTTTGAATATTTCTTTTAATCCCTTCTAGGATAAAATGGGATAAAATAGCTTTGGCTTTTTTACTTTAAATCAGATTTAGTCCACCAAGTAAATGAGTAGGAAGAAATTTTGAAGTGCAGTTTTGCTGGCCTTACAGGTCAAAAAGAAAGAAACTTGATTTTTTAAATTCTTGGTAGTATTTTATGGAACGCTTCATATGTTTTTTAAAAAATGTCAAATTATTAGTAAAATTTAACAAATAATCTTATTTATTTGTAGTTTGAGGAAAATATCTCATAAAAAAATATTAAGACATCCCATTGAACCCATTACCATTGAGTTGAATTCCGACTCATAGCTATCCTGTGGGGCAGAGCAGAACAGCCCCGTAGGGTTTCCAAGGCTGTGAATCTTTGCAGAAGCAGACTGCCACATCTTTCTCCTGCAAAGCGGCTGGTGGGTTTGCACCGCCAGCCCTTCGGTTAGCAGCCGAGGGCTTAACCACTACGCTACCAGGGCTCCTTTATTAAAACCTACGTCATGGAAAATAGTGTTGCAGTTTCTGTTATTTTCAAGAGCATACACAGTTTTTTTTTCCAGATTATCTTCTTTCCCTCTTCTCATTATAGATTTCCTGTCTAATTGACATCTGATAACAGAAAACTTTATTTTGGCAATTAAACCACCGAACTTCTAATACCCAGAGCACAGCGACAGCCAGAGGTTGCACACACACAATATTGACTGAATGTGTCTGTCAGTCCGTTGCGTGAGCTTTGACTGGGTTTTGTACTAGATCCACAGGTTGATTGATGAAGTTCCTAAACACGGCAGAGTGCGGCTTGGGCACAGGGCTGTGCACAGTTTGCCGTTAAGTGGCTTCCTGAGTTTAGGAAAATGTATTGACCTCTCAGCCTTAAGATTCCTTCCTTACCTATAAAAATAAGGGACCGAACTTGAGCCGCCAGACTGCTGTCTACTTCTAAACTCTGTGAATGCACAGTGAACAATTTACTATAACTCATACATCCCAAGGAAAACACCCTCCCGTTTAATTTAAGCACACTTAAGTAACTTCAAGTCCCATTATGTGTCATCCCCCTATGCCTTTAATGTATGCCTAAGAATATAATTGAAGATTTCTTTAGATTAAAAACACTCATTTGTGAAGTGGCCTAAAAGCCTGTGTAAGGGTCAAAAATTAAAATGATGTGGAGCTACTGGGACTGGGCATATAAAGGAGTCCCTGGGTAGTACAAATGATTAACACCCTGGCACGCTAGCCCTGGTGGCGCAGTGGTTAAGTGATACAGCTACTAACCAAAAGGTCGGCAGTTCAAATCCACCAGCTGATCCTTGGAAACCCTAAGGGAGGCAGTTCTGCTCTGTCCTCTAAGGTTGCTATGGGTCAGAATCAACTTGACAACAACCGGTTATGCTGACCAAAAAGTTGGAGGTTTCTTGGAGTCTACCCAGAGATCCTAGGAAGAAAGGCTAGAGATCTACTTCCGAAAAATCAGCCATTGAAAACCCTCTGGAATACAGTTTTACTCTAACATGCGTGGGGTCATCAGTGGTTGGAATCTTCATAGCAACTGGTTGGCGCTTACAAAAACATCGTGCTAATGCAAAACAAATCAATAATTGAAATACGTTGTTTACATGGTTTCCAGCAAGCCTCTTGCCTAGAAGTAAGATTTGGCTGGTCGCATAGTACAGCACTGAGCACATCGTAGACAGCCACAAATTGTTGGTTGAAGCTGTACTTAAATCTTACCGACAATTTACCAAGCAGCATTTATAAAGTGTGACTGTCAAACCAAAAAAACCAAACCCAGTGCCATCGAGTCGATTCCGACTCCTAGCGACCTGATAGAACAGAGTAGAACTGCCCCATAGAGTTTCCAAGGAGCGCCTGGCGTATTTGAACTGCTGACCTCTTGGTTAGCAGCCGTGGTACTTAACCACTACACCACCAGGGTTCCCAATGACTGTGAAAGAGAAGAAAAAATCAGTCACCTTACCAGTTGTTTTTTTTTTTTTTTTTCTATCAACATTATACCAAACTCACAATTTCACAGAATAAATTATATCAAGTTGATTTACCTTTGTAAAGGTACCATTAGTCATAAGCCCACTAGGAGTTCCGGGGTGGTGCAAATAGTGAAGCATTTGACTACTGACCAAAAAACTGGCAGTTCAAACCCACTCCAAGGCACTTGGGAAGAAGGATCTGATGATCTGCTTCTGCAAGAGCTTAGCCTTGAAAACCTTATGGAGTGTAGGGTCCCCAGGAGTTGGAATTTACTCAACAGCAGCTGTTTGGGGGGGGGGGTTTGTTTGTTTGTTTGTTTGTGTACCACTGGAGCCTTAGTGGCGTAGTGGTTAAGTGTTTGGCGGCTAAACCAAAGGTCAGCAGTTCGAATCTACCAGCCGCTTCTTGGAAACCCTATGTGGCAGTTCTACTCAGTCCTATAAGGTTGATATGAGTGGAAATTGACTCCACGGGTTTTTTCAGTTTTATATACCCATTATATGTACCCATTATGTCCACAGGTGCTTCCTTATGATGGTAGGAAATTGAACAGAAAATAGAACAGCTATGATTTAACTGATCAGGCAGCCATTCAAGTCTTGCAAGACACGTTTTCTGAAAAAAAGCTGCTTACTAAAAGTGAATTAAGGGTTTACTCCGGAGCCACACATACTAGAGAACTCAATAAATGCACACTTATGACCACAGAAGAATAATTGAATAAGAGAACTGAAAGGAGCTGTGCAATTTGTCCAAACTGTTTATAAGCTTCCTATGGAGCAATGATTAAGGGCTGACTGCTAACCAATAGGCTGGCAGTTCGAAGCCACTACCCACTACCCACTCCTGGCAATCTGCGCATGTAAATATTTCAGCCTAGGAAAGTCCCAGAGGGCAGTTCTACTCTGTCCTGTAGGGTCACTATGAGTTAGAATCGACTCAACAATGGCACACAACAATAACAGACTGGATAAATAACCCACATGTATTAAAATCAGAATGATTCAACATTTTTTTCTTTTATCTTTTGTTTTTGTTTTTCCCTATAGGAGACCTGGAGAGCCCCCATTAATAAAAGGCTGGCTTCCTTATCTTGGACAGGGGCTGAACTTCCAAAAAGCTCCCTCTGCTTTCTTAAAAACTCTTCAGAAGCAGCATGGTGATATTTTCACAGTTCTCCTTGGGGGTAACAATCACTTCCATATGTTTCTTAAATATGTCATAATGTCTCATTTTTTTTTTAATGTCTGTATGTTCTCTAGGCAAAATATGGAATATTTGTAATTGTTATTTTATGTGTAGAGCTAGTAAAAAAGAAAACCATGTTTTTTAGCATAGTAATTCTCACATTAAAAAAGATTAAACTCTCCAGAGGATGTATGGGGAACCCCACTCTCCTGCCACCACCTGTTATTCTGTTTATTTTGTGTTCACTTCTCTTATTCAAGACTCTTATATAACCATATAACAGTAAACTAGAATGTATTTTTAATTTTAAAATGTTTGTTATGCTTTAGACTGTTATCCCTCCCACCTTTCCCCCCTCCTCCAAACATAACAGCAAGATTACTGTACACTTCAGACATCACAGATCATAAGTCACGGAAGAGAAGCCAGAATGTTCTTAGCTCTTCCTCCTTCGAAGTCTATGCTATCCATCTGTATCAGTATCCACTGCTGCATAACAAACCTCCCTAAAATATAATGGTTTAGAAAAGCAGCTGGACTTGCATGGAGTCACTCATGTGGCTATAGTCATCAGGTAGCTTGATTACGGCTAGATGGTCCAAAATGGCTTCATCACATGTTTGGCTGGGCGTCCTTGTTCACATGGCCTTTCATTCTCAAGAAGGCTACCTTAGGCTCTTCCTTACACAGCAGCAGGGGTTTCGAGAGGGTGAGTAGAAAAAATCCAAGGCTTCTTGAGGCCTAAGCTCAGATGTTCCAAAGCCTCACTTCCAGGTCAGCTTACTGGCCAAAGCAAGCCACACGGCTAACCCAGATCCAGGGGTAGGGAATAGACTCTCCCACTCTTCGTGGGAAGAGTGGGAAGTCACCAGGGAGACCATGTCGAGTGATAGAAGGATTTATTATGGCTATCTTTTTTTTTTATCTTTGCACACAATCTCACACCAGCTTTTCGCTTAGACTACTTATTATCCATTTGCTCCTTCCTTTGCCTCATCCATCCCCTGGGATGCTCTCTACACTAGATCATCCACACTCCCTTGCCCCATGGCTTCTGGCTGAGTGTGCACTGGAAGGATCGGAAGTGGCTCCAGCTTCCACTGGGCTCTGGAAACACAGTGCACCTTTCTTCCTTTTCTTCATGAGAAAACTGAAGACATCAGATATGATCTCACTTAGATGCCCACATGTCTACCAAAGGTACCCATATTCCACAACTATCCCTACCACATTACCTCCAGTTTCAAAGAATGTTCAAGGCAATCTGTTTCGCTGTTCCATGACCCTTTCTCCTGGCACCTCTGGGCTGGTACTCCATTATTCATTCCTTTCACACAGGTATCTTCTTGTTTTCTCCCTTGATGTGTGTGTGTGTGTGTGTATGCACACACACATACACAAGTATACAGAAACCCTGGTGGCTTAGTGGTTAAGGGCTACAGCTGCCAACCAAGAGGTTGGCAGTTCAAATCGACCAGGCGCTATTTGGAAACAGGGCAGTTCTACACTGTCCTATAGGATTGCTATGAGTCAGAAGTGACTGGAAGGCAATGGGTTTTTTTTTTTTTTTTTTAATTACATTAAAGTGATAGAACCAAAATGATGGCACAGCTTAGTCTCTTGCTACTGCTTTTCTGTGCTTAAAGCACTTCGAGGTACCAAAATGTTTGAAATTTCCCCCTCACACGCCAGGCCCTCTTGTGCCTCCATGCTTTGTCTTGTGGTTCTTTGTACCAAAACACTATTCTTTACCTGGCTACCATGGACTCATCCTTCAAGATTTCAAGCATTAGTTCCTCCTAAAGCCTCCCCTGACCATCTCCGCTCCCTACTCTATGCCTGTACAAAACATACTATATACATACAAAACGTTGCCTCTGAAACTTGGCAAAGTAATTAAAGGCAGAAGAAATTATTGTCTCTCTGGGAATAGAACATAGAATTCCAAAGCTGAGTAGAAAAGGTATAAGTGATTGCGCAAAGAAAGAAGCATGCATAAAAATGGTCTTGACAAGGAATACTCCAAATCAGTGGCAGAACCAGAAGGCGCAGTGTCATGGAGGGTCCGAACCACCAACCTTTTGGTTAACAGCAGAGCACTTAGCCACTGCGCCACCAGGGCTCTTATTTAATGTAATATTTGGGGAAAAGTACAAATACTTAAACTGAATGAAATTTAGTAAACACGGTGAAGTTCTGATACAAACAGGTGATACTAGTTTCGTCACAACTTACTTCTCTGCCTGGCGGCTGTTAAGTTTCCCCTAACAATAATTGTATACATTCTGATTTTAGAAAAATTGAAATCTACCAAAAAAAAAAAAAAAGAGAAGTGAATCTTAGAAATAGAGGAAATGTGGTATATAAGCTAATCCTCACACAGCTCACCAAGATCCCTACCTCTCCAGCCTAGTCTCTTGCTTGTGCTCATGGCACCATTAATGCACCAAAAAAAAACCCAAACTCAAGCCCACTACTGTCGAGTCAATTCTGACTCATAGTGACCCTACAGGACAGAATAGAACTGCCCCATAGGGTTTCCAAGGAGCAACTGGTGGATTCAAACTGCCGACCTTTTGGTTAGCAGCCAAGCTCTTAACCACTGCACCACCAGAGTTCCATTAACACACCAAGCTGTTTGAAATTTCCCCCTCACATACCAAGCCCTTTCGTGCCTCCATGTTTTCTCTTGCTGTTCTTTGTGCTGGAATGCTGTTCCTCACCTGTCTGACGTGGGCCCACCCTTCTATACCGTGGTCAGCCGTCACTTCCTCCCAAATGCCTCCACTGACCATCTCCTCTTCCTACCCTATGTTTGGTGACTCTTCTCCAGGCACCAAGTACTCCTGGTCTCACGTCTGTCATAGAATTTAATAAATGATAAATTTATTGCTAATTCCCTTGTCTGTCTCCATTCATTTTTCTCTTAGATCGTCAATTGCCAACATTTAGTTCAGAGCTCAGCACTAGCTGATGCACGATAAATATTGGATAAGTAAATTCTTAATACTTTAGCTGATGAAATACTATCCTACAAATAAAGACCATAGCTGGTGCCTCAAGTCTAAGTGACTTTTTGGCTCTGTAGTGCTAAAACTATACTCTCAAGTTAAAAAAAAAAAAAAAAGTCATACTCAAAAACTATACTCAAGTTTTTTTTATTAAAAAAAATCTTTTTTCTTCATAAGTAGATACAACAAATTATTGAAATTTTCAGTTTTCCTTTTTTAATACATTATACAAATATAGCCTAAGATGATTAAGCAGAGATGTGGGTCAGATTTGAATAATTTTATTCACTTTTCAAAAACAACCAATTTCTGCTGACACTTGATAACTTCATCTTAGAAGCTGAGATTCTTGCTCAGTCTCTAATGTCGAAATAATTTGACCGTGGTTATGTTTTGAACCCAACAGTAGACAACCACCACTGAATATGTACTACTGCTTCTCTTTGCCGCTTCCTAGAGTTTGGCTAAATTTCTGCCGACAAATGCTGCTAATGTATAAAGTTCTAATGATCAGCTGGCAAAGTAGCTCATATGGAAAATACGAAACAAGGAACAGAGTCTTCTGGCCTTGTCCCACGACGTGATTTCAGTGGCTGTATGTTCTTGCATGATGAGCAAATGATTGTCATCCTGCAAAGTCTCAAGGGACACGGATGTCATTTTAATAAAGAAATTAAAGGGTACATCTTTTCATGAGAAACCACATAAATTCGTGACCTGTCGCGGAAAATAGTTCTCTAATTGGTTTTGTGTGGTGGTGCGGTGGCCCCTATTTCCTTGGATGTCACCCCAGAGAAGCTCCACTGTACATCATTGTCAACAGCTCAGTGAAATCTCCCTAATAAGAGGGGGACTACAGAAATGTGGTCAGCCTCAAGAAAACAAAAAGTTGGTTCATATTTCACTCCCACAACTAATATTACCAGCTTAAGATTAAAAAAAAAAAAAAATCTATTGAAGACCCAGCTAAATGCAGACTTAGAAACCTTGTAATTATGGTAAACTTCTTTAAAATTCACATTTGTCTCATTTTTGTTAACAGGGCAGTTTTATTCCAAATAATCAAATAGTCGTCCTGAATTTTCATAGCTGTGTCTCTATATAGCACTGAAAGTTCTAAAATGAAAAATCAAAAATCAATTTGTAGTGATCTAGATGTCAAACTTCTTAGGTATAAGACATCAGGCTAAATGACTGATTTTTTTTTTTTTAACATTTACTGACATATTTCGCATCCCATAACTTCATCTTCCTATAAGAATTAATTCTAACATAAATGAAAAGGCCTTTGAGTTAGTAAAGAATTATGTAAGGTTATATAGGAACACTAGAGTTAATATCTTAGACCCAGTCAGCTCCTAAAAAGGAAAGAGAATAAAATTATCAGCAAAGAAGGCATTAACAATTTTGATCCCACTTCAAATAAATTTACTATTCAGAAAGATGATTGTATATTGTATTGTTTCAGAAGTGGGCTCCGTTTTGATATTTACATTTTAAACAAGGGTGAACTCTGAACTTCCTTAAATCAATATTTGTTTGTATGAGCTGCTGACAGCATCATTTCTTTTTTCAAAACATGGCAAAAGCTAGTGTTTCGACCTTGGGATCTTTGTGAACTATGCAACATAACTATTAACACTTGGCAGTCATCTACATAAAATCACACTCTAGCAAAAATAACTCTTACTCTAAGAATACATGGCCTTCAGAATAACTTTTCAGGTTTCCTTTGTTAAAGAAATTTAAATTCGTTTTATGAATGTATATGTGTTTTCCTAACTGTCTGATTAAAGATCACAAAGAAACTCTTGATTTTGCATCTCACATTAGCAGATGGTGGACAGATGGTTTAAATTAATATTAATTTTGAAAAACTTAGCTTAAATTGTTTATACTGAAGATTAAAAGTTGGAAAGCCAGTTAACATCTCCAGGGTTATTAGTACTTCCAAATCCACTTGAAAAGTAAAATCCAGAAAATCAAAGCATCTACTTCTAAAAAATCTGTATCTCAACCAGAAAGATAGTAGAAAAAAGTGGTGAAACAAAATGCCTTGTTGTTGAAAGGAAATAAAATAAGGATGAGAAAGAGCAAACGCAGACCCTAGAAAGAAAAGAACCTTAAAAAGAGAGAAAGAATTAAATGTACAAATTAATGATTTTTTTAAAGAACCTATGCACACACAAATGCTTATTTTAGAAGCAATTGATTAATAATTGGTGCTGACTAGAACCAATTTTTTCACATTCAACCTTTCTGTTATTGTTGTTAGGTGCCATCAAGCCGATGCTGACTCATGGCAATCCCAAGTGTGCAGAATAGAACTGCTCCATAGCGTTTCCAGGGCTTTGACCTTTCAGAAGCAGATCTCCGGCCTACCTCCTCTGGGTGGGTTTGAACTGCCGGTCTTTCGACTACTGGCTAGTTGAAATCATTTGTGCCACTTATGTGGCCTATTTCCTCGAGATATCTTTAATTTGAAATTAACCTCATGATTTCTTCCCGTATCTTCATCCCCAAGGAGATAGGGACAGTGAGAGTGAGAGGAAATGAGGAAGATGGTAAAGAGAGAGAGAGGGAGTTCATAATGAATTGTGGACAAAGCAAAAACTTTCACACGCGCACAGTCTCTGCTTCAGTAGGCCCAATGACATGTAGCACACGCTGTTATGGGTGAATATGCTTCTGTCTTTCCACTTAGACTTGGATGAGTGTAGAAAATTGGTAGGAAAAAAATTCAAATATTCTCTAAAGACTGTGTGTTTTACAAACTGAATCTTGTATACACTTTCTGGGTTTTAGTGAATAATTTAAAATTACCCTAAAGATATTTACCAAAATCATTTCATTTAGTGCAAGGAGAAAGTTATGAATACCACCTGTGAAAATATACAGCTTTGCCTAAAATTACATCTTTTGCAGAATAAGAGAATTGACTTTTTTTTTCAATTATTTGTCAGGCTGATACTGGCAATTTTATTTAATTAAGTTTTTATGGTAAAGCAGGTGTCATAAAATATGCCCAATTCCAGTTGATTCCTTTTTGAGCTCCCCAGAGAGGAAAAAAATCTAGTTTACTTTGTAGATGACAGCTTTGGGATCTGACCAGAATTAGTAGCTACTTCTAGCTTTATCCTCATGTCTACATTGGGCTGCATTATTAAACGAATCTAGGGACAATGGAGTAAATAAAAGTTAAGTCATAAGACTCATTCTTAGAAAAATTTTATGGCATATATGCCTTCATATATTTTAAGCACATATTTTAAAATTGTGAAAGAAAAACACATTCATTCTGCTTCTAGAATTCAATTGAAAATTATACAAAATTTTATCCTAAGCATTGTATGAAATTGAATTTCCTTTCTTTGATGCATTTTGAGTTACCATGCATAACAAGTGAGAACTTGTTCACCTAAGAAAGTTTGACACACACACATACACACGCATACACCAAGGGGGTGGATGAGGTGAAAACGGAAGTTTAAATGATTCTATAAACTTGAATGCCTAATTGTTTATTGTCTTAAATGTGTGTTCTTGGAAAGGAGAGGCTTATTAAATGCCATTATTGAATAATATCTCCATGATACTTCTAATTAGAAAGCATCTTAAAATAGTACTGCAGGGAGGCGAAAACAGCATGGTATGGGGAATGACTTCTCACTCAGGTTCTGCCACTACAAATGGTAGCATGACTTTGACCCTTAACCCCTCTTGACTTTTCTTTAGTTCTCTCAGCTGATAAGTGCAGAGGTTGAATGAGACAATCTTTAAGGTTCCTGCTAGCTCTGAGAAACAGACCATAATATGACCTGTCTCATTGTACCTCCTTATGAGAATCATGGAGACCCTTGAAAAAATAGGTATTTGTGATCCCACTTCCATGCCTTATGAATCAGTATCTTCCAGGGATCTTTATTTTAACAAACTCCCTGAGTCTTTTAATTAGATAAGGTTGGACAACACTGATATACGGAGAAGACCAAGTAGCACCTCCTCAAGGATCCTTTGTTGATATTTCCTGGCAGAATGAGACTTATTTCATTTTCTGCTTCCCTTCACACCTCTGCTATATCACTGTTCGTACTGATATAGCAATTTGTTTGCATCTTTATATATTAAGAGAGAAAGAGTCCAAGTGAGTTTCTGGATCTCAGTAAATGTTGAATGAATGGGTTCTAGTCTGAAGTCCTGTTTCAATTACAAATCAGTTGTGTGACCTTGAACATGTTGTTAAATCTCCCTGAGCCACTATTTTTTCATATATAAAAATGAAAATCTGGCATTTGTAATTTGTTGTTAATGTTAAACTAGATATTTATTTGTGATTACCTGGTTCAGAATGTGTCATCATCTATTTGAGTTAAAATTATTATATTTGACCAAAGCTAAAATTCAACCAAGTATAAAAAGAAAAAAATGAAGTATAGTTATAAATAATTGAATGGCATTTACTACTTTGGTTTTGTTTTTCTTTTTTCTGTTTGTTTTATTGGGGCAAAAATATGAGAATTGTTTAAGTCAATGAATATGGAGAAAAAGGGTATTTCAGCAGTAGGGTACTTTAGATAAACATTGTTGTTTTAAACTATTTTTTTAAAGGATATTTGCCTTTAAATTTCTAGAGTTTTTCCAACATCTTCCATTTTAAAGGAAACATGTACTGGATCTTCGAATGAAATAGATTTTTATTAAATTTAGTGCCTTTCTAGATGTTATGTATTAAGGTTTTTCTAATCTTGACTGAATTCTTTTCAAATTTCAGGTACTTACTTTTGTCCTGTTACTAAATGAACTCATATTCTTATTTATTTCTTTTAGGAAAGTACATAACATTTATCCTGGACCCGTTGCAGTTCCAGTTAGTGACCAAAAATCCCAAACATTTAAGCTTCCAAATATTTAGTACTAAACTAATATCTAAAGTGTTTTCCATCGAAATGATGCTAACCAATCAAGAGCTGAACCATGATATTCATGTCTGCTATCAGTATTTGCAGGGCAAATCTTTGGACATACTCTTTGAAACCATGATGCAGAATCTAAAGCATGTTTTTGAGTCCAAATTACTCAAAACTAGAAACTGGGACACAGAACGAATGTTGACATTCTGCACCTCAGTAGTATTTGAGATCACATTTACAACTCTGTATGGAAAACTCCCTGATGCAGACAGGAAAAAATTTATTAGTGAGCTAAGAGATGATTTTATTAAATTTGATGACAAATTCCCATATTTAGTATCAGGCATACCCATCAAGCTTCTAGGAAATGCCCTGTCTTTGCGGAAAAAACTTACAGAGTGCTTTACACAAGAAAACTTAGCGAAGATGCAAGGATGGTCAGAAGTTATTCAAATGAGGCAAGACACTCTGGAGAAATACTATGAGCCTGACAACTCAGAAATAGGAGGTAAGAAACTTCTGAATGATTACTTGTCTAAAATAAAATAATTTACAATAGACCTTTGAAATAAAAAGACAAAATGGTGACCTTGAAATTTTTTATGCTCTTTCTAATTGGCTAATGATAAAATGTTTTACTCTGATAATTGATTTTTTTTTTTTTTTTTTTTTTGCTGAGGTGGTAAAACAAGATACTTAATGGTGATAATGAGAAAGAGGATAACTAAGCTACATTTACTCATTTTATCTCACCTCCCAACTTCCCGTCCCCCCATACATTACATTTTAAACTATTCTCATTAAGCAGAAAATTAGACTTCAGAAGCCTATTGGTCCTCATTAGCATGCACTGATCCTTGGCTGGGTCTGTGTCCTAACATCTTTTAATTAGCACACTGCAAATCTAATCAGTGTAATAAATGCTATTAATCTTCCTTTTCACTTATTTTCTCCCAGCACATCATTTAGCCCTTCTCTGGGCCTCCGTCGCAAACACTATTCCAACTGTGTTCTGGGCGATGTATTATCTTCTGCGGTACCCAGAAGCTATGGCAGCCCTGCGTGACGAAATCGACCGCTTGCTGCAGTCAACAGGTCAAAAGAAAGGGTCTGAATTTTTCATCGACTTCACCAGAGAACAATTGGACAGCCTGGTCTACCTAGGTAATTTATTTTTATCTATTATGAAGAAAAGAAGGTACCTCTCTGCAAACTCAGTTTATCACTCATAGCTGTTTACCAAGAGGTGGCGGACACAGCTGCCTAATTGACATAATAACACCCATTTACATCAATTATATATTATGTAGTTTATAGCTGTAGATACTCTCATTGCATGTAAACATGAAGGCCTAGGTAATTAACTGTGCAAGGTATGCAAAAGGCTAAACTGATGCTTTGCAATTATTTGAAAAAAAAAAAAGTTTATGCCTATTAAGTCATTTGATTCTGAGCATCTGTTGGTGTGTTGGTGCTTTCTAAATACTGCTGCACTATCTTGGCGAGAAAGGAATTTGGAAGTTGAAAAAGATAGTATTTCGGAAAGGCAAAATGTGCTTATTACTCCCTAATATGGGCAGATTTTCAGGCACAGATTAGGACATTGTCTACAGCTAGGAGTATGTGCTTCTCCAAAATACAGTAAAAATGCTTTCCACTGGAGGTTCATGATTTAAATCCTCTCAGAAAGAAAGAGAAAGAAGGGAGGGAGGGAGGAAGGGAAAAGAAAAAGCAACAAATACAAAAAATAGGAGCTGCTACACAGGCAACATTGATACTTTATAAAATATTCATTAACTCATGAGATATGCATGGTCACTATTTCAGATATATTTGAGGTTGGCGAATTGTTTATCTAGCTTTACATAGGCCTGCCGTAGACAGTGACATGAGGTTTCGATCTGAGTAGATTGCATCCCCATTTACTGGTATTGATAAGACTCTTCACCACCATATGGTGAATGAACTCACACTCCCCAAACTAAATTTAGTATCAATGAATTATTTTCTATTCCTTCTGTATGATCGTTTTTATACAGTGGTTTCCTTTAGGGTACAATATTCTAAGTCCCTTTGAACCAACACAGGAGTAAGTCTTTATATATCTCTGTTGCTTTGCTACTTTGGCAATGGAGGTGAGTATCTTAGCCTATAAAAACCAAACCAAACCTATTGCTGTTGAGTTGGGGGTCCTCAATTTTTTATCTTTTAAATTTGTGGTATGTTCCAGGTTCTTTGATGTGAACTTCTGGGAGCAAAGACCTCACTGGTCTGGATGAGTGTTGGCCATCATTTGGCATTGAGGATAATGGCCCATGTGTTCCAGAGATTAATCCCATTGGTCAGGCTAAGACCCATTAGGGGCAATCAGAGGGAAGCTTGGGTACTAGCAGCCAGCTGGCTTGTTCAATCAATTAGGAAAAAAGTGTGTCACCTTGTAGTTTTCTCTCTTTAGCATACATTATCAAAGGAGTTCTATATTTTTTAGAGAAATAATCCCAACATTATTAAATTACAAATACTCTATTTTTCTTTGTAGAATTTTTGGGGAACAAATGCAGAAGATTTGTATTCTAGATAGCTGTCTTCTCTTGGATACACAGTATTTTCTGGATAGAAGATTTACAGTTTCTCTGAAGACCTAGGTTGTATTTGCCAGATAAATAATCTCGATTGCATTTTATGAATCAGATGGTTCATACAGGATATATGTAGTTTTCTGTATATAGTTATTACTCTTAAAAATTTAGTTGAAATTTTTCAATTCTCTTCTTACTCTCAACCCCTTGTCAGTGAAGATGAGATTATTTTTAAATTGTGGTATTAAAATTTTTAATTGACTGTGTCTGAAAAATGGCAAATTCCAGAGCAATAATTTGGATGCATTTAAGTCCATAGTTAGAGCTAGAGTTTTCATCCTTGGCGACCTCATAAAATTATAGCTGTAACTGTCAACAAATCAACAACAAAATTCCCAAGTGAGTTTAAATCCTTCTGGGTAAAAGCAGGACCTTTGCCGCCTTTGAAGGTAGATCCGTGTTCATCACTACCTCGCTTACCAGCAGAGGCCAGTGTTGTTCATTATGAAAATCTAAAATGATGGAGCTGATGATTATTTTCTGTAATGGAGCATGTATGTATCCATTCCAGAGGTAGAATGTTTTATGCAGATTGGAGCAAGTTTTATATATGAATCAATGACATAACAGATAACCTCTGCATCTAGTCATGCCTCAACCATGACTCTTTCCCTATATCAAAAGAGCACGAGCTATATTTGGAAAAGCAAGACTTCAACATCATTAAATATTTAAAGTTTGATACATGTGAGGGTCATGTGCATACAAGTGCATGTGCCTACACTTGTCATCTCCCTAAGGAAAGATTTTTATGTATCTTAAGTATTTTTTTAGAGGATATTTTCAATTTTTATTATCATAAGAAAAAAGATCACGTTGAAGAAAGGAATGCTGAATTTTTTTTTTTTTTTTTTACCAGGAAGGAGAATTTTTATATTGGTACAATGGAAGAAAAGATTTCTTTTTTTTTTGTAGAGAATTTTGCATCTCAGCATACTGACTATAAAGCAAGTTTGAGAAGGAAAATTAAAATGACATAGGAGTGAGTATCTTATTCCTGAACATAAATGATTGCTCTTGTTCTGAGTGCTCACAGATACGGAGACCAATAGGGCATAGGTTTACAATGATGAAAATCACCGTGTGTATGTTATTGACATTTGTGACCCAACCCTGTAACCCTCACATGTATCAAACTTCCACTAGCATCAATACACATCTAATGTCAGCAAAAACCAAAATGCGTAGCATAGATTAGGCTTTTACATATCAAGCCTGTTTTAGTAATTCAGAGCCATCATGTTGTAAGAGGTTGTGATAGATTTGTGCTTTTCACCAATGCTCTTGAGAATTTTTCTTTAAAATCAGTTTTCTCTTCTTTTAGACAAAGAAAATACAACTTTATATGTTGTAAGTATTTATGTGACCATTAAATGAGATCCTATTTATCATGACTTCACTGAAATTATATACCTATTAGTGTTTTGTAAAGGTCTTTATTATTAAACTTAAACAAAAATTTAAAATAATTTAAAAATTAACTTAAAAAAATAATAATAAATGCAGTAAGGTTCAGGTGACTGTTACTTGGGGCCTGAATCCCAATAGAAAGAGAGCTGGTAGAATGGAACTTGGAAGAACTTTGCAAGCAAAGTTAAGAATTTTTCAGTTTTCCCAGAAGGAGAATGCCGTGGGGAGGGGTAGGATTAAGAACCACAGGTCTCAAAAATGGGGAAAGGAAAAGAAGGAAAAATGCTTCAGGGAGATGATAAGAAAAAAGATGTTGCAGGGAGAGGAAGCTTTGAAAAGTGAAATTTTTAATAAACTTTTTATTTTAGAATACTTTTAGATTTATAGAAAATTTATGAAGATAGCAGAGAGAGCTCTCATATACCCCACACACAGTGTCCCTTATTAACATCTCACATTAGTGTGATATGCTTGTCACAATTGTTGGATGTTATTTTGAAATAGTTTATTCAGCATTATAATTTTGTATTTGAAAAATTAAAAATTTACATAATTCAAACAATAGTAAAGATCAACAAAATCCTCCTTTCTGGTGAGGATATACAGGAAGTATAAATTCTACTTCATGTTTGGAATGTCTAACTAAAGGCAGGGAGGGGCATCTGATACACAAATGGATTTATTGGAAGCTCGGGGAGATGGGTAGTAGAGTTTTTATATGTAAATATAATGAAACATCAGCTAAAAAATGAAGAATACTGATTTAGATGTTTATCAGATTTTCATCTCAGCTCAAAGCTATGAGGGTTAGCTAATACAATGAACGATGGAAACAAATTTAATGAGAACGCAAATTATTGTACAAACAGTCCCCAGGTTATGAACAAGATCCATTCCTAAGTCTGTCTTTAGGTCGAATTTGTAGGTTAATTTGGAACAGGTACATATGGTTCTTATTTAGCATCAGTTAGTTAAATATATGTCTTTTATATAGTATATACTTTACCTTTCTATGCATATAAAACTCTTAAGAAACACTTTCAAATCGCTCAATGTTTTCATGAGTGTCACAAAGTAGTGTGTGCATTAGTTATTATGAATCATTGCCTTTAACTCAAATTTTTAATGTATTAGGTTTGATGGCAGTCCATTCTTATTAGTCGTCCATTAAGTTGGACATTCGTCGCACGGGGGGCTGCTTGTACTTAGATCTAGCAATTAACTGCATAAGATAAGGAGATGTGTGGCTTCGCAGAAAAGGGTTTATATGTTTAAACAATGGTTCTCAGTCTTGACTGCTCATTGGAATCATGTGGGGAGCTTTAAAAAATACTCATACCTCCTCTCACCCCCAGAGATTCTGATTTAATTGGACTGGGGTGCTGGCTGATGGCTTTAAAAGCTCCCTAGTTGATTCTAATGTGCAGCCAAGGTTCAAAACCACCAATTTAAAAGGTTTAGTTAATGCAGTGGTTCTGATGGGCAGCCAGGGCTGATAATCACTGGGTGTCTGACAAGTTAAAATAAGTCAGTGGTGATATTGTTTTAAAAGTCTATTGCTTGGCTGCTCCCAAGAGACATCAATAGAAGTAGGGTGTTTAGAGCAAAGAAAATGGTAGTTCTTTTCTACTTTTTCAATGGAAATAATATGCCCAGTTCTGCTACATTTAAAGAGGCACATAGACTAATTGAGATTCGTCCAGGGTGCAAAAAAGACTGAAAACCACATCATCTCTGACACATTTAAAGAAATGGCATAGTTGGCTTTAAATATTTTTAAAGGGCTGTTGCATAGAAAAAGATTAGACATTTTACAAGTGTGGTTTCTAAAGGATGGAAATCAGAGGGAGGAAAATTTCAGCTCAATATGAAAAATAACTTTCTACTAATATGGGCTTTCTGAAGCCCATCATTGAAGATACTCAATCATGAATTGTATACTATCTTAGCCAGGATCTTGTAGGGCCATTTCTACTTATATGCACCTTCCAAGTTTGACTGCCTGTATTGTAATGTCCCTGTAGGCCAATATATGTTTCCATTGGAAAAAGAGAAAAGAACGATCACTTTCTTTGATCTGGACAGCTTACCACTGCTGCCACATTTCAGAGGCGCATTGACTAATTGAATTCATCCAAGATTGAAAAAAAAAACTTGAAGAGCACATTTGTTTGACACATTCAAAGGAATCACATGATAGTTGTCTTTTAATTTTTTTAAAGAGCCCTTACATGGAAGAGTGATTAGATGATTTGCCTTTGTGTTTTCTAAACAGTGAAATTAGAGGGAGAAAATTTTTAGCTCAGAGGCAGGCCCAGTGTTCCCTTTTTATCCTAGCAACACTGGCCCTGACCCTTGAGCAAAATGGGACATTAATAAACGTTTAATGAGTAAATGAATGTTAAATTTGCATTTCTATATTTTAGCAATAAGCCATTCTGTGCGGTGCAGAATGAAGGTAGACATTTGTACCAATTCAGATTTATTTTTATTCTTCTACTGTATGTCAGATATACTCATAAGTTTATTTTTCTTTCCCCATTCTCCCTTCCGCCCAGTGCCTGGTAACCACTAATCTTTTGTCTCCATGGATTTGCCTATTCTAGATATTTCATAAAAGTGGACTCATACAATATTTGACCTTTTATGTCTGGCTTCTTTCACTCAGCATAATGTTTTCAGGGCTCACCCACGTGTTGGCATATATCAGTCTTTCATTTCTCTTTATACATAGCTGAATTAATATTCCATTTTATGTATACTCAATGACGATGAATGTGACTCTGATCCCCTTCAATTTGTTATTCCTGGCGTAGTAGACCATATAATTGTCCTTTTCAAAATGGCCAGTACCAGTCCGTTTCTGCTCACTAATGCCTAGGTTATCTATCTTCAAGTGTTTCATTTCATTTTTGACAACTTCCAACTTTCCTACATTCATACTTTGTACATCCCACATTCTGATTATTAATGGGCATTTGCAGCTGTTTCTTCAACATCTAATTTTTTTGAGTTGTGCCATCAGCAAATGAAGGTCCCGAAAGATTTACTCCATACAAGTCATTAAGGTTGGCTCTACTTTGATGAGGCAGCTCTTCCCCAGTCATATTTTGAGTGCCCTTCAACCTGAAGGGCTCATCTTCCCGCACAATGTCAGACAATGTTCAGCTGCCATTCATAAGGTTTTCACTGGCCAGTTTATTTAGAAGTATATTGCCAGGTCCTTCTTCCTAGTCTGTCTTAGTCTGGAAGCTCCACTGAAACCTGTCCACCATGGGTGACCCTGCTGTTATTTGAAATACCAGTTGAATAGCTTCCAGCAACACACAAGCCTCCACAGTACGACAAACTGGCAGAGGAGTGGTGGGTGAAGATCAAAGACTACAGCCTTCAGTATGGATTACGCCTCAACATAAAGAAAACAAAAATCCTCACAGCTGGGCCTATAAGCAACATCATGATAAATGGTGAAAATATTGAAGTTGTCGAGGATTTCATATTACTTGGATCTGCAATCAATGCCCATGAAAGCAGCAGTCAAGATATCAAACAGTGTATTGCATTGGGCAGATCTGCTGCAAAAGACCTTTAAAGTGTTAAAAAGCAAAGATGTCACTTTGAAGAATAAGGCGTGCCTGACCCAAGCCGTGGTATTTTCAGTCACCTCATATGCTTGTGAAAGCTGGACAATGAATAAGGAAGACTGAAGTATTGACACCTTTGAATTACGGTGTTGGCAAAGAATATTGAATATACCATGGACTACCAGGAGAACAAACAAATCTGCCTTGGAAGAAGTATAGGCACAGTGCTCCTTACTTTGGACATGTTATCCAGAGGGGCCGGGACCTGGAGAAGGACATCATGCTTGGTAAAACAGAGGATCAGTGAAAAAAGAGGAAGACCCTCATGAAGATGAATTGACACAGTGGCAGCAACAATGGGCTGAAGCATAGCAAGGATTGTAAGGATGGCAGAGGACCAGTTTTGTTCTGTTGTACATAAGGTCGCTATGAGTCAGAACGGACTTGAGGGCACCTAACAACAACAATGTATGTGTATACCACATTTACTTTGTCCATTCATCCCTTGGTGAACGCATAGCTTGTTTCCACCTTTCAGGTTTATTTTTAACTTTACTTAAAATATATGACTTTTGAACCAGAGATTTGTTATTTCGCCTCAAATGACCTGATGAATTATCACAATTTCTTATTTACCCTCTCACCTGTCCTAAAGGCAATTATGCAAAAGAAAATACGTCTTGAGCTTCAGCCCATTTCATCACACCTTCTGGTTTTTTCTGGAGCATTCCACGTGCACATCCGCCCTCTTCCACTCCCTCTCTCTGCCTTCTTTTAAAGATTGTCCAAGTGGTCATCCGCACCAGACTGCCACATGGCATGACTGTTCCTTTAATTCCAGCTGTTCCTGCTATTTACTGATTGCCCTGGCTAATCAGATGGTATGACAGTCTGCACCAATCATTAAGGTGACCCAAATTAACAGCCTGGGCATGTCACAGTACATTCATTCCACATATACAGTCATGGCTTAAGTGTCAGGCAGAAACCCGGGTGTGCTTGTGTGTGTGTGCATTGTAACATGCATTATTGACTGTCATGAGCTCCTCTGGCACTTTAAATCTGCAAATGAGAACCATCTATCATTTACTACAGTCAGGATTGAGATCTGAAGTCAAAAGAGAAAGTCTATGCGCCTTTCTCTACCTGCAGTTCCTTTCGTTTATCCTTTTCCTTTGCAGTTATGTTGTAAAGCGTCGTAGCCCCAAGACGTTCCCCAGCTTTGTACTTAAAAAAAAATAAAAATATTTTTTTTTTGTACTTAAAGGGATGCTTAATCTGAATGGTTTTATATCCTGAAAAGGGAAGCAAATCTCATCTAGGCAGATGAAGAAGGTAGTAGAGGCTTGGAATTGTAAGTTTTCCATGGGACTTTTGTAATTCCGTTTCTTAGTGTATGCTGATCAGTAAAGCTCGGTCCTTACTAAAGCCCAAGCAAGCAGCCTTATCTTAATCGCAGTTGCAGTTGTTGGCACCTTGCATGCCTGGTGTAAATGACCCTCCCAAATATTTGCATTCTTGATAGTCGTTTTTTCTACAATGCATGCTAGTAATTAGAGGGTCCTTTTATTACCTGCTACGTGTTAGTGTAAATTAACAATCCATTATGCACAATAAGTTTTATAAAACATTAAAGATATGAGATCATGTTTAATTAAAATTAACTTGCATATGAAAGTCAAGTGCACTAATGATTCACAAGGACCTTTTATTACCTGCGGTCCCTTGTTTTGGCTGGATGATTGACAGCTTGCTGTTTGGCTACCATGTTGAATTTCAGCTGACAAGACTTTTCATTTTAACTCAATTTGCCCGCCTATCACAAGCTGGTGGCAGGCCAGACCCAAGTCACCCAGCTTTGCCTCAGCAGCTTGCTCTAGTTCTCATTAGTACGCATTTATTCAGTGGAAATTGGAAGACAAATGCTTGAAGGCATGTGAACTAAGTATAGCAAATTAGGTTTAAAGACTGAATATTTATAAGTGTATGGAAAGTTTTTTTTTTTTTTTTTTTAAATTCTAGAGTGAATTGAGAACGAAGTGCTAGCTTTGGTATAAAAGAAATGAAGATAGAAGGGGGAAGTTTCTAAGAATAACAATACTCTAAACTTTTCCTTTCCATTTTGGTAATACGTACAATATCTCTGACAACACCTTATCAAATAGCAGCCTGGCTTCCCTTTCATGGAGTGCTTGCGCAATGCAGTTTAGCAACTCGCGTGTGAGAAGGGGGAAAAAATGAGGGTCATGTTCATTTGTTGCTTGGTTATCCCTTGGTATGTTTTAAATTGCCTTGTTTGTTCGGCACTAGCACAGAAACAGATGTTGCTCTACCGTGCTGGATAATTTACTGTACCTCCTGGTGCGGCATGGAAGCCCTCCCAGGGCCCAGCTGGTCTGTCAGTGCCACTGGCTGGTGTGTGCTCAACTATGACAACTACAAGTAGAGGCTGCAATGTTTTATTGTGCGGTTGTCATCCTTCTCAACGTATAGCTCTGCCTGCATTCGTGCTGGGGCTGGTGGAAAAGCTGCTTGCTTTTGTGTCTGTACGTTGAGCTGAGGTTCCACCCAAGCCCCACTCTCCATTGTTGATAATAACGCAACTCATTACTTTTGTCATCTAATGATTATCGGCATGATCGCTCAGAGCAAGAGCCAAGCCTGCCTTGCGCACATAACTGGTACTGGAAGATAAAACAGATTTGTCATTTACGATCTGACCGCTAAGCCACATTTTGTGCTCCATTATTGTGATTAACTTCTGCATAAGATATGCTTGCCCAATTGTCATTTGTGATACCGCAATGGGCACAAGCTGCCATGCTTCCGCGAGCTCGTCAGCCAATAGGATGTGACCATGTTATTTGGACTGTTAAATGCCTGCCCTTTCAAAGCAGCCACCCCACAATTATTTTGCTTTTGTGTTTTTTTGCCCCATGTCTCTACTGGACTTGTTGGGTGAACAGTGCTGCTACGCACGTCAGCAAGCATTTCACACCACAAGCTAAAAGGATGCTCTGCTATTGTTTATCCAGCAGAGCCAGCCGTGGTCCCTGGGATGCTGACCCTTGCTTTGCACCACAGAAATTTTGGTGGCTGGTGAACTGCCAGTTGAAATCCATCGTGTCAAGTGCCTTGTGGCTATCTGCAGTGGAGTCGGTGCTCCAAAACCAGAGTTCTTTTCTGGCCTCATCACCAACAAGCCGACTTGACTCTGCCTGATGATATTAACAAAGGCAGTCCAGAAGAACATGCACCGCCTCACTGTACGTCACACTGAATCACCACACTGGCCACCCAGAGCTGGCCACAGCCTCATTTCTTTAGACAAATGTATGCTTAAGGAAAAACCTCCTGTGAGAAGGCACCAGAGTGACTGATATCCCTGTGCAAGCTGAGCATAGATTTAAATTTTAGCCAAATAACAGCTATCTTTATTTTCTGACTGATGCACGCCTTCTCTGAAGAGCTTACATTTAATATTTAATAATCTAATAAGTGTTGGGTACTCTGTGTTTCAGAGCTTTGCTGAACACCAAGGCTGTGTGTGTGTGTGTGTGTGTGTGTGTGTGATATTTCTAAATTACAAGCCATAAACACAGCCATTTGTTATAATGTGAAGGGGAAAAAAACTCAATTTGGAGATCTTTTTCACATTGCTGATTAGAAAGAATCAAGCTTTATATTCTAGGGCCCATTCACGCTGGTGGAAACATAGTCAGTTTTGATTATGAAGCGAGAGATGCAGACCTAGACAGGAGCTACATGCTGATACGCATGCTATCAGAATGATTTATGCAAATTATGCATATTATTCCCAAAGGAATTCCTCCTCAAACTGCCAGGATAAATTGCCGGAAATTAGCCATAAAATCTGTCGTGCTAGGAGCAAAAGGTGAAGGCCACTGGGAAAGCAAGGACATTCAGCTTCTGGAGTCTTCCAGGAGATGATGGTGGCTGTGATTTTCCCTGGATGCTGAGGGAAATATAGTTTTTCTCCCAAATTCTGTAAAAGTATTTTTTCTTTGAAATTTTTCCAGCAAATGCTGACTCAAATTTTATTTACAGCTAGCATAAAAGAAATTAAGTGTTAAGCTGTCTCAGAAAGCAGTACTACAATTACTTTACTATTGACTGCCTAAGTGGTTATTAAATGGCAAAGCCTGGCTTTAAAGGTGTCACTGTTCTGAAGGTTGGTGAAATAACCCATCAGTGGTGTACTTTAACAGCGATACAGTTGTAATTTCCAATGGGTATACCTATTGTTCTCTTTCACACCATCAATCCTAATGACTTTCTGCCCAAGTACAGCACTGCTGCCTCCTGCCTGTGAAGCCCCTGCAAGCTATGTTGGGCCACAGCTGTCTCCCCACACCCCTTCCTCATTCTACCTAATCCGCAGCCCCCCACCCCGTATTCGTGCTCAGAAGATACGATTAAGAATGTTTTTCCTTTAAAATCAAGACTATTGGTAATGAGCTGTAAAAGGAAATAGACAGCACTTTTTAGGAATTTAAAAAAAAAAACAAAAACATTGCCCTCAAGTCAATTGGGATTCATGATGGCAACTCCACGTGGTATTTCAGAGTAGAACTGTGCTCCATGGGCCTTTCTTGGCTATAATCTTTATGGAAGTGGATCGCCAGACCTTTCTTCTGAGGCTCCTCTAGATGGATTTGAACTGCCAACCTTTGGGTTAGTCGTCGAGAACAAACCTTTAGCGTTATCCAGGAGACTTCAGTTATAGTCATGCTTTAATAATCTTTTGTTCCTTTGTTTATTTCCTTTAGAAAGCATTGTTCTTGAGGTTCTACGGCTGTGTTCATTTTCAACCACCATTCGTTTTGTTGAAGAGGATTTTGCTCTACCCGTGGAGTCTGGGGAATGCCTTTTGCGAAAGGGAGACTTGGTAGCCATCTTTCCTCCAGCCTTACACAAAGACCCTGAAGTCTTCGAAGCTCCGGAGGTAAACATCGAGCGTGTTTAGATGCCCCTTCTCCGATGCTACAAGCACATTGCCCCTTCTCATGATCTGTCTTTATCTTTTCCTCTCGCCACCTGGCTCCAGAAGGGATTTGAGACCGCTTGATGACTTCAGTTTTTCCTTCCAGTGGAAGAGTTTGCCCGTTTACTGACATTTTCCCTAAGGATCTATCTTTCAAAGGTTTCACGATCCATAAAAAGAAATATAATGATGCAGCTAAATGTTAATTTCTTCAGAAGAAATGGACGTTGGACCTTGGCCACCATTACCTTGAGGCCAAAGTTGGGCTTTGCTTAGCAGAGGATTATCGAAAACCATGGAGGGCTGATGACCGGCAGGTAGCTCAGAGAACAAATAGTGACAGCTATTTCGCTAAGTGTTTCTAAAGTATCATTGACTATCCCAGAGCCAAACCCCATCACTGCCATACTTGGACCCATACACTTTTTCACCTCTTGCTAAAGGCAGGTGCCCCTTCTTGATCAATTAGGGGAGCATGATGAACTTGGGGTTGTAATGCTGCTGCCCACGGGTGAAGCACCGAGGGTAATTGTGTCGTCTCCTTGTATTTTTTTTCTGAAGCTGGAGTTAATGAATATCAAAGACTGGAAATTAATCCACCCTGGCTCATCTATAATACCACTTCACAGGTTCACCACCTGCATGCAAATTGAACGCAGTCGTGTTCTGCCTGCTCTTCACAAGTCCTGTTATTGCTGCAGTTTTTGCCTAAAAAATGCCATTTACCAAAGAGAAACTTCTGTGCTCTTCTTGAGCAGTTCATACCGGGACCACTTCTAAACCCAGTTTCTAAGCAGTTAAATATTTTGCAGCCAGGCTTGATTAGAATATTGTTTGATTTTAAAAATTAATAAAAAGGCACATTTCAAGTACAATAAGATAATTTGCATTTATTTCATCAGCAGAAGCAGAATTTTTTAAATGGGGAGAACTGTGCCTATGATGTCTATATGCTCCAGAAGAAAAGGCATTATGCAAGTGATGGCAGTAGGTAGGAAGTAGGGTAATACTGAGAACAAGCTTTAGCTCCACGTTTACGTTTCAGAAACCCCACACATACGTAGACATTCATTAAATAGAGCAAATGAATAACCAATATCTGAAATATATTTTTAGATTTTAAAATAGTTTCATTTCTATCCATGGTTTTTAATTTACTTAACTATTTTTTACTCTTTATTTTCATTGTATGATTATCCCACTAGTCATTAAATTTAATATTCATATCTGTCATGATAGTAAAGTCACCGTTACAGCTATCAACAAATCCTCAATAAATGTTTACCAAATTGCCATTATTTTTATGGCACTGTTCATTGGGATTTCCTTCTTCTTTCTGTCCTAAGGATGGAAAAGACCTTGATTTAGACTTTTAGAAATTAAAAAATCAAAGTTGAAAATTGGAAGTATGCTAATTTATATTTAAATAACAATGTCCCAACTTTATATAATGAATCAGCCAATCTTAATAGTAATCAAAAAGATTTACCTCATACTCATTCTCTGGAAGAACAAACTTGTAATGTTATGAATACTGATTCCCCATGAGTAGTGTGGCTCTAACTTGAGTTAATGACGATTTTCTGTTATTTACTAGATTTAACATACCTGATTATGCCTGACTGATTTTAAAATTAACTAGCTAACTTCTTGCCATGCCATTGTTTTCTAGAAATTACTTGTTGTATGCTGATAATTCCTAGCACAGAACAAATGATATAGTTCTGAACCACTTTTATATGATTTGCCAAGATCTTACGCAATAAATCATTTATTCGATAAACCCTTACTAAGCACCTACTACTGCCAGGCATACAAATTTTATTATTTTGTGTTTAACAACTTAGGGTGGTAATCAGTAAAAGCTGTAGACTCGCATGTAACAGATGTCCACCCCAAATCATGCACAGACAGTGAAAAAAAGAGAAAAAAATTCTGCCCTTGGCCTTTTGTCCCTGAGAGCTCTGGCCCAGAAGCTTCTTGGACACTCATTTACCACTGCCTACCTTTTGTACCCTACAGAGCTTGAATGAGAAGACCAGGACTTAGATGCAGAAAATAGACGATAACTGTTAGATCAAAAATATGAGGAATACTAAAACTGTTGCCTTGAAATAATCTTTAAACCTTAAACCAAAAATATCCCTGAGGTCATCTTAAAACCAAACAATAGTTCAGCTTAAATAGTAAAAAAAAAAAAGGTCTACTTTGAGCCTTATGCTCTTTTATGAACTATTTATATGGGATCAAATTGACAACAGCCACTTGAAAGATTAGATAGGAACCTTAGGGGGCAGTGAGCTTATGTTAATGGGGGAGAAATAACTCAGAAAAGGAGGGTGAGAACTATTGCACAATCAAAGAATGTAGTCTGTGTCACTAAATGGTACACATAGAAAGTGTTGATTTGGTGTATGTTTTTCTGTGTATATTCTCAACAACAACAAAACAAATATAACTTAGGGAAAAAAAGATTAGGCCTATACAATACCAATATATAACACCTGTGTTATGAGTTATCCTTTGCAATTCAGGTGAGCTGTTACCTATGTGCCAACACAAATTGGCAAGTGCAGTCGAAAACAATGAGAGAGAAAAGGAAATACCACTTCTCAATTCTTTCTTCCACTCTCTTTATCAGTACAAATGCTACCAAGGCAATCTACGTTCAAGAAAGCCGAGCTAATCTATTCAATCAACTATGAGTGTATCACTTTTACAAACTTTCCGAATGCACCCCCAAACTTAGCTCAATTATCAGCTAAAATTCATGCAGCCAGCCTCAAATAATCAGTAAATAGTGATGCTTCCTCTTCTGCCAAAATGTAGCATCAAGAATTGGAGCTATGGAGAAGCCCAAATGTATTTAGTTATTCTATGGCCACCGTGGCTAAGGGAGAAAGGTGCTGTGGTGGCAGTGTTGGGTTATGGAAGAGAAATAGCAAACATTTAAGATGGTAGCACATTATCATTTCCACGTAGTCTTTTAAGGAAAGGAAACACAGAGTTTTTATGAACATAGAAATTATGAAGACGTGGCACTATCCCTGAAAAGCTCAGAACTTTAAAGGCTTTGTGTGGTCTTATACCAATCTGCCCCATCTACTTCTCAGAGTAGTCAGGATTATAAAATGATGAGTAAATTTGAAAGCCCTTCAAAAAATCCTAAATTACTCTCTAAATTGTGATATCAGTGTCATTTTGATTATCCTCACTGTTCCTAGAATGTACAAGTCACAACATACAAGGAAATATTCTGAATCAATGTTGTCTATATCTTAACCTGAACAGAGTATACTTCAAGGAGACAGATACTGAGCATCTACTACCCCCAAAAGCACCTTGAGAGGCATAGCGGGTAACACTAGAAATATATACATGTGGCTCCTGCCATTAAGAGCTTACAGTTTTTAGGGACTCAGTGACCTTATCACATGTGTTCTCATAGTCAGATGCTTCATGGTGAGAGGACTTCTGCCATACCAGTAAATTGGGAGCCCCCGGGTGGTCCAAACAGTTAATGTGCTTGACTGCTAACCAAAAGGTTGGTGGTTCATGTGCTTGACGGCTAACCGAAAGGTTGGTAGTTCAAGTCCACCCAGAGGCACTGTGGAAGAAAGGTCTCTCGATTTCCTTCTAAAAAATCAGCCACTGAAAACCGTGTAGAGCATAGTTCTGTGACGTAGTACATGGGGTCATACAAAATCTAAATCAACTCTACCGCAATTGGCTACTGGTACTGCAGCATTGGAACCACGGGTGTGCTGGTAAACCAGCTCTCCAAAAAACAAAAAAAAAGAAAACTTCCTGATTTGTAGTATTTGTTAGCTTCCATGGTATAAACATTCCCACCATGGCTGACTTCAGGCTACCAATGAGACAATACAACACAGAGCTGGGAAGAAGCGTGCATACTCTCACTAGTTTGTACAAGCGGGCTGAGGCACATCACTGATTGGAACCCAAATCAAGGAAATACAATGGGACTTCTGTGTTCTGTCATCTTGCCCCAGGAGGGCTGTAAACCAGGAGCCACAGTGGAGCCATTAGTCATTCATTCAAAAAGCTGGCAGTTTTTTTTTTTTATTTCAAGGAAGCCATATCTTTTGTTTAACTTAGATGCCTCTACCCAGAATTATAAATAGTGGGTGCAATTCATGATGGTGTTGTGTGTCACCTACCTCAGCTAACCATGTATCATTCCTTTGTAACTTCAGTGCCTCACATAGAGGAGGTGCTAGAAGAACCTGTTGAACTGAACTTAGCTTTGGAGAACATGAATTAGGTAGTTATGTAATCTTCTTCAAGCCCTTCTACCAAAAATTCTCTTCTATCCAGAAATTTATATCATCCATCCAATCTGCCAGGCGCTCCTTGGAAACTATGGGGCAGTTCTACTCTGTCCTACAGGGTCGCTATGAGTCGGAATCGACTCCATGGCAGTGGGTTTTTAATTGTGAAGTGCTAAGTTTATTATCATTACTGCAAGAAGAGTTTAGATCAGCATGGAGAATCCTGTATTTCAGTTGTTCCAAATGAATGTGCACATTTTGAGCTTCCTGACCCTTAGTTCTCTGACGTTGTGACCCTGAAATCTCAGAGATGAGACTTACGCCCTTCCCCTTTTTGGTTAAAACCTGTTTATATTCCTAGCAACTAGCATAGGCCCTTCCTAACTTTGTTACTGCTCAGATTGTCCACACACTGGCAATGGAACAAACTAAAAATAAATTTTAACTAAAAAACATATTTGTGGCCTTGTGCCCTTTGAACTTATGGTGGTTACAGAGCAAAAGAAGTTGGGCTTTCTCCTTCTTGTTTCCTATAATAAACAACCAAACAGGAATTTCTGAGATGTTTATTAAGAGAAAATAGGGTAGAAGGTGGATGGAAACTAGAGAAGTGACACTACTGATTGACTAATGACTAGGAATTTGAGAGAATTGCATGTTGATGCTAACGTGGGGATGGAGACACTCAAACATGGCATGTTTATCACTATGGCCTCCTAGAGGTTGGCAGCACATAGATGTTCACAAAGAACACGAAATCCATGATAGTTTCTGGCTTATTTATGATATCAGGATACTAATGACATTATAAGCCAAGCTAAACATTCTTTTTAGCATTTTCTGGCTTAAACCTCATTTAACAAATCATTTCAGAGCAACCTTTACTTAAACTGATTTGCCTAGGCAGGAAGGTGTTGGGGAAATTGCTTGGTCTCACATTCGTCAGCAGGGAGGAGGAAGAAGAAGTGGTACTGACTTCAGGCAAATAGGCCTGGCCTCGGTAGTGGAAAGGGTCACCAGGAGAAACTTGCCTTATAGTAACTCTACCTCTAGTAATAAAGTGTATGTCATCAAAACGTGTTCTTGTTTATTGATACAAGGATGTATTTGTTGTTGTTGTTGTTTTCCACTGAGTTGAGCCTGACTCATGGCGATCACATTTGTACAGAGTAGAACCGAGTTTTCAAGGTTGTGATCTTTCAAAAGCAGATCGTCAGACCTATTTTCTGAGACACCTTTGGGTAAATTTGAACTGCCAACCTTTTGGCTAGTAGTCGAGAACCAGGATGGATTACCCAGTAAGCAAGATAAGCATGTGCTTAGAGCATCACCAAAACAGAGGCACCAGTTGTCCAAAGCAAAGACCCATAGGTGCCAAGCAGACAGGACACAAGCAAGCACCACAGTGGAAGGGAAATAGTAGAGCACTAAATGAAATTGATATCAGCTCCAGTGTGTGAGAATGTGCTGGCCAGAAATAAAGTTCACACATGGTCATGAGGGTGCCCGTGCACAAGGCTTATTAAGCTATGAGGCTCCTACCACTTCAACGCCTTCATTGACATCTGTCTCCTATGGTCCCCTCACATGTAATTGAAACTCTTCATCTCAGCGGGTCTCTTGGGAGTATACTATTTCTTTCTAATAAACAAGAGGTGGGGGTGGGCTGTTGGCTGTCGAGTCTAACTCTTGCTACAGTTTTTCGTTGTGAAAGATCAACAGAATTTTACATTGATTATTGAATCAACTAAGTTCACTGACTCATTTTCTTTGTTTTAGAATATATAGAATATTCTTTTTATAGAACATGTGGTGTGTAGTAAAAATCTTAGTACCCACACCCACTAAAAATTTTATAATCCAGTTCACCTCATTCTGCTAAAATGGCATATACCACTTTTGTATTCAATTTTTTTTTTATTTTGCTAATATTATAGTCGCATTTAAAGAAAGATATCATGGATAGCTAAGACACACACACACATACATATAATACATGTATATCTATAATTCACATATCCCATTTGAATGTGTGAGTAAGCAGAGGGGTCCACCACAGATTATCAATGTTTAGGGCCCTCACATGCCTTAATCCCACCCTGGTCAAGTTCTGAACTGTTTGTGCAACCCAGGGTCTCCCTACTAAAGGATAAACAGGCATTTTAAGTTTAGCACTGGCTAAATCCTTTTCTGATTCATCCCCAAACTATCTGTGATAAAATACACTTCTGTTCTAACGAGCTCAAGAATTAGCTGTCAGGAGTTAGAGAGTTACAAAAATGCACATTAATTTTGCCATTATGATTGCATCAACTTCTAAACTGAAGGCAGGAAAAAAAAAATAACAGTCAAAGTGTGTTTTTCTAAGGATGAATACTTATCAAATAAGTATCCTAGGTAAATGAGGAAAAAATTAAAACCAATACTTTTAAAGGAAATCATTTGCTCATTTTAACAACACTGACGTTGAGTGGGAAACCCTGGTGGCATAGTGGTTAAGTGCTATGGCTCTTAACCGAGAGGTCAGCAGTTCAAATCAACCAGGCGCTCCTTGGAAACTCTATGGGGCAGTTCTACTCTGTCCTACAGGGTTGCTATGAGTTGGAATCGACTCAACGGCAGTGGGTTTGGGTTTTTTTTTTTTTTTTTGCGGGGGGAACATTGAGTGAGAAAATTAGATCATTTGTAATGGACTCTAAGGATCCTACCCATTTAGTGTAGGGTTTATTTATTTTTTTTTCACCATAACCTAAAATACTTTTTTTTTGTCCCTGGGTTGATGATTGTTAGGACTGATGGAAGCGTATATGTGGGATTCACTGTTCCCTCTACTTTTTTTTGTTGTTCTTTTTTTTTTAATTTTTATTGTGCTTTAAGTGAAAGTTTACAAATCAAGTCAGTCTCTCACACAAAAACTTATTTACACCTTGCTACATACTCCTAGTTGCTCTCCCCCTGATGAGACAACACACCCCTTCTCTCCACCCTGTATTTCCCTGTACATTTAGCCAGCTTCTGTCCTCCTCAGGTAACCTAAAATACTTTTAATCTGACCTGTTCCTTTGTATTTACCTTCATGTAGTTCATTTCAAAGTTGTATGCTGGCCAAATGCTAATGAGTACCAAGTACAGGAAATACTTGGTCTTTTTCATGCATACCATGTTCATTAATTTAATCAGTGGCTTGATTCACCATGGCTGAAATAAGGTCACCTGGTCTCCTCTTGGAAACTCATGTGAGAATTGAACCATAACCATTTGACGCAAGGCAAAATTAAGATGATGGGCCAAACGCCCTAGGAAAACTAGTCCCATAATTTTCTGTGAAAAACAATGTAATTTATTTCTGAAAACATATCACAACTGCCTGCCACTCTAGAGTTCATTCTAATATAAATTTCATAGGGAAGAGTCATTACAACATCAAAAAACAGGCATAACCTATTTGGGGGCATACTTCCTCCCTAGTATTTTATCTGAATCTTATTATTAAATATCTATTTAATCCAAACATTAATAAGTCTACACTCAGTTCTCATCCACCAAGGAAGGCATAAGGGATAAGAGAAAAGTACATTGAGAATTTGCAATTAGGCAGTCCCTGTGGTTAGTGGCATTCATTATTCCATAGTAACGTGGTGGTGATGAAGAAGCCCTTACGTTTCACAGACCACTGGAATACCAAAGGCCTTACAGAGCAAAAATTGAGAGAAGGCACCTATATTTAGAAAGCTCAGGGTATGAGATAGATATGAATAGGGAAGAAAAATCATATTGGTATTTGGACTTCATTTTGATGTGGGGGAAGTAATCTCCTAGAAGCATTTGAGTTTTTCTGAAAATTCCTACATAATTTGCACTTAGTCAAGTTTTACTTTCTCGTGTTTGCCAGATTAAACAGAGCCTTTTTTAAGACAGGGAGGAAGACCTGACAACTTTGTGAAACTGACCTCAAACGATTTTGTGCAAATTTTTAAATTTTACCATCCGTTCTTCTTTACAGGAGTTTAGATATGATCGTTTTGTAGAAGATGGTAAGAAGAAAACCACCTTTTTCAAAAGTGGAAAAAAGCTGAAGTATTGCGTAATGCCGTTTGGATCTGGAGTCTCCAAATGCCCCGGCCGATTTTTTGCAGCTTGTGAAATGAAGCAGTTGTTGGTTGCACTTGTAACTTATTTCGATTTAGAAATAATTGATGATAAACCTGTCGAACTGAGCTACAGTCGCATGTTGCTTGGTATTCCGCATCCAACAACAGATGTTTCATTTAGGTATAGGGTAAAATCTTGAAGGCGTTAAAAGTACGCTAAGATAAAATTCTCAGCTCATTTTTTTATTTTTAATTTCTGCAAATGGAATTGTGTTGTGTTTGTTTTTAAATGTGTCAATTTCCACTTCATCTAAGATCAGTTTACAGTTGGTCACAAAGCCTATTCTAAAATACAACAGGAGGGTAGAATGAAAGGAAACATCAAAGTCAACTCACTGATAAGGTTAAGACAGCCCTTTGAAGTCTCTGTTTTCATATTTTCACCTGTAACAATAAATGTACCCTCAAAGCAGTATCTTTGGCACTGTAGGGTTTTTTAAGTCACTCAAACCATTCTGTAATATGTGAAAATACACTTCATGTATTACTGGAAATTTGTCCTAGAACTGGACCCAGTCTAACAAATTCCAAACTCACAGAGAAGAACGAAATTTAATTTCTGTGAGATACATTGGATGAAAATGTTCCCTTCAAGTATAATACCAATAATATCTGTATTGCCTGGGTATATTTGCATTAAATGAGTTTTGCTGTAGATTAAACACTTCACTTCCATATTTAATCATCTGTAAATACTTTTTATCACTTTGCATACTATTGGCTCAATAGAACAAAATTCCTTCTTATATAAGGCCTCCCATGTTCAAGTTAGATACTGATAAGATTTCATATGTAAGAAAACACAAAACGTTATATATTCAGCCATTGACCTAGACATTCGTGCTCGGTTTATTGTAGAAGCAAATGTTGAGATCATTACAGCATTGATTGCAGAATTTTGGCTTTAGTATAAACTATAAAGGTTTTGGAGCCCTGGTGGCACATGGATAAGAGCTTGGCTGCTAACCAAAAGGTCAGCAGTTCCATCCACCAGCCACTCCTTGGTAACCCTCTGGGGCAGTTCTGCTCTGTCCTATAGGGTCTCTATGAGAATTGACTTGATGGCAATAGGTTTTTTTTGTGTTTGTTTTTTTTTTTTAATAAAGATTCATGCCAGTATTGCAATTAACCCTTTCCTTAATGCTTCCATTTATATAAACTGACGCATCAACTTTCTTTTATATAATTTTTATTGTGCTTTAAGTGAAAGTTTACAAATCAAGTCAGTCTCTCACACAAAAACCCATATACACCTTGCTACACACTCACAGTTACTTCCCCCCTAATAAGACAGCCCACTCTCTCTTTTCATAAACTGACACATCAACTTTTGGACTTGGAGTTTTTTGTATTACTTTGAATTAACAATTTTATGTAATGCAGTATAATTTGATAAGACACACTGGAGCTTTTTGCTAATGACTTGCATTTCTAATACCAGATTATCAAATGATTGGCTGGCATGATGATATGAAATATAAATAGGCAAGTCAGAGGCAGAATTATATATAATAAATCCAAGTTAATTCAGGTATGTTAATTGGAACTTCTAGTAAGTCTAACATTTAGTAATTTTTAAAAGAAGAAATTAATTTTTATAATAAGATTACATAATACTTACCATACCTAGTAAATAAGATTTTATAGCATTTATTTTCTCCTTCCTGAGTTACATCCTCTAAAAACATTTTAGTGAAGATCTGCTGGTGTAAACTTTGTTTTTTCTTGATGGATGATCTCTTTATTTTGCCCTCATTCTGGAAAGATGTCTTTGCTGGGTGCACAAGTCTAGGTTGACAGCTATTTCCTCACAGTGCTTTTGAAGATATTGCATGTTCTTCAGGCTTTCTTGTTATCGAGAAGTCAGCCATCAGTCATTTTCATTAATCCTTAGTTGTTAATCTGTCTCTTCTCTCAAACTATTGTAACATGTTCTCTTTGTCTTTGACAGAGGTTACACTACTATGTGCCAGGAGTAGTTTATTTCTATTTATTGTGCTTGTATGTCATTGAGCTTCTCAAATCTTCTTGACTGAGTGTGTTTCACCAAGTATGGAACATTCTTAGCCGTCACCTCTTTAAATATTACCTCTCTCTCAGATTCTGTATTACACCTTCTCACTCAGTATTCCATGGTGTTTAACCTTTTCTCTCCATATATTGTATATCTTTGTGTCACTAATTTACAGTCTAGGTGATTTCTTTAGATTTGTTTTTAAGTTTATTCTTCCTACATCGTATCTATTCTGCTCTTTAAACTCATGCGTTGAGTTTCTTTCTTCCTTTTTATTTTAACCTCAGGTTCAGAGGACTGAGTAATTATACTTCTTATACTCCTGGATTCATGCTACACACTGATCATTAGTCCAAGCAAAGACCCTCTGGCTTTATCTACTTATCCCATATTCTTCCTAAACCCCAGTGCCATGCGTTTCCCCACCACAGGCAACCATTCTAATGGTTAATATGTATTATTTTATTTGTATGTGTCCTTATTAGATATGTATTGCTATCTTGAGTTCATTTACATGATTGTATTTTCTGTAAGTCATATTCTTTATTTTCTTCACTAAGCTATAAATTTTTAAAGATGCCACCATGTTGCTTTGTATGTATTTAATCTGTTCTTACCACTGCATAGTATTCTATAACGTGCCACCATCATGCTTTAATTATCTATTCACCACCCAGTGATAGATGAATCGCTTCTAACTCCACACTACTCCAAATGCCAGCATGATAAATACCTTCTTCATTCATGTTCCTGTATGGACTTCGGAGAATTTCTCCTACCTAGGAGCAGAATTGCTGAGACAGGAGTATATACGTAATTGAGACATTATTATCAGTTCAGTCTCCAGAAGGGGGCACCAATCTCTTCTCCCCACAAGAAATGTGAAGTTCCATTATCTCTATGCACCTACCCTTTCGTGGCATTATCCAGCTTCCTGCGTTTGGCTTATCTGGTAGGGCAGAAGAAATACCTCATTTTAGGTTATGTCTCCCTAATGACTGATGGAGCTGTGCTTAAGAGCTTGGCTGCCAACCAGGAGGTTGGCAGTTGTAGTCCACCAGCTACTCTTTGGAAAACCTATGGGGCAGTTCTACTCTGTCTTATTGGGTCACTATGAGCCAGAATCTACTTGAAGGCGATGGGTTTGGCTTGGGTTTTGGTTTTAATGTCTAAAAGAATTTGAGTATCTTTTCATGTGCATGTTAGGTCTTTGGATTTCCTTTTCTGTGAATTTTCTATACGTATCTTTACCCACTTTTTTATTGTATTTGTATCTTTTCCTTCTTAATTACCTGGAGTTTCTTGAAATTTTTTTATTTTTGCCATTTTTTGGTTTTAGACAATACAGATATCTTCTGCCAGTTGTCTCACCTTTCCCCATTCATTGATAACACTGTCTGAACACTCTCTGAAGTCCTCTTGGTCTGTTTTTCGGTTCTTAACTAGTATTATGGTGTTTTCTTACTGTGATTTTTGCTGATTCAACATCAGAAAAAAAAAAATCAGAGTAATACCCTATACTAGCAAGCAAAAGAAGAAAGACCATATGAGTATCTCCATTGATGCAGAAAAGAGTTTCATAATATTTCACCTATTTATGATGAAAATAGCAAATTAGGAATAGAAGGAAAATTCCATAACTTGGTAAAAGTTAAATTACAAAAAATCTATAATTATCATTTTACTTAATGGAAAAGCTTAGAACATATTCCTTTAAGAGAACATAACAAGGTTTGTTTCTATTATTTGAATACTTCTTTCCAGACTATTTTCATAATTGATCTTTGGTTTCAAACTTTACAGAATTACATTCCTGAGATTATTTTTATTGACCCACTCATTTAAATAAGAACACAGCTGGGAATTAAATTCCAGACTCAAAGGCTTTTTTTAAACATTTATTGCTTATGAAATATTTTTCCACTGTCTTCTTGTATCTGATGCTGTTGTCAAAATGTCATAAGTTAATCTCATGATTGCACCTGTCTAGGTGACCTGCTATTTCTTTGTGGAAATGTTTAGAGTTTTATTTTACTATTTGATGTTCCTCAATTTTACCTTAATGTATCTAAATGCATATTTTCCCTGATCTAAAAGAGTTGGTATGCCTGTTCCAGTAATGTTGCTTCAGATGGTTTATGTCTTTCTTTCATAAAGATTTTGCCCCTCAAGTGTCTGTTTTTAACTAAGCAGTCATGTTACCCTAGGGATACCAGCCACCTTGATAGTGTGTTTGGTGAAAGGACCAAAAGCCGAGTTTTAATTTGTGTTACACCCAGGGGAGTAAAAACAGGGGCGGGATGAGCCCCTGGGCTGAGAACCCCAAATATTACAGAACACTTTCAACCAGGTAACTCCTGTGGTCAAGGATTCACCATGATCTGTAGTATCTATTTCTTTGCCAATTGAACAGTTAATGAATGATAAAAGGCAAGAGCAGAACTTTGAAACTCTATCTCCACCAACCCCCCCACCCACTGTTGTGCCCAACCACCTTCAGCCTGGGTTGCCACAAACCCCCATCCTCCACAAACATATATATTCAGTACATGATAGCCTTCATTCCCTGTAAGATGTTCTACACTCATTATTTTAGATCCTCAGATCCGTACGTCCCTCTCTTTCTAGTGTCTGCAGGTCAGGTTTGAGGTCAGGGCACCAGCCACCAACTTATCAGCTTTCAAGTTTCCAATCCCACTGAGTTTTCTAAGGCCATTGTCAGTTTGAGAGTTTTATCTGGTACGTCATATCTGCTTGGTCATCTTTTATAATACATTATTCCTTCATTATACATTCAATAGCCTCTTTTATCTCTTTAAATATATTAATCATACATATTTTATATTCTGTATCTGATATTCTAAATCATCCATTGGTCTTTTATGGATCTGATTCTGTAGAATTTTCTTTTGATTTTTACTCAGGATGACTTGTTTCTGGCTCCCACCACCACCACCCTCCCCCCCCCCCCCCCCCCCGCCCCGCCAATTGAGCTCATGTTCCTTGGAATTTTATTTCTGGAAATTTTTTAACACCTTGTTGGAAAGTTCATTCGTGCAGAAGCAATTTGTTTGCTTTTGTTTGATGTCACTACTACACTCAGATCACTTATTAAATTTTCAGCTTGAGTATTTTGGGAAAAGGAGGCTAGTGTGAGTTTTAGCTTTAAACAGCTCAATGCAACCCTGTGATTAGGGATAGGAGAGGCTTTCTGAGTTTTTGTTTGTTTGTTATGTTTTGTTTTGTTTTTGTTTTTCCCTTCACCTAGAGCCAATGCTGAAACAGGCAGGTACACTCACAGCCTTTCTCTGTGGGGCAAGGTTTCTTTCTAGTTTACCTACTGAGGATGTTGCTTCTGGAAGCTTCTGTCTTTATGCAGAGGTCTGGATTTCACACACACACACACACACACACACACACACACAAACCCTAGGCTTTACTCTTGCCTGCCACAGAGCATAGCCCATTTGTCTTGTACTAGGACACATAGTCCACCATATTGCCTGAAGTGGAAACCACCATATTTTTCAGTTCAACTTAGTACAGTTTTGTGATGTTACAGCAGAGAGAGCACATGAAATTATTCCATTCCAGTTTCTGCTCAATTTATGACTAGAAGTGTGTACAGGAATTTAGAATGGAAAGTAAGAATAAATAAAATGGTTGAAAAAAGATTATGTAAAAGCAATGGGCCGTAGAACCAAAACGAAATAAAAAAGTCTTGAGGCAGGCTCAAATCCACTAACAGAAGAATGGTTATTAATAGACCAAATGTCATAAAGAAATATGTTCAAAGACCTGGATTCTAACTGTGACACAACTGGTTTTGTTATCATCAAGTTACTTTTCCTGTCAATACTTCACTTTGTTCATTTGCAAAATAGAAACAATAAGGCCTTTTAGAGATCAGGAGGATTGATTAAAATTGACAAGAATCATGAGAATTAAGCACAGGAATATGGGTAGGCTTATTTTGAAAAGCATAATGTAATACACAAATTAATAAAGGAGATACTTTAATCATGTTGTGTCTTTTAAAATGGTTCCTGTGTATTCGTTAACAGGTATAATTTTTTAGCCACTAGTTAATTCATTATTCATTTATTCAACCACACATTTTTTGAGCATTTCCTCTATGCTAGACATGAAGCTATATACTAGATTACCCTTCCCTTTTAGGGACACACACTTCATTAAGAAAAATAATGCATGTGCAATTATAAAATAATATTATGGATGAAGTTGTAAGTAATTCATTCCTTGAAAAGTAAAATTTGAATTTATCACTAATTCTTACTAAGCTGTTTCCATTAGTCATTACAAAGGAGGGTTTTGTAACAAGAAATTACCATGTACATAATTACACACGATGAAAACTTATACATCAGGTATTTTCATTATATGGTAGAAATTACCAAAGCCAAATACAGTCATTGAGGCTCCTAAATTTTTTTTAAAAAAAGTCCATTTTACATATGGTAAAATCCCCATCTTTTCATTTTTACAGGCTCCCTTATATTTCATATTAAAGGAAATAAATAAGATATTGCTTCTATCAACAAAGAACAATAATAATGAAGCAAAAATAAACCTCAGAGTCTTGAAAGCATTGAGAAAAACCTATTCGTTACTAATTAAAGGGCACTGATAAACAATCTAAGGAACCCTGGTGGTGCGGTGATTAAGTGGTCAGCTGTTATTCAAAAGGTCAGTGGTTAGAACCCACAAGCCGCTCAGCAGGTGAAGGACTTGGCAGTCTGCTTCCATAAAGATTACAACCTTGGAGAGCCTATTGTGTACTACTCTGTTCTACAGGGTCACTATGAGTCGGAATTTACTTGATGGCAATGAATTTGCTTTGATTTTTTAATAAGTGACTACATGGGAACTTTTATCTCCCTAGTTGTGGTTTTCCTGGCACTCTTCATTATATCTTCTCCATTTTATCATTAAGTTTTGGATCACACATCTAGGGCAAAGGAGCATCTCTACTGAAGATTTGCATGATTGGCTTATTTTTATCATCAAAATAATTAGGTAGTAACAAGACAAGGATGACCTTTGTCACCGCTCCTATTTAACATTGTGCTAGAAGTCCTAGCTAGAACAATAGGGGAGAAAAAGAAATGAAGAGCATCCAAATTGGACAGAAAACATAAAACTATCCCTATTTGCAGATGATATGATACTATACATACAGAACCCCAAAGATTCCACAGGAAGATCACTGGAACTAATGGAAAGATTCAGCAGAGTAGCAGGATACAAGATCAACATACAAAAATCAGTTGGATTCCTATACACCAGCAAAGAGAACTTCAAAAAGGAAATCAAGAAAACAATACCATTTATAATGACCCCTAAAAAGAGGAAATACTTAGGAATAAATCTGACCAGGGATGTAACAGACCTATACAAAGAAAACCACAAAACACTATTGCAAGACACCAAAACAGACCTACGTATATGGAAAAACATACCATGCTCATGGATAGGAAAACTTAACATTGTGAAAATGTCAATTCTACCCAAAGTGATCTACAGATATAATGCAATCCAAATACCAACAGCATTTTTTAAGGAGATGGAAAAACTAATCACCAACTTTATATAGAAAGAAAAGAGGCTCCAGATAAGTAAAGCATTATTGAAGAAATCAAAGTAGGAGGCCTCACACTACCGTATCTCAGAACTTACTATACAGCCATGTTTGTCAAAACAGTTTGGTACTGGTACAATGTCAGACACATAGACAAATGGAACAAAATCAAGAACCCAGATATAAATTCATCCTCCTACGGGCAGCTGATTGTTGACATAGGACCAAAATCCATTAAATGGGGAAAAGGCAGTGTTTTTAACAAGTTGACCATCTGTAAAAAAATGAAATGGGACCCCATACCGCACATCATACACAAAAACTGACTCAAAATTAGTCAAAGACCTAAATATAAAACCTAAACAATAAAGATCATGGAAGAAAAAAATTGATGTAACACTAGGGGCCCTAATACATGGCAAAAATACAATACAAACCATAACTTACAATACACAAACACCAGAATATAAGCTAGATAACTGGGAGCTCCTAAAAATTAAACACTTAAAAAAAAAAAGTTAAGCTCATCAAAATACTTCACCAAAAGAGTAAAAAGAGAACCTATAGACTGGAAAAAAAAAAAATTGGCTATAACATACCCGACAAGGGTTTAATCTCTAAAATCTATAGCATGCTTCAACACATCAACAACAAAAATACAAATAATCTAATCAAAAATGGGCAAAAAATATGAACAGACACCTCACCAAAGAAGACATTCAGGAGGCTGAGGCATTTGGGAAAATGCTCACAAACATTAGTCATTAAAGAAATGCAAATCAAAAGTACAATGAGACACTGTCCTACCCCAATATTACTGGCACTAATCAGAAAACAATAAATGGTGGAGAGGCTACAGAGAGATTGGAACTCTTATGCACTGCTGGTGGGAATATAAAATAGTACAACCACTATGGAGAATGATATGGCACCTCCTTAAAAAGCTAGAAATAGAAATTCTACACATTCCAGAAATTCTGCTACTTGGACTATATACTAGAGAAATAACAGACATCAGATGAATAAACATATGCACACCCATGTTCATTACAGCATTATTCATAATAGCAGAAGGATGGAAACAACCTAAGGGTCCATCAACAGATGAATGGATAAACAAACTATGGTACATACACACAATGGTATACTACGCAGCGATAACAGTGATGAATCCTCAAAACATCTCACAACATGGATGAATCTGGAGGGCATTATGCTAAGTGAAATAAGTCAATAACAAAAGGACAAATATTGTATGAGACCACTAATATAAAAATCCAGAAAGAGGTTTACACACAGAAAAAAAACAATATTTGATGATTACGAGGATGGGGAAGGAAAATCACTAACTAGATAGTAGACAAGTGTCAACTTTGGTGAAGGGAAAGACAACACACAGCATAGGGGAAGGCAGCGCAACTTGACCAAGTCATAGAAGCTTCCGAGAACATCCAAACTCCTTGAGGGACTGAGTTACTGGGGCTGAGGGCTGGGGACCATGGTCTCAAGGGACATTTAGGTCAATTGGCATAACATAATTCAGAAAGAAAATGTTCTACGTCCTACTTTGGTGAATACCATCTTGTGTCTTAAAAGCTTGCATGGGGCCATCTAAAATTCATCTATTCATCCCATCCTGATTGGAGCAAAGGAAAATGAAGAAAACCAAAGACACAAGGAAAATATTAGTCCAAAGGATTAATGGACCACATGAATCACTGCGTCCACCAACCTGAGCCCAGAAGAACTAGATGGTGCCTGGCTACCACCACCAACTGCTCTGAAAGGGATCACAATAGAGAGTCCCAGACAGAGTGGGAGAAAAATGTCGAACAAAATTCCAATTCACAAACAGGCACACACACCAGACTTATTGGTCTGACAGAGACTGGAGGAACCCCCAAGATGATGGACCCCAGACACCCTGCTAATTCAGAACTGAAGCTACTCCTGAAGTCCACCTCTCAGCCAAAGATTAGACAGTCCTACAAACAATAACATGCATGAGGAACCTGCTTCTTAGTTCAATCAAGTATATGAGACCAAGTGGGCAACACCTGTCCAAAAGCAAAGCCAAGAATGCAGGCAGGGTCAGGAAAACTGGATGAATGGACACAGGGAACCTGGGGTGGAAAGTGCCAGGGGAGAGTGCTGACACAATGTGAGGATTACAACCCATGTCACAAAACAATTTGTGTTATAAATTTTTGAATGAGAAACTAACTTGCGCTGTAAACTTTCATGTCAAGCACAATTAAAAAAAAATTAGTATTTCTTGTAATTGTCTTCTAATTTAACAGTGCAAATTTAAAACCAATCTCAAAGACCAAAACACAAAAATTATCTAGGCTTTGATGTTAGTGTAGTATAATGCCAATATTATATACACAAGAATGGTATGCACTTAGAATGTGCACTTTTTTTAACCTATTCAATTTGTCAATTATTCCATTTGTCAATATTGCAAACTTATTTACTTGTTTTGTTATTAGCTATTCATATTCACAAACTTAGGAAAAACTTAACAAGCTAATATTACATTCCCTGTAGTATTATTTTAAATTATAATAGGCCATTTCATGAAACTCTAAAAAAACCCCAGTCCCGTGGAGTCGATTCCGACTCATAGCAACCATATAGGATGGAGTAGAACTGCCCCATAGAGTTTCCAAGGAGCGCCTGGCGGATTTGAACTGCCAACCCTTTGGTTAGCAGCCATAGCACTTAACCACTACACCACCAGAGATTCCCATGAAACTCCAGTATTTATTTAAAGCAATTATTACTTACTTTATAGCGTTGATTTAAATCAGTGATGTTTGAACTTTTTAGCTTGTTTATTTTGTTTCTAGTACTTTCTAAGGAGATAAATTGAATTCATGAAAAACTCACTGCACAATTTTACATAGGTGGTAATCTACCAGTACTCAGGTTTTTACATATCTTTAGGCAACAGAGGGTTGTGTAGTATTAAAGATGCTGTCCTGAATTGCTTGTTTAATACTATTTTTTGATTTTAAAATGCGTGTGTGTGGATTTATAAAGAAGAAATTGCTCTTAAAAAGATGTTAGATGAGAAACAAAAGTGCCGTGCAAATCTAATATGTCATGTTCTTTTATTTACAACAAGAATTCAACTTTAAAACATATTAACTTTAAAACACAGAAGAGTGACTGCATCTTCTTATTTCCCTACCAGGAATATTTTGGGTGACAAAAGATTCAATTGCAAAAAGCAAATTATTTGGAAAATAGTTTTGTTTTCTGAATACCCTTTACATCTCCACCTCCCTCCACACACACATATGTTCTGATGACACTCTCCCTAAACTCAATTGTTATATTCACAGTATTTTTCAGTACATTTTAACTTAGTTATTTATGTGAAAAATGAAAAAAGATCCAAGAAATACCAGTTATTCTAATGCAAGAATATCAGACAAATAAGTTTTTTAGCCAGTATGTTTTAATCATCAGGCCGACCCCACTAGGCTATAATCCTTAGTAATCACTATTGTTCTGTGGAGATGCGTATAAGAACAAGAAATGGGAGAGAGATTTCATTACACGTGGACTTTGTTTCCTGCAGATTTTTTCACTTTACCACAGGTAGTGAATGAAGCTGAATAACATTTGGACAATATTCTATTTATTCAATAAACTCAAGTGCAAACTGAAAATAAAGCACATGATACAGAATGCTGTGGATGAAAATGAAATGAGGCTCCTTCAGTAACTATATATACAGTATCTCACTAGGAGACTTGGCTTTCCTTAGGAACCCTGTGAGTCACTAACGTTCCACAGAAACTTGCCGAAGATTCGGAAGGCGTTGCTGTTCACTTGAACCAGGTTCACTGAACTTGTTTAATATTGCTTTAGGGGAAATTGTGTCATTTAAATTGGCAATCTATGAAATGATTATCTTTGGCTTCAATTTTACTCTAAAAAAAAATAATAAAACACTGAAGTAAATGAAAATTCACAGAACTTTCTGGAATTAGCTATGATCATGTGAGTAATAATGTGAGTTTGCTATTCAGGATATAGCTGGATTAAAAAAAATCACTTGAGTATTCTGGGTTTTTTTAGAGTGTTTAATACTGTTTATTGTTAATTACTTGAAATACAGTGTATGTTCTCTCAACTCCTTGTTGTTGCTGAGTGCCATCAAGTCCATTCAGCTCATAGAGACCCTATAGGACAGAGTAGAACTGCCTCAGAGTTTTCAGGGCTGTACTCTATACGGAAGCAGACTGCCACATCTTTCTCCTGCAGAGCCAACTGCCAGCCTTGCAGTTAGCAGCCGAGTCCTTAACCACTGCACCACCGTGGCACCTGTCTCAATTCCTAATGCATTGATTTTTATAAGGAGACGCATAATATATTGTAGAATACACTGAAAATAAATATTTAGAGAAAGACTCTTGAAGCATTTCCCCTTACAACAATTTGTGCTTATAGGAGGAACTAACCCAATATAGGAGGAACTAGAGGAATAGAAATAACAGAAAATAGTATTCATATCTAATGATTCATTATTGAGTCAAATTTAAACATTTATAAATAGCAAGCATATATTAGTTAGAGATTTTTACTTGTCAAAGAACACTTACTCCACATAACTTATTTCTGAGAACTAGCCACTGTAGCTAACATAAAAGGTATGTCATTGTTACCAGAGAACCCACTGCTATCAAGTCAATTCCGACTGACAGCAACCGTGTAGGACAGAGTAGAACTGCCACATAGAATTCCCAAGGAGAACCTGGTGGATTCGAACTGCCAACCTTTTGATTAGCAGCTGTAGCTCTTTAACCACTACACCACCAGGGTTTCCTTGTTACTGGACAGTCACCCAATTTTTTTTGTAAATGCTTTTGTTTTTTTATTTTAATGTTGAAATGGTATGTAGTTTTATTCCATAACTAAGAATTGGTCAATATATTTAAAGTTTTATAAATGCCTTTGTTTTTTATACCTTAAATGGAATACTTTTGAAGGATTTGAAAGTACTTTTGAATTATTTTTACGAAGCTAAAAAGTTTACATGTAGTAAGTACTTTCTCCACATTTTACAATTAGGTGTTAAGTTTTTAAATCTTTACTTTGAACTAATTTTAGACTTATCAAAAAATTACAAAAGTATATGAAGGAAGTTCTCAAATTAAACAATGCTTGCAAAAAAAAAAAAAATTAAGGAGTGGTCCTAGGACTTAACCAGTTGAAGATCCTTGTTAATTCTTGACCTTTGGAGATGATCAACCAGAAAAACTACCCTATAAGTAATATATTATAAACCATGAGTGACTGGCATAATTTCAGTATGTGTGCCACCCAGATTCTGCATCATCCAAATAATTATCCTGTTTTCATAAAATAAATAATTTTTGAAACTTTTTTAAGGGGCTTACTTTTTGGGTAAATCCATATTTTACACTCTTGCGAAGTCTACACTTTAAAGATGTGTGTGCCTGATGCTTCTCCAAGAGGAAAATTATTCAGACCCAGGTATTAACTGACATTGCTTCTTGATACCTCAGGCATTTGGGCATTTGGTAGAGAGATGTCCTCTCCTCCTCTGGGCTCTTCATGTTTCTGTGCAGGCCTGATCAAGAAGATCAACTCAGTTTATGAAAGTCTACCATGGAGGGCAGAAGCCAGCTGAGCCTGGACCTGAATTTTGACCATAGCACTGCAGAAAGAGACTGCTCATGGCAAATGTAGCTGTACTTCTCGAATAGACGGTGTATGATTTAATGATTTAACTAGATGGGTATATAATCTTAGTCTCTTCCATGATGAGATATTATTTGTGGACTCTTTTCTAAGAGTAGATAAGGATATTGAACACAAATCCTTGCAGCAAGTTCTTCCGTAATTGCCAGAGCAGGATAGATACATAAAATGAGGTTAAGTCATGAAGCATTTGTATGTTTAAATCTAAAAACTCATCTCTAAACACTGCCATTAACATAGCAGATTTGAGTTGCAACCATCCTCTAATAAAACATGAAATCTTTAAGATTGTGAAGCATTTGTAAATAATGGGTCCTTTAAATATCCATGAACTTTACTTTAAAACTTAAAGGAGAAACAATAATTGCTTTATATAACCACTGGTACCATTTTATATTTGATGAAGATGTTAATTTATGGTTGGTTAGCAGTTTATGGCTCTCATTAGTTTTTTAGTTTGGTCCACATTAGAAATCTATTTTTCTTTTTTATTTTAATCTGAGACAGTTATATAAGGAGATGGTTATGTTTTATCTAAAATGTATCATTCCACTATAGCATTTCAAATTATTCACAGATCATAGTTCTTCTATGTGCATATATGAATTTAAAAATACAGCAATAAAGTGCTTGAAACAGACCATAAATTTGCTTCATATTTTATTGCATCTCTGAATCGGGTTGAGAAGACAAGGGCAACTATGGTCTTTCAGAAAGAATTAACTCTTTCCCAAGCTGGGAAAGGAGGATGCTATCACATTGGGCATAATTAAAGGCCACTTCCCATCAAAGCATCCTGGTGACTTGTAGGACTGGCTTGCTGTTCATCTATATGAAGGGGGAGGGGGAGGGGGAGGGGGAGGCTGAGGGGACAACTGTAAAATCTTAATCTCTTTTTGCAGTTAACCTCTCCAGTCATTTCTCTTCCAGAGTTTCCTAATCTCTGTTGTCTGAATTTGAGAACACCGGTAGAGGGAAAGAAAGTTACACACACACACACAAGTACACTTGGAGTACCTGGTCATTTTGCAATGGTCCAGAAAAGTCTCCTGGATCTAGTTAAACCCAGTCATTTAGAAAAAGTGATGGAATATCACCCAAATCAAACCTCAGGGAAGGCGAGCAAAGAGTTTCCCTGCAGTGCAAGGAAGTGCAGAGCTCCTTGGGATTTAAAACAGGGAAGCATCCGCAGAATTCCGGCTTTGGCGCGCCTGCGGGGTGCCGCTTACAAGTCTGGTAACTGTGCAGGAATCCAGTCGGCTGCGGGGGTGCAGGTGACAACCCGCTCTAGTGCCGCCCTCGGAAAGAGTCTGAAGTTAGCTATTTGTCCCAAAGAACTTGGAGGTTCGACGGCAGTTACGCCCTCAGGAGGGGCCAGGAACACCGGTCCAGGGGAAGCCTGAAGAACGGGTGCTCTGAGGCTGCGATTCCGAGTCCCTCCGGAGACGCAGCGAGAGCAGACGGGCCCGGTGGGCACGAGTGCGGTGATGGTCATTCTGTCCTTTGACACCCCAGGACTGAAGGCCCTGCGGGGCCGCGCCGCCTCTCTCCACCGCTCTCCTGGGCCCCCAGCAGAAACACTCGCCTTGGCCCTGGTGTGGACCACGCGTCTAGTTGTCCCGAACAGCCTGCAGACCGCGGTTCTAGTAAACACACCCAACAGACCCAAAGAGCAAGAGATCCGGCGGGGGTGGGAAAAGACTCTCACCCTGAGAGTTGTGTTTCTGTTAAACTGAACTTACTTCATCCTGGTTTTCTCTCCTATTCCTCCATCCGCTGTGCCTAATGTTTGATTTAAAGGACCGAGTTTCAATCAACCTGCAGCTCATTAGCTTGGCAAATCCGGGGGCACCCGAGTTCTAAACGCTAACCGAGTGCGTGCAGGAGACAATAACTACAGAAAAATGTCAATTGACATAAAGCTTTTGGGCACGTGGATAATTTAATCTGACCTGCATTGTAATGAAAAGAAAACGTATTTATGTTTCTGATGTTTATGTTTTGCCACGTAATTTTGTTTAGCAGCACCGTTATGTAGTTGACCTCCTCCCTTCCCTTCCCCATCGGTATCACATTTTCATTAAAGATTTTACTAAGGCGCCTCGATTGACCAGAATTCATTACCTCCGCCTTCCAAGCGCTCACTTTCGGGTCTCTACTCGTTCCGGTGCTCCGACAGGCAGAGTCGCCACAATGCGCTGAGAGCCTAAGTGAACTCTCATCATTATTTTTCAAAGTCTGGGAAGTGTATTATCCTTTTTCCTAGTGGTAATTAGTTACCATAGCATCTAATACGTAAATGTGCCCAGAGCACACCATTAACAGTTAAACGGAGGATTCAATTTAACACATGATTATATCTTTCATAAGTCATTACATTGGAAAAGTCAATGCCACTCAAGCTGGAGCAATCTCAAGGGTCTGGCGCGCGTGGACAGATTCGGTTCCGTGGGCCCAGACCAACAGTGCGTGGAGAAGGGCTGCCTGGAAACGAAGCTCTCCCTAGTGGACCCACCGTACTTGGCAGTCAAGTTAGGGCGGGTTGTGGGTGGGGTGAGGAGGGAGTGGAATTTAAAGGCAACACAGGGTCTTGGAGGGAATGTCCAGCTGCGGAGAGTCGAGAAGGCATCGAAGAGCGCGCGCGCGCGCACACACAAACACACACAGAGGGACCACTCGGAGGAAGAAGGAGGGGTGACTAGAGAGTTCTTTGAAGATGATCATTCGCTGCTCCTGTACAATTAGATGCAAAGCTGATGCTCCGGTTGGTGCTCCCCGTGAACCTGGCGATGGGACATAAGTTGGAATAAAAGGCCAAGTAGGACCCTGAATCCTCGCTAGGCCTCATCTGCCCACTCTCAGCTCTCTGAGGAACTTGAACAGGAGTGGCCTGGCGGGGGCGTCGGGGAGGAACCCCTCAAGCAGGATGGATGCCTGAGAAATTTCCTGGCCTGGCATGGACCCAGAAAACCGGAAGGATGCCGCAGTCCTTAAGGGCCAGGCTGTCTGCTCCGACCCAAGGGCACTTGGACAAGAAAACCACACTGTTGCCAAGTCACTCAGTCGCGACCTGGGTGCTCCATACCGCGCAGGACATTTGGGGCCCGTTGGTGTGTGGCCAACTCTCCAGCCTGGGCTAAACTCAGGGCTCAAGCCTCAGAGCTCAGAAACAGAGGCCGGGTTTTTGTGGGACATGGGAAGAGCTGTCTCTCCAGCCACCGGGTTCCTTCTTTCAATCTGCTGCTACAGAAACTCCAGAAAGGTCGGGGTTAGGTTAGGGAGCAGCACCTAAGTAAACCCCCAAAACCTTCCCCGGTTCCCTCGGATTGCCTTGGTGGGTCCCCAAAACACACACTGGCCGACTCCTAGGTTTGGAAAAAGGGTTAATTTGCTTGAAATTATCAAAACGGAAGTAAATATTATTACCCCTGCCACTTTTAATAATTGTACCCATTCCTCTGACATTCCAGTTTAGTCTCAGCGTTTCCTGCCCTCACCCCCACCGCCCCCCCCCCCCATTTATTACAAGTCTGTTTCAGGACTAACACTCTGGGCTGAGCTTTTAAAGGGTGAGGGTAGGGTGAACATTACTTTTTCTCCTGAAGTTCAAGACTGTTTTGTTCTGTACAATTTCTAATAATACTTGAACAGCACAGGTTACAGAGGAAGTATTTCAAGGAAGCCTTCTTAATGATGAGAAATATTAAGCAGTAAATCTTGCAGCAAATGTGTCTCCTAAAATGTTAATATGCAAAAGAGGGGGGAAAAAATCCGACTGGTGATGGCTGTGGCTAATTCCTAATCAGAATGATGGACAGCAGGGCCAGAACAATACAAACTAATGGCTGTGTTGCTGATCACTTTACCCCTTGATTAAAGACACCCAATTATAGCGCAGAACAGTGTCGTAATTATGTTTCTTAATCACATCCAGGAGGTTTAATTGCCTTAACGACGTGTTTCATTAAATGAATTTAGGTATTATAGTCGACAGTTTTCATACACAGTTGTTTTCAAATTAACATAATATTAGACATCGTCATGGAAATTGTTTTAATAATCATAATTAGACGCACCCAGGCTTTGTCTGGTAAATGCTCAGAGACGGGTCTCCTCCTGCCTGGGGGCAGCCCTGGTGTCTTCCCTCCCTCTACCCCCCACTGCCAGTGTGGGAGGGCTCCAGCTTCAAGGCCCTTGGCTGTTATGTTTTCTGAAAAGTTACAGGTTCTGATTAATCTTTTTTGATGGCAAGTGGAGCAGAAAATATCCTCATCACCCCCCACTAAGTTTGATGGCATTTAGGGATATCATTCTGAGCTGAGACTATACAGGCAAAAACGCATTTAGTATGCTGGGTACAGCAAAAACACTGCAACTTCTACATCACCCTCACAACCAGCACCATCACCATCTCTTCTATAACCTCCGCCTCAATAAAAACCAAACCTTCAACATTTGAGGGCAATATTAAGGTCCAACAACAAGCCTATACAGACATTCTCTAAGAGAGTCGACACCCAGCCCAATCCAAACACAATCCCTAAAAATCTCATTAACAAGCAACACTAGAGAGTTCTGAGACTCTCCATGGGCATTGTTCACAGCTAAAATTCAACCTGGTTGATGTTCTGTCACAAAAAAGAAAGAAAAAGTGGAAAGCCACCGTAAAAACTAGGGTTCAGAGAATCCAAATCCACCTCTTTCGCTTGGCCTTCAAGGCAGCTGGAGATAGAAAGTTTGATAAAAACTCTCTTTAAGAAACTTCACCCTCTTTGACAGGCCCTGGCATTCTTAACAAGGGCATACAAGTGGAAAAAGAATTCCAGGAAGTGCATGGCCTTCAAAGTGCACGCCAAAGGCCAAGATCTCCCAACCTCCTCTGGGTCTCAGCACTGACGCATTCATCGCTCCTCCAATGACCAGATTCAGCCAATGTCCTCTGAACAAGTGAATGTTGCTAACTCCTAATTGTGCATCCCTGCCAAAACTTTAGTTCCACCTTCTTTCAAACTCCTTTCTTTTTTACTTTTCAAGCAAAGAATAACACCATAGAGAGGTGATTGCCTTCCACAAAGCACAGCATAATAAAATGTTTGATCAAAATATTTTAATAAAGATTCTTTCTGACATATACACATACAAACGGTCATACATAGCTGTCATAGTCTGATTGACCTATTTAATATATAGATCGTTCTTTACACACCCAAGACCCACCAAGAGAGCCATCACAGCTCGCAACTTGCCATCCAACCTGACAAACTGAATTTGTGTTATCTGCAAGGAGTGGAAAATAGCAGGACTCCATTTTTAAAAAAGTTTTTCTTGATTTTCAAAGGACAGAAAGGCAGGCAAACAGCCATGCAAACTAAAACTGAAAGCTTACTTTGGGTAAATAGCTTCTTGCTCTTCCTCAGTTTTATTTCTTTTTAAATTTTATTTTTTATTTTTTTAGAAAAATAACAAAGAATTTTATACCATAGGCAAATCAAAGCAGTCTTTTAACTTAAATAACTCTTCACAGTTAAAATAACTTATATTTATATTTGTATATATATATATTAAAAGCAATTAAATCAGACCTTTTAAAATGCACAGCACAGCCTGGAAAAATATTTGCTTAGCATGTTGTTACTTAGAGGATCTATTGCTGTGATATCTTTCCCTTTTAGAATGCAAAGGAGTCCCCTTTCAGAAAAGAGATCAATTCATTTATCAATTAAGAATACACCTTTCCTGTAATTTTTGGACTGAAGCAATTTATTAAAGCTCAATTTAAATACAGGGATGATGCAACTGAAAATATCCAGGTGATCTTTCATAAACCTAAACAGCTCAGATACATCAATATTTCTCTTCATACTTGTTGGCAAATAAACCTTTTAAACACTTGGTACACAGTATGTTAATCTATAACACAGAATTTTAGAGGCATAAAAAAAAATCTGCACATAAGACCCGAGACCTTAACACATGATAAATACTGTTGATGTGGGTCATTGAAGATAACAAATAAATACCATGAATCATTCATTATACATCATTGCAAAGTGGAAAGGAACAAGGTGCACATAAATATTTTTAAATGCTATTTTTTCAGCCACAGTCAGTTGTTATATCACTCTCGCCAAAACTTTGAGCATTTTCACAGGATTAAAGTTCAGAGACAATAAAAAATACAAGTCTTTCATAGCAACGTCTCTCTTTCTCTCTTTTTTTCTCACTTAAATAAGTCTACATTTCAAGTTTTTCTCCTGGCTCAGAATCAAAATTTATTTTCAAGTGCCCTTTCTGATTTGTCTGAATGAATATTCCGTCCGACAACGCCACCCATCCCCGGGCTTCTCTCCGCCTCCGCACGAGCCAAATTCATAAGTATTAGTAGGATTAGTATTTTGCTATTCAATACTCTCCACGCCTTAATAACCGAGCTACTACTTCTCAACTTATTTTGTCACCATAAAGGAAGATTTCGCTTCCTCTGGTCTTGGTTGCCACCAAAGTTGCCACTTTTCTGAGGAAAAAAAAAAAATCCATACTGTATCCCAACTCCACCTCCCTCACCCCTCCCTCCCCACCCCAAAGACTGAGATTCTGGGGATGACAAGGCTGAAAGTCCCGTTTGCCTCTGATGCTTCTCCTCAATTTTTCGCCTCTGCTTTGTTTCCTCTGCAAGTGGTTCACAACTAGGAGAGGGCCGAAATAAAGGGGGTGGGGGCAGCTTTTCGCTTTCCTCTAGCTTTTGGGTCGGTCTTGTGTTTTTCGGGACTGTGTTTAAGGCTTCTCCGTGCACTGTTTGCAGAGGCTGGAGGAGACGCTGTTGAACAGGGCGCACTTCTCCGGGCAGGAGGCGGCCGGGGGCAGCCCGGCGCTGAACGGGTAACCGGCCGCCTGCTCGTAGGCGCCGAGCGCCGGGTGCAGGGCAGCGGCCGCCGCTGCTGCCGCCGCCGAGCTGGGTAGAGAAGCGGCCGAGATGGCCTGGCCCTGGTTGAGGTAGGCGACAAGGCGCCGCATTTCCTCCAGGGCCTGAGCCTGCATGAGGATATAGTTCTTGGCAAGCAGCAGCGTGGCGATCTTGGAGAGCTTCCGCACTGAGGGGCTGTGCGCGTAGGGGATCACCGCGCGCAGCTCGTCCAGCGCGTCGTTCAGGTCATGCATCCGCCGGCGCTCGCGGGCGTTGATGTTGAGCCGCAGCGCCTTTTGCTCTTTGGATTTTTTGCTGCTGCCGCTGCCGCCGCCGCCGCCGCCGCTGCCCCCGCTGCCGCCCGGGCCCCCCGGTGGGGCGCTGGAGCCTCCGTGGAGGTGGGCGTTGGAGCAGCCCTCCGCCGCCTTAGCGCCGCCGCCCCCAGCGCCCGGGGAGGCCCGCGGGTCCGCGCCTCCGCCCCGCAGCACCAGCTCGCAGCGCCCGTCGCTGTCGTCGTCGGGGCTCTGCTCGCCGCCGCTGCTCTCCGCCACCGAGCCCCGGCTTGCGCTCTCGCTGTATTTGAGGCATAGGGCGGCCCCGGCCGGCAGGCTGCTCAGGCTAGGGTCGCCCCCAACGCCAGCAGAGCCCACGAGCAGCCCCGGGACGCCCACCCCACCGCCGCCGCCACCTCCCGCGCCGCCGCCGCCGCCGCCCCCCGGCGGCGGCAGCAACAGCCCTGCTCCTTCGGGGTCAGCCGGTTCGAAGCAGCCCAGGGGCGACGAGGAGGAGGACGCCGGGCGCTCCCGAGGCGGCGGCGCCAGGGACAGGTCCATGCCCGGCGGCGTGGAGCGGAAAGCCGTTTCCAAGCGCTTGGCGGTGGAGGCGCTCAGGCTCTTGTGCAGGAAGAGATCTTCTTCGCCCGCGGCGGCCGCGCCGAGGTGCAGCCCGCGCTCCATGGTCCAGGGCCGACGCGCAGCCCAGGCCCGCCGCTCCTGCCGCCGCCGCCGCCTGGCCTCGAGAGTCAGGCGGCGCCGCAGACGCTCTGGAGCCGGGCTCCGGGACTGGTGAGCGCGTCGGTCTCCGCGCTGCCGGCAGCCCTCTCCCGTTCTTTCTTTTTCTTTTTCGCCTTCCCCCGCGCTCGCCGCCTCCTCTTCTTCTTTTTCTTCGTCTCCAGCCGATGGTGCTGGTTGCTGGGGCTCACCATGGGCCGCGGCCCCGCATGGTGGGAGGGTGGGTGCGCAGGGAGTCGAGCCGCCGCCGCCGCGGCGCTGAGCCCAGCCCGGCGCCTCCTCTCCGCACCGTTTATCTTGCTTGGATTCACCTTCAAGAGATTTCCGGACCCATCAACCAGCCGCCGCCACAGACGGGGGAGTCTTTTACATCATTATCTCTGAGTAGGTTATTATGAAGAAGACTCGCCTGTTGGGACAGCGCCTTTCTACCCAATCAGGTTAACGTTTTAATTAATAGGATTAAAACGGTAACAAACAATCGCAGGCGCTATCTGGCCGCGAGTCTGAATAGTTTCATTTCCCAGGTCTGAAGACAGGCAGCAGCTAGAGCTTTATAAAAGGCGCCTGCTCCATTATTCTGCCTGCCATCTGTATACACAGCTTAGCGCATATGTTTGCAAGGCGCTGGGTCCTGTTAGTAACCCAACAACTGCCTTTAGCTTGACATGTGTGGCGACTTTCACTCATCAATGAACACACTAAAAGCCTTACTTAGAGCCGAGGATGTTCTTTACTCCTTCAGCAAATTGTAGATCGACGGACGGCGAAGCCTGGGAGTCCCGTGAAGAGCTGACGCCCCCAACCACCGCACCCCACCCTACCCCACCCCCACTGCCCTTCCCTCGCCACTGCTGTCAGCTTGTGCTCAGCTACCCTTCCGGGAGAGAATTATACTCCACTCCTGTTCGCAGGAGGACTCCGGTTTGAATTTGGAGATGGGACGTGTCGGGGAGGGGGGTAGTGTCCCCGCTGGCTTGCCCAAAATTCAACTTAGATTTTCAGCTAGCGAGACAGCAAAGCAACGGTTCCCCCTCCTGAATACACTGCCTTATTTCCATCTAGCCCTCTCCATTTCCTACCCGGAAGCAAAAAATAAAACAAAAATAAGAAGAAGGAGAGCAAGTTGATTACGCAGCCCATTGGATTTTATGAAGGGGTGGGGGGCTGCTTTTGCAGCCGTCTGCAAATAGCTGCTATAGCCATGGTGATTATGAAACACGATTTCCTCAACAGAAGAAACAGGTTTCTCAAACTTTCCTCGAGATTAAAATCCAGTTGTTTCGGAATTGTCAACTTCACGAGGAGTTAAATCCTCTGACCCACAACAAGGTGGGGCATTTGTGCATGTTCGTGTATCCGGAAACGTAACCGCCACAGCTAGGAAGCCGTTCAGGGGACATCTGGATCTGCCTTGGTTATTTTTGGAGGTTCAGGGAAGGGGGAACTGCGAAAACGAGTGCTCATCTCCGCAGGCGAAAGGGGAGACGTAGTCCTCTTGCTCCTGATTTCAGTCTTTGGTAGCACATGGTATTTAGCGGCTGGTTTTCATCCTTACGACAGAAGTAAAAACAATATTTCCCAACACTTCCAATAAATCTTTCTTATGTGGCAGAATTACTGAAGGCTATGAAATTTTTGGTTTCTCTGGTTTCATTAAAAACCTTTTAATTGTGTCTTTCAGAGTTGGCCCCAGGTGTTGGACTCTTTTCATTACATTTTGCTCTAATGTGATGAAATTCTAATTCTCTCCTTACCATATGGTTAAATTTCCCCACTGAGAATTAGTTGAAAAAGGAGAAATAATCTATTAATCTCTGTAATAGATTCACAAATGAGGTTCGCCACAGAACCTGTTTTTGAATGGTAATATCCGAACAGTTGGGCGCCTTATTTCATAAAGGAAGGGTGAGGGCGACACAGAAACGTCTGCATTTTCACCTGGAGAGGATGAAAAGGGGCCCAGCGGTATTTTTCGAAAGTAATTGCCTGACAGTCAGTCTCACAGGGACAGAAGCACTACTCAGTCCTGGGTTACCTACGCACCTTCGGGCTTACTGGAATCCAAAGATTGAGAAGGAGTGGCGGGCTGCAGGACGCTTTCCTGCTTGGGACCCACGTTGGAGGGTCTGAAGGCTTGAGCCGACACACGTGTCTCGCTGGGGACCCAAAGGCACTTTTACATTCAAGCGGCCCCTTGCTCACTGCACCCTCCCTTTCTCTCCCCCTCCCTCGCTCCTTCCCCCGACGCTAGCAGCTGTTAACCTCTCCCTTTAGGATGCTAAAGATACGCTCCTGTTATTGTTTTTCAATTAGCAGCTTTGTTTTCGCTGGGATCATAAACAAACAAAGGTTCTCTAAAAACACAGGTGGATCCTGTGTGCCTGGTACTAACTTATCAAAGTCCTCAGGCCACTTACAAGGAGGACCAAGGCTGCCACCGTCCTGGCTCTCTCCTTAGGTTCCTAGATGCCTGACTCGGTTCTCCAGCCTGCCTTTCTCGTGGGCTGACACTTTCGGCGAGGCACCAGACTCCTGCGGGCGCGGAGTGGGCATTAGAAGGGCGAAGGACCGACCATGCCCTGGCCGGGTGGGAGCGCAGAGCTTAGCAGCCGGCGCCACGTGGAGCCGTGACCTGTGGGACCCGCCTGGCCGAGCAGGGTCGACCCGCGAGGGCGGGAAACAAGCCACCTGCCGGGGCTGGACCTGTGACCCTCAGATAACGCGTGCTTTCTCGGCCCTTCCCAGACCCCCATCCTCGCGTCGTCCTCCCGTCCCCTCTTCCTCTCCCAGCCATTCAAACATCTGCAACAAACTGCGGCGTAACCCTTTCTTTTGAAGTTTACGCAAATCCCCCTAGTCTCCTCGGAGGAGGTGGCTACTTAATAGTTACTGGAAACTTTGCTTTGGGAAACGGCCGAAGAATTTACAGAAGCTTTAAATGCGGGTCTTCTAACAACCCTCAAGGAGTGGTCTTTGAGGTTTATGCGCTCGTAAACTTTTGATGATCGCTTCTGGGAAGTTGTCAGACACTTAATACTGCGTTTATCTTACAGGGCAATGAAAACACATCTGCCCGGTGTCTCGTTACCTGGTTTAATCCTCGCCAGCCCTAAGTCGCGGCCTCGACTCTCTGTCTTCCCTGGAGGGGGATCCCGCCGCCGGATTTCGGGCAGAGAGGCAGGGTGACGTCAGCCGTTCACATAGTGCCCCCTGGACGACGGGGCTCGGGAAATCTGTGCTCTCGAACTTTGTTTCTCCGAGAAGCAAGGAAAGGGCCCAGGTTTCAGATGTAACTGGCCAGTTGGACAAGTGGCAGACGGAAAGCCTTCTGATTGTACGCGCAGAAAGAGGGGGGGAATTTCCCGCAGTAAAATCCCCTGACCCACAGATGACCCCTTACAATGAAGCGTTGGAAGGGAATTCCTCTGACTGTGCACAGTTTCAGCGAAGGTCACTGTTAGGTACCCGAGCTTTTGGGGAACTGGAAACGCAAGGGACTCTTCCCTCTGCTCGCAGCGGCGTGGGGGCAGCTCTTGCCACTCCGCGGGCTCGGCGGGCGCGGCCCCAGAACGCCACAGCAGGGCGCCCCTGGTGCTGGGCTGTTGGCGCAGCGTGGCCCTTTGCCCGACACGACGTAAAGGACGGGCAGCACACTCGGCCGAGTGTTAGATACCAAAGGTACAGACGCCGGAGCATGTTGCGCAAAGATGAATACAGGTTTTATTACAGCAGGAGTTCTGAAAGAATTTTAAAATATACGGGAAGCAGCACCACATTAAAATTAGGGCATTGAGCTTCAGACCAGACTAATTATTAAGTCACACTTAAATTTCCTAGTGATCGTCTTTATTAATATTCGCTTGGAATATGAAATAGGGGGTTAACTAAATCAGAACAACATCTAAGCCACCTCTTAAGAGGTTCCTTTTTGTTATTTCTATAGCCGTGATTAGCAGTTTATTGCTAAACTTGGATTAAAAAAATTAGAACCCCAGAACACTGGGATTGGGTGGCTATGTGTGTTTGCTGAGAGGGAGAATTGTCCGTGTGCCTGTGTCTGTGTATCTATTCGAGAACCTTCTAGGATGTAAAAGCAAAGTTTGACAAAAATGGTATCAACTTTGGCCTGGGCGCAGCTCTGGAAAAGCGAATTCCCTGAGAGCGGTAGAGACCTTTTTCAGGTTGCGCTTTCCCGGCTGCCCAGGAGTCCAGCTGGGAAGGTCGCATCTGGCCCCTCCCAGGGAAACTGTCCTGGAGTGCGACCTCCGTGCCCTTCCCGGCTGCGCCCAAAGCTCAGAAGCAGGGCCCTCCTCCAGCGCTGGAGACCTGGGCACCCTTGGCCGCTCTCCAGCCCCCAGAAACACGCTGACCTTGAAGTTGCATTTGCCCCCCAGCCTAGCACGTTTTCCGACTGCGGGGTGTGGCCGCACTGTCTGGTAGCAACTTGGTCAGCTCGAAACTTGCCCGGCCGAGGGTGGGGTTCACCATGTTGCATTCGCGCTGGGACTGAGGCAGGTTGATTCTAACCCAGGTTTAAATCGCCGAGCTCCAGTCACTTCACATAGTTTTGTCGCGTTTTCTTCGGCAGGTCCTACAGAATTCTCTATAAAGAGAGACACTGTGGGTCCGTTGACGTCCTGGGGGCTGGCGGGAGTGCATGTGAGGAGGGCAGCAAGGGTGCAGGGGTTCGGCGACAAAGGGAGCTGGAACTTTCCTGGCATTACGCCCAGGGTCCCAATCTCACTAAGCAGTTTCCACTTCGACCATGGAAAACTTGCAACCTGTTGATAGAAAGTTCCTTGAGAAGATTTTTTCTTTTGTTCTTTTGAAGAAATGAGGTTGATTCTCGTGAACGTTTGGCGACAAATGGCTTAACTTTGAACAGAAGTGGAAAAAAAACCTTCAGCCGTGGAGACGCAGGTTTTTCAGCACGATTCGAACAGTCGACATACACGGGCCGGCGGGCGGGTCCCCCAGCTCGCGACCAAGGGCGCACTTGGCTCCTGCGTGGTCTTCCCTGTTTCGGAGACTTTTAAGAGCAGGCAGGCAGAGCGATGTTTGGATAATCTGGCGCCTTCCCGTCCCTGCTGAGCCCCCAGACAACAGTGTAGGATTCTGCGGATGGAGATGGAGGACAAGACAGTGAAGAGTCTAAGAACTCACTCCCGCCTTGGTTACTTGGGACGTTCTCCTGCATACAGTTGTCCTCCCTAGGGACTGATAGAACATACCTATTTGTGTTACACACAAATTGTTGGAAAACAGAAGAAAATGATTTTTAAAGAAAAAAGTTTAAACAAAAAGGTGAACACTTTTAGGGCTTGCCCTATGTCCACGAATTAAGGAGGAAACAAATTGAAAACAGGACTCAGCTCTGTTCTGGGGTTTTAGCTCTGCTCTTTAACGAACCCAGGTGCCGCAGTGGTTAAGCACTCAGCGGCTAACCGAAATGTCGGCGGTTCAAATCCACCAGCCGCTCTGCGCGTGAAAGATGCGGTGGTCTGCTCCGGTAAGCATTTACGGCCTTGGAAACCCTATGGGGCAGTTCTACTCTGATCCATAGGGTTGCTGTGAGTCAGAAGAGACTTCACACTGTTTGGTGTTTTGGTTTTCTTTAAAACCCACAGCGCCATCTGCTGGCAATGAGGAGAATATCGGGGTGGATGAGTAGATGAAACTCGCTTTATTTTATGCCTCAACAATTATTTCAGTGAAAGGTTGATTATGATTATAAAACATGAACTGGAAATTTATGCCCATTAAAAGTTTTCAGGCACAACCCTGGAAGCTAATTATTTGTAAATAGAAGTTTGTATGTTATATTTACACTTGCATAGTTTTTATTGATGCAGATAGCTTTTACCCTGGAGATTTATGATATAATATGATTCTTTAATTTATCACAAGCAAATACTTGAAGGGAATAAATCAGTTTCTAAATCAGGATTTAAGCTATTCATTTTATGCAAAAGTTGCTGTAACTATATAAATGCCTCACTGTGTTCAAGAATTAGTTGGAAACCAAGTGGTGAGTTACTATTCAGATATTTTAATCAATAAAGTATTTCCCTTTCAAGTATAGGTTTTTTTTTTTTAATAAAATCCGTTTTGTTTGTTTTCTTTTTTTTGTGCCTTGCTATATATGGTAGAAAGGAGGCTAATGTGAAATACTGATGGGTCGAAACATAAATTGTCTTAGTTACTCATTGCATTTTGCTGATCAACATCAGTAGTTCCAGCCCCGTTTTTCTTCAGTATTCCTTCACTTTCTTTAGCTAACGTTCTTCTTATCACAAACCTTTCAGAATGTTTTATTTAGTTTTTCTGAAGCTGAAGTACAGTCTGAAGCTAAATACTTTCCCAAGAATTTAGTACACATAATAAAATCATGGATACATGACACCATTTTCATGAACTAAAATGTTTCTGACGTGTGGCTGGGCATTTTTGTAAGCCTTGCTCCCTTACAAATAAGATTGAAATCCAATAGAACTTCGAGATGATATCCCAATTAAAAGCCTTTGTCATCCATGCTTACACACACAGGAAAGCTGCTTGAAATACAAATAAAAGTGGATATGCTCTTTGTAGCACACAATATATGGCTAATATCTTTCAGAAGTTTTGTAGATCAAACAGACAAATGTAAACTTTACTTCAGTTGAAAGAGTAATTGTATTTGATTAGTTAAAATGAAGATCTATTAAGCTGTTTGGATTCGTTTATTCTGTCAATATAAGAGTTCCTGCTTGAAAGAAATTTGATTATACATAGGAGGAACTAGATAAACAGATGGCTAGCTAGAGAGCCTTTCACAGTTAAATTCTGAAATTTAACATGGATAAATTTGACACCTTCGCAAACATTTTCGATGAGGTCATTTTATCTATTCTAGCAGCTCAGAATCTTGCACATAATCATTTTAACTTAAGTTTAAGGAACATTTAGCTTGGCTTTTCCACTAATAATTTATCTGGCTGAAAATCATACCGATGGAATTGTCCACTTGGAAAAAAAAAGGTAATACAGTATATCCAAAACCAGAAACCAAACCTGTTGCCGCGGAGTCGATTCCAACTCCTAGCAGCCCTGTGGGGCAGAGTAGAAAGAACTGCCCCATAGAGTTTCCAAGGAGCGGCTGCCGACCTTTAGGTTAGCAGCTGAGCTCCTAACCATTATGCTACCAGGGCTGCTAATATAGTACAGTATAGTATTAAAAAAGAAAAAGGAAAAGGAAGAGAAAAACCTTTTGCCACTGAGTCAATTCCAACTCACAGTGACCCTATAGGACAGAGTAGAACTGCCACACAGGGTTTCCAAGGAGCGGCTGGTGGATTTGAACTGCTGACTTTGTGGTTAGCAGCCAAGTTCTTAAGCACCAAGCTACCAGGGCTCCATAGTATAGCATAACATACATAACATCATGTAATATACTGTGCTATAATATTTACACAGCAGTAAAGAAAACCTTTGGGGCAGTTCTACTCTGTCATACAGGGTCACTGTGAGTCAGAATAGCCTTGACAGCACACAGCAACAACAAGAAGTAAGCCTTGTCAAAAGGAATTCACAGCTACAAGGCATTATGACAACAGTGCTTTAACACACAAATGGCATTCCTCAGAGGAACCCTCTTATCCAGCCTACCTGAAGGGGCCACCAGCCTGTCGATTACAGTGAAATACCCATGTGGAGAGTGGATATTGCCACGCGGGGAACCAGAGGCATTAATGCTAATCCCAAAAGTACTTTAAGAGCCTCCTGGGATTTCGGTTCAGAAACTTAGGCTTGTTCTGGAAAGAATTTTCTCCCATTGCCTTCATGGATGAGAAGGTGAGATTTCTTCCAGGAAGGTTGTTTTGCAACCCATGCGTTTAAATATTTTTATTCCTTTGAATTGCTTCCCATATTTCCGAGAACAAGGGTCATGAGGGAAAAAAAAAATATATGGAAGGGCAGGTAAGTAGGAAGAAAAAAAGGTAAGAAAGCAGGAAAAAGAAAGACAGAAGAAAGGCAGGTATGCAGATTTGGGGCCAGGAAAAGCATTCAGGATATTTACTGTGTTTGGGAAGTCCTTGTTCCACAAAGATACAGTCTGATTTTCTTTAAAAAAAAAAAAAAAAGAAGTTTGTATAATGATTTTTTGCAAGTATTCAAATTGGATTGTACTTTTCTGTGACCTGTTTTAAAAGGTATGAATAGGTGTAGTCGCATAGATCATCAGCGAAGTAACTGTGTAATCTTTGGCAATTTCCTCAATCCCACTCAGCTTCAGGAGGAAAAAGGATCTATTAGCAGTGTCTTTCTAGGCTACCTCCGGGTATTCGTCAAAGCAGATGACGTAAGATGTTATGTGAATTGAATGTCAGCAATTTATTATGCTGCTTTGACTATTTCATCTATTTTGGTCACCTTTAATTCTCATTTGTGGTTTTATTTTTACTTTTTCTATCACAGCTTTCAGATCCTGGGGGGATGTCAGATCACCCTTCACTGCTCGGTTCCATGTTTGAAAGTCACAGAACTAGGAGCCACAGCTGTTTTTACCTTTTGTTTTCTTACACCTGCAGCACCTGTGCACACCACTAGATCTTCCTGTCTTGCGATCCCTACCTTCCTTGCTGCCTTTCTGTTGTCTGCAACAGAATGGATTTGTCTCAAGTCAGTTACAAAGTGGCCACCATAATGACTCGACTGAATTGACTGGCACATAAAGAAATGGCTGTGGTGTTGGCTCACAGACCATCCTTATTTGGGGATCCCATTCTGTTTCTAGCCTTCACAACAGTCTTCATTATAATGTTTCCCCATGGGTGCAGAGTGCTTTTCAGTTCAGTGACATTTAAATTAATGATCGCGTCTTTTTTCTTTCCTTCTTCTGGATCATTAATGTAAAATCTCTGTGGATCGGATCTACCAGTGATCTTAGTATAGCATTTGTTTCTTCTTCCTGTGGCTGTATATATTAATGCTATTATTATTTCCCTTTTTTATAGTCTATCAGGTTTTAAATTCAGTTGACAGTGCTCAACTCAAAGCCAATTTGAATTAAAATTTTTGTGAAAGATTTATGGAGACAATGTACATCAAAGGTCTAAATTTATTACATATCTTGCCTCCCCTTACCCACTTATTTAGTTATTTTTATCAAGAGAGGTAATCAGGTGGGCCACAGTCAGGGCAACTTCTTAGACAAAACGAAGTTCCTAGGCTCAAAGGTGAAAGACCATAGACTTGGGGGATATCTATGTCAATTGGCATAACATAGCCCATAAAGACAAAGTTCTGCACCCTACTTTGGTGAGTATCAACCATCTAGGATGCAACTATTGGTCTCTTACTGTCCAGAACAAAGGAGAATGAAGAAAATCAAAGACCCAGAGGAGAAATTTGTCCAAAGGACTAAAAGACCACATGAATAACAGCCTACAAGAACTCGAGACAAGAACTAAATGGTGCCCAGCTACCACTACTGACCCCTCTGACTGGGATTACAGCAGAGGGTCCTGGATGGTGTGGGAGAAAAATTGCAGGACAAAAAATCAAATTCACAAAAAAGACTATACTTACTGGTCTGACAGAGACTGGAGGAAGCCCTGAGACTATGGCCCTAAGACACCCTTCCGAACTGGAACTGGAGCCATTCCTGGAGATCACCCTTCAACCAAATCATAGACAGGCCTATAAAATAAACAGTAACACCCAAGAGGGACGTGCTTCTTAGAACAATCAATTATATGAGATCAAAAAGGTAACATTTGCCAAAAAGCAAAGTTGAGAAGACAGGAACGGGTAGAAAATCAGGATGAAAGGAGAAGGGGAAGCTAAGATGGAAATGGGGGGAGTGCGGGCACATTATGGGGAATAAAACCAATGTCTTGGGTCACTTTATGTACAACCATCGAAGGGGAAACTAATTTGCTCTGTAAACTTTCATCTAAAGTGCAACCAAAAAAATAAGTAAATAAATAAAGGAATCAGGTTTGTCTGAATTATTTTTCCTTTTTAGCCTCAGTTATTTATTGCCCAGCTTTCATTATTCTCAAAGTGCTTGAGGATCATCTTTATTCAAATTTTGTTTTATTATTTTACTAGAATCAGAATTAGATAAATTCCACTTGGATTAAGAAATACTTTTAAAGTAATGAAACCATACCATGAGTCTTTTTATAGACTTAAGGTGGAAAGACCTTCCCAAGCAAGATGAAATCTAAAGGGTAACACAGGAATAGATCGATACTTTACACAAAAAACTTAAAATTCCTATTTTTCAAAGAAAGAGACAATAAAACAAGTTAAAAGACAAATGACAGGAGAAAATAAACACATCAAGTATACAAATAACAAGAAGTTACCTAATTAAAAAAAATAGGAAAAAGATTTGATCTGGCAATTAACAGAAATATAAATGTAAAAAAATGACAAAAAAGATTCAATTTCATAAACAAAAAGAAAATGCAAATTAAAATAATTTAAAAATAGGCAAAATGAAAAAAATTAACAATGTGTACAGTTGTGAGGAAACTGGTTATAGTAAAAATTGGTACAATCTTTTGGAGAAGAAATAATGGCATGAATCCATATAGGTTGTCTTAGTCATCTAGTGCTGCTATAACAAGAATACCACAAGTGGATGGATGGCTTCAACAAAGAGAACTTTATTCTTTCACAGTCCAGTGGGCTAGAAGTCTGAATTCAGGGTGCCGGCTCCAGGGGAAGGCTTTCTCTCTCTGTTGGCTCTAGAGGAAGGTCCTTATTATCAGTCTTTCTTTGGTCTGGGAGAATCTCAGCACAGGAACCTCGGGTCCAAAGGACATGCTCTGCTCCTGGCACTGCTTTCTTGGTTGTACGAGGTCCCTGTGTGTCTCTGCTTGCTTCTCTCTTTCATATCTCAAAAGAGATTGGCTTAAGACACTCTCTAATCTTGTAGACCTTATCAATGTAACTGCCACTAATCCATCTTATTATATCACAGTGATGGGATTTACAACACATAGAGAAATCACGTTAGAAAATGGTAGACAATCATACAATCATACAAGGGAATCATGACCTAGCCAAGTTAACAGCTATTTTGGGGGGACACAATTCAATCTATGACATGTGTATATGGGTTTTCTGAAATGGCAGAAAATATGAAACAACCTAAATGCTTCTAGTAAGCAAATAACTAAATAAATTACAGTACATCCATTCCATAAAATAGTATGCTGTTATAAAAGGTAAATGAGGCAGATCTGCATATACTGCCTGGAAAGACATTTCTGAGACTTAATTAAATTGAAAACACAAGAAGTAGAATAAAAATTTCTTATTTTTAAAAAGCATATGAGTGTGTGCATGCAGGAAAAAAATGTGAAAGAATTTTACTAAACAGTTAACTCCTGTTCCCTCTGCAGAACTGGGGTTGGAGGGTCAGCAGTGGGATTTTCCATAAATTATTTTAAAATACTTCAACAAGAAGTGAAGAGATTATGGTGATATTTACTGTCTATTTTTTAACAATTAAAAAGACTTAAAAACAAGATAAAATAAGTAAAAGTGCTAATACATACCCTAGATTTCTTTGCAGTGTTATTAATTTCTTCCCCATTTAAAAACAGGGGCAACAGTTTTCTTGATTTTAAACACTTGCTGTCCATAATTTTACCCCCAAATTTCATTATGTAACATCATTTTCTTTCATGTTGTTTTGATCAAGAATGTGTTTTAAAATAATAATTATTTCATGAGCTCGCTCTCTATATATATTTGCTTTATCACAGGTATTTCTCCTCATTAAATTCCTGAAGAAAATCTATGATGGTAACACCACTCGGTGACCATATCACAAAGCTAACAACTTTATGGGGTTTCTCTGTAAAGAGCAATTCAGCTTTTTTTTGTAAACGAAGCCATTTTATGCTTGGATTTTAGCATGATAATAGAACTTTTTTTTTTTTTTTTTAATAGCAGACAAATGTGGATTTTCATGAGCCAAAATTGTCACTTTCAGCCAGCTTTCTTGGGGTGGTTTTTTTGTGTTTGTATTATAATTTGGCCATTCTATCCCCTGGTTCAAAAGTGAAAGAACAATGGTTTTGCCTTCAAGGTTACTAAAATTCATACTTTAATCTTTCAGGGGCTGCTCTTTTCCGCTCACACTCAGATGTCTGATTGTCAGCTTTATGTCTCAGGAAGTATTCCCTGCAATTCAGGTACAGTAAAGCATCTAGCTCCAGCTAGCCTCTGTGTACTATATAACTTTTATAGTGATTATAAAAAATAATTTATTGAAAAAACTTAAACCTTTTCCGACTCAAGTGACTTTTGATTTAAATGTCCCTGATTCTGGTTATGGTAATCAGTAATGGTGGAGTTTTTTTTTTTCTAAATTAAGTTTGCTGTTTATATGACAAAGTTGAGAGAATATGAAAGAAAGATCATCTCAAAGATAGCTGGTTAGGAGAAAAGAAGAGTCCATAAGCCACATTTTACCATGACTTGCTTTGGAATCCCATTTAAGACAAGGCATGGAGAAATTTTCTGTTCTTTGTGTCATATTTTTCCTTTTCTGTATATTTTTACTTTATTTAGACTGTTACACAGTAAAGCCTAAAATATAGTAAGCTTCACTCTGCTATTCTTTATTAGGAATATTTTGTTCGGCGAAATTATTAGAAGCAATTTAAGCTATTCGCAGTAGCATTAGACATTCAAATTAACAATTGATTTTTAAAAGATTTTTAGGAGGTTATTTAAAGGTGATGGCATAGGCAACAAATCCCTGTGGATGCTTAACATCTAAAGACATAAACTCTCGATATATTGTGATCTGAATTTGAAGGAGCTGCGCCGACAGCGTCATTTCCCGTGAGCACGAACGGAGCTGACAAGATCAATGTGTCTGCTGCAGCCCTTAGACACTGCGGTGCGGAATTGCATCCCTTGCTGGAGAGGTGTGCTTCACTACCTGTGGGTTGCTTTGCTATCTAGACTTTGGACATTAAAATGAAATCATTCCTTGCTGAAATGCAAATGCAAATAGCACCAAGCTATTTTTATATTTGCCAACTGAGCTATTCTGACTCGGACTGTGGTCAAAGCAATTAAGTCATCCATCATCTGTGGGTAGTTGGATGTGCCAAGACCCAGAAATACCGTTTTTGTTGATCATTCTACCTTTTAAAAGAAAGCAACTTGCATACTGCTTGAGGTCAGAGCAGTTCTTTGCTCTTTTTTTGGGGGGGGGGAGGGTAAGATCAAACCCCCTTCGTTTTCTAGTTACTGAAGCTGATGTTACAGCTTTTTTTTTTTTTTTTTTTTTTAGTGAATGAGCTTATTTTTTAATTTAAAATACATTATGACCCAGAAATAGGCATGTTGAAGACAACTCACACTGTAGATAAGAGGAATACTTTTTTCCTTGTTTAACGAAATGTCGGCACTTTTTGTAGAACTGATGCTGGTTACAATGTGAGGACATGGTTGTTCTATAAAAAAAAGAAAAAAAAAAGAAAAGAAAACCCAAACACATTGCTGTGGAGTCGTTTTCGACTCACAGTGACCCTATGAGATAAAGTAGAACTGCCCCATAGGGTTTCTAAGCAGCCCGTGGTGGATTCAAACTACCCGCCTTTTGGTTAGCAGCTGAGCTCTTAACCACTGTGCCACCAGGGCTCTGTTGTTATCGATAAAAAAAAAATAAAAATTTTTTTTTTTTTTTTGTTATCTATAGCAGTTTTGAAATCATTCTCTTCTGTGAACTTCAAAATATGTTGAAAGATAAGAAAAGACAAAAGAGCCAAATTCTTCTAAGGAGAGACTTGGAGAGAACTGGGAACTGTTAACTTCCTTAATACCCATTGTTGTCCAGCAGATTCTGACTTCCAGTGACCCTGTAGGAGAGAGTAGAGCTGCCCCATAGGGTTTCCAAGGCTATAATCTTTACGGGAGCTGACTGCCACATTTGGGGCTGGTGGCTTTGAACCGCTGACCTCTTGGTTAACAGTCAAGTTCTTAACCACAGCACCGCCAGCTCTAAAAGAGGAAATACATGAGAGGTTTGAACAATGGTAATGCATCCTAGAAAGCGCTGGTTCATACTGAGTGGGAACCACAACAGAGGTGACAGTTTTGAACCATGTGCAGGTCTGAGAGGTAAAAAAAAACCAAGGGCTCCAGCAAGAATTTCTTCAGTCTGTATTTGAAGAGTTAACAGACCTGCAAGGAGAAACTGCTTCAAAGCTCATTAGCAAGGACAAGATTTGATGGTTCTTCCTGAAGAGAGTAAGCAGGGGCTTTAAAACTCACCTGAAGGAACAGAATCAGGAAAGTGCCTGCCTCTCTGAAGCATGTCAGAGTCATTTTGTAATCTAAATTAAGGTCGGGGTGACAAAACCTATTTAATATCCCAGCAATGCATCTATCTGTGCCAACTTGGTTAAGCTCAGGACAGTTCAACTGAATTCAAGGCAGAACAATGCAGCAAATAGCCGAATGTCTTTCTTTAAGCCTTGATTCTAATATTATTTCTTTCAGAAACAGATAACTAATGTTTTGTTTATGAATTTGGTTGCATTTTCATAACTAAAGAATTCTAAATGACATGCGTGTTTAATTGATAGGGAACTCTGGATACGATAGAGACGTTGTTACATAATCTAGATGAAGCTGTTGTATGAACTCACAACAGGACAAACGATAAGTGCTAGACTACTAGCAGAAAGGTTGGAGGTTCTGATCCACCCAGAGGCACCTCAGAAGACAGGCCAGGAGATCTGCTTCCGAAAGGTCACAGCCTTGAAAACCCTCTGGAGCAGTTCTACTCTGCACACATGCACACATGGGGCCTGGTGAGTCTGAATATCCTCGAGGAAACTAACCACAAAAGCATTAGCCCAGATGGTGCCAGTGCCACCTAGTGGTAACCACCTCAGTTTGTAGACATGGCTCATACGGAGTTTCCAGTTAATTCACTATAATTTTAGTAGCTGAAACTTTATATTAATTCTCTATCAATTATTTAAAGCAGAAAAATTTGCTTTTACTTTTATTCTTTACTTCAAGGAAAGGCACTCCCTTTTATTTATTTATTACATTGTGCTTTAGATGGTTTACAGAGCAAATTGGTTTCTCATTAAGCAATTAATACGTGTATTGTTTTGATTTTTTTTTTTTTATTGTTTTGAGACACCGGTTGGCAACCCTGAGATGTGTCAACACTCTCCTCTTCTTGACCTTGAGCTCCCCATTACCAGCTTTCCTGTCCCCTCCTGCCCTCTCGTCCTTGCCCCTGAGCTGGTGTGCCTATTTAGTCTCTTTTTATGTGGGTGAGCTACATTTATTGTTTGTTTTATGGTCCTGTCTAATCTTTGGCTGAAGAGAGAACCTCAGGAGTGACTTCAGTACTGAGTTAAAAGGGTCTCCAGGGGCATACTCTTTGGGTTACTCCAGTCTGTGTCAGACCAGTAAGTCTGGTCTTTTTTTGAAGTCATTCCCTTGTATTGCTATTTCTCATTCTTAACTCTGTATATACCTCTATTGCCTTCAAAATTGCATAGAGTTTACTTTAGAAAAGAGATGAAAAATAATAATAAGTTGCTAGGCTTGTAAATTTATTTGGAGTTTACAAAGGCACTTATTTCAATATGAGACATTAGATAGACAAAAAAAGTCTTAAAATTTCATTTTATGATGTAAATATATATTTTATGGATTTTTCCATTTGCGCAAATGCGTACCGTAATTTCAGTTCTTCAAATCCCTGTAATTAAGATTTTTCAGGATGGCTAGTGAAAGCCTTATATATACCTTAGCTTTCTGTTTTCCACTGATTCTTTTTAGTTTTTATCATATCTATAAAAAGTATTTGGTATTTTGTATTAATCATATTTGAATTTCATCTTATTTTGTTGCCATTTTACTTATTTGTGACTGTGAATAATTACATACTTTATCTTATTTATTTTTTAAAAGAGACAAAAAATGCTTGCAGTCATACTCTGTGAACCATACAGAGAAACGTAGATTGCTCCATTACTTGCTCCTTCACGTTCCAGAGCAGCAAATAAGTAAGGAACAGTCATCTACTGACATGGATTTGAGCATGATATTCATGGAAAGAAAGAAGATAGAGTGCATAGTGGATTAAATGGAGTGTTTTCTTGCATTTCTCTTAGGGACTTCAAGGAGCCCTGTGACCTTGATTCTGGTGCCAGTTTTCTCATTAATTAAACTATGCAACCTTGGACAAAATTTTTATTCCCTTATTGTGATATTTGATTTTACCATTATCATTCTTTTTATTGCTCTTTATTTCAAGATTCTCTTTTCTCCATTTTAGTCTTATTTTAGGCCATCTGCTTCTTTGCAAAAGAAAAAAAAACAACTTAAAAGGAAATAAAATTATCCATACATTCTAGCTTTTCCAAGAAACTCTAGATGCCCTCAAAATGCTAGTCAAGTTGTTTTCAAAGGTGAAAAAAAAATTATTTAAAAAAAATTTTGATTTTGAGTAGTCTTATCTAGGTTGCTAGGCAGGAAAGCACTGGATATTGGGCACAGAGGGTGTAACTACATAAATTGCCAAATTATTGTTCAGGATGGTTCCTATGATAATCAGAGCACATCATGTCAGAAACATGGGAGATTGTTGTTTTTAAATAAAGTGGGTTCAGGGCACCTAATCAGCATTGCCATTATAAGGATGTTTGAGGCAGGATAGGTTCAAAAGCATAAATTCATAATATCAGAGAAATAACTAATTTTTATTTAGAACTATCCCATAGGTTTCCAAGGAGCAACTGGTGGATTCAAACTACTGACCTTTTGGTTAGTAGCTGAGCTCTTAACTACTGTGCCACCGGAGCTCCTTTATTTAAATAAGCACAGTAAATTATTATTTTTTTATAACTGCCTGCTGTCTATTAGCTGTGTCCTGACTTTCTTTTTAATAGTTACACCGGAATGCCCAGGGTTTGTATTCTGAAGTGCCAAACATCAGCATTGCAAAATTAATACCAAGGAACAGAAACATAGCTGAAAATCAAATGAGTGATATAGAAGACAAAATCAAATTCAAAAGAAAAATTCAAAAATCTTATGAACTTAGAACAAAATCATATATGGAAGCAATGTTCCAATATTAGGATAATTGGTGTTTCTGAGGTAGACAATAAGACAAATAAAACAAAGAAATAATAGAAAGACATAACTTTTTTTAAAATTAATTTTTATTGTGCTTTAAGTGAAAGTTTATAAATCAGGTCAGTCTCGCATACAAAAATTTACATACACGTTCTACTCAATCCTAATTGCTCTCCCCCTAATGAGACAGCACAATCCTTCCCACCTTCTGGCCCCCTCTATCCTCTCATCTCCCCTCCAGACAGAAGATGCCAACATAGTCTCATGTGTCTACTTGATCCAAGAGGCTCATTCTTCACCAGTATCATTTTCCATCCCATATTCCAGTCCAATCCCTGCCCAAAGAGTTGGCTTTGGGAATGGTTCCTGTCTTGGGCTAACAGAAGGTCTGGGGACCGTGGCCTCCAGGGACCTTCTAGTATCAGTCAGACCATTAAGTCTGGTCTTTTTATGAGAATTTGGGGTCTGCATCCCACTGCTCTCCTGCTCCCTCAGGGGTTCTCTGTTGTGTTCCCTGTCAGGGCAGTTATCAGTTGTGGCCAGGCACCATCTAGTTCTTCTGGTCTTAGGCTGATGTAGTCTCTGGTTTATGGGATCCTTCTGTCTCTTAGGCTCATAATTACCTTTTGTCTTTGGTGTTCTTTATTATTCTTTGCTCCATGTGGGTTGAGACCAACTGATGCATCTTAGATGGCTGCTTGCTAGCGTTTAAGACCCCAGACGCCACTCTTCAAAGTGGGATGCAGAATGTTTTCTTAAAAGATTTTATTATGCCAATTGACCTAGATGTCCCCTGAAACCATGATCCCCAAACCCCAACCCCTGCTACGCTGGCAGAAAGATATAACATTTAAAAAATTTATCTAAAATAAAATGAATAACTGAATCTTCAGATTGCAAGGGCACACCATGCTCCAGTGAAGATTAATATAGAATATGTAATCCTGACTCATGTCTTAAGTTACAAAACTTTACAGATAAGAAATGTTTGAGGCATTTAAGCAAAAATTGGGTCATGTATAAGAGGTAAGATCAGATTGGTCTCAGATTTCTTCATGTCTTCAATGTCCAAAGTCAATGGAGTAAAATAAGCTTAATTCTGAGGCAAAGTGTGGCCCAAGAATATTATAGTCACCAAAGTTGTCCATTAAGCGTGGAGGCAAGAGATGGCCATTCTCAGACATGAATAAACCCAGCATTGTCAAGTCCTTCCTGGAAAAACTACTTGATGTTGAAAATTAGCCAATCGTTAAATGAATTTAGGAATGAAGAAGACTGATGAAAGGCAAGGAGGTGAACATCATTTCATTCCAATACAAAACTAAGCCTATGGAAATTATTAGAATGGGGGATAATATAAATGTGGTAAACCTTGATGGTCCAAAAATAATAATTAACAAAATATGAAATGAAAGCCAGGAGAAAACATAATTGTGGTAAATTCCTCATTTTACAATATTATCAGTCAGTAGTATTTAAAAGTAAGAATGACCATAATAATTCCAACCACTCAATTTTTTTCTTTATGATTTTTATTAATTTTGGAAGTAAGGAAATATTTATCTAAAATTAGAAATGTTTCATATTTCACTTCTGTTTTGTTGTTAAATGCAAATAGGATTAAATAATTTCTAAAACATGCACAGAATAATCTCCATTTTATAGTCATTTGTCTATCTGTTTGCATTTATACATATTGGGAATCCCTGGGTGGTACAAACATTAATGCCCTCAGTTGCTAACTGAAGGCTTGGAGATCCAAGTCCACCCAGGAGAAGGAAGGCCTGGCAGTCTACTTCCAAAAAATCAGCCATTGAAAGCCCTCTGGAGCACAGCTCTACTCTGACACACATGGGGTCGCCATGACTCAACAGCGACTGGTGGTGGTGATGCATATAGAGATGTCTTGGCTAATATTCATCCATTATTTATGAGAGCAATTTCTAGATGGTGGAATTTGAAGTCATTATTTCTTTGTTCTTTCACTTGGATTTCATAATTACACATGTATCGTTTTATAAAAACAATAAAGTAATTTTTAAATGAAAGAATGCCATCTGGTATTTTAACTAATTCACACCATTCCCTCTTCCCACAATTTTTGGTTTTGTGGATTTGCTGAATATATACACTCGGGCTGGAGAAGGTTAAATATTTTGTTAATTTGGGGAACTGAGATAACCAGCACTATTTGACATGCTGAGTGCATAACACAATGGTAGTATTCTAATCAAATATCATACCAGATGCACCCACACTCCATACGTGTAGTTTGCAAATGTTGCTGATTGTACGTTATGCATATTACGATTGCCTTTGATACCTAAAACTGTGAACTTTTGTTAGAATATGCATTATTTTGCTTCCAAACTCTTAACTCCTTGTGGTTAAAATTGTATGCAGTATATTCTGGGTTTTAAAAGGATCATTCTTTGGGCTTCCCAAATGGAGCCTGAGAAAGGGTTAAAGTCAATTTAATAAAGAATCTTTTGCAGCATGAACACAGACGTGTAGTTTTAAAATAGAGTTTGGAAAAAACCAAAGTATTTTCAGAATATTTGATAGTGGTTAATGGACGACAATGTTATGTAGTCTTTTTGAGTGCATAGACTGAAAAGCACTAGGATCTGACATAGAGCAGAAACGTGCTTAAGTTACACTGTCACCAACATACACAAATCACTCAAATGACTGTGCAATCGTGTGTGCTCTTCTAAGCAATCTTCACTGTTGGTTACTTTTCCATCTTAGTTATTATTTGACTATTTTATTCTAAGTTTTTCCTTAAAAGTGTGTTCTCTCTTTCATTTGTCTCTATTTGTAACATTTTCATTTTTTCCAGTTGTGAGTATTCAAATATGTATAATACTGAAATTATATTTAACTCTATAATCACTTAGTGAGTGCTTCAATATACTTAAGTGTGTGTTGTGCATAAGTGATACAAAGGCCAAAAAGGCACAGACCTTGTTCTTAGAGAGTTGACAATCTAGGAAGTATGATGCAGAAATAATATTTTAATTCCAATTTTTTTTGTCTCCAAAATGAAGGCTCAAAGCATTAGCAGCTCTATTTTTTAAACTGTGCGTTGGATGAAAGTTTACAGAGCAAATTATTTTCCCATCCAATTGTTTGTGCATAAAGTGTATTATGGCCTTGGTTTCATTCCCCACAATGTGTCAGCACTATCCCCACATCCTTCCACCCTGGGTTTCCCCATTTCCTTTCGTTGTGATTTTCTACCTCTTCCTGACTTCTCATCTTTGCTTTTTGGGCAGATATTGCTCTTTTGATCGCATTTAATTAATTGTCGTAAGGAGTACTCTCCTCTTAGGTGTTATTGTTTAACTTCTGGGCTTGCCTACTGTTTGGCTGGGAAGTGGTCTCCAGGAATGGCTTGAATTCCTGGTCAGCAGAGTGTCTTAGGATTATAGTCTCTGTCAGACCAGTAAATCTGGTCTTTTTTTGTGAATTTGATTTTTTGTTTCACATTTTTCTCCTGCTCTGTCCAGGACTCTCCGTTGTGATCCCTGGGAGAGTGGTTGGTAGTTGTAGCAGGGCACCATCTAGTTCTCCTGGTCTCAGGGTCATGTAGACTGTGGTTCATGTGGTGTGTTAGTCCTTTGGACTAATTTCTCCCTTGAGTCCTTGGTTTTCTTCACTCTCCTTTGGTCCAGATGGAGAGAGACCAATAGATGTATCTTAGATTATCATCACCTGAAAGCTTTTAAGACCCCAGGTGCTAGTCACCAAAGTAGGGTGTAGAATGTTGTCTTTACAAGCTATGTTGTGCCAATTAATGCAGACATCCCCTGAGTCTATAGTCCTTTGTCTTCTAGCTTAGGAACTTTGTCCCAAGAGGTGTTTTGTTATGTCTAAAGAGGTTTCCCTGACTGTACCCGCTGTGCGCTCTATATTAGCCGCACTTGAAATCATGTAGAAATATTTATCACTAACCCTGTATCTGCCAGAGGGTGTGTCCCTTATAGCTCCCCCCCACACCTTTTGGCATATTTATCTACCTATTTATGCATTTGTAGATTATTCTTTTTTAGTACTATTTTTGCAGGGTTGCCTAAGTAACTATGTTACTATAGTTTCCCTTGATTCTTGCTTTCCTCTCAATGTCCTCTCTTGCCTTGGTCATGTTGTGCCGACTTCCCCTATATTATGCATTGCCTTTCCCTTCACCAATATTAACAAGTGTTTTCTATCTAATTGGTAATTTTCCCTCCCATCACTGGTAACCATCAAAGAATGTTTTTTCTTTCTTTTTTCTCCTCTGGGTAAACCTTTTGTTGTGACTTTATAATAGTGGTCTCATACAATATTTGTCCTTTTGTGATTGACTTATTTTACTCAGCATAATGCCTTTCAAATTCAACTGTGTTGTAAGATGTTTCGCAGATTCATCTTTATTCTTTATCACTGTGTAGTCACCCGTTGTGTGTGTACGTACCACAGTTTGTTAATCCATTCATCTGTTGATGGGCATTTAGGTTGTTTCCATCTTTTTGCTATTGTGAAAATGAACATGGGTGTCCATATGTCTATTCATGTTACGGCTCTTATTTCTTTAGAGTATATACCTAGAAGAGGGATTGTTAGATCATAGGGTATTCCTATTTCTAGCTTTTCAAGGAAGTACTGTAACATTTTCCATAGTGGTTGAACAATTTTACATTCCCACCAACAGTGTATAAGAGTTCCAATCTCCCCACATCCTTGCCAACATTTGCTATTTTCCGTTTTTTTTTTTTTTTAATTGCCAGTAATGTTGGGGTGAGATGGTATCTCATGGTAGTTTTGCTTTGGATCTAATTGTTAATGATTTTGAGCATTTCTTTATGTTTGTTAGCTACCTGAATGTCTTATTTGGTGAAGTGTCTGTTCATACCTTGCCCATTTTTTAATTAGATTATTTGTCTTTTTATTGTTGATATGTTGAAGTTTTCTATAAATTTTAGATATTGGTCCCTTGTTGAATATGTCTTTGCCAATAATTTTTTCCCAGTCTGTATGTTCTTTTTTGACTCTTGTGGAGAAGTCTTTTGTTCAGCGTAAATGTTTAATTTTTAGGAGGTCCCATTTATCTAGTTCATCTTCTGTTGTGTGTTCATTTTTAGTTATGTTTGGTATTCTATTTATGCCATATATTTGGGCCCCACATTAGCAGTTTTGAAGTATAGTGAGAACGTGAGTTTTTAAGTCAGACATGAGCTTGAACTCTAGCTCTGTTACTTAGTAATGTTGAATTGAACTGCAGTTTCCTCATATTAAGACAATAATGGAGACGATGCCTCATGGGATTGCAACGTGGAATAAATGAGAGAATATTTGTAAAACAATTGTCCCATATTCTGGCACATTGTATTCCCTGGATAGTAATTAGTTTTCTTTTTCTTCACTTAACAACTCAGAATATTTGCAAGATAAGTATCAAATATATTGCCAGTATCTGTGAAAAAAATCTATATTTTCCTCTATATATTGTCTTACTACATACAAAACGTGTATCCTAATATTTAAGTCTGAATATATATTTCTAATATCTCTATCCTTATGGTTTCCCTCTCGGTTTTATATCTTTGAAGCATTATTGCCCACACTTTCTAAATTCTTCGTAATCCCCATAGTGAGAATAGGCACCCACTCCCCCGACTACTTGCAGCTGCATTTGTTCTTGCCTCTTGCTAGTCTTTCAGGAAGAGCCACCTTTCCTGCCACCTGAGGCAAGCTGCTCCAAGTGTACTTCCTCCATACTTTCATGTTCTCAGGGCACCCTCTTGTATCTCACACTATGCCCTCTCTGCTTGTAGCATTCCACGTAACATTTAAGCACCCTTCAGTCTTTCCAATCCAAAAAGACAAGACAAGATTGTCCTTCATCCTTATAGTTTCCTCTAGCTACCTTCTACTTCTTTCCTTCCCTTTACTGCCATGTTTCTCTTAACAGTATTCTACATTTCATTTCTCTACTTCAGTCATCATTCCACTGTTGTCTGATTTACCCTACCAACACTCAGTGAAAGTTGTTTTCACTGAGGGCATTTATGACATCCTGGCTCCCAAATTCAGTGCACTTTTCAGGATTTTTTTCTTATCTTTCTTGACCCCTCCACCTGTATAACTAAGAGTAGATCATTGCCTCTTTCTAAAAACATTTCCTTAGCTTCTGTATCAGTCAGGAGAGAGGTCCAATTAGGATACAGAAACTACACCAGTAATCTGAGCAGGGAAATTTTATTATAATTGTTACCTACTAACATTTGCTGATGTGGCACGACTCAAAATTAGAAGAAACAGCTGCAAACATCCATTAATAATCAGAACCTGGAATGTACGAAGTATGAATCTAGGAAAATTGGAAATCATCAAAAATGAAATGGAACACATAAATATCAATATCCTAGGCAGTAGTGACCTGAAATGGACTGGTATTGGCCATTTTGAATCGGACAGTAGTATACTCTACTATGCTGGGAATAACAACTCGAAGAGGAATGGTGTTGCATTCATCATCAAAAAGAACGTTTCAAGATCTATCCTGAAGTACAACACTGTCAGTGATAGGATAATATCCATACGCCTACAAGGAAGACCAGTTAATATGACCATTATTCAAATTTACACACCAACCACTAGGGCCAAAGATGAAGAAATAGAAGATTTTTATCAGCTGCTGCAGTTTGAAATTGATCGAACATGCAATCAAGATGCAGTGATAATTACTGGCGATTGGAATGCAAAAGTTGGAAACAAAAGGGTCAGTAGTTGGAAAATATGGCCTTGGTGATAGAAACGATGCCGGAGATCGAATGATAGAATTTTGCAAGACCAACGACTTTTTCTTTGCAAATACCTCCTTTCACCAACATAAACAGTGACTATTTTTTTTTTTTTTTTATATAAGTGGACCTTGCCAGATGGAACACACAGAAATCAAGTTGACTACATCTGTGGAAAGAGACGATGGAAAAGCTCAATACCATCAGTCAGAACAAGGCCAGGGGCCGACTGTAGAACAGACCATCAATTGCTCATATACAAATTCAAGCTGAAACTGAAGAAAATCAGAGCAAGTCCACAAGAGCCAACATATGACCTTGAATATATCCCACCTCAATTTAGAGACCATCTGAAGAATAGATTTGACGCATTGAACACTAGTGAACGAAGACCAGACGAATTGTGGAATGACATCAAGGACATCATCCACGAAGAAAGCAAGAGGTCACTGAAAAGACAGGAAAGAAAGAAAAGACCAAAATGGATGTCAGCGGAGACTCTGAAACTTGCTCCTGAGCATCGAGCAGCTAAAGCAAAAGGAAGAATTGATGAAGTAAGAGAACTGAACAGAAGACTTTAAAGGGCCTCTCGAGAAGACAAAGTAAAGTATTACAATGACATGTGCAAAGAGCTGGAGATGGAAAACCAAAAGGGAAGAACACACTCGGCATTTCTCAAGCTGAAAGAAATGAAGAAAAAACTCAGGCCCCGAGTTGCAATAGTGTAGGATTCCATGGGGAAAATATTAAAGGACACAGGAAGCATCAAAAGAAGATGGAAGGAATATACAGAGTAATTATACCAAAAAGAATTAGTCGATATTCAACTGTTTCAAGAAGTGGCATATGATCAGGAACCGATGGTACTGGAGGAAGAAGTCCAAGCAGCTCTGAAGGTGCTGGCAAAAAACAAGGTTCCAGGAATTGATGGAATATCAATTGAGTTGTTTCAACAAACAGATGCAGCACTGGAGGTGCTCACTCGTCTATGCCAAGAAATATGGAAGACAGCTTCCTGGCCAACTGACTGGAAGAGATCCATATTTATGCCTATTCCCAAGAAAGGTGATCCAACCAAATGTGGAAATTATAGAACAATATCATTAATGTCACACACAAGCAAAATTTTGCTGAAGATCATTCAAAAACGGCTGCAGCAGTATATGAACAGGGATCTGCCAGAAATTCAGGCTGGTTTGAGAAGAGGACGTGGAACCAGGGATATCATTGCTGATGTCAGATGGATCCTGGCTGAAAGCAGAGAATACCAGAAGGATGTTTACCTGTGTTTTATTGACTATGCAAAGGCATTTGACTGTGCAGATCATAACAAACTATGGATAACACTGCGAAGAATGGGAATTCCAGAACACTTAATCGTGCTCATAAGGAACCTTTACATACATCAAGAGGCAGTTGTTCAGACAGAACAAGGGGATACCGATTGGTTTAAAGTCAGGAAAGGTGTGTGTCAGGGTTGTATTTTTTACCATACCTATTTAATCTGTATGCTGAACAAATAATCTGAGAAGCTGGACTATATGAAGAAGAACGGGGCATCAGGATTGGAGGAAGGCTCCTTAACAACCTGCGTTATGCGGATGACACAACCTTGCTTGCTGAAAGTGAAGAGGACTTGAAGCACTTACTAATGAAGATCAAAGACCACACCCTTCAGTATGGATTACACCTCAAAGTAAAGAAAACAAAAATCCTCACAACTGGACCAATGAGCAACATCATGATAAATGGAGAAAAGATTGAAGTTGTCAGGGATTTCATTTTACTTGGATCCACAATCAACAGCCATGGAAGCAGCAGTCGAGAAATCAAAATATGCATTGCCTTGGGAAAATCTGCTGCAAAGGACCTCATTAAAGTGTTGAAGAGCAAGGATGTCACCCTAAAGACTAAGGTGCGCCTGATCCAAGCCATGGTATTTTCAATCACGTCATATGCATGTAAAAGCTGGACAATGAATGAGGAAGACGGAAGAAGAGTTGATGCCTTTGAATTGTGGTGTTGGTGAAGAATATTGAATATACCACGGACTGCCAAAAGAACAAACAAATCTGTCTTGGAAGAAGTGCGGCCAGAATGCTCCTTAGAGGCAAGGATGGCGGGACTGTGTCTTATGTACTTTGGACATGTTGTCAGGAGGGATCAGTCCCTGGAGAAGGACATCATGCTTGGCAGAGTACAGGGTCAGTGGAAAAGAGGAAGACCCTCAACGAGGTGGATTGACACGGTGGCTTCAACAATGAGCTCAAGCATGACAACGATTGTGAGGATGGCTCAGGACAGGGCAGTGTTTCCTTCTGTTGTGCATAGGGTCACTACGAGTGGGAACCGAGTCAACGGCACCTAACAACAACAACCTAATAACAGAGGATTGGGAAACCCTCATGGCGTAGTGGTTAAGTGCTACAGCTGCTAACTAAAGGGTCTGCAGTTCAAATCCACCAGGCGCTCCTTGGAAGGTCTATGGGGTAGTTCTACTCTGTCCTATAGGGTTGCTAAGAGTCGGAATCAACTGGACAGCACTGGGTTTTGTTTTGTTAGGAGAATTCCCCCCTTCCATGTGGGAGACACCAGATGAATTGCAATCAATGTACCTCATGCACAGCCACCGCCTGTCTGTCAGCCTTGTGTGTTGCTCTGAGGGGCTATGAGGCTGAAGTTTTCAGCAGCACTTCCAGGCTAGGATAGAAGACCTGGTGATCTACTTCTGAAAATCAGCAAAGGAAAATGCTATGGATCACAATGTTCTGATCCAAAACTGATCACGTGGATGGCATCTGACAGGGCAAAACTTCTGTTTTGCATGGTGTCTCCATAATTAATTAATCCAAAGGATTAATCACTAAGAGAACCACTATGTGGCAGGGAAGCTTACTGAGGTGCTGGAGGCTGGAGCTGGTGGGCAGGAAGTTGCCCATTAGGGTGTGGTAAAACTTGTGGGGCTTGCTGGGAGTTCACTTGGGTGCTGGCGAGATTCCCTAGGAAGCTTCCCATCGGGGTGCTTGTGGGACTCCTGCAGAGCCTCCCCATCGTCCTTTACTGACAAGACCTAACACTGCACCAGCTGGTCAATGAGAACAAAAGCAGGTAAAGAGGGTGAGTTTGGAGCCGAGAGACAATAAATTGATAACTGATGCAGCTTCCGTGGTGCCATTCTTTCTTGGTTATATGCTTACATTTTGGTGATTCCTTTTCTTGGATATTTTCACTCTGATTAAATTTTAAATATTAAGAGTTCCAGAGAATTTTTGCCTCTGCCCTCTTCTCATCTCACTGTGCACAACATAAAGAGGCAATTGAGTGTGATTAAGAGAACAGATCTTATCTCATAGGGTCACTGTTAGGAGTAAATGTTATATAAAATCTCAGAACAATGGCTAGCACACAGCTATAAGCTTTATCTTCTGCAGCTATCATTATTATTGGTGGCGCAGTGGTTAAAGCGACTGACTGCTAACTGAAAGGTCAGTGGTTCGAAACCACCAGTGGCTCTGCAGAAGAAAGATGTGGCAGTCTGCTCCGGTAGGGATTTACAGCCTTAGGAACCCTGTGAGGTTGCTATGAGTCAGAATCAACTCAATGGCAGTGGTTTTTTTTTTTGTTGTTGTTGTTATTGCTATTATTATTTCACAATTTCTCTTTGTGATTCAATTCACTCCCATGGCTTCAAGTACCACTTGTATCCTCCATTTACAGCTCTTACATCTTTTTGTGTGTGTGTGTGTGTGTGAAGTCCATAGTCATTCATCCAACTGCCTATTGGACATCTCAGCTTGCACAGCTCAAAGACCATTAAACTCAGAATGTCTAAACGTAAAATTATCTTTTCCCCCAAACCTGATCTTTTTACCATGTTCCCTATCCAGTAAAATCATTTCTTCAGTCAGTTAGTAATAAAAGCTTAGTGTTTTCCTTTCTTAGGCATCACATTAAATCAGTCAAAGTTTTCTTTCTCATTCTACCTTGTTGATGTTAGTGCTGCTGAGTCGAGCTCTGACTCGTGGTGACTCCATGTGTGTGAAGTAGAACTGCACCCCATAGGATTTTCTGGGTGCATTAGAACCACCAACATTTCAGCTAGTAGTTGAGGGCTTAATCGTTTGTCCCACCCAGGGACTCCCTACCTTCTTAATAGCACTCTAATCTCTCTCCTTCTCTGTTTCTGAGCAACCATGTGGGTCAGGTAACCATAGTCTGTCATCCTGATTATTTCAAGGGCCTTCTAACTCATTCCTCTGTAGATTTAACCTATTCCTATTGAACCTCCACCCTGTGGGTGATCTTTATAAAATGAAAATTGGATTCTCTAACTCTCCTGCTTCAAATTACTCAATGGCTCCTCATAGCCTTCAGAGTTGGTTCCAAATTCTTTTGCACCATTACATGCATATCGTTGGTCCTTAGAGAACTCTAGCCTAGCCTCATACTCCACTCTTCACCAGTCTTTCTCAGCCTTCTAACTCCACACTCCAGCCATGCTACCCATGTGCCGTATTTCTTCTTACTTTGCACATGTATTATTTCTATCTAGAACTTCTATTTCTCTTCCCATGCCTTCACTCCATTCATTACATGGTCTATGTTGGTGGTGGTGCCATCGAGTCGGTTACTACTCATAGCGACCCTATGTACAACAGAATGAAACACTGCTGAGTCCTGCGCCATCCTCACAATCGTTGTTACGTTTGAACCCACTGTTGTAGCCACTATGTCAATCCATCTTGTTGAGGGTCTTCCTCTTTTCCACTGACCCTCTACTTTACTAAACATGATGTCCTTCTCCAGAGACTGATTGCTTCTGATAACATGTCCAAAGTGTGTGAGACATAGTCTTGCCATCCTTGCTTCTAAGGAGCTTTCTTGTTGTACTTCTTCCAAGATGGATTTGTTCATCCTTTTGGCAGTCCATGGTATATTCAGAACTCTTTGCCAACACCACAACTTAAAGGCATCGAATTCTTCGGTCTTCCCTTTTCAACGTCCAGCTTTCTCATGCATATGAGGTGATTGAAAATGCCATGGCTTGGGTCAGGCACACCTTAGTGTTTATTCTGAAAACTAGATGTTTAGGGCAAAAATCCAAAGTTAGTATTAATATATATATTACTAGTGATGTTAAAATATTACTATGAATGGTAAGAAAAAGTAAGAAGCAACTCTAAAATGTCAGTAGTTTAGCAAATAAATCTTTACTTCTCACTCATGCTTGGTCCAATGTGGGCGTTCCTAGTTGGGGAGTTTTCCTGGGTTGCTTTCCTTCAAATGGTGACTTTGGGACTCAGGCCTCTTCCATTTTTTGATGTGATTATCTTTAACATATAGACCCCAAGGTCACTGTAGGAAGGAAAATGATAATGACAAGAGCAAACAGGTAATTAACCACACTCAGTTTGGAAACGACACACATCACTTCTCACATTTCATCAGCCAGAGTAGCTACATGGCCTCCCTTATGTGCAAGGTGGCTGGGAAAAAGAGTTCCTAGTTGGGCAAGTGCTTCCCAGCAGCAACTCTAAACTAGGCAATTGGAACACGGACCTTCAGTGTTAGCCAGCCACAACTTATTACATTTTTCAACTTTATATGACTTCAACAATTCTCAGTAATGATTGCATTTACTGTCCCAAAGGGTAATTAAGTGCTCTTTTGTGTCTCACCAAAGATCACCATTAACATTCACTGTTATTTGAGATGCTGATGCATTGAATGTTATAATTAGGTCCCAGGGAATGTAACAGATTGTCTAAAGGGAGGCCTTGCCCATATCCTCTCTCAACTAAAACAGCTTTCTAGTGTCTCTCTGCCTCATTGATTCACCATGTCTTTTCAAATCTCATCTGAAAACATACCCTAGCTCCTTGGATTATGCCTCTTAATTTATTTCTTCCTCTGTTCTTTATTATTTAACTTTCTATTGTTTAAATCAGGTTACATTATTATACATTGAAGATGAGATTCAAAAGAAAACTGTTATGGAATATTTAGCAATTTTTATTTCAGTTAATGTTTCCAAAGCACTTTACAGCATTAATTAGTAAGTTGTCACAACATTCGAGGGAAGTAAGTAAATTATAACTTTTTTCTTTTTTGATAAATTGCCATCTCAGTGAAGGACAAATGGAGGTATACTTTGTTTTAGACATACATCTGTGGTTAAACTCCTGCCCCTTGATCTAATACTAATGGATGTTTATAACTGTAGAAAGACTAGCTTTTACTCCTTGAGGCCCAACAATGTACCAGACACCACAGTATAAACCTTAAGTGGATTAAATCCTTCAGTCCTTACGATATCTCTGTTAGGTACTATGCCTGAAATCACCCACCTCGCACCTTAAATCACTTCATTCACGTAGGTTTAGTGCAGCACAGTCAGTACCTGGCCATTAATATGCTCTTAATAAGTTAAGAAACCCTGGACGTGTAATGGTTAAGTACTACTGCTGCTAACCAAGAGGTTGGCAGTTCGAATCCGCCAGGCGCTCCTGGAAACTATGGGGCAGTTCTACTCTGTCCTGTAGGGTCACTATGAGTCGGAATCGACGCGACAGCAGTGGGTTTAGTGGGTTTAATAAGTTATGAATGAATAAATGAAAAAAGTATGCTTTTTAAAACATTATTCTGATTCTTGTTATCAACATTCAGTCTTTTCACTATCAGCATGTCAAGTCAGCCACTTTAGCTCTAACAAAGAATTTTGACTCTGACAAACCATTTTCATTAAGCGATGAAGGTGCATTTTGATTGGAAATTCAATCATAAATGCCCAGTCATTACTCAATTTTGGACCTGTAATGTTAACATTTGTTGTAACTGTCCATTAGTTACTACAAACTTCTCTCTCAAGATCTTCTGTGTAGAAAGACCCATTTGTGATGAGTTACTCTGCAACAAAAGGACTGCTTCAGAGTAGTAATCAAATGCATTTAAAATTTGGCAAGCCAGCAGTTTAATGGGCAGCTTCCAACAGGATCGTACATAGGTTGCTTGCTTTGGGTCTCTTAAGGAAATTTTCATAGAAATCCCTGACCAATGAAACCAAGCCTGTGCAAAATTTTGCAGTGTCTTGTTGGCACCACCTTTCTCCCTATCCTTTTCCCCTGTTAATTGTCCATCCCATTTAGAGAGTACTTCCTCCGATCTCATTCACTCTTTCTGTCCTGTTCACCTAGGGAGTGACTGAATAAAGAACTTCAGGCCAAGTAAGGCGCCTTGCAATTATACCATGCCCCTCTGAGAAGCTCAGGGGACTTCCTACACTCACAAACCCATCCTGAAGAGCCCTTCCCTATACTTCCTTGCTTTGTTTTTTACCACCTGCCTCTGCTTGTTTCTAGCTAAGTTTAATCTTCTACATGGTACAGAACCAACACACAAAGCCTTACAATAGATGAGGGGCATTATATAAGGTGTTAGTACAAATGCAAGGGCAAGAACACATATGCAAACTTCTGTAAACACTAAAAGAAAAAAAAATTGCAAAGAAAGCAGACCACATAACATTAAACAATATGACAGTACTGAGAGCAAACATTTCAGTGAGATCAATAAAAGTAATGATTTGACTCAGTTACTAAAAGAAAATAGATTTTCATATTGGCTAACAAAGCTAACCCAACTCTACTGCCCATCCAAGACACACAATTAAAAGAAACTAACTCAAAAAGTTTAAATTAAAAGGATGAGCAAAGAGATAATAGGCAAATGGAACTAAAAAAAAAAAACTGGGGTAACATTTTGATATTAGACATGGTAAAACTCAGGCCAAGAAACCATTAACCAAGACAGAGAAATTCACTTTATGAAGTTCAAACCAATAACTCGCAACAACTCACACAAGAGCAACATTTATAAATCAGGCACTACAGGAGAGGAAAGGAGACATAGGGACAAACCAATAATAGGAGATTTTAACACTTCTCTCAGAATCAGACAAATCAAATGGACAAAAATTAATAAAAATATAGAAAGCCCAAACTGCAAAAACAATAAATAACCTTATAGATAGCTATTAAATTATTTTCTCAATATTAAAGAATATGTCTTTTCCAGTGCACTTGGATCATCTATAAAAATTGGACATAGACTAAAACACAAGGAAAACATCAATAAATTCCAGAAAGCAGACATAATGCAAACAGTGTTCTTTTACCATAATTCAATAAATTAGAAGTTTATAAGAAAGTACATATTTTTAAAGAAAATTTCATCCCTGTAAGAATTAAAAACCATTAAACAATTATTGGGCCAAAACAAACAAACAAAAAAAGTCCCTGTTGCTATTGAGTTGATTCTGACTCATAGTGACCCTACAGGACAGAATAGAACTGTGCCATAGAGTTTCCAAGGAGCTGGTAGATTTTAACTGCCAACCTTTTGGTTAGCAGCCTAGCTTTTAACCACTGTGCCACCAGGGCTCTGCTCTTGTGTCAAAGCAGAACATAAATTGAAATTGCAGAATTTCTAGAAAATAATGGTAAAGAATAGATGATATAAAAATTGATGGGAAACAGTTAAAACAGTGTTTGAAGAAAATTCATAGCGTTTAATATTTATATCAATACAAGATAAAAAAGAAGTAAATGAATTTAAAAGTTAAATTTGCTCAACAATGCAAAACAAAAGGAAGATGAAAGAAATAATAAAGATAGAAGCAGAAATATACACATTAGAAAATAAAAAAAAATAGAGAAAAAAACCAATCCAACAAACAAACTGGCTTTTTGAAAAAAAAGAATGAAACAAAATATCCAACTAACCTAATTTAATAAAGGATAGGCACAAGTGAAATAAAATATGACAAAAGGGAAAATTATTCAGTGAAAAAGAAAATTAAAAAAATATATATAATTGAACAACTATATAACAATAAAGAATGTTGAAAACTTAGATGAAATGACGATCTTTTAGGAACATATGTGTCATGGATTGAATTGTGTCCCCCCAAAATATGTGTCAATCTGGCTAGGCCATGATTCCCAGTATTGTGTGGTTGTCTACCATTTTGTCATCTGATGCGATTGTCCTATGTGTTGTAAATCCTACCTCTATGATGTTAATGAGGCAGAATCAGAGATAGTTATGTTAATGAGGTAAGACTTAATCTACAAGATTAAATTTTGTCTTAAATCAATCTCTTTTGAGGTATAAAAGAGAGAGGCCAGAAGAGAGACATGGGGACCTCATACCCACAAAAGCCAGGAGAATAGCATGTCCTTTGGACCTAGGGCCCCTGAACTAGAAGCTCCTTGACCAGAGAAGATTGATGACAAGGACATTCCCCCCAGAGCTGACAGAAAGAGAAAGCCTTCTACAGGAGCTGCCACCCTGAATTCAGCTTCTAGCCTACTGGACTGTGAGAGAATAAATTTCTCTTTGTTAAAGCCATCTACTTGTGGTATTTCTGTTATAGCAGCACTAGATAATTAAGATAATATAAATAAACCAACTCAAGTACATAAAGTTAACATATATTGGTTAGAAACACAATAAAAAATATTGTGTTTAGTATAGGCAAAATATAAAGAAAATTGACAAAACATATTCCTTCACAAAAAAGACTAGGACTACTATTTGGTTTTATAATGAATTCCACCAACGTTTTAAAGATTAGATAATCTCGGTTTTTCTTAAATTGTTCCAGATAATAGAAAAAGAAAAAAAAAATTCCAAACTTTTGTAATGTGAATATAATATTCATACCAAACCCTGATTAAGATTGTACAAAAATAAGCCAATAGACAGACCAAACTTATTATTATTGATATAAAAAATCTTTAGCAGAAAATGATATACATCAGCACATTAAAAAAAAACATATATTATTAAGTGGAATTTATTGAAAAAAATGTGAAGATGTTCAATGTAATCATCCCCATGAATACAGAAGAGACATTCAACAAAACTGAACATCCATTCCTGATTTTTAGAAATTCAATAAAATAGGAATTGATGGATACTTCGTTAATATGAAATATATGTTCCTCAATATGAAAGACAGATTCTTACTAAATGAGGTATTAATTCCCACCAAAGTCCCACTAAATTCCCACTGAATTTAGAGACCCTATCGAGAATGGATCTGAAGCATTGAACACTAATGACACCAGACAGGTTGTGGGATAACATCAGAACATCATATGTGAAGAAAACAAAATGTTATTAAAAAGACAGGAAAGAGAGAAAAGACCAAATGAATGTCAGAAGAGATGCTGCTATTTGCTGTTGCACATAGCAAGAGGAAAAAATGTTAAAGTAAAAGAGCTGAACAGAAGGTTTCAAAAGGTGGCCCAAGAAGACAAAGTCAAGTATTATAAATGAAATGTGCAAAGACCTGGAGTTAGAAGACCAAAAGGGAAGAACACTCTCAGCATTTCTCAAACTAAAAGAACTGAAGGAGAAATTCAAGTATTCAGTTGCAATATTAAAGGATTCTATTGGTAAAATATTGAACGATGCAGGAAGCATCAAAAGAGGATGGGAAAAATAGTCACTTTACAAAAAAGAATTGGATGTTCAACCATTTCAGGAGGTAGCATATGATCAAGAGCCAATGGTATTGAAGGAAGAAGTCAAAGCTGCTCTGAAGACATTGGAGAAAAGCAAGCCTTCAGGAATTGATGGAATACCAATTGAGATGTTTCAACAAGCGGATGCCACTCAGGAAGCGCTCACTTTTGTACAGGTACCTGACCAACTGACTGGAAGAGACCCACATTTGTGCCCATTCCAAAGAAAGCTGATCCAACAGAGTGGGGGAAATTATGGAACAGTGTCATTAATATCACACACAAGTAAGATTTTGCTGATGGTGATTCAAACACAATTACAGCAGTACATTGACAGGCAGCTGCCAGAAATTCAAGCCAGATTCAGGAGAGGTCATGGAATGATGCCAGACGGATCTTGGCTGAAAGCAGAGAATATTAGAAAGATGTTTACCTGTGTTTTTGACTATGCAAAGTCATTCAACTGTGTGGATAGTACCAAATTATGGACTATGGTAAGAAGAAAGGGAATTCCAGAAATTTAATTGTGCTCATGAGGAACCTGTACATAGACCTGTACATAGACGTTCATTCGAACAGAACAAGGGGACACTGTGTGGTTTAAAGTCAGGAAAGGTGTACTTCAGGGTTGTATCCTTTCACCATACTTACTCAATCTGTATGCTGAGAAAATAATCTCAGAAGATGGACCATATGAAGAGGAATGAGGCATCAGGATTGGAGGAAGACTCATTAATAACCTGCATTATGCAGATGACACAATCTTCTTGCTGAAAGCGAAGAGGACTTGAAGCACTTACTGATGAAGATCAAAGACTACAGTCTTCAGTATGGATTACACCTCAATATAAAGTAAACAAAAACCCTCACAACTGGATCAATAAGCAACACCATGATAGAGTAAAGATTGAAGTTGTCAAGGATTTCATTTTACTTGGATCCACAATGAAAGCCCATAGAAGCAGCAGTCAAAAAATCATTGGGCAAAAAAAAAAAAAAAAACCTCTTTAAGGTGTTAAAAAGCAAAGATGTCACTTTGGGAACTAAGGTGCTCCTGACCTAAGCCATGGTATTTTCAATCACCTCATACACGTGCAAAAGCTGAAGAATGAATAAAGAAGACCAAAGAAGAGTTGATGACTTTGAATTATGGTGTTCATGAAGAGTATTGAATATATCATAGATTGCCAGAAAAATGAACAAATCTGTCTTGGAAGAAGTACAGTCAGAACGCTCCTTAGAAGCAAGGATGGTGAGACTTACATATTTTGGACATGTTATCAGGAGACACCAATCCGTGGAGAAGGATTTTAAGGACACACGCACACACACACAAAAGTCAAAAAATCTTAAACTGTATTAAGCAGTCTAATTACCTATTATTACTCTGAAATCATTTCATACATACTTCAAAGTAGTACTAATAAGTAATTGTGTTTATGTTGTTAGGAACCAAAAGTTTCAATTAAGAGAAAAGAGATAAAAGTTGTAAATTAAAATAATTTAGACAAAAACTTATTAACTTTTTGTTGGGTATATCAATATAAATTCATTTTCCCCCAAAATATGTATTTCCTAGCTTTGTTTACTTAAAAGGCCTACTGACCATATTGTGGTCTTTAAATATGATTTCCCACAAAAGTAACCGCATACCTTGGGGCATGGCTGGTTACAGGTCTAGGGCAGGAAATATAAAAGATGAAATTAAGAACTATTAATAATCACGGAAAGTCGGAGAAATTGTCACTGCCAAGAGGAGCCTAAGAAGACATTGCAACTAAATGCAATGTGGTATTCTGGATGGGATCCTGGAATAGAGGTAATACCTTAGGTAAAAACTAAGGAAATATGACTGGTATGGACTTTGCTTAATAATAATGTGTTAATATTGGCTCTTTAATTGGGCAGAAGTACCAGACTAATGTAAGATGTTGATAATAGAGGAAGCTGGGTGTGGGATGTATGAGCACTCTGTTCTAGCTTTGCAATTTTTCTGTAAATCTAAAATAATTCTATGTCAAAGGACATAGGCACTACCATGAAAGGGCTCCCAGTAGCCAAGGATGGGACAATCTGAGCATCAAAAAATGCAAATGACTGACACACATTGAACGTACAAAAACCTGCAAGTTCATGATGCTACAAAATCAAGAAACCTCACTGAAAACTATTTGAAATAACTGGTGCCAGATTCTTACTCTGAAAATTTGCAACTAAAAGAAGAGATTTTAGAGACTAGTCACGTAGCCCTAGATGATACGGAGCTAATCACTTCATTGATTAATCTTAACATCACTAAAAAGAGGACGATCAGCTGTTGTTTGACTTATATGATGCCACATGAAGCCTCTACACTAACACCTATGAAGCATTGGTATAAAAAAAGGTTAAACCCAAGTCTGATCAAGCCTCTAGTGCTAACTTTTATTCACAGGAACTGTGGAGATGGAGGAGTCAGCTAAATGACATCACAAGGAAGAAGATAACCAGATCTAGAGAGTGGGCATAGTCTTTAGAATAGTTGGCCTGGCTTCTGCCACAAGTCAGTTGCAAGAAAGAAGAGCAGGACTTCCTAGGTTAAAAAAGACCTACAAGATACGAGCTTCAAATGTAGCCTGTGGGACTTGTTTAGATACTGATTCGAAACAACCAGCTGTAAAAAGACATTTCTTTTAGTCAATTGGAGAAATTTGATCATGGTTGGGATATTATATGGGACCAAGGATTTTGTTAGATGTGAAATGTTATTGTGGATTTGTAAGAAAATAGTTTTTAGAGATTCATGATGAATGATGTAGTGGCTATATGATGTCAGATATTTGTGTTAAAAACACTTTAGCAAAGAAAATGAGTTAAAACAGGAAAAGGGATAAATGTAGCAAAAGTTGCAAAAGATGGATCATTGTTGACCCTGTGATGGGTCTATGTGTTATTCTCTCCATTTTTATGTATTTTTGAAAACTTTCAAAATAAAATTAAATGTAGGAACTACTTCTATAAAATTGTCCTGGAAATGACACCAAGTGTAGAAACCACAAAGGAAAATTTAAAGATATAAGAATTTAAGCATTGTATATTAAAAAAAACATAAAGTTCAAAAACAAGTGTTTTTGGAGAAAACTACTTACAACATGTGTTTAGGCGAGGCTAATATTCTTAATATAATAAAATCTTTTAAAAAACAGGGAAAATGGGAATAGAAGAAATGGGCAAATCCATGCTCCAGTATGTAAAAAAAAAATAAGAATTGCCAAATATAGTAAAGATAGTTTTTTTCCTTTACCTGTAAGGAAGGTAATGTCTAAGAAGTTTGTTAACATTCTCTGAAGTAAGGGGGTGGGAAAATGGCAAGTGTGCATTACTGGTGGGAATAAGTCGTTACAACTTTTACAAATTATGTATTTAATTTTTAGATGGGTATACTTCTTGACTCAGCAATTCCACCTCTAGGAGTTAATGTTACGTCAATAACTCGAGAGGTGTACAAAGGTGTTTCGTAGGACGTTCTCTGAAATATTGCTAACAAAAATGAAATCTCAAAACATCCTCAATGACTGGAGCCCTGGTGGTGCAGCGATTAGGAGCTTGGAAATAGCTATATAAGTTTTTATGCATCCACACAATGCAATATCATGAAGACATTAAAATTGTTTACGTAGGTCTATATTTATTGACAGAAATGTTACAAGAGAGTTGGAATGGAAGTGAAGGAGCCAGTCTTCTCTGTGATTCTCAGATACATATTAATAAATTGCCATTCATGATTATTACCTTAGGATAATTTTCTGGAGTGAGACCCTTGGGAAAATGCGTAAAAATTCTCAGTATTTTCATCCATATCTCCAAACTGACTTCCAGAAGATGTGTATCAATTTGTAGTCCTCTGAGGGACCATCTTCTGAACACTTGCCAACTCCTAGAATTACAGCTTTAAAATTTCTGTGGCAATGTGAGGGACGACAAATAGCATCTTGTTATTATTTTAATGTGCATTGCCTTGATGATTAGTATTCTGTACTTTTTTTTTCATATGCTTACAGAGTGATTGTTATCTTGTGACGTGATTTTTCATTCATTTGCTCGTTTCTTGTATTGGTGCTTTCATTTTTCTAATTTGTGTCTGAGAAGCTTTTAGTACCTTAATTCTTCTCCCATCATCTTTGTTTCCCTGAATTTGTCTTATTTTCATTTTGTTCACAGTAGACTTTTGACATAAGTTTTAGTTTTCATGTGATCAAATTTTATCAATATCTTTTTTTTAATGGTTTCTGTCTTTGGCACAGGACTTAGAAAGGCCTTCTCCACACCATGATTGCATATTTTATGGTTTTCCTTTTTACATTCCAATCTGTAATCCATATGGAATTTATTTCAGCATTGTGTAGTATATGAACTACTCTAATTTGTCTTACAAATGGTTAGTAATTTACTGCAATGCCATTTAGTGAATAAGAAATCTCTTTCTCAGTGATTGGAAGCTCCAGCTTTATCAGAAAATGTTATTTTTAGTGTACCGTTAAAATGTTGATAACTTTAAAAATGTATGTTCTCCTTCTCACCTAGTAATGCAGCTTCCTACCTCAACTTTTAGTTCCATAAATTTTCTTAACATCAAACTAAATTAAGTACTTTAGATGGAAAAAAGGGTATTTATATTTTGGGATGTTGTGTAAAGACTGAAAAAAATTGTATAATTAGTACTATTTTGTAACACACACACACACACCCACCACTGTGAAGGAAACACATGGAAGACATAACTCGGATAGAATTATAGAGCTGCCGAAAATTCAGACCCATTTTAGTTTAAATGCTACTTTGTATTTTGGTAAAGGTTTCCTTTTTTTTGAAAGTTATTTGTATTATATTCCCTTGGAAGTAACTTATAATATTATGTTTTCTTTCCTTTAGTTATGAAGCATGTACATTTGATCCCTAAATTTGGCCCATGGGAGGCGTAGTGGTTAAGTGCTATGGCTGCTAACCAAGAGGTCGGCAGGTCGAGTCCGCCAGACGCTCCTTGGAAACTCTATCGGGCAGTTCCACTCTGTCCTACAGGGTCGCTATGAGTCGGAATCGTGTTGGCGGCAGTGGGTTTTTTTTTTTTTTTGTATCCTAGAAAGGAGAGAATGTATGGACAATTTTAGAAAGGCAGATGGGTAGCATGGAGCCCTGGTGACACAGTGGTTAAGAGCTCAGCTGCTAACCAAAAGTTGGGAGTTCGAATCTACCAATTTCTCCTTGGAAACCCTATGGGGCAGTTTTACTCTGTCCTATAGGGTCTCCATGAGTCAGAATCCACTGGACAGCAATGGATTTGGTTTTTGGTTTTTTAATGGAGAGGTTGGAAAATCCTCCAAAGGGAAATGGTGAATAAAGATTTAAGGGAATACAGAATCACGTAGTAACGTCACTTCTCCATGGTTTCATATTTTGGCCCAGAATAGAACTATGTCCGGCCTTGGGAAGTTCTGCTTTGAGGTGTCAGAGGGCGTTCTATTTTCCTGCTATAAAAATAATAATATTATATTATCCTGCTGTACATGAGCTTAGTTGTCACCCCCACCCCCATCCTGTGCTGCCCCTGACTCTTTCACTTCAGAAAGTTAGCAAGACAATGATTCCTTCCACAGCGCTGAGCCCAGTGTTGGCTCTGGGGATGCTTTCTCAGCTGAAACTAAATGATACTTTATGTGTGTTCCCTAAATAGAGAGATTAGAAAGTTATAAAAAAGTGGTAGGGAACCACATGAAATATGTGATAAAGTCAGTCATTCTGTAACTGATTTTATTACTTAAGTTCAAACATTTTTTTTTCTTACTAGTCTTTGTCAACTGTAAATTAAGATAGAAGAAGTTGGACAAGGGGCAAGCGGAGCAGTGTGGAATGCTTCAGGGATCACGTCTTTAAGGATTATTAAACACAATTTGTTTTTGTCAGATTCCAATTTATCTGTATCTTAGCAAATCCAGGGAACGTGCCTTCTGACATCTTGAACATCCTTATTAATTATTCATACTTGAGGCTCTGTACTTGCTTGACCTTAAGGAATATGCACGGTTTACCTCATTGAGAACAGGGCAAAATACCCAGCCCATTCAGAATGAACAGAGTTGACCCTTCTGGTTTCAGACATATTAAATACCTGGTACCCCACCATCACCAACCCCAAAGCCTTCCTCTGGAGGAAAATTAATAATAATAAGTGGGAATGGGCTGACGGGATAATATGAATGTCTAGGGAACTAAAGACATAAAGGTTTTAAAGTTCAGTGTTAAAAGTACCAAAGAATTTTACTGTCAGAAATAAGCACTGTACTTGCCTGAGTTCCACAGTTATGTTTTCTTTATTTTTTATTGTGCTTTAAGTGCAAGTTTACAATTCAAGTCAGTTTCTCATACAAAAACTTATACACACATTGTTATGTGACGCTAGTTGCTCTCCCTGTAATGTGACAGCATACTCCTCCTCTCTACTCTATATTTCTTGGGTCCATTCAAACAGCTCCTGTCCCCCCTGCCTTCTCATCTCACATCCGAACAGGAGCTGTCCACTTACTCTCATGTGTCTACTTGAGCTAAGAAGCACACTCCTCACCAATATCGTTTTATGTCTTATAGTACAGTCTAATCTTTGTCTGAAGAGTTAGCTTTGGGAATGGTTTGTTTTGAGCTAACAGAGAGTCTGGGGGCCATGTCTTCTAGGGTCCCTCCACTCTCAGTCAGACCATTAAGTCTGGTCTTTTTACTAGAATTTCAGTTTTGCACCCCATTTTTCTTTTGCTCCATCAAGGACTCTCTGTTCTGTTCCTTGTCAGAGTGGTCATTGGTGGTAGCTGGGCACCATCTAGTTCTTCTGGCCTCAGGCTGATGGAGTCTCTGGTTTATGTGGCCCTTTCTGTCTCTTGGGCTCATGTTTTCCTTATGTCTTTGGTGTTTTTCATTCTCCTTGCCCCAGGTGGGTTGGGACCAATTGATGCATCTTAGATGCCGCTTGCTAGCTTTTAAGGCGCCAGATGCTACTCACCAAAGTGGGATGCAGAATACTTTCTTAACAAATTGCATTATGCCAATTGACCTAGATGTCCCCTGAAACCATGATTTCCAGACCCCTGCCTCTACCACTCTGGTAATGCTTTTCTGCTCTTTTGAAAGTTATTTGTATTTGGTTGTATTCAGGAAGCTTCTTAGCTTTTGGTTTAGTACAGTTGTGTTGACTTCCCCAGTATTGTGTGCTGTCTTTCCCTTCACCTAAAATAATTCTTGTCTACTATCTAGTTAGTGAATACCCCTCCCCCTTTCTCCCCACACTCAGAACCATAAAAGAATGTTTTCTTCTGTCTTTAAACCTTCTCTTGAGTTCTTATAATAGTGGTCTCATACAATGTTTGTCCTTATGCAACTGACCAATTTCACTCAGCATAATGCCTTCCAGATTCATCCATGTTATGAGCTGTTTCAAGCATTCATCATTGTTCTATATTGTTGTGTAATATTCCATTGTGTGAATATGCCATAATTTGTTTATCCATTCTTCCATAGATGGGCACCTTGGTTGTTTCCATCTTTTTGCTATTGTAAATAGTGCTGCAGTGAACATGGGTGTGCACATATCTGTTTGTATGATGGCTCTTATTTCTCTAGGATATATTCCAAGGAGTGGGATTGCTGGATTGTGTGGTAGTTCTATTTCTAGCTTTTTATGGAAGCTCCAAGTCGATTTCCAAAGTGGTTGTACCATTTTACGTTCCCACCAGCAGTGTATAAGTGTTCCAGTCTCTCCACAACTTCTCCAACATTTATTATTGTTTTTGTTTTTGGATTAATGCTTGCCTTGTTGGGGTGAGATGGTCTCTCATTGTAGATTTGATTTGCATTTCTCTAGTGGCTCGTGATCATAAGCATTTCCTCATGTATCTGATAGCCACCAGAATGTCTTCTTTGGTGAAGCACCTGTTAATATCCTTTGCCCATTTTTTTTTTTTAATTCAGTTATTCGTAGTTTTGTTGTTGAGGTTTCTCAGTATCTTGTAGATTTTAGAGATTAGACGCTGATTGGATTTGTCTTAGCCAAATTTTTTTTCCCAGTCTATAGGTTGTCTTTTTACTCTTTTTGTGAAGTCTTTGGAGGAGTATAAGTGTTTGATTTTTAGGAGCGCCCAGTTATCTAGTTTCTCTTCTGGTGTTTGTGCATTGTTAGTTATGTTTTGTATTCTGTTTATGCAGTGTATTAGAGCTCCTAGTGTTGTCCCTAATTTTCTTTCCATGATCTTTATCGTTTTAGATTTTATATTAAAGTATTTGATCCATTTTGAGTTAGTTTTTGTGCATGGTGTAAGGTGTAGGTCTTGTTTCATTTTTTTTGCAGATGGACAGCCAGTTACCCCAGCACTGTTTGTTAAAGAGACTGTCTTTTCCCCATTTAACCGACTTTAGGCCTTTGTGAAATATCAGCTGCTCATAGGTGGATGAATTTACCTCTGGATTCTCAGTTCTGTTCCACTGGTCTATGTATCTGTTGTTGTACTAGTACCATGCTGTTTTCACTACTGTGGCATTAAAATATGTTCTAAAATTAGGTAGTGTGAGGCCTCTCGCTTTGTTCTTCTTTTTCAGTAATTCTTTACTTATCCAGGGCCTCTTCCCTTTCAATATGAAGTTGATTTGTTTCTCCATCTTGTTAAAAAAAAAATGCATTTGGAATTTGGATCTGGACTGCACTGTATCTGTAGATCGCTTTGGGTAGAATTGACATTTTCACAATGTTGAGTCTTCTTATCCATGAGCATGGTATGTTTTTCCACTTATGTAGGTCTCTTTTGGTTTCTTGCAATAATACTTCACCATGACCAAGTGGGATTCATACCAGGTGTGCAGGGATGTTCAACATTATAAAAGCAATCAATGTAATCTACCACGTAAATAAAATAAAAAGACAAGAACCACATGATCCTATCAATTGATACAGAAAAGGCATTTGACAAAGTCCAACACCCATTCATGATAAAAACTCTCAGCAAAAGAGCAATAGAAGGGAAATTCTGCAACATAATAAAGGGCATTTATACAAAGCCAACAGTCAACATCATCCTAAATGGAAAGAGTCTGAAAGGATTGCCCTTGAGGCTGGGAACCAGACAAGGATGGCCTTTATTACTACTCTTACTCAACATTGTGCTGGAGATCCTAGCCAGAGCAGTTAGGCTAGAAAAAGAAATAAAGGGCATCCAAATTGCTAAGGAAGAAGTAAAAGTCTCTCTATCTGCAGATGATATGATCTTATACACATAAAACCCTAAAGAATCCACAAGAAAACTACTGGAATTAATAGAAGATCCCAGCAGAGTGTCAGGATACAAGAAAAACATACAAAAATCAGTTGCATTCCTCTACACCAACAAAGAGAACGTTGAAGAGAAAATCACCAAATGCTTTGTCTGTGTGCTCCTTGGCTTGTTCTGCGTTGTGCCTGATCTCCTTCCTGATCTCTTGAAGCGTTCTGTATATTAATCTTTTGTATTCTTCCTCTGGTAATTCCAGGAAGTTCTCTTCATTGGGAAAATTTCTTGATTGTTTTGGGAGCTTACCTAAGCCATCAAGGTCTGCTTCTTTATGTGATTTGATATTAACTGTTGTCTCTGAGGCATCAATAAGTTATGTATTTATTTTTTTGTTTGTTTATTGTGTCTTAGCTTCTCATTTTTTTTGTTGTTTTGATACGCTTAAAAAGGCTGCTCGTGTGAGCTAGTTTGGTTATTGGCACCTTTGAAGCTCTAATGTCCTGTCACCAGATGGTTAAATCTGTTATTAGGTATGTGAGCACAGGAGTCCATTCCCTTTTCTTGTATGGATTCAGCTCAGGGGTCCAGGTAGTTAGTCACCAAGTGTGTGATGTAGGCTCTCACCTAACATACTAGACAGGCAGGAGTGATTGGTGTAGGCACAGATATCTGGCTGCAGTAGGGGGTCACACGCTGAGCAAGGCAGGGGCTGACAGCCACCCCCGAGTGTCTGTAAGGAAAGCGTGGCCCTTTTCCCTAGAGCATGTAAGTGGGTGGGTTTTGCACCCATAATATGGGCACCCAATGCTGTTGGCTGTAAGGACTGGGAAGCACCACTTATTCTTGGACTCCTCTGACCTGTGGAGGGGAGGTGAAGCCACCAGTCCTCAGGCCCCTGATGTGTGTAGGTGAGTAGTCTGCTTAATAGGCAGAGTGGTGTCAAATGTCATGAACATGCATCTCCACAATATAGTTGAAACAGTTGATGTTAGACTTCAGGTATATACCCTGTTGTACTGTGCTAATGAGGGCCTACGCTGTTGAAATGGGCCCACGCAGGTCTATGCAGAGGTGAAAAACATTCAAAGTTCGTGGACTCCTTATGCCTGTGCCTAAGCAAAGGAGCTGTTTCTGCCCTGAGTTTCCGGCTTAGGGGAGCCAGCAGATTATTTTTTCCTTTTTTGTTTATTTGTTCCCTCTCCAAGGCTGGGAGAATGGCTCAGAGCACATGATGGGACCTACTTATGGCCCAGAGGTTGTGGCAACCTCTGAAGCCAGACTGGACCCAGTGTAGAGTGGGAAGGGGGCAGGTAAGTGGGAGAGAGGATTTTCCCAAAGTGGTGTTGTCTGATCTGTGCAGTAGGTCAGATTCCTGTTCTTATCTTTTGCTGATTGAGCACCACTTTTTGCTGATGCTGGAGGTGTGAGTAGATTCTCCACTGCTCAGTCTCTCCCAATGTGGAAAACATATCCCGAAAGCCACTGCTTACCTCACTGCTGGTACCAGCAGATCCCAGTCTGCAGGGTACCAGTTCTACCATGTCGGGTCTGGCAACTTCTCACTGCTTCTGAGCCATCTCTTCCTCCCCATGACTCTATCTGATTCCTCAACTTTGCCTTTGATGTTCAGGACTCCTAGACTGTCATACATAATCGATTCACTTGTTTTTTAAGGTCTTTGTTGTAAGAGGGACCACAGGAAGCGTCTGACTACTTTGCCATCTTGGCCCTGACTCCCGCCTATGGTTATGTGTTTTTAAATCCCTGATTATTTCTAAGAATTTTTCTGATGTAAAAAAAGAAAGAAAGAAAATGTAACTTCCTTCGTGGTCTGTAACTGATGTCATCTTGACCAGAGCCCTTCTTCACTCTGATGGAGTAAACTTAAATTTTCTAGGAAAATACAGCTCAGTCTCCTTGGGTTCCCAGTTTCTCCCAGTACATGCTTAATCAATTCAAATTTCCACTGTCTGTCAGGAATGTTTCCCCTCTCTTAAAGATCCTCTTCCACACACACACACCCCTTCCTAAGTTGGTTAGTATCTGTGTGCAGGAAAAAGCAAAGATAACTTCCTTGGGGGTGGGGTGGGACCAGGTGGCCCTGGCTTGTGAACTGTTTTCTCAGCAATTGATAGGCTCCTTTGATTTTGCCCCCATTCAGATATCCAGTGGGTATTGGGTCTGGTGGCTGCTGAGATCTGCTCTGGTTCTGATCTTTCTGCTGGCAGTCCCTGAAAACAGCTGTGGTCCTTGCCACAGCTCAGTCCTCAAGGTCCAGTAAGATTTGACCTTCTTGCTCCAAGGATCTTCTGGTCCCCCACTCTCTCAGCATTCTCTGCACCACCACTCATACATGTGCTCCCTGCCCTCCTTCTCTGCTCATGCAAGATCTTCAGGGTCCCCTATGTATGTGCAGTCCATGAAGAACCAGGGCATTACTGCTCTCACCTCTCTCTCTCTCTCCACCAATATTGAGTGTTAGGGATTGAATTGTGTCTCCCAAAATAAGTGTTGAAATCCTAACCCCTGTGCCTGTGAATATGACCCTTTTGGATATAGGGGTTTTTCTTATGTTAAGGAAGTTATACCAGTGTAGAGCAAACCTTAATCTAATCACTTCTGAGTTATAAAAAGAGCAGGATAGACACACACAGCAAGAAGAGGAAGACAGGCAACAGAGATAGATGCATCTATTGCATCTTGTTGGCAGTTACTAGAAACTAAAATAAAAAAGAAAGGATTTCTCCCTAGAACCACACCCTGAATTTGAACTTCTAGCCTCCAAAACAATGAAAAAATAAATTTCTGTTTTTTAAAGTCACTCACTTGGGGCATATCTGTTATAGTAGCACTAGGTAGCTAAGAGGAAACCCTGGTGGTATAGTGGTTAAGTGCTACGGCTGGTAACCAAAAGGTTGGCAGTTCAAATCCACCAGACGCTTCTTGGAAACTCTACGGGGCAGTTCTACTCTGTTCTATAGGGTCGCTGTGGGTCAGAATTGACTCGACGGCAGTGGGTTTGCGTTTTTTTTTTAGGTAGCTAAGATAGTATACTATGTCACATGAGCCATACTGAGTCTAAGACTGAACTGAATGTTTCTTTGAGAGGCTTTCAACTTAGCCTCTTAAAGAACTGGGGCACTAGCTTTGATGTTCTTAGATTCCTCCCTGCCCATCTTTTCCATCCCCACCTTGAGGTTACACCTCTTCTTCCCATTTGGTGAGGGTGAGAAGTAAGGATGCTGGAATCTAATCTCTTGTTTTTCTTTTTCTCTCTACCTCATTCTTGAGGTACCATAAATCCTCAGAATACTGCTGCTGCTGATGATAGCTGCTTACACTGATACAGCTTTCACCATGTATCAGGTGCTGTTCTATTAATTAACTCATTCAATCTTCACAATAACCCTGTGAGACAGGTTCTATTATAACTCTTTGTATCAGTCAGGGTTCTCTTGAGAGACAGAACCAATACTGTATTTTTCTGTTTCTATCTTGTCTATCTACAAATATATTGTTGCTATTAGCTGCCATTGGGTAGAGCCCCCAACTCCTGGCGACCCCATATACAATGGTATTGGACCAAAATCCACAGGATTTTCATTGTCAGATTCTTGGAATTAGATTGTCAGGTCTTTCTTCCTAGTTTGTTTCAGTGTGGAAGGTCTGTTGAAACCTTCTTAATATCATAGCAGCTCACAAGCCTCCACTGATGGATGGATGGTAGCTGTGCTTGAGGTGCATTGGCCAGGCATCAAACCTGGGTCTCCTACATGGATGTCAAGAATCCTACCACTGAACCACCACTGTCCCCACATATGCATATATAGAAAGAGGTTTATTTTAAGGAATTGGTTCATGAAATTGTGGAGGTTGGCAAGTTTGAAATTTTGTAGGGCAGGCCGGAAGGTTTGAAACTCAGGCAGAAATTGATGCTGCAGCCTTGAGTTAGAATTTCTTCTTTCAGAAACCTCAGTTTTTGTTTTAAGGCCCTCAACTGATTGGAGACCCACCCACAATATAGAGGGTAACCTTCTTTACTTAAAGTCAACCGATTATAGATTTTAAACACATCTACAAAATACCTTCACAGGAGCACCTTTTAAGAGCTTGTTAAAGTTTACAAATATTAATTGTAACAGAGTATGGTAAGCGCTGACAGCTGGTCAAAGTGCGTTAATAAGGTGAAGGTAAGGAGTGGCAAGTATTAAGATGTTCTGTCTCCCTGGATTTGCTTCTACGGAGATGATGAAAACCCCAGACTTCCTAGTACCCTAAGGTGGAGCCCTCACCCCTGTATTTGGGAGGAGAAAAACCTTTCACTGCCTGTGTATGCTCACACTCTGTGCCCTTCTGTCTTCCCTCACAACTCTGCACTTTGTCATGGCGTGTCCCCAAGAAGACATCTTGGACACTATCTGCAAAGGACCATTTATGTCCTCTGAGCTCCAGTAGTGCTCTGTACATACCTTGTTTTCAACACAAGGGCGTAAAATTATTTATGGTTTTTCTTCCCCAACTAGACTGGGTGGCAAGGGCTGATTCTGCTTCCTTTTGAAACCATTCATCACAGAAAATTTCTGGGCACAGACTGGTGCTCAATAAATATTTGTTAAATGAATGATTGGAACAACCACAGTGATCATATTACGTTTCCTTTATAAAGTAGATTCTCTGATGCTATTCTTTGCTCTTCATATTCCACATTTGCTGCTAACATCGCTCCCCTCCCCTCTCAGCATATGCTCTCTGCCAGGGGTCACCTTCCTCCTTAAAGAGAAAATTACAGAATGTTATGCATTATATTTTGTCCCCCCAAAATATGTGTTGAAATCCTAATCCCTATACATGTGGATTTCTACTACTTATCTGTCAGTTTTGTCATACTGTGATGGCTTACATTTTACTGTGATGCTGAAAACTATGCCACCAGTATTTTAAATACCAGCAGGGTCAACCACAGTGGACGGGTTTCAGTGCAGTTTCCAGGCTAAGACAGGCCAGGAAGAAGGACCTGGCAGTCTATGCCTAAAAAAGCTGGCCAGTGAAAACCTTGCAAATAGCAGCAGAACATTGCCTGATATAGTGTTAGAAGATGAGCCCTTCACATTGGAAGGCACTCCAAATACGACTGGGGGAAAGATGTTCCCTCAAAGTAGAGTCAACCTTAATGATGTGGATGGAGTCAAACTTTCAAGACCTTCATTTGCTGATGTAGCATGATTCAAAATGAGAAGAAAAAGCTACAAACATCCATTAATAACGGGAATGTAGAATGTTCAAATCTAGGAAAATTGAAAAAATGAAATGGAATACTTGAATATTCATATCCTAGGCATTAGTGAACTGAAATGGACTGGTATTGGCCATTTTGAATTAGATAATCATATGGCCTACTATGCCAGGAATGGCAAACTGAAGAGGAAGAGTGTCGCCGTCATTGTAAAAAATAACATTTCAAGATCTATCCTGAAGTACAATGATGTCAGTGATAGGAAAATAACCATATGCCTACAAGGAAGACAAGTTAACATGACTTTTATTCAAATTTACACACCAACCACTAAGGCCGAAGTTATAGGTCAATATCATTAATACCACACACAACTAAAATTTTGCTAAAGAAAATATAAAAATAGGTGCAGCAGTAAAATGACAGAGAACTGTCAGGAATTCAAACCGGGTTCTGAAGAGGATGTTGAACGAAGGATATCATCACTGACATTAGATGGATCTTGGCTGAAAGTAGAGTCAGAAAGATGTTTATCTGTGTTTTACTGACTACGCAAAGGCATTCAACAGTGTGGATCATAACAAATTACAAATAACATTGCGAAGAATGGAATTTCAGAATATTTATGCTCATGTGGAATGTGTATACACACCTGCCGTTGTTGTTAGGTGCTGTCGAGTTGGTTCCAACTCATAGCGACCCTATGCACAACAGAAGGAAACACTGCCCAGTCCTGTGCCATCCTTACAATCCTTGTTATGCTTGAGATCATTGTTGCAGCCACTGTGTCAATCCACCTTGTTGAGGGTCTTCCTCTTTTCTGCTGACCCTCTACTTTGCCAAGCTTGATGTCCTTCTCCAGACAACATGTCCAAAGTATGTAAGACACAGTCGTGCCATCCATGCTTCTAAGGAACATTCTGGTTGTACTTCTTCCAAGACAGATTTGTTCGTTCTTTTGGCAGTCCATGGTATATTCAATATTCTTCACCAACAGCACAATTCAAAGGCGTCAATTCTTCTTCAATCTTCCTTATTCATTGTCCAGCTTTCACATGCATATGATGAGATTGAAAATACCATGGCTTAGGTCAGGTGCACTTTAGTCTTCAAGGTGACATCTTTGCTTTTCAACACTTCAAAGAGATCCTTTGCAGCAGATTTGCCTAATGCAATGCATCATTTGATTTCTTAACTGCTGCTTCCATGGCTGTTGATTGTGGATCCAAATAAAATGAAATCCTTGACAACCTCAATCTTTTCTCCATTTATCATGATGTTGCTCATTGGTCCAGTTGTGAAGATTTTTGTTTTCTTTATGTTGAGGTGCAATCCATACTGAAGGCTGTGGTCTTTGATCTTTATTAGTAAGTGCCTCAAGTGGTTTTTAATCTTCATCAGTGAGTACTTCAAGTTCACTTTCAGCAAGCAAGGTTCTGTCATCTGCATAATGCAGGTTGTTAATGAGTCTTCCTCCAATCCTGATGCCCCATTCTTCTTCATATAGTCCAGCATCTCAGATTATTTGCTCAGCATGCAAATCGAATAGGTATTGTGAAAGGATACAACCCTGACGCACACCTTTCTTGACTTTAAACCAATCAGTATCCCCTTGTTCTGTCCAAACAACTGTCTCTTGATCTATGTAAAGGTTCCTCATGAGCACAATTAAGTGTCCTGGAATTCCCATTCTTCTCAGTGTTATCCATAATTTGTTATGATCCACACAGTCGAATGCCTTTGCGTAGTCAATAAAACACAGGTAAACATCCTTCTGGTATTCTCTGCTTTCAGCCAGGATCCATCTGACATCAGCAGTGATATCCCTACAGGACACCTAGAGACAGTCATTAAACAGAACAAGCAGATACAGCATGGCTTCAAATCAAGAAACGTGTATGTCAGGTTGTATCCTTTCACCATATTTATTCAATCTGACCGTTGAGCAAATAGTCTGAAAAACTGGACTATATGAATAAGAATGAAGCCTCAGGATTGGAGGAAGACTCATTAACAACCTGTGATATGCAGATGACACAACCTTGCTTGCTGAAAGTGAACTTGAAGAACTCACTGATGAAGATTAAAGACCACAGCCTTCAGTATGGATTATACCTCAACATAAAGAAAACAAAAGTCTTTACGACTAGACCAACAAGCAACATCGTGATAAATGGGAAAAATATTGTAGTAGTCAAGGATTTCATTTTACTTGGATCAGCAATCAATGCCTACGGAAGCAGCAGTCAATAAATCAAACAGCTTATTGCATTGGGCAAATCTGCTGCAAAAGACATCTTTAAAGTTTAAAAAGCAAAGATGTCATTTGAGGACTTAAGTGCACCTGACCCAAACCATGGTATTTTCAATCCCCTGATATGCATGCAAAAGGAAGACCAAACAAGAATTGATGCATGTTTCATAGATTATGTATAAATATTGAAGAATATTGAATATACCGTGGACTGCCAGAAGAACAAACAAACCTGTCTTGGAAGAAGTACAGCCAGAATGCTCCTTAGAAATGAGGATGGCAAGACTTTGTCTTATGTACTTTGAACATGTCAGGAGGGGCCAATCCCTGGAGAAGGCCGTCATACTTGGTAAAGTAGAGGTTCAGCGAAAAAGAGGAAGACACTCAATGCAATGGACTGACACAGTGGCTACAACAATGGCCTCAAACAGCAACAGTTGTGAGGATGGCAAAGGACCAGGCTGTGTTTTGTTCTGTTGTGCATAGGATCATTATGAGTTGGAACCAACAGGAGGGCACCTAACAACATACCTGTGGATTTGATGTAATGTGATCTCTGTTCATAATGCAATCTAATGTTATGTTAATGAGGCCATACCAGTGTAAGATGTACCCTAAACCAAATCACTTCTGAGTTATAAAAGGAGCAGATGGACGTAGGAACAAATAAGCACAAATTGGGAGTGGGGTGGGATAGATTGCCAAGGAACTTATGAATGCTGGGGCTACAGAAGCTGAGACAAGGATCTTTCCCCAGAGCTAATAGAGGCAGAGCCCTCCTCTATAGCCAGTCCTCCTGTACTTCCAGCCTCCTAAACTGTGAGAAAATAAATTTTTCTTTCTGTAAGCCACCCACTTGTGGTGTTTCTGTTAGGGCAGCACCAAACTAAGATATGTAACAAGTGAGGACTGGGTTTTTATCTGATTCATTACCGGGAGCTATATTTCCCTGCAACTTGGATTTCATCTAGCCCTAATAATTATTTCTCCCAGATGATTAGGAGGTATAAAAAAATTCCTTGTACCAGTTTTCTTTGAATTTGTTTTTAACCACCTTCAGTCTTTATAACTTCAGTGTCCTTTGTGTTTTTCAAACACCTGTCAATCTACAACTACCTGTTTAATTTTGCAGAAACCCTCGTGGCGTAGTGGTTAAGTGCTACGGTTGCTAACCAAAGGGTCAGCAGTTCGAATCTGCCAGGCGCTCGTTGGAAACTCTATGGGGCACTTCTACTCTGTCCTAGAGGGTTGCTATGAGTCAGAATCGACTTAACGGCACTGGGTTTGTTTTTTTTTTTTTTTCTTTTTTGGTTTAATTTTTTTAATGGTTTTCCCCTAAATAGTGGGTGTGGTGTTATAACAAAATAAGAGAGGACGGGAGTTTCAAAATGATTGATGGCTACAATAGTATCTACATCATCAGAATCTGCTAAACATGCCTGCAATTCGTCATTACTAGCAATATTGTGTTTCATTCAATCTAAGACATCATTGATTGCAAGATCTACTATTATTTCATAACACTGAAGAAGAAAAATTGCCTCCAATTAAGCTGTGATATAATGCTTCCTTATCACTTAGAATATTTTATATTCAGATTTATATCTAAATCTTATCTTTTATCATATACCACTCTAAGTACAAACATAAAAAAGAAAATGTAACCAAAATGAATTGGCTAAATTATCCCTAAAACTTCATCACACTATATTGTTGTGTTGTTAGGTGCTGTTGAGTCAGTTCCTATTCATAGTGACCCTAAGCACAGTGGAAGGAAACACTGCCTGGTCCTGCACCATCCTCACAATGGTTGTCATGCTTGAGACCATTGTTGCAGCCACTGTGTCAGTCCATCTCATTGTGGGCCTCTTTTTTGCTGAATCTCTACTTTACCAAGCATGATGTCCTTCTCCAGAGACTGGTCCCTCCTAATAACATGTGCAAAATACATAAGACAAAGTCTCACCATCCTCACTTCAAGGAGCATTCTTGCTGTACTTCATCCAAGACAGATTTTTTCATTCTTCCAACAGTCCATGGTATGTTCAATATTCTTCCCCAGCACCATAATTCAAAAACATCAATTCTTCTTTATCTTCCTATTCATTGTTCTGCTTTCACAGGCATATGAGGTGATGAAAATACGATGGCTTGGTTCAGGTGCACTTTAGTTCTCAAAGTGACATTTTCTTTTTAACGCTTTAAAGAGGTCTTTTGCAGCCGATTTGCCCAATTCAATATGCTCTTTGATTTCTTGACTGCTGCTTCCACAGGCATTGATCATGAGTCTAAATAAAACGAATTCTTGAAAACATTATAAACAAAAAAACCAGTTGACGTCTAGTCGGAAGACTCATAGTGACCCTATAGCACAGAGTATAACTGCCCCACAGGGATTCCAAGGAGAAGCTGGTGGATTCGAACTGCTGACTTTTGGGTTAGCAGCCAAACGCTTAACCACTGCACCACCAAGGCCCCTGAAAACATTAGATATAGACCAAATATTCTGAATCAATTCATCAACTCAAAGTCATGGATGAATGTTGACAATGTAGCAGTTTAAAGAGACCTCTGCCATTGCCTCTGGGATTTTTCCAAAGCCACTGACTCATCTTCTGTAAGTTTCTGGGAGCAAAGAGGGAGTGGCAGCTACGTTGTGACTGCGGAGTGACTAACAGCCATTGAAAGACATAAAGGTATTTCAGAGCTTTGTCAGTGTGCAAAAGTGCTCTTTATAAAAATGATGCATTTTTCCAATGAATTTACATTTTTGTAATTTTATAAATAATTAATAACATTACAGGAAGTTTGAAGACAGTGAAAAGGAAAAAAAGTGTATTTTTCTGTACTTCTTAAAGTCTTAATGTAAACATTTTTTTTTTTAAAAAAATGTTTACAAAACATAGATGTAATAATTGATTACACTAACCTTCTCATCTACCACGTGTCTGTCAGTTTGTCATACTGTGGGGGTTTGCTTGTTGCTGTGATGCTGGAAGCTTTGCCACCGTTATTCAAATACCAGCAGGGTCATCCATGGTAGACAAGTTTCAGCTGAGCTTTCAGACTGTGGCAGATTAAGAAGAAAGACCAGGCAGTCTACTCCTGAAAAGATTTAGTCAGTGAAAACCTTACGAATAACAGCAGAACATTGTCTGATATAGTCCCAGATGATGAGCTCCTCAGGTTGGAAGGAGCTCAAAAGATGACTGGGGAAGAGCTGCCTGCTCAAAGTAGAGTTGACCTTAATGAGGTGGATGGAGTCAAGCTTTCAGGACCTTCATTTGCTGGTGTGGCACGACTCAAAATGAGAAGAAACAGTTGCAAACAGCCATTAATAATCGGAACATGGAATGTAAGAAGTATGAATCTAGGAAAATTGGAAGTCATCAAAAATAAAATGGAATGCATAAACGTTGATATCCTAGGCATTAGTGAACTGAAATGGACTGGTATTGGCTATTTTGAATTGAACAGTCATAGGGTCTACTCTACTGGGAATGACAACTTGAAGAAGAATGGTGTTGCATTCATCATCAAAAAGAACATTCCAAGATCTATACTGAAGTACAGCACTGTCAGTGATAGGATAATATCAATATACATACAAGGAAGGCCAGTTAATATGACTATTATTCAAATTTACTCAGCAACCGCTAATACCAAAGATGAAGAAATTGAAGATTTTTACCAACATCTGCAGTCTGAAATTGATTGAGCATGCAATCAGGATGCATTGATAATTACTGGAGATTGGAATGCGAAAGCTGGGAACAAAGAAGAAGAATTGGTAGTTGGAAAATATGGCCTTGTTGATAGAAATGACACCAGAGACTGCATGATAGAATTTTGCCAGACCAAAAACTTCTTCACTGCAAATACCTTTTTTTCACCAACATAAATGGTGACTATACAAGTGGACCTCGTCAGGATATACAGGAGTCATATCGACTACATCTGTGGGAAGAGATGATGAAAAGGCTCAATATCATCAGTCAGAACAAGACCAGGAGCTGACTGCAAACAGACCATCAATTGCTTATATGCAAGTTCAAGGTGAAACTGAAGAAAATTAGAATAAGTCAACAAGAACCAAAGTACAACCTTGAGTATATCCTACCTGAATTTAGAGACCATCTCAAGAAGAGGTTGCCACGCTGAACACTAATGACCGAAGACCAGACAAGCTGTGGAATGACATCAAGGACATCATACATGAAGAAAGCAAGAGGTCATTAAAAAGACAGGAAAGAAAGAAAAGACCAAAATGGATGTCAGAAGAGACTCTGAAACTTGCTCTTTAAGGTTGAGTAGCTAAAGCAAAAGGAAGAAACGATGAAGTAAAAGATTTGAACTGAAGGTTTCAAAGGCCGGCTCGAGAAAACAAAGTATTATAATGACATGTGCAAAGAGCTGGAGATGGAAAACCAAAAGGGAAGAACACGCACGACATTTCTCAAGCTGGAAGAACTGAAGGAAAAAATTGAGCCTCGAGTTGCAATATTGAAGGATTCGACGGGGAAAATATTAAACGACCCAAGAAGCGTCAAAAGAAGATGGATGGAATACACAGAGTCGCTAAACCAAAAAGAATTGGTTGACATTTAACCATTTCAGGAGGTACAATATAAGCAGGAACTAAAGGTAGTGAAGGAAGAAGTTCAAGCTTCACTGAAGGCATTGGTGAAAAACAAGGCTCCAGGAATTGACAGGATACCAGTTGAGATGTTTCAACAAATGGATGTGACATTATAAGCACTCAGTTGTCTTTGCCAGGAAATTTGAGAGACAGCTACCTGGTCAATAAACTGGAAAAGATCTATATTTATGCCTACTCCCAAGAAAGGTGATCCCATGGAATGCAGAAACCATCAAACAATATCATTAATATCACAGGTAAGTAAAATTTTGCTGAAGATATTCAAAAGTGGCTGCAGTAGTATATCAGCAGGCAACTGTCAGAAATTCAAACCAGATTCAGAAGAGGACTTGGAACCATTGCTGATGTCAGATGGATCCTGGCTGAAAGCAGAGAATACCAAAAGGATGTTTAACTGTGTTTTATTGACTTGCACAGGCATTCGACTGTGTGGATCATAACAAATTATGGATAACATTGAGAAGGATGCGAATTCCAGAACACTTAATTGTGCTCATGAGGAATCTGTACCTCAATCAGGAGGCAGTTGTTGGAACAGAACAATAGGATACTGCGTGGTTTAAAATCAGGAAAGGTGTGCATCAGGGTTGTATCCTCTCACCATACCTATTCAATCTGTATGCTGAGCAAATAATCTGAGCACCTGGACTATGTGAAGAAGAACGGGGTATCAGGATTGGAGGAAGACTTATTAACACCATGCATTATGCAGATAACACAACCTTGCTTGCTGAAAGTGAAGAGGACTTGAAGCACTTGCTGATAAAGATCAAAGATTTCAGCCTTCACTATGGATTACACCTCAACATAAAGAAATAAAAAATCCTCACAACTGAACCAATAATCAGTGTTATGATAAACACAGAAAATATTACAGTTGTCAAGGATTTCATTGTACTTGAGTCCACAATTAACACCTATGGAAGCAGCAGTCAAGAAATTAAAAGACACATTACACTGGGCAAATCTGCTGCAGAAGACCTCTTTAAAGTGTTGAAAAGCAAAGACGTCACCTTGAAGACTAAGGTGCGCCTGACCCAAGCCATGGTGTTTTCAGTCACCTCCCAGGCATGTGAAAGCTGGATGATGAATACGGAAGACTGAAGAAGAATTGACACCTTTGAACTGTGGTGTTGGCAAAGAATATTGAATATATCATGGACTGCCAAATCTGTCTTGGAGGAAGTACAACCAGAATACTCCTTGGAAGCAAGGATGGCGAGACCTTGTCTGGCATACTTCAGACAATTTGTCAGGAGGGATCGGTCCCTGGAGAAGGACATCATGCTTGCTAAAGAGGAGGGTTAGCAAAAGAGAGGAGGACCCTCGATGAAATGGATTGGCTCAGTGGCTGCAACAATGGGCTTAAGCATAGCAGCAATTGTGAGGATGGCGCAGGACCGGGCAGTGTTTCGTTCTGTTGTACATAGGGTTGCTATGAGTTGGAACTGACTCGATGATACCTAACAACAACAACAATCTTCTCATGTATGTAAAATTACGTACTAGTAGTTCTTATTATTTTCAGGTTACTAAAAGAGGAAGACCCTCAACAAGGTGGATTGACACAGTGGCTGCAACAATGAGCTCAAGCATAACAATGATTGTAAGGATGGCGCAGGACTGGGCAGTGTTTCATTCTGTTGTGCATAGGGTAGCTATGAGTCGGAACCGACTCGATGGCACCTGACAACAACAACAACAACAACAGTGTGTTTATAATCATCATTTAAAAATTTACTGAAGAGATTCTGAAATGAGATTCAGTCTTTTTCATCCAATGTACCGAAAAGTATTCATGCCTTTTACTTCATGGGCTTTTTTTCCCCTCGGTAAGCTTTTAGAGGAGGCTTGGTGGTACAATGGTCAAGCACTGGACTGTTAACTGAAAGATTTACAGTTTGAACTGACCATTTGCTCCATGGAAGAAAAGACCTAGGAATCTGTTCCCCTACAGATTCAAACCAAAACCAAACCCCTTGCCATTTACTCATAGCAACCATATAGGACGGAGTAGAACTGCCCCATGGGGTTCCCAAGGCTGCAATCTTTACTGAAGCAGACTGCCACATCTTTCTCCTGATAAGCAGTTTGTGGGGTCTAACACTGATCTCTCGATTAGCAGCCCAGCGCTTAACCACTGTGCCACCAGGGCTCCTCCCATACAGATTACAGCCTGGGATACCCCATGGGGTCACTATGAGTCCTACTTGACTCCACGGCACCCAACAACAACAACAAGCTTTAAGTAGCTTATTATCCCTGGCCTAAGTTAGCATTATTTATGGATTTTTAAATCATTCTTTTCCAAATTGGTTGGAAATTGATCCTCTTTTCCTATGCCACTTTTCTTTCTGAATCATCTCAGTTGTATATTTATTTTTTCAAAATCCAGTAGTCTCAGTAATTAATTTTAAAAACTTCTATTAGCCAAAAGTAATACATAATAAATGCAATGATTTTCATTGTGTAGATGAAGCAACTGTTGGAGTGGTTAAATGTTTGGATTTTCAACTCTTTGCTTCAGTGTCACATAGATTGTGCCAGGCATCACACTGGGGTGTGTGACGATTCCTTCTGTTATGCACAGGCCCCATAGTTCCTTTTTTTTTGCTTGCATAAAAAGGAATATTGTCTCAGTCTATGTGACTAGGGTTTGAAATCCTTGACCATTCTTCAAAATAAAGATTATTTGATTTTTAAAAGGTCATTAAACCATTCAGATTTTATTCATTGTTGTTAGCTGCCATCAAGTCGATTCCGACTCACGACTACCTCATGTGTACAGAGTAGACCTGCTCCTTAGGGTTTTCGAGGCTGCGACCTTTCAGAAGTAGGTCACAAGGCCTGTCTTCCAATGTACCTCTGGGTGGGTTCAAACCACCAACTTTTCTGCCAGTAGTCAAGTGCTTAGTTTTCTGCAATACCCAGATTCCTTCTAAAGATATGAAATGAAGCAGTTGGTAACATTCATTTTAGGATCACTGTGTTAATACTTACCTAAAATACTTTCTTACAGTTACTTTGGATATATTGTTGTTCAATATTTAGGCAATAAAAATAAATAAATAAATAAAAATACCAAGAAAACAAGCCCGTTGTTGTGGAGTCGACTTCTACTAATGGTGGCTCCGTGTGTGTCACAGCAGAACTGTATTCTGCAGGGTTTTCAAGGCTGTGACCTTTTGGAAACAGATCACCAAGCATTTCCCCTGAGGCACCTTTGGGTTGGTTTGAACTGCCAAACTTCCTGTTAGTAGTCAATCACTTATGCATTTGTACCACCCAGGGACTGCCCAATATTCAGGCAACAGGATGAATAAATTCCAAGAGTACAGGTTTTGATTTTTCAAAAGAGTTTTTACTGTAGTTTGAATAAATAAGCCAAACAGAAAGTTATACTGTGAAATATATTTGGTTTCTCAGAAGGCTAATCTTATTGGTATTTATAGTTTTTTGTGTTTTTCATCTAGCAATTTCAGTAGTTTTGACTTCTCTTCACTCTGGGAATCCTGTCCAGCCCAGGATAAGAGAGTCAAAGATAAGGATCAGAAGACATGGAGCCATATTTCCAGAGCTCCTGGCTTGCCACCCAGAAGAGACCAGAAGTAGATAAGCTCTGTGGGGGCAGCAGTGACTTCTGGGAATCTTCATTGTCAAGGCTGACCACTGAGAACCAATAAGTAAAAAACAAGCAACAAACAAAAACTGAAAAAGTCATTGTGATAGCCAGTAGTGTGGCAAAATAATATTTTTGAAACATTAATTAGCGTCACTGCATCAATCTCTCCTCTTTTCCCCTTCCTCCCACTTGACCAGCTGTGCTATTCATTGTTTCAGGGAAGGGATATGGGAAGGTACTAAGCAAATGATCTCTGGTCTTTTCCTGGCCTTTCCATCAACTTCCCCAATGTCCTGGGTGTTTTCATCAGCTGAGAGGCAAAAAATGCTGACAAGCAGGTTGAGTAGTCTAGGGCTCTATCACCACCCCAAACTAGAAGAAGATGCTGGGGTTGGGGAGAAGGAAAGACAAAGAGAAAACAATGAGAGTGGCCATATTGATGGGTCCTGGACAGAACAGCACTGCTCTTAGACTCCAGGACAAAGGCTTAGAGGTTGAGTTTCCCAGAAGCAGATCCTAAGCTGAAGATTCCTGGGAGGGTCATTTATTAAGAAAGGGCTTCCAGAAGATAGAAGTGGCCAGTAGGAAATGAGGGAACTAGACAGGAACGGAGAGAAAGCCCTGCAACAGTGTGGTCTCAGGCTGAATCACATACAGCCCTGATTCTGCAGAGGAGTCTGGAGAATAAGCTATGCCTCTGAGTTGTCCCAGCCTGAGCAAAGGGGCCAGCCTTGGAACAAGAGCTTCTCTCTGCAAAAGCGAACTTCTAGGGACAAAGCAGCCTCAATTGTCTCAGGACAGCCACCAGAAGGGCAATAGGTAGAGGCTGTTGGGAACAAAGGCACTTGGGAAGGAAGAGAACTTGAAAGTTTGCATTAAAATAGTAAAAAGGGATTCAAGTAGTTTTAGACAGAGCACTGAAGTTGTCTGCTACATTCAGGGAACAAGAAATAAAATATTTTAGGAATGAATGTATTACATAGTATAGATATAGCACTGTACCATTTCAAATCTCTCCTGCCATATTATCATTTTTTATCCTCATTACAATCCTAAAAGATACAGGGGCACATGTTAGGATACCCATTTTAGGTATGTAAAATTGACATGCACCAAAAACATGGTGCAACTAGGTCATCTAGGCGCTAACCCAGCCAGCTGGCTTTCCCTATGCAGTGCCGCCTCCCTCTTCTTTCCCTAATCTTATTACACAGGTCCAGAGTCCAGGAAGCTTTAGAGTAGAGGCTAAGCTGTGGTTCCCTTCAGAAGTTCTTGGGTCTCATCTGAGACCCACTGAGTCAGCATCTCTAATGGGTAGACCGAGGGGATTCTATTTTTAACAAGTTTCTCAGAGGGCTCCTGTGTAACTAAGGAAGCACGGTGATGCAGTCCTGGCTTGAGGGACACTGCGTGAGAGCATAGTTTGGAGTTTTAGACAGGACTGAATTTGGGTCCCGGTTTTACCATTTGTCATCTATGTGACTTTTGGTAAGTCATTTAAGGTCTCTAAACCTCACTTTCGTCAACTGCAAAACTGGGTACTTCTAGTACTCACCTCAGAGAGAGAGATGTGTTGAGAATTCAGTGAGATGATATTGGTAAAGTGCTAAGCCCAGGACCGAGGAAGTAAATGCCCAGTAAACATTATCTATTATTATTTTGTTATTATTAACCCTCAGTTCTCTTCGGGTTACTCAAACCCAGATTATCTTTCCTCTAAAGTGACGTTTTTACCCCTATGCCATGCTGAATGTCAGCGTGGACTACTTCTCAGAGCTCAGAAATGATTCAGCAGAGTGAAACTTTTGGTTAATGTTGTTTACTGGAGTGGGATTTGAGCTGTAGCAATTTAGACACATAGCTGGCAGATGGTGGATGGCCTTGGGAGGCTATAGCATTCACTTAAAACACAGGGCTTGTAGTATCTCTTCACCAGCCATTTAAAAAAAAGAGTCTCGCTTAAAATTTCACAGAAGCAAATGAGCCTGTAGTTAAAATCCTGCTGAAATAACCACTAGTTTAGTATGTATTTACAGCCCACAAAGCCAGCAGGTAAAATCCCAGGTGTACATCATCTTAAAAGCAAATTCAACAGTTCCCTTGGAGTTCCTGTTTTCTGGGCATCTAGAAGGAGGCATTTGCTAGAGCCAGCTTCCACCCAGCCCCCAGGCCCATGACAGAAATAAAAAGAGAAGAGAATTTTTCTCTCTAATTTGTAAAGCAAACAAGGGAGATAAAAAGAGCAGGAGGAAGCCAGATGCTGGGACGGCACCCAAATAGAACAGTTTTCAATAGGTGAGAAGTGGCAACATGGACAGAGCCGGAATAAGGGTGGTCTCCGGGCTTTCAGACCTTTCAGTGAGTACATAAATGGCAGGAAGATCCAAGTGATGATTGAGGGAAACTGACGGCAGGATTGAGATGAAAAATAATCGCTCATCTTTGCGCAGACTGAACACAAGAGCAAAGCCTGCTGACAAGGCTCTCCTGACGATCAAAATGCAGGCAGCAGATAGTCCCAGAGCGCAGGACGCACCTTGGAGGTGATTCCGTGCAGCCCTCTCATTTTGCACATGCCCAGAGCAGTTAAGGGGGTTGCCTTTGCCTGACCTGCAAGGCTTAGTGGGCACTGAAGCCTACATCCTCAGGTTTCACCTGGTTCCCTTCCCAACGCGCTAGCCTACCAGGGAACAGTTTCCGGTTGCTGTGGAGACAGTTCTGACTCCTGGTGACCCCACGTGTATCAGAGTAGAACTGTGATCCGTAAGATTTTTCAGTGGCTGATTTTTTGGAAGTAGATCGCTGGGCCTTCTTCTGAGACACCGCTGGGTGGACTGGAACTGCCAACATTTTGGTTAGCAGCCAAGCCTGTTAACCATTTGTACTACTCAGGGACTCCCAACGAAATGTAAGCACTCAGTAACAGTAGGATGTAGGGAGGGCAGAACTAAGAAAGAGAGCTCACCTTTCCCGTCAGTTTGCTATGTGCTAGGAGCTGTGCTGAGATTTTTGCAGCCATTATCTCAGCTAATCCTCAAAACAAAGGGTGTATAGTTATTTCCCCATTTTACAGGGGCTAGTGCTGTTGTGACACAAATACCACAAAAGTGGGTGGCTTTAAAGAACAGAAATTAATTTTCTCACTGTTCTAGAAGATAAAAATCCAAATCAGGATTTCAGCCATGTCAATTCTTTCGTTGTTGACAGTCTTGGGCTTCTGTTGGTTCTTGGCGATCCTCATGTAATGTCTGTCATATCCAGTATGTGCCCAAGTCTGTGTCTAACTTGCTATTTTTATAACTCGGAAGTAATTCGGTTTAGGACACACCCTGCATTGGTATGGCCTCATTAACGTAACAAAGAAAATCTTATTTCCACATAGGATTACATCTACAGAAAAAGAAAAGAGGGGTTAGAATTCCAGAACCTATTTTGGGGGAACACTATTCAATTCATAACGCAGGGAGAGCCACTAACTTTCCCAAGTGGCGGCTGGTAAATAGTAAATCTCATCTCTAATTCCAAGACTTCCATTTCCAGTGCCTACGAGTTGAACCTGGCAGCAAAGAAAAATCCTTCACTAAGTTAAGGAGGCCCTCCAATGTCCTGGACAGTGAAGGACAAAAAAAAGTGTATGGTCGATGCTTTTCTGGTGAATTTTGCTCGGTTTTTTAAGGGTCATACAAGACAGTGAGATGCAGGGATTGACCTTGTATGAACAGTAGGGTAAATAGGCCCGTATTTACACTAACAGTGGAGGAGATAGGAGTAGGCCCAGGTGTTTAGTGTGCTGTCATTCATTTATTTAGCCAAGATACCCTTGTCAAGTCCCTACCATGTGCCAAATGCTGTGGTCAGTGATAGGGACACTGAAAAATGAGTAAAAAGCGGTTTCTTCTCATGAGGAGCTCACCAACCATGTAACGGGGGAGAATCAGATGCATAGTCGATCACAAGGCAGCATGAAGTGTTACCACAATGCTTTGAGCAAAGTCCTTAAAGACGGCAAAAGATACACCAAGGAGGAATCGAGGAAGCTCCTAATTCATATATCTGATTTAAAAGCAATAGTAGAGAAAAAATATATATAATTAGACCTTAATAAATTCCAGGGAAATTTAATAGTTCATTTTTTCAAGTAAGTTAAAAAATAAATTTTAAGATCACTATGAGACAAAAGAGTTAAAAATAAAAGCTATTAAAAAATAATGTAAGAAAAGATGGAGAAAAAAGATATAAGGAAGCTCTTGTAACATCTTTCACAATAGTAAAAAACTGGAAATTACTGACATAACCTACAAAGGAGGAATAGTGAAATTAAGTTTTTTTTTTTAATGGTAGAATATCATGGATGCTGTAGGAGAGATTTTTGTTTTCAAGTTATCAGGCATTTATTAAATACATTGTGCTTGGCTCGTAGAACTTACCCAATTGATCTGCATTTATATTCATTGTACTGTGCTAGGCCCCCAGAAGGAAACCCTGGTGGTGTAGTGGTTAAGAGCTGTCTATGGCTGCTAACCAAAAGGTCAGCAGTTTGACTCCACCAGGCTCTTCTTGGAAACTCTATGGGGCAGTTCTACTCTGTCCTCTAGGGTCACTATGAGTTGGAATGGACTTGAGGGCAAAGGGTTTGGTTTTTTTTTTTTCAGGCACGCAGAATTCAGGCAAGGATGTTTCAGTCCTTGAACATCTTAAATATGTGCCTAACTCTCCGTTTTATGATGGTTTAGTGTCTTTTAAATCAGATAATGTTTTTATCAGAAATCTTTCCCACAGATTGTTCTTATACCTATTTTTTTTGCAAAAATATACAACATACAACAACCACTATAATGAAGACATAGGATATTTCCATCACCTCAAAATTTTTTTCTCATGCTCTTTTGCAACCTTCTTCTCCCACCCTTAGCCCCCAGCAACCACTGGTCTGATTTCTGTCCCTGTAGTTTTCCTTTTCTCCAATGTCATGTAAATGGAATCATACAGTGTGAATACATAGCTTTCTGTGCCTTTGTCTTTTTACTTAGTATAATGTGTTTGAGAGTCATCCATGTTGTTGCACATATTAGTGATTTTATCCATTTTATTGCTGGTAGTATTCCACTGTATTTATGTTTCACAATTTATCCATTCACCGTCCATTGGGCATTTGTGGTTTTTTGCTATTATGGGTAAAACTGGCAAAAACATTGAAATACATATCTTTGTGTGGATAAATATTTCATTTTTCTGTTAAATATCTAGGAGTGGGGTTGCTGGGTCATGTGATTAGTTCATTTAATTTTATTAAAAAAACAATAACTGCCAAACTGTCCCCCAAAGTAGCTATATTTTGCATTCCCACACCAACAATATATCAATCTTTCAGCTGCTTCTAATTCTTGCTAACTCTTGGTGTGTCAATCTTTTTTAATTTTAGCCATTTAAGTTCAAACATAGTATTATCTCACGGTGTCTGTGTCAGGGGTTCCCAATTACTACTCTCAGCCTCAATGATTTGCTAGAAAGACTTGTAGAACTCAGAAAAGCTGTTATACTCCTGGTTATGATTTATTACAGTGAAAGGGTACAGATTACAATCAGCAAAGGGAAAAGGTACCTGGGCGAAGTCCAGGAGAAACCAGGCATGAGTTTCCAGGTGTCCCCTCCCCAGCGGAGTTACATAGCGACACATTTAATCCTCCCAGCAATGATGTGTGGCAACGTGTGAAATGTTAACAACCAAAGAAGCTCACGTGAACCTTGGCGTCCAGAGTTTTATTGATGTCCGTGTAGGCATGCAGCTACTCAGACTCCAGCCTCCTCTACCCCCAGAGCAAAAGTAGACATTCACCATAAATCGCATTGTCAGGGTAAACTAATTTTGCTGAACCAGTACAGTATGGCCAAAGCCCTCGGGAATACAAAAACACACTTACTAGGTAGAATATTCCAAGGGCTCAGAGGTTAGCTTTCAGGAGCTGGCCAAGGGTAAGTCCTGAAGACAGACGTTTCTTTGGAATTTGCAGGGCTGTACTGGGCAGGGTGTGAACAACTCAGGCTTGCCGAGTTAACCCTTTCCTGCCTGCTCATTGTGTGTGATCTCATGAGTCAGAATCCACTCAACAGTAACGGTTTGGTTTGGGTTTGGGTTTAATGACTACTAGAAGTGCTTGGGTGGTGTATACAGTTAAGTGCTTGACTGTTAACTGAAATATTAGTGGTTCAAGTTCACCTAGACATGGCTCAGAAGAATGACCTGGTGATTTGCTTCAGAATGTTAAGCTTCTTTGGTTGTGCTTATTTGCCATTCATACATTTTCTTTGCTAAAGTGTCCAAATAGTTTGCCTTTTTTGTTTTTTTTGTTTTAGATTTGGCTGTTAGTTTTCTTTTTATTGACTTGTAAGAGTTCTTTGTATGTTCTGGATATAAATTCTTTATCAGATATAAAAATATATATATATATATATACTCTGCAAATAGTTTCTCCCATTCTGTGGCTTGTCTTTTTTTAGTTATAGGTAGTCCCCAGCTTACGGCATATTCAAGTTACGACAAACTGCGTTCTCTTTTTTGGTACATTTTATCATTAGTTACATAGACTACATACAATATTGCAGGGTGGAGTTTGCCAATGTTATTCTCACGCCAGCCCCCAAGACAAATAAAGATCAGATTTATAAATATACCGGTAATAAAAGGCAACAATAATGAAAACAAAGAAACAGAAAAAAGAGGTATTTGAGTATGATGGAGGCGCCAGAATGTCCCAGTCGTAAGTCAGGGGCTACCGGTACTTAAGAATGCTTTCAAAGCACGGAAGTTTTTCATCTGATGAAGTCCAACTTATTAATTCTTCCTTTTATGATTTGTTCTTTTTGTTTCTCATCCACGAAATCTTTTCTAACCCATGGTCATAAAGGCTTTCGCTCATGTTTTCTTTCTAGATGTTTTTATAGTTTTAACACTTTCATTTTTCAGTTAATTTTTATATATGATGCAATGTAAGAGATGAAGTTTATTTATTTTACACGTGGTTGTCCAGCTGTTTCAGCACCATTTGTTGAAAAGACTGTCTTTTTTCCGCATTAAATTACCGTGACACCTTTGTCAAAAGTCATTTGACAAATCACGTGTTGGATCTATTTCTAAATTTTGTATTCTGTTCAGTCTTATTATATGGCTGTTCTTACATCAACACCAAGTGGTTTGATTCTTGCAGCTTTTTAATAAGTCTCCGAATCAGGTAGTGGCAACTGTTCAATCTCATTTATCTTTCTCAAAATAGCTTTGTCTATTCGAGGTCCTTTGCTTTCTCATATAAGTTTTAGAATTAGCTGGTCAAGGAGAAAACCGAAATGCCAACAAAACAGAGTACAATATATTTTTGAATTTATTAATATTTTTATTGTTTTTAGTGTACAAACCTTGAATATATTCTGCTAAGATATCCCTAAATATTTCATGGTTTTAATGCTATTGGAAATGGTGTTTTGTTTTTTATTTATTTATTTTTGTTTGTTTTTTCAATTTCCAAGTGCTTATTGCCAGTATGTATAGAACTATAATTTGTTTTTCTATGCTGACCTTATTTCTTTCAACTTGTTAAACTCACTTATTAGAGCTAGTAGTTTTCATTTTATTTTATTTTTTAATAGATTCATTGGGATTGTCTCTGTAGATGATCAGGTTGTCTGTAAATAAAGACAGCTTTATTCCTTTACATCCACTCTGTATGCCTTTTATTTATTGTTTCTGCTTTTTTGACCTGGTTAGGATGTCCAGTCCAATGCTGAACAGAAGTTTTATCCTTGTCTTTCTCCTGATCATTTTAGGGAAGCATTCAGTTTTTCACCAGCAAGTATGATGTTGATGCTATTTCCCCCTCCCCCACCACAGATTACCTCTATCAGGTTGAGAAAATTCTCTTCTATTGCTACATTGCTAAAATATTTTATCATGAACGGATTTTGAATTTTGCCTTATGCTTTTTCTGAATCTATTGAGATGATTATGTAGTTTCTTGACTTTAGTCTTTTGGTATAGTGAATTGTATTAATTGATTTACAAATGTTAAACATACTTTTTATTCCCAGGATAAATCTCCCTCGATCATGCTATGTTCAATTTGCTAATATTTTGTCACAAATTTTTGTGTCTATTATCATGAGCAATATTTGTCTGAATTTTTGTTTATTTTAATATATATTTTTTGGTTTTTAAACCAGAATAATAAGTATTTCCTCCTCTTCTAGATTCTGTGAAAGTTTGAGATAATTGGTACTATTTCCTCCTTAAATGTTTGTTAGACTTCACCAGAGGAGTCATCTGGTCCTGGGGTTCTCTTTGTGGGAAACTTTTGAACTAATAATTCAATTTCTTTAATAGATATAGGGCTATTCAGGTTACCTATTTTTTCTTGAATAAGTTTGCTAATTTGTATATTTTAAGGGATTTATCAATTTCATTCAAGTTATCAGATTTATTGGCATAGTATTGCTCATGACATTCCTTATCCCTTCAATGTTTGTATGGTGTATAGTCAAGTCCTCTCTTTTAATTCAGACATTGGTAGTTTAAGTCTTCTTCCCAGGTATCTTTTCCCCTTTTCTCTCTCTCTGATTAGGCTGGCTGGAGATTTATCAATTTTACTGACTTTTGGAAAGAACTACCTTTGGAGTGCATTGACTATTTTATTTTATTTTTAGTTTTTCGTTTTATTGATATCTACACTTATCTTTACTCATAGTGACTCATAGTGACCCTATAGGGCAGGGTAGAGCTGGCTTATAGGGTTTTCAAGGAGCAGCTGGTGGATTCAAACTGCCAAACTTTTGGTTAGCAGCTGAGCTGTTAACCACTGAGAGTTGGCCTCGACTAGACAGCAAAGCATTTGGGTTTTTTTTTTGTTTGTTTGACATTTATCTTTATTATTTTCTGCTTTCTGCTTGCCATAGGTCTAATTTTTCTACTTTTTCTGGTTTCTTAAGGTGAAAGCTTAGAAAAATAAGTGCTTTCTTTTTTAATATGAATATTTAATTTCTAAATTTCCCATATTGTGCTATTTTAGCAACATCGATGTGTTGTGTTTTCCTTATATTCAATTAAAAACATTTTATAATTTTTCTTGAATTTGTGGGTTACTTACAAGAATCTTGTTTATTTTTTAAATATCTGGGGATTTCTCAGACAGCTCTGTTACAGATTTCTAGAGAATTCCATCTGGGCCAGGGAACACATTTTGTATGATTTCATTCCTTTTATGTGTATTGAAATTTATTTTTATCTTAGAACATGGTCTATTTGCATGAATGTTCCATGTTCCCCTGAAAAGACTGTGTACTCTGTTGTTTAGAATTGGATGGCATATTCTGTAAATGTCAAGTTTTAGTGTTTTTCAGGTCTCCTACATCTTTACTAATCTTCTATTTGTTCTTTTAACACTGAGAAAGGAGTTTTGAAATCTCTAATTGTAATTGCGGACTTGTCTGTTTCTCTTTTCAGTTCTATCAGCTTTTTCTGTCTGTATGGTGAAGTTCTGTCATTAGATGTTTTATTTTTATTTCTAGCATTTTCTTTTGACTTTTTATTATCATTTGTATATCACTGCTAAAATTCTCCATATGGTCATGCATGGAGTCCATGTTTTCCACTAGATCTTTGAACATACTAATCATAGTTACATGAACGCCCCTGTCTGATAGTACCAACATATGAGGCATCGCTGGGTGTGGTTTTGTTATGTACTTTATCTCTTGACAAATGGGTTTTTTTCCCTTAATTTTTTTTATGTATCTCCTAATTTTTAAAGAATGCTGGACACAGTATGAAGAAGAAGAATAGAAAGTGAGATAAATATTATTTTTACCTAGAAATGATTGTCATGGATTGAATAGTGTCCCCCACACAAAATATGTGTCAACTTGGTTAGGCCATGATTCCTAGTATTGTGTGGTTGCCCTCCATTTTGTGATTGTAATTTTATGTTGAGAGGATTAGGGTGGGATTGTAACACCACCCTTACCCAGGTCACATCCTTAATCCAGGTAAAGAGAGTTTCCCTGGGGTGTGGCCTGTATCACCTTTTATCTCTCAAGAGATAAAAGGAAAGGGAAGCAAGCAGAGAGTGGGGGGGGGGGGTGGATCTCATACCACCAAGAAAGCAGCACCAGGAGCAGAGTGCGTCCTTTGGATGTGGGGCCCCTCTGCCTGAGAAGTCCCTCCACCAGAGGAAGATTGAGGGCATAGACCTTCCTCCAGAGCCAACAGAGAGAGAAAGCCTTCCCCTGGAGCCAACGCCCTGAATTTGGACTTGTAACTACTAGACTGTGAGAAAATAAATTTCTCTTTGTTAAAGCCATCCGCTTGTGGTATTTCTATTATGGCAGCACTAGATGACTAAGACAATGATCATGCCTTTTCTTCTTTCAAGCTAACAGTATAGGGATTTGAGTCAATCCAGGCGGTACTTCCACCATCTGTCAGTTTGTTGTACTGTGGTGGCTTGCATGTTGCTATGATGCTGGAATCTATGCCACCAGTAATTCAGATTCCAGCAGGGTCACCCATGGTGGACAGGTTTCAGCGGAGCTTCTAGACTAAGACAAACTGAGAAGAAAGCCTGGCCGTCTACTTCCAAAAATTAGCCAATAAAAATCTTATGGGTCACAGCGAAATATTGTCTAGTTAGTGCTGGAGGATGAGCCCCAAGGTTGGAAGGCATTCAAAATACACAGTGATCTCATGAATGGATTCAAACCTACCAGTGATCATGAAGATAGCATAGGACCAGGAAATGTTTCCTTCTATTGTACATGGGAATGTTAAGGACAACTAACAGCAACAACAGTTGGTACTTCAGTTGGGTTTGAGTTGTTTTGTTGCTATGATTGCCTTCACTATGTGCATTCTTTCATTTCCTGCTATATTGTGCTTGGTGTGGGGCTGGTTATCATGGATTGAATTGTGTCCTCCATAAATAAGTGTCAACCTGGCTAGCCCATGATTTCCAGTATTGCATGATTGTCCACCATTTTGTCATATGATGTGATTATCTTAGGTGTTTTAAATCCTACCTCTATGATGTTAATGAGGTAGAATTACAGGCAGTTACTTTAATAAGGCAGGACTCAATCTACAAGATCAGGTTGTGTCTTAAGACAATCTCTTTTAAGACATAAAAGAAAGACGTGAGCAGAGAACAGGGGGACCTCAAACTACCAAGAAAATAGAGCCAAGAGCATGCGTCTTTTGCACCCAGGGTGTCTGTGCTGAGAAGCTCCTAGAGCAGGGGAAGATTAATGACAAAGACCTTCTCCCAGAGCCAACACAGACAGAAAGACTTCCCCTGGAGTTGGCACCCTGAATTCAGACTTGTAGCCTCCTAGGCTTTGAAAGAATAAATTTCTCTTTGTGAAAACCACCCACTTGTGGTATTTCTGTTATAGCAGCCCTAGATGACTGAGACACTGGGGTACCTGAAGGCTTTTTTCGGTATTCTTGCTCACTCTTAGCTTTTGGCAGAAACATCCCCAAACGGTGGTGTATCATTTACCTCTCTTACATTATCAAATTTTGATTGAAATTAGAACCCGAAGGTAGAAATAGTTTGGCAAAACAATCGTTCTCTTACACAGCTGTATGCAAAGTCAAATGACCTAACATTTTGGGAAAAGAATTTGTGAATATACATTCAGAAATTCATGTATTTCTATGCCTTTATACTCAGTAATTCTACTTGGGGGGGAATATGTACTAAATAAATAATCAGAAAACCAAATGGAAATTTATACACAATGATATTCTTTGCAGCCTTGTTTATAATACTGAAAAGTTGGAGAAAATCTAAATGCCCCACAATAAATGAATGGTTAAATAAATTAGGGTCCATCTACATAATTAAATATCATTTAATAATATATTTTTAAGAATTCTAAATATAATTCTAACATAATATTTAAAAAGAAGCCTTACACAAAACTGTATATATAGAACTATCTCACATAAAAATACACACACAACTCATCTTGACACAGGCTGAGAACATTCTGCTTTTATGTTTTTGCATCTGCTAAGCCTTCCACCACTTCTCTGCCTGATAAATTCTTACTTTGCCTTTAAAATTCAGCTCAAATACTATGCTTTCTGAGGAAAATTTTCTTGGGAAGAAAGCGCTCAAGAAGATTTAACCGTTCGGTTCTAAATAATGCTAAAGAATAGAACACACTGTATCCTAAACAGTTGTCAAAGATTTCATTTTACTTGGATCTGCAATCAACACCCATGGAAGCAGCAGTCAAGAAGTCAAAAGATGCATTGTGTTGGGCAAATCTGCTGCAAAAGACCTCTTTAAAGTGTTGAAAAGGAAAGATGTCACATTGAAGACTAAGGTGTGCCATAGTGTTTTCAGTTATCTCATACACATGTGAAAGCGTGACAATGAATTAAGAAGACAGAAGAAGAATTGACACCTCTGGATTGTGGTGTTGGTGAAGAATATTGAATATACCGTGGACTGCCAAAAGAATGAACAAATCTGTCTTTGAAGAAGTATAACCAGCATGCTCCTTAGAAGCGAGGATGGCGAGACTGCGACTCACACACTTTGGACATGTTATCAGGAGGGATCAGTCCCTAGAGAAGGACATCATCCTTGGTAAAGTACACGTCAATGAAAAAGAAGGAGATCTTCAACAAGATGGAGTGACACAGTGGCTGCAACAATGGGCTCAAGCATAACAACAATTGTGAGGATGGATCAGGACCAGACAGAGTTTCATTCTGTTGTACATAGGGTTGCTATGAGTTGGAACTGACTGAATGGCACCTAACAACAATAACAACTCCTCCATCAGCAAATTGCTCTTTGCAACCTTTACCATTCCTTAGCATTGGCACTTGTTGTGGACTGAATTATGTCCCTCCAAAATATGTGTTGAAATTCTAACCCCTGTACCTGTAAATATGACCCTGTTTTTTTTTTGGAAATAGGGTAGCCCTGGTGGTATAGGGTTAAGAACTCGGCTGCTAACCAAAAGGTTGGCAGTTCGAATTCACCAGCCACTCCTTGAAAACACTATGGGGCAGTTCTACTCTGACCTATAGGGTTTTTATGAGTCTGAATCTTATGAGTCTGAATTGACTTGAGGGGCAATGAGTTTGATTTGATTTTTGGAAAAAAGAGTTTCCTTTTGTTGTGTTAAGGAAGAGTAGAGTGGGTCTCTTGTTATGTTAATGAAGAGTAGGGTGGGTCTTACACCAAATCACTTTGGAGTTATAAAAACAGCAGAATAGAAATAGAGACTAGAACTTGGGGAAGACAGACACCAAGGAACCCCAAGGAATCCAAGGAATGCCACGAAACTTCCAGGATTGTCAACAAAGAAGAGCTCTCCCTACCTTAGATCCGACACCCTGATTTGGACTTCTAGACTCCACAACTGTGAGGCAATAAATTTCTGTTCTTTAAAGCCACTCACTTGCATTTTTTTATTACTCAGCCCTAGGTAACTAAGATAACACCTGAGGTAATACCTTGTGCCCTTGTGCCCTTCTCCATCTGCACTGTCCCAGGGGCCAGTAAGGACTGATGAGAATGCCCTGGCTCCCATCAGCAACAGCGACCACCAAGTTAGTGCTCTGAACAGGACACTAAAAGATAGATTGTATCATTTTTTAAAGACTGTTCTACTGTGGAATACAGTACTTCATAACTGTGAGATGTTGATACACATTAAAAATATGGACTTATGCCACTTTTAATGTGTCAGCTACTGGGTGGATTCCATGAATAAAATCAGCCAAGCTTTGAAAATATATATTATTGTCTCTAGAAACCATAAGGGAACCATGGAAATGACTTTTCTGTTACTAACACAAACCGTAACAGGGGGCTGCTGCCTCAGGCAATATGAAACTGCAGAATGGTGTGACCAAAAAAGATGAAAAGGTGAATCCTCAGGCCTATTCTTAGTTGTCTACTAAACAAATGAGCAATGCAATCAATACAGTTGCTTCACTTGCCTTCCACAGCATGCTTTCTCCACCAAGGATCACCCCTCTGGCTGCCCAGGCTGCCCCGTTTTCAGTTACTGTGTCACTAGTCTTACTATTACTAGTGTTTTGTCAACAATTAGTTGGTAATGCACCAATGCTTACTTTTATTATCATGACATTTTTCTAAAGGATTAGTTGTTCTCAGCAACCTCTGTCTCTTCTGGCTCTGTGTCCTTGCAGAATAGTGGTTAAGAAACTTGGCTGCTAACCAAAATGTTGGCAGTTCGAATCCATCAGGCACCCTTTGGAAACTCTATGAGGTAGCTCTCTCTGTCCTATAGGGTTGCTATGAGTCAGAATCGACTAGATGGCACCAGGTTTTGGTTTATTTAATCTCCTATGGCTGCCATAACAAAATACCACTAGAAGAGTGGCTTGAAAGAACAACAATTTGTAGTCTCACTTCTGGGGACTAAAAGTACAAATTCAGGGCGTTGACAGGGCCATGCTGTCTTTCTCTGTAGGCTCTAAAGGAAAATTGTTCCTTGTCTCTTTCAGTTTCTGGTGGCTGCTGACAATTGTTGGAGTTCCTTGGCTTGTAGATGGATCTTCACAAAGTGTCTTCCTCTAGTCTCTATTTGACTCTGTTTTCAGGTCTATTCTTCCCTTTTATAAGACAATACTCAGAGAGGATTAGGATAAGGACCCACTTTAATCTGTGTGATTGTTAAAGTTGTGTGTCAACTTGGTTGGACCATGATTCTCAGTGGTTTGGCAGTTATGATATAGTTTGGCAGTCATATGATCATGCAGTCACTTCCAGAATGAGATTTGATATAATGTGATCACCTTCATGATGGGATCTGCTGTGAGTAGCCAATCAGTTGAGAGGGAGTTGTTGCTGTGGGGATATGGCCTGCATTGAATATAAGTGGACTTTCTGGTAAGGCTTGTGATCTTTTGCTTGCCCTGAACCCTGCAGCTGGCTCCTGTTCGTCTAACCTGCCATCTTGCCTGCCAATCTTGGGATTCGTCAATCTCTGAATCCTGCGAGCAAGAGCGTTGCTCTCTGTCTGCCGATCTTGGGTTCACCAGCCACTGTGGCTACGTGAATCAGGAGAAGCATCTATCTTGATGTCCAACCCTCTAGGACCTTGTGAGCCATTTCCTTGATGTAAATCTCTCCCTATATGTATATTATTGTGCTTTACTGGTTTTGATTCTCTAGGGAACCCAGTCTAAGACATTCCACTATGACCTCACTAATAATATCTTAGAAGAAAGACCCTATTTCCTCAAACAAGGTCACAGTCATGGATACAGGGGTTAGAACTTCAACATACCTTTTTAGGGGACAGAATTCAATCCATAACAGATTACTTAACAACCCTGAAGGCCGGTTATGAAACTTTCATGGAGATATATAAGGCAACAGGTTTGGTTTGGGTTTGGTTGCACAGTGGTTAAGCACTTGACTGCTAATTAAAAGGTCAGCTGTTAGAACCCACCAGCTGCTCTGTGGGAGAAAGACTCGGCAGTCTGCTTTTGTAAAGATTACAGGCTTGGAAACCCTATGGGGTAGTTCTAGTCTGTCATATAGGGTCGCTATGATTTAGAATTGACTCGATGGCAATGGATTTGGTTTTGGTCTGGGCTTGTATTCCTATAGCCCTTTATTCCTCTCTCCAGTATGATTTATCAATAATTATTGTGTCTTTTTCCATTATTGTGTATTCTCTTGAATGTAGGAATGGAGTCAATTACTCTCTTATTTAACAAATATCTACTAAGCAATTACAATAGTCCTACCAAGTCTGTTGTCATTGTATTTTCAGTCCCTAGCAGAGTAACAGAGCCCTAGTGAGGTAGTGGTTAAGAGCTCAGCTGCTAATGAAAAGATCGGTGGTTTGAATCTACTAGTCTCTTTGGAAACCTTATGGGGCAGCTCTTCTCTGTCCTATGGACTTGACGGCAGTGGGTTTGGCTTTTGGGTTTTGGAGCAGAGTAACTGGCTGGTTACTGGTTTTCAAAACATGTTTGAGGAGTCATTGACTCACTGTATGCAGCCTTAGCACATGTGGAGAAGGAGATTGCTATGATCATAGCGAGGGAGCCCCATCTGTAGGGAAGAGACCAGTTAGAAAATTCCTCTAAAAAACAGACATATTATAAACAAATATTTAACACTGTGATTTAGCAAGTGAATATAACGTTACTGAGTAAAGGTAGTGGTAACCATAGATCAGGAATGGGATAAAGGAAGAGAAATAGGGAAGATGAAGAAACACTAAAATTAGGATAGAGACATATTCTGGGTAGGAGGGAGGAACTGGGCTTTGGGAGGAACACAAAGTTGCCTTTATTTATATTTGTAGCATTTTATTTTTTATGCTGGATTGTGAGTGGCTATTATATTTTCTCTATATTTTTAGTATTTAATTAAAAATAGAAGGGTCTGTATTAATGCTCTTGCCTCTACTAACTGTGATAGTTTAATTTAAAAAACCTATAATTTCTTAAAATTATGACTTATAAAATAAATCACAATTTTATAAAATTTAGTGACTTTAGCTAAATCACTAAATTTAGTTAGGTCAGCCTCAGTAAGGCCACTTCCACTTAGACCCACCAGTTTAGGCCTGCACTGACCTCTTCCCAGAGCCTCAGTGATTGTCTTCTGTCTTCCCTCCAGGCTGGGCTCTCTCCAAACATCCCCCACTCTGCCTTAGAGAGGTCTTTCTAAAACATAGACCAAATCATTTGTCTTACAACAGCTTGTGAGAGAAAGTCTCAGCTCACCAACATGTCATTCAAAGAACCCTACAGTTTAGCTGTCACCTACCTCTCTGGTCTTTATTCCATTATATCTCTCAAAGGATGCAATGTTCAGGCCACTCTAGCCCACTTGCCCTCCCAGCAACCTAGTCTGCTTTTATCATTCATTCTTCGCTATAATTTTGCCCGTTACATCTGTATAGTGTGCACAGACAGATAACTTTGCTTTAGACGTTCAGTTTGGGAATGCTTGCCTAAAAAAGAAAAAGAAGTTATTGGTTCCTGGGAGCCTTGAGTAAGTGTAAGATTGATATTAAATATATCGATAAGAAGGTGTTAAATTGATAAGCTCAGTGCTTAGAATAGTGCCATTTCCTCTTACAATAGTAGGCTTTCAATAAAATACCTGTTCAATACAGTCATGTCATTGTTGCTAGTTGCCATTAAATTGGCTCTGACTCATGGCGTCCTTATGTGTAAACAAAACGTTGCCCAGTCCTGCCCCACCTTTACAATCGTTGGTGTGTTGATTCCATAGTTGCTGCCATTGTGTACTGCCTTCCAACTCAGTGGGCTCATCATCCAGCACTGATTGGACAATATTCTGTTGTGATCTCTAAGGTTTTCATTGGCTAATTTTTTGAAGTAGATTGCCAGACCTTTCTTCTTAGTTTGTCTTAGTCTGGAAGCTCTGCTCAAGTCTGTCCACCACGGATGGCCCTGTTGGTATTTGAAATACCAGTGGCATAGCTTCTAGCATCATAACAACACACAAGCCACCCCAGTATGACAAACTGACAGATGGCTGGTGGATACAGATAATAGACTCTTTAAAAATATCTGTTCAGTGAGAATGAATTGTAATGTGACTATTAAGATTATGAAAATAACTGCATAAAAATTTTTTTTTTACCTGATCATTGTGCAAAAGATTAGGATTTGATTTTTGTTTTTTTTCCAACATTTCTTACATATAGGCATGTGTGGCCTAATAGATAGAATGGCGGTATGGAAAATAAAGAAAAACTGGCAAACAGATTTTTATTTCAAATTATTTTAATCCTAATTTAAATGCTTAAACTCATGGAGTTTTAATTACCTTTTTTGTTGATTGGAAATAGTTCCCTAACTTTGACTTCAGGTTCTAATCTGCCATGTGTTTGCAAGACTATATTTTGAAACTGGGTAAAACCAATAACCTATTGCCACTGAGTCAATTCTAACTTACAGCAACCCTATAGGACAGAGCAGAGCTGCCTCTTAGAGTTTCTAAGGCTATAAATCTTTACAGAAGCAGATTCCCACATCTTTCTCTTGCAGAGTGGCTTGTGGGTTCGAACCATCAACCTTTTGGTTAGCAGCAGAGCGCTCAACCACTGTACCACCATGGGCCCTTTGAAACTGAGTAGAAAGTTCTTATCCAGTACCTACAGCAGAAGAGCTTTGTTCATGAGACATAAGCTTGCTTTCAGTGTCCTATGAGTCCCTTGTAGCTATACAGGTTCAAGAAAATAGTCTTAATTTGTTCCTAATCTGTTTATTTAACTATCATGGGTTGAATGAGTAAGATCACAGCATACTCTATAAGTTAAATTAAAATTCACCCTTTACTTTCTGTCTTTAGTAATACTTTCTGCTGTAGCACAGTCCAAATGATGGTGGATGTGTTAAGAGGAATGGCATACTACTCTTTGGCTTGGTTTAGAGAGCCCCTGAAAATCCCACTGGTTGCTCTCTACTCATTCCCAGCCCTGGAATTCCATTTTTAAAATTTTATCTTTAAGACTTTCACAAATATTGCCTATTTTAAAAACTTTAGCTGGCATTGAAAATCTGAAAAAAGATTTTGATGGGCACAGTGAAAATAATAAGAAAATCAGCAGAATAAGGAAGGGGATGTCATGAGTCCATAAGAGACAGAAAAGGGTGAACACTATGGAGGTTGGAACCACTGAAATTTTTTCACATTTCTCAATTCTATCAAGGCCTGGTGTTTAAAATATTAATTTTTTTCAATAAAATCCATGCCTTCTGAATGGGCAAAAATTGTGAACATATGTTTAAAAAAAAAATTGCCACTGAGTCCATTCTGACTCATAGCGACCCTACTGGACAGAGCAGAACCTCCCCATAGGGTTTCCAAGGGGCAGCTGATGGATTCGAACTGCCAGTGTTTTGATTACCTTCCGAACTCTTAACCAGTGCTCCACCAGGGCTCCATATGAACATATATAGTGGTAGCTATTGTGGTACATTAGGCTATTATTCAGAAAACATTTACCTTTCACCACCCTATTCCATCTGCATGGGAGATTTATACTCCCTCACCCTCTTGATGTTGGGCTTGGCTATGCAATTTATCTTGCTTCTGACTGTCAGGAATTGTAAAGCATATAATATTTTATCCTGGTTGTAAACTAACAAATTATTCTGCCACTGTTTCATGGATGCTGGCAGAAGACATGAGACTCCTGTTTCAGAGGCAAAGAACTTTGTTACTTATAGCAATAATGGTAACTAGAGTATCGGTATTTCTTCCTCAAGCCCCAGTTCCCAAGGGTGACATAAAAGAGGTCAGGTGATATCTCTACTCATAATGAGTTTTATGACAAGAGAAGAAACCCTGAGTTTAGGGGACCCAAATTTTTTATAGTAGAGAGTCAACAGGTCTGCCCTTTATTCTGGAGGGAGACTCTATTTCTATCTTCCAAGGCTGTTTATTATACATCCCTGAAGAGATAGCCCAGAACAAAGACAGTGCCTCTGCTCACAAGATGTGCAGAAACATGAGAGAGTCATGGAGAATTGTCCCCCAACACTAACAGCTGGCAGGTGGAGAACATTCTCCATGTATTTGCTGCTGCATGGGACCAAGCCCAGTTGAGCTACATGCTGAAGTAGAGCCACTGCAGCTAAACTCATTTCAAATCAGCTGAACAGTAGTCAACCTGAAGACATATTAATGTTGGAAAAAATGTCATGAACCCCATGTGTCTGTCAGTTTGTCATACTGTGGGGTCTTGTATGTTGCTGTGATGCTAGAAGCTATGCCACCAGTATTCAGATACCAGCAGGGTCACCCATGGGGGACAGGTTTCAGCTGAGCTTCCAAACTAAGACAAACTAGAAAGAAGGACCCAGCAGTCTACCTCTGAAAAGAATTAGAAAGTGAAAATCTTATGAGTAACAGCAGAACATTTTCTGATATAGTGCTGGAAGATGAGCCCCTTAGGTTGGAAGGCACTCAAAAGATGAACGGGGAAGAGCTGCTTCCTCAAAGTAGAGTTGACCTTTTTAATGACGTGGATGGAGTAAACTTTCAAGACCTTCACTTGCTCATGTGGCATGATTCAAAATGAAAAGAAACAGCTGCAAATATCTATTAATAATCAGAACCTGGAGTGTACGAAGTATGAATCTAGGAAAATTGGAAATCATCAAAAATGAAATAGAATGCATAAACATTGATATCCTAGGACTTAGTGAGCTGAAATGGACTGGTATTGGCCATTTTGAATGGGACAGTCATATAGTCTACTATGCCAGGAATGACAGCTTGAAGAAAGTCATGTTGCACTCATTGTCAAAAAGAATATTTCAAGATCTATTCTGAAGTACAACACTATCAGTGGTAGGATAATATCCATATGTCTACAATGAAGACCAGTTAACACAGCTATTCAAATTCAAATTCATGAACCAAGCACTAAGGCTGAAGATGAAGAAATTGAAGATTTTTATAGCTTCTGCAGCTTGAAATTGATTGAACATGCAATTAGGATGCATTGATAATTACTGGTGATTGGGATGCAAAAGTTGTATACAAAAAAGAAGGACCAGTAGTTGGAAAACATGGCCTTCATGATAAAAACAATGCTAGACAGAATTTTGCAAGACCATTGACTTCTTTATTGCAAATACCTTTTTTCGCCAACATAAATGACAACTATACATATGGACATCACCAGATGGAATACACGGGAATCAAATCTACTACATCTGTGGAAATAGACGATGGAAAAGCTCAATATTATCAGTCAGAAAAAGGTCAGGGGCTAATTGTGGAACAGACCATCAATTGCTCATATGCAAGTTCAAGCTGAAACTGAAGAAAATCAGAGCAAGTCCACTAGACCCAAAGTATGACCTTGAGTGTATCCCACCTGAATTTAGAAACCATCTCAAGAATAGATTTAATGTGTTGAATACTAATGACCAAAGACCAGATGAGTTGTGGAATGATGTCAAGGACATCACACATGAAGAAAGCAAGAGGTCATTGAAAAGACAGGAAAGAAAGAAAAGACCAAGATGGATGTCAGAAAAGATTCTGAAACTTGCTTTCGAAAGTCAAGCACCTAAAGCAAAAGGAAGAAATGATGAAGTAAAAGAACTGAACAGAAGATTTCAAAGGGCCTCTCGAGAAGACAAAGTAAAGTGTTATAATGCCATGCGCAAAAAGCTGGAGATAGAAAACCAAAAGGGAAGAACACACTCAGAGTTTCTCAAGCTGAAAGAACTGAAGAAAAAACTCAAGGCTCGAGTTGCAATAGTGAAGGATTCTATGGGGAAAATATTAAAAAATGCAGGAGGCATCAAAACAAGATGGAAGGAATACACAGAGTCATTATACCAAAAAGAATTAGTCAATATTCAGCCATTTCAAGAGGTAGCATGTGATCAGGAACTGATGGTACTGAAAGAAGTCCAAGCTGCACTGAAGGCATTGGTGAAAAACGAGGCTCCAGGAATTGTCGGGATATCAATTGATACGTTTCAACAAACAGGTGTAGCACTGGAAGTGCACACTTGTCTATGCCAAGAAATTTGGAAGACAGCTACCTGGCCAACCGACTGGAAAGGATCCATATTTTTGTCTCTGTCCAAGAAAGGTGACCCAACTGAATGTGGAAATTATCAAACAATATCATTAATATCATATGCAAGCAAAATTTTGCTGAAGATCATTCAAAAGTGGCTGCAGCAGTGTATTGACAGCAAACTGCCAGGAATTCAGGCCAGATTGAGAAGAGGATGTGGAACCAGGGATATCATTCCGGATGTCAGATGGATCCTGGCTGAAAACAGAGAATGCCAGAAGGATGTTTACCTGTGTTTTATGAACTATGCAAAGGCATTTGACTGTGTGAATCATAACAAATTGTGGACAACGTTGAGAAGAATGAAAATTCCAGAACACTTAATTGTGCTCATGATGAACCTGCACATAGATCAAGAGGCAGTTGTTCAGACAGAACAAGGGGTTACTGATTGGTTTAAAGTCAGAAAAGGTGTGCGTCAGGGTTGTATCGTTTCACCATTCCTATTCAGTCTGTATACTGAGGGACTAATCCAAGAAGCTGGACTATATGAAGAAGAACCAGGCATCAGGATTGGAGGAAGACTCATTAACAACCTGCGTTATGCATATGACACAACCTTGCTTGCTGAAAGTGAAGAGGACTTGAAGCACTTACAGATGACGATAAAAGACCATAGCCCCCAGTATGAGTTGCACCTCAAACAAACAAAAAAACCAAACCCAGTGCCGTCGAGTCAATTCCAACTCGTAGTGACCCTATAGGACAGAGTAGAACTGCCCCCACAGAGTTCCCAAGGAGCATCTGGCGGATTCAAAGCACCTGGTTAGCAGCTGTAGCACTTAACCACTATGTCACTAGGGTTCCCTTCTCAACATAAAGAAAATAAAAATCCTCACAACTGGACCAATAAGTCACATCATGATAAACGGAGAAAAGATTGAACTTGCCAAGGATTTCATTTTACTTGGATCCACAATCAACATCCTTGGAAGCAGCAGTCAAGAAATCAAAAGATGCGGAGGTGGGGCCAAGATGACGAAGTAGTCAGTTACTTCCAGTGAACCCTGTTATAACAAAGACCCGACAAAACAAGTGAAACAATTACATTTATGACAAGCTAGAAGCCCTGAACATCAAAGGCAAAGTTAGAAAACAGACTGACTGGCAGAAGGGTAGAGAGACGGTTCAGAAGTGGAGAGGAGTTGCTGGACCTGAATTGCTGGGAACCCTCAGGCTGCGGTGGGCTGGTGGTGGTGTTCAGGCGCAGTTTCCTCAGGGAGGAACAGCCAGCTGCACAGCCTACTCACACGTCCAGAACCAGAGAAGAATGGCACTCCAGGCAAAAGCTAAGTAATTGCATATATTTCACTGCACCCCCAGACCTTAGCCTGAGTCAGTGGCTGTCAATTTCACTGGGCCTGAGATAGGTGCTGTTGTGTGACCTGAGCCATTCTCCCAGCCTTGGAGAAGGAATAAATTTGCAACTGGGGGAAAAGATAATCTGCCAGTCCACTAACCAGGGAGGTCAGGACAGAAGCAGCTCCTGTCCAGGCATAAATGGTCCATGGACTTTAAATATCTTTCCTCCCTGCATGGACCTGTGTGGGCCTATTTCAGGAGAATAGGACCTTGTTGGCAGACTGCAACAGTTTCAGCTGTGCAGTGGAGAGGTGGGTGTTTGATGTTTGACAACACTTTGCCTAATAAACAGTGTCCTCACCTAACCACATCAGGGGCCTAAGGACTGGTGGCTCCACTCAGGTCACCCATGACAGGGGTCCAAGGATAACTGGTACCTGCAGTCCTTACAACCAAAAGCATTGTGTGCCCAAGGTCCCTCTGCAGAACCCACCCATCTGTGCACTCTAGGGAGCAGGGATTCGCTCTCTTCACAGACACTCGGGGGATGGTTGTCAGCTCCTTGCCTTGTTCAGAGAGTGACCCCATGCTGCAACCAGATACCGCTACCTACACCAATCACCCCTGCCCCTCTAAGACTGTAGGACAGAGCCCGTACCATAACACACACTTGACCAACTACCTGGACACCTGTGTTTAGTCCATACAAGAAAGGTGAATTGACTCCTAGGGTCATATACCTACTAACAGCTCTAGCCATCTGCAGACAGGATGTTAGAGCTTCAAAGGTGAAAACAATAAAGCTAGCTTACTCAAGCAGCCTATTTGGACATATCAAAACAAAACAAAGCAAGAAGCTAGGATATAATAAGCAAACACAAAATAAACTAATACAATAACTTACAGATAGCTCGGAGACAAGAGTCAATATCAAATCACATAAAGAAGCAGACCATGATTGCTTCAACAAGCTCCCAAAACAAAGAATCAAGAGATCTTCTGGATGAAGGTACCTTCCTGGAATTGCCAGATAAAGAATACGAAAGATTAATATACAGAACTCTTTAAGACATTAGGAATGAGATCAGGAAAGAGATCAGGCAATATGCAGAACAAGCAAAGAAACACACAGACAAAGCAGTTGAAGAAATAAAAAAGCTTATTCCAGAACATAATGAAAAGTTTAATAAGCTGCAAGAATCCGTAGAGAGACAACAATCAGAAATTCAGAAGATTAACAATAAAATGACAGAATTAGACAAATCAATAGAAAGTCAGAGGAGCAGAACTGAGCAAGTGGAAGGCAGAATTGGGGAGATCGAAGATAAAGCACTTGGCACCAATATATTTGAAGAAAAATCAGAAAAAAGAATTAAAAAAATGAAGAAGACCTAAGAATCATGTGGGACTCTATCAAGAGACATAACCTAGGAGTGGTTGGAGTACCAGAACAGGGAGAGATAACAGAAAATACAAAGAGAATTGATGAAGATTTGCTGGCAGAAAACTTCCCTGATATTGTGAAAGATGAGAAGATATCTATCCAAGATGCTCATCGAACTCCACTTAAGTTAGATATTAAAAGAAAGTCACCAAGACATATTATAATCAAACTTGTCAAAACTAAAGATAAAGAGAATTTTAAGAGCAGCCAGGGATAAGCAAAAAGTCACCTACAAAGAAGAGTCGATACAAATAAGCTTGGACTACTTGGCAGAAACCAGGCAGGCAAGAAGGCACAGGGATGACATACATAAAGCATTGAAAGAAAAAAATTGCCAGCCAAAGATCATATGCCCAGCAAAACTGTCTGTCAAATCTGCAAGGCATTATGCTTAGTGAAATTAGTCAGTTGCAAAGGACAAATACTGTATAAGACCACTATTATAATAACTAAAGAAATAGTTTAAACAGAGAAGAAAATATTCTTTGATGGTTATGAGAGCAGGGAAGGAGGGATGGAGAGGCTTTTTCACTAATTAGATAGTAGATAGGAACTATTTTGGGTGAAGGGAAGAGGTCAGCACAACTGGACTAAACTAAAAGCTAAGAAGTTTCCTGAAAAAACTGAATGCTTAGAAGCCCAGCCTAGCAGGGGCAGGGACTTGGGGACCATGGTGTCAGAGGACATCTAAGTCAGTTGGCATAATAAAATCTATTAAGACAACATTCTGCATCCCACTTTGAAGAGTGATGTCTGGGGTCTTAAATGCTAGCAAGCAGCCACCTAAGATGCATCAGTTTATCTCAACCCACCTGGAGCAAAAAAGAATGAAGAATACCAAAGACACAAGGTAATTACATGCCCAAGATACAGAAGGCAGCCTGGTCTCAGGCTGCCCTCAGCTAAATGCTAGCAAGCAGCCACCTAAGATGCATCAATTTATCTCAACCCACCTGGGGCAAAAAAGAATGAAGAATACCAAAGACACAAGGTAATTACGTGCCCAAGATACTGAGGGCAGCCTGGTCTCAGGCTGCCCTCAGCTACCTCAGCCTGAGACCAGAAGAACTAGATGGTGCCTGGCTATAACTGATAACTGCCCTGACAGGGAATGGAACAGAGAACCCCTGAGGGAGCAGGAGAGCATTGGGATGCAGACCTCAAATTCTCGTAAAAAGACCAGACTTAAAGGTCTGACTGAGGCTAGATGGACTCTGGAGGTCACGGTTCCCAGACCTTCTTTTAGCCCAAGACAGGAACCATTCCCAAAGCCAACTCTTCAGACAGTGATTGGACTGGACTATGGGATAGAAAATGATACTGATGATGAGTGAGCTTCTTGGATCAAGTAGACACATGAGACTATGTGGGCAGATCCTGTCTGGAGGAGAGATGAGAGAGCAGAGGGGGTCAGAAGCTGGCCGAATAGACACGAAAATACAGTGGAGGGAAGGAGTGTGCTGTCTCATTAGAGAGAGAGCAACTAGGAGTACATAGCAAGGTGTACATAAGTTTTTGTATGAGAGACTGACTTGGTTTGTAAACTTTCACTCAAAGTGCAATAAAAATTAAAAAAGAAAAAAGAAATCAAAAGATGCATTTCATCGGACAAATCTATGGCAAAGGACCTCTTTAAAGTGTCGACAAGCAAAGATATCACCTTGAAGATTAAGGTGTGTCTACCCCGAGCCATGGTATTTCCAATAGCATCACATGTATGTGAAAGCTGGACAATGAATAAGGAACACTGAAGAAGAATTGACGCCTTTGAATTGTGGTGTTGGCAAATAATATTGAATATACCATGGACTGCCAAAAGAACGAACAAATCTGTCTTAGAAGAGGTACAGCCAGAATGCTCCTTAGAGGCAAGGATGGCGAGGCTGCATCTCACACACTTTGGACATGTTGTCAGGAGGGATCAGTCCCTGGAGAAGGACATCATGCTTGGCAGAGTACAGGGTCAGTGGAAAAGCGGAAGACCCTCAATGAGGTGGATTGACACAGTGGCTACAACAATGAGCTCAAGCATAACAAAGATTGTAAGGATGGTGCAGCACTGGGCAGTGTTTTTTTCTGTGGTACATAGGGTCGCTATGAGTCGGAATCAACTCAATGGCAGCTAACAACAACAATAACAAATGTTATGACTATCAGCCACTGAATCTTGGGGTGGGGTTTGTTATGCAGCATTGTTTTAGAAATAACTAAGTGATACAAAAAATTGGTAATGAAAATGAGGTAATATCATGCAATAACTTCAAATATCTAGTTTTGGGTTTGGAAGCAGGCATGAAGTAACGAGGAAACTGTCATAGGAAAGGCAAAAGTGGTGGCCTGTGTTAAAAAATGACAAAGATTTGCTAAAATTGAAATTTACAAGACAGAAAATATACCTAAAATCTTGTAGCTTTGGCGGGGACGCTTCAAAAACATGACTTGACCGCTACTAACTACCATTGACAAAATGCCCCTGGAAAGGGATGGGCTCAGTGAAGAACTAGCCGGTTTGCACACATGGTTTAGAGGGATTATACAGAGCTCAGAAATCTCAGGTTTGGAAAATCAATCTGTTTCTTATCAAAACAAAGATGTGGTCATCACAAAGACCAGCTCAATGATGGGTTTAACATTCCTTGTTGAGACTTATGAAGAGATTGAAGTGTGGCTTACCAGATTCTCTCAGGAGAATAAAAGGCCCCCTAGAAAAACTAAGGGAAAGGTTCTAGAAGACTAATGGGCCAGAAGAACCCATAACTAAGCCTAGCAAGAGGCACACCTGGAAATGAATTGTGAGTGTGGCTTTTGGAACTTGGACTTAACTAGAACTAAGTACGTGAAAAACCAACCAAGCTTTTGAGGCAGCTGAATTGGCAAAAGTGCCACCAGCCTACCAGAGATGTAAAAGACTTATACAAAGAAAACTACAGTACACTTCTGCAAGAAACCAGAAGAGACTTACATAAGTGGAAGAACATACCTTGCCCGTGGAGAGGAAGCCTTAACATTATAAAAATGTCTATTCTACCAAAAGCGATCTATACATTTAATGCAATTCCGATCCAAATCCCAACAACATTCTTTAATGAGATGGAGAAACAAATCACCAACTTCATATGGAAGGGAAAAAGGCCCCGGATAAATAAGGCATTACTGAAAAAGAAGAACAAAGTGGGAGGCCTTACTTTACCTGATTTTAGAACCTATTATACCGCCACAGTAGCCAAAACAGCCTGGTACTGGTACAACAACAGATACATGGACCAATGGAACAGAATTGAGAATCCAGACATAAATCCATCCACATATGAACAGTTGATATTTGACAAAGGCCCCAAAACAGTGAAATGGGGAAAAGATAGTCTTTTTAACAAATGGTGCTGGCATAACTGGATATGCATCTGCAAAAAAATGAAGCAAGACCCATACCTCACTCCATGCACAAAAACTAACTCAAAATGGATCAAAGGCCTAAATATGAAATCTAAAATGATAAAGATCATGGAAGAAAAAATAGGGACAACGTTAGGAGCCCTAACACATGGCATAAACAGTGTACGAAACAGTATAAAGAAAAAAATCAAACACCTATGCTTATTCAAAGACTTCACCAAAAGAGTAAAAAAACTACCTACAGACTGGGAAAAAGTTTTTAGCTATGACATTTCCAGTCAGCACCTGATCTCTAAAATCTACATGATACTGCAAAAACTCGACTGCAAAAAGTAAAATAACCCAATTAAAAAATGGGCAAAAGGTATAAATGGACACTTCACTAAAGAAGACATTCAGGTAGCTAACCGATATATGAGGAAATCTTCGCAATCGTTAGCCATTAGAGAAATGCAGATCAAAACTACAATGAGATTTCATCTCACTCCAACAAGGCTGGCATTAATCCAAAAAACACAAAATAATAAATGTTGGAGAGGCTGTGGAGAGATTGGAACACTTCTACACTGCTGGTGGGAATGTCGAATGGTACAACCACTTTGGAAATTGATTTGTCGCTTCCTTAAAAAGTTAGAAATAGAACCACCATATGATCCAGCAATCTCACTCCTTGGAATATATCCTAGAGAAATAAGAGCCTTTACACGAACAGATATATGCACACCCATGTTTATTGCAGCACTGTTTACAATAGCAAAAAGATAGAAGCAACCAAGGTGCCCATCGACAGATGAATGGATAACTAAATTATGGTATATTCACACAATGGAATACTACGTATCGATAAAGAACAGTGAGGAATCTGTGAAACATTTCATAACATGGAGGAACCCGGAAGGCATTATGCTGAGTGAAATTAGTCAGTTGCAAAAGGACAAATATTGCATAAGATCACTATTAGAAGAACTTGAGAAATAGTTTAAACTGAGATGAAAACATTCTTTTGTGGTTACAAGAGCGGGGAGGGAGGGAGGGTGGGAGAGGGGCATTCACTAATTAGAGAGTAGATAAGAACTACTTTATGTGAAGGGAAAGACAGCACACAATACGGGGAGGTCAGTACGATTGGACTAAACCAAAAGCAAAGAAGTTTCCTTAAACTGAATGCTTCGAAGTCCAGAGTAGCAGGGGCAGGGGTCTGGGGACCATAGTTTCAGGGGACATCTAAGTCAATTGGCATAATAAAATCTATTAAGAAAACATTCTGCGTCCCACTTTGAAGAGTGGCATCTGGGGTCTTAAACGTTAGCAAGCAGCCATCTAAGATGCATCAATTAGTCTCAACCCATCTGGATCAAAGGAGAATGAAGAACACCAAGGACACAAGGCGATTACGAGCCCAACAGACAGAAAGGGACACATGAACCAGCGACTACATCATCCTGAGACCAGAAGAACTAGATGGTGCCTGGCTACAACCGATGACTGCCCTGACAGGGTACACAACAGAGAACCCCTGAGGGAGCAAGTGAGCAGTGGGATGCAGACCCCAAATTCTCATAAGACCAGACTTAACGGTCTGAGACTGGAAGGACCCCGGTGGTCATAGCCCCCAGATCTTCTGTTGGCCCAGGACAGGAACCATTCCCAAATCCAACTCTTCAGACATGGGTTGGACTGGACAATGGGTTGGAGAGGGATGCTGGTGAGGAGTGAGCTTCTTGGATCAGGTGGACACTTGAGACTATGTTGGCATCTCCTGCCTGGAGGGGAGATGAGAGGGTGGTGGGGTTAGAAGCTGGCGAAATGGACACGAAAAGAGAGAGTGGAGGGAGAGAGCGGGCTGTCTCATTGGGGGAGAGTAATTGGGAGTGTGTAGCAAGGTGTATATGGGTTTTTGTGTGAGAGACTGCCTTGATTTGTAAACTTTCACTTAAAGCACAATAAAAATTATTTAAAAAAAAACAAAAAAACTAGTACCAGCTGACATGGAGCCAACTCCAACTCACGGCGACCCATTGTGTGTCAGAGTAAAACTGTGCTTCATAGGATTTTCATTGGCTAGTTTCTCAGAAGTAGTTCTCCAGACCTTTCTCCCAAGGTGCCTCTGGGAGGACTTAGACTTCCAACCTTTAGGTTAGAAGTTGAGTGAGTTAGTCATTTGCACCACCCAGGGACTCAGTTCTATTAAAGCTGGTTAAATTTTAACCATTTGCAAGTGCTAACAAATGTAAAACAATGGAAAATAATTTCCTTTTAATGATTGTTTTGAGTGCATGATTTTAATTCACAGATGTAGTGTTGTTTGCTGTATGTAGCTTTGAGAGCATGGTTCCCTCCATTTTAAAAGTAAACTTTATCTAGTGAGAAACACAACTTGCCAAAACCCAATGTCTTTGGAGCGTGGTGATTGTTGCATTTTTCAATGTCATTAAGTCTACCATGCTTTGGAAGTAAGGTTTGCATTTGTATGAAAATATTCTCTTCATCAAGCAGCATTAAATTAATGAACATTTTGTGAAGAGAAAAAAAATAAATAAATAAAGTGACACCAGCCTAGACCAAAAGACACTGAGCCTGTTTGTGTCTTACTCCCCAACTTACAGAGTCAGGAATTGGGCTAAAAAAAACTGCTCAGCCACCAAGATACCTTCTTTCAAATGGCCTCTTTAGAAGAGATCAAGGAAGATGATGGCAAAGGGAAAACTCCAAGAGGGCCATTCTAAGGTCTGTGAACAATGGACTGGGAGCCACTCTCAGGGAGCAGAACCAGGATCTTATCAAGAACCAGGGCCACAATTTTTTTTTTTATATTTAGCCAAGGACAAAGCCAATCACCTTGTCTCAACTCACATGGTTGTAGAGATATAGGAAGGCTCTTCTCCCGCCTCTGGGGAATACACAGGTGTCATTCATTAGTGCTCTTATTCCTACTAGCTGCACTAGAGCATATATTGAACTGTGGTCTACATATGGAGAAAGAGCAGTTAGGGAGGAATGATGTAAGTTTCCTACCCAGGTGAGGGCCAGACAACATTTGCTCCACGGGGCTTCAGAATTGCTATGGACCAGTGACTATACCGAGCATGTGTGGGACAGATAACTTGTGTGTTTAGCTCATAGATCTCTGGATCAAAAGGAGTTTATCCAGAACTGATGTAGATCACGAGGCACTGCATTTTGAGCCAGATACTGTGATTTTACGGGTGTATTGGATTGAGTATACTTTACATGTGGGAAGATAGAGAATATTTGAAAACAAAATGGTAGATTTTTGGTAAGTTAGTTCATTGGTCAGTAAGTATTCATTCTGTTACCCTATCTCTATGGGAAGAGCATGTTTCCCTTCCCCTTGACATTGGACTTGACTCTGTAACTTGCTTTCGTCAATGAGGTATTAGCAGGTATGATGAAAGCAGAGGCTTGAAATGTGTTTACGCGGTTGGGCTTATGCTCTTGTACTTTGGCTATTGTCATTGGAAGACTTGCTGGAGAAGTTGTTGGCCCTCCTGCTTGAGTTGCGATAGTAGACATATGAAACAGAGCTATCCTAACTCAAAGACCTGCAGCCTAAAACAGGTTACTTCAGCCAACTGGCAGATGCATGAGAGCGTAATAAATGCTTCTTGTATGCCTCTGAGATTTTGTGATTGTTTGCTTTGCATCTAAATCTGACATATTAAAGAGTGAGGACACAGAAATTGCTCATGTTAAGAACAGAATAATGGCAATATTGTGGGTTGTGGGTGGTGGACAGAGGGTAGGAACTAAATCTCAGGCCAATTTAAAGTTCAGAGAGATCATCAGTAAGGTGTTTGCAAAGAAGTCTGTGGCCATCTGTGGTTCTCTGTTTTTAAAGTTGAATGTTTTTGATGAGCTTCTTTGCTAACTCTTGCATTTTTTCCCTTGGACGTAAATATTAAGTGTTTGTTTGCTTGCATTACGTAAAGTGTTGGCATCTAGTCTCCCGGAGAATAGCAAGCGGGAATGGAATTTGGGCTCACTTTTTTTTTTTTTTTAGAGTAAACTGGCTTAGCAGTTGATCACATTTTGCAGAATTCTATTTGTAAGCTTAGAAAATTACCACACACAGTTCACCATATGGCACAACTGATTTTGCTAAGGGGGCTATTGTATTTGAAAAATCACAAACACTCCCTAAATCCTCAAATCTCTTTTTTCCCCTACTGTCAGGGTTTCCATGACTGCATTTCACAGCTCCATATTACATTTTAAATGTAAGTAATTTCTACATAGAAAAACACTATAGAGAACGATGTCATGAGAGAGATGTTTACTCTTACAGGCAAATGGTATGTGCTGGTATCCACAACTCTATATGGGATTGGGTACAACACAAATGAGAAGTAAACTTTTTTTTTTAATTGTGCTTTAGTCGAAAGTTTTTTAGTTTACAAATCAAGTCAGTTTCGCATACAAAAATTTACATACACCGTGCTATGTACTCCTAGTTGCTCTCCCCCTAATGAAACAGCGTACTCTTCCTCTCCACCCTGTATTCTCCAAGTCCATTCAGCCAGCTCCTGTCCCCCTCTACCTTCTCATCTCCCCTCCAGACAAGAGCTGCCCACATAGTCTCATGTGTCTACACGAGCCAAGAAGCTCACTCCTCACCAGTGTGGTTTTCTTATAGTCCAGTCCAATCCTTGTCTGAAGAGTTGGCTTTGAGAATGACTCCAGTCTAGGGCTAACAGGAGGTCTGGGGACTATGACCTCCGGGGTCCATCTAGTCTCAGTCAGACCATTAAGTCATGTCTTTTTATGATAATTTGAGGTCTGCACCCCACTGTTCTCCTGCTCCATTAGGGATTCTTTGTTGTGTTCCCTGTCAGGGCAGTCATCGGTTGTAGTCAGGCACCATCTAGTTCTTCTGGTCTCAGGCTGATGAAGTCTCTGATTTATGTGGCCCTTTTAGTCTCTTTGGCTCATAATAACCTTGAGTCTTTGGTGCTCTTCATTCTCCTTTGCTCCAGGTGGGTTGAGACCAATTGATGCATCTCAGATGGCTGCTTGCTAACGTTTAAGACCCCAGATGCTACTCACCAAAGTGGCAGGCAGAATGTTTTCTTAATGAATTTTGTTATGCCAATTGACCTAGAGGTCCCCAGACCCTGCCCCTACTACTCTGGCCTTTGAAGTGTTTGCTTGTATTCAGGAAATGAGAAGTACATTTTTAAAGCATGATTTCTCAAGTGTGTAAGATGGGTTCTGTGACAGGCTATATACATTGGAGACGCAAAACTTCAAATGACAGACAGGGGTTGGTGGGAGTAAACTAGTATGCAGGGAGTTGGATTCTTGCATGGCCAAACAGCCCTTAAATACTTTACTTCCCTCCCTGTTACATAATTCGTTTTTAGGTCAGTGTTTTAAGGTAAGCTCTGAGCACTATCTTTTTGGGTGGGAGAAGGGGCAGCAACCTAAATCTTTCCTCTCATGAACTTCTTAAGATAAAAAAGGCAGATAAAAAATTCTGTTTTTGTATTAGAAAGGATATGTTGAATTTAATTCAGTGCCTACTACTTTAAAAAAAATTCTTTAGATCTGGCCTTTCCTAGTGTACCTGTCATTTTATGAGAGACCATATGTTGTTTTTAGTTGCATGATTACTGTCTAGTCCACAGTTAGTATTGTTGTGTTTAAAATGAATACTACTGAACTTCTGGTAAGCTATGTCCAAAGCCAGAGATCTGCACTGGTATGTTGTATAAGCTCTGGTATAAGGGCCCTCTGGAGTTGTTACTAGAAAAGAAAATTCCAAATGTCCCTCATTTTATAAACACACAACACTGCACAGAGGCTGCCCACTCCTTCCTGTAGAATAACAGCACACAGCTTCAAGAGGAATAACACTTTAAAGGTAGTTCGATGCAGGTAGGCGTTCCTTTTTTCACCTGTATATTTCAAGGTTTAACAACCTTTTTTGTTGTTAGTAATTAGCACAACTAAAATTGGACCAACATCAGCAGTGCAGTCATTACCTTCTGCAAGGAAAGTTTTGGGAGGTTTTCAGCGAAGTCTGTAAGAATCAACGTGGAGAAGACCAAGAGTTGAGTTACCTGAAACACATAGGATACATCAGAAGCTACTCTGGATGTCTTGGAGTTCTAGATATGTGCCTTCTGTTACCCACTTAAGGGGGGAAGTAAAGTGACGAGACCCTTATAGAATTCCCTGTTTCTCTTCAACTATTGAAGGCCAGCATTTCTGATGAGGGTGTAAGAGTGATGGCATGAGGCCGAAGAGTCATTACGCTTGCAGAAGCTGCCACCTCTGCCACCCAATAGCTCCCAGTGGTTTCTCTTCTGTATAGTTATAGGCAAGCTAGTTGATATGCACTTAAGGACAGAAATTAGTAAATGCTGGCCACAGCATGAATTGTATAAGGGCGTTTGGATATGTGTATGTATTCAAGACTATCAGGAGACTTTGTGAATAACATGCCTCCTCTTGGGCTATTTACACAAAACTGCATGCATACATAGGTATAAATGGAAATTTATTAACCATATACATTAAATGAGATCCCAAGGCAAACTCAGGATTTCTAAGTTGAGCAAAAAATTTTGCTCAGACAGATGACCTAGGAGAATACATATGGAATTGCAGAAGAGGGGAAACTTCAGTGAAAATGTCAGAAAAATGTTTTATGGAGCTCCAAAAATACCCTCCTCCATAAAATGTTCTCCTCTTCAATGAGAACACTGGCAAGAATTACTAGAATAAACTTTCTCAGAACTCTAGAAATTAACAAAAGGCTTATAGCAATCTCGGACATGTCTACTCAAGAAAAGGCTGAATCTACGTGTGAGCAATGAACTTTGTGATGGTTTAACTTGCCCTATTCCAGCTCTTGTGGTAGCTTTGAAAAACAACAGTCTGGAATTACAGTGAAGACCAGGAGGCTGGCAGCCACTGAAGGGGGAAGAATTGGTTTGGAGCTCCATCAAAGCCCCATTACCTGAGAATTGTAGTTATTTGACCTGTTTGGTGGTTCCCTCATAGATCCCCTTGTAAGACTGTTTATTTGACCTGGCTCCAGATTTGCCCAGTGCAAAAAAAGTCTTTTCCTGGAAGCATTTGTCAAAAATAATCACACACAATTGTTTAACATTCTGCGTGCCTGAGGTGGTAGATAACATTTGGGGCAAACAATAGGCTAAACAAAAAGCTTAAAAGGAAAAGCTAGGGAATAAAATGTTCACAGAGGGCTTTGGAAACTCTGATGTCGTACTGGTTAAGAGCTAAGGCTGCTAACCAAAAGGTCGGCAGTTCAAATCCACCAGGTGCTTCTCGAAAACCCTATGGGGCAGTTCTACTCTGTCCTATAGGGTTGCTATGCCTGAATTGACTTGATAGTGATGGGTTTAGTTTTTGGTTTTTTAGAGGGCTTTGAAAAGCTCTGATGTATTTCTAGAAATTTAGAAGGCAACATTTGCTATTAGTTCCCTAGGGCTGCTCTGACAAAATACCACAAAGTGGGTGCCTTTAAAGAAGAGAAATTTATTGTTTCACCATCCTGGAGACTGAGAGCCCAAAATCAGGGTGTTGGCTATGTTGATTCCCTCTGAGGCTCTGAAGGAAATCCTATTCCATGCCTCTCTCCTAGCTTCTGACCTATCAAGGCATTCTTTGCTTGTAGACACATCTTCCCATGGTTTTGTTCCCTCTGAGTGTCTGTCTGTCTCTTTTCCTCTTTTATAGGACACCACTCAGATGGAATTAGGACCCACCTACTCCAGTAGAAACCTTGGTGATGCAGTGGTTAAAAGCTCTGCTGCTAACCAAAAGGTTGGCAGTTTGAATCCACCAGCCACTCTTTGGAAACACTAGGGGACAGTTCTACTCTGTCCTAAGGGTTGCTATGAGTCTGAATCTACTCGATCGCAACAGGCCTGGATTTTTTACTCCAGTAAGGAGCTCTGGTGGCACAATGGTTATGCACTTGGTTGCAAACTCAAAGGTCGGTTGGTGGTTCAAATCGACTAGCCGCTCCTCAGGTGAGAAGACTTAGCAATCTGCTCTTGTAAAGATTACAGCTTACAAAACACTGTGGGACAGTTCTACTCTGTCCTATAGGGTAGCTATGAGTCAGAATTGACTCAACAACTCAGAATAACAACTTCTCCGGAATGACCTTATATTAACTGATAACATCTTCAAAGACCCTGTATTCACGCAAGGTCACATTCATAGGTATAGGGGTTAGGATATCGGCATATCTTTTTGGGGAACACAATTCAGTCCATAACCATTTGTGTTTAAGTGTTTTAGTGGACATATTTTTTTTTTTTTTGATTGTCATACAGAGGGTTGGATCAACCCCAAATCAAAAATTGGTCCAGATGTCCAGATGATGTCCCACATGAACTAAAAACATATAAAAAGATTTATGACTCACATCATGGGACTTTGTGGGGAGAACAGGGCAGACACACAAGCTGATCTGGAAGGGTCTCAGCGACAGAGATGCTGGTGGCTTTGGTTTCACAGTGGTTAGAGAACGGGGTTGAGGTAAGTGTTCCTGTGGGCAGGCTGGGGTTTACACGGTTTGAACTTCTTCTCCTGGAGCAAAGGAAGGATCACCGGGGCTTGCATACTGGCTTGCCCAGGTTTGGGCAAAAGGGAAAGAGGGAAGGTTGGGACTTGAAATTTGTCAGAGATCAAACATCAAAAATGGAGTCAGATTCTTTATTATATATGTTTTCATTTCTTTTCTGTAAATAACTAGGATTGGAAATGCTGGGTCGTAGGGTATGTATTTTAGGCTTTAGGGAACTGCTAAACGGTTTTACAAAGTGGCTGTATCATTTTACAACACCACCAATGATGCATGAAAGATCTAGCTGCTCCACATCCTTCCCAAAATGTGGCGTTCTTAGTCTTTTTTACTTTTAGCCATTCTATTCTAGTAGATGCGAAGGGGAGTCTTACTGTAATTTCTATTCACATTTTCCTGATGGCTAATAAAGTTAAGAATTTTCAGGTGTTTATTTGCCATTTGTATACCCTCTTTTGTGAAGCATCTGAGTCTTCTCTTTTAAAAATTGAGTTGTTTATGTTATTACTGAGTTGTAAGAACTCTTTGTATATCCTGGATACAAATTCTCTGTCAGACATAGGTTTCTATTATTTTTCCTAGCCTGAAGGTTACTTTTTAATTTTCTTTACAATGTCTTTTAAAGAACAGAAACTTTTAGTTTCAATGAAGTCTAATTGATAATTTTTTTTAAGGGTAGTGATTTTTTTGTGTGTATAAAAGAGATTTTTGCCCCAATATTTAAGAGATTTTTTTTTTTTTATTCTAGATATTTTATATTGTTAGCTTTTACATTTAGGTCAGGTTTATAATAATTTTGAGTTAATTTTTGCTTATAGGGTGAAGTAGGAGTCAAGATTCTTTTTTTTTAAATAGACACAGTTGTTCCAATGTCATTTGTTAAAATACAATTTTTTTGCCACTTGATAACCTTAGAGCATTTTTGTCAAAAATTAATTAATCACATATATGTGAGTTTATCTCTGCTCTGTTTATTCTATTCTAATGTTACATATGTCTATCTTTGCACCAATACCATACTATCTTTTTCCGTACAGCTTTAGGATAAGTCTTGGAATCAGGTAGTAAAAGTCCTCAGACTTTGTTCTCTTTAGAATTTGTTTAAACTATCCTAGGGCCTTTACATTTCCATAAACATTTAGAATCACCTTGTCAAATTCTACAAAAAACTGCTGAGATGTGAATTGAGATTATGATAAATGGATAGCTTGATTTGATTATGATGGGCTTGATATAGTTTTCTTCAAGTTTCTTGTGCTTGGATTTTGTCGAGGTTCCTGAATCTGTGTGATTACTGTTTTTATTAAATTTGGAAAAATTTGACCATTTTTTTTCTTCATTGTTTGTTCAGTCTTTCCCTCTCTTACCTCTCTTTCAGGAGTTCTAATTTCATGTGTATTGGCTGCTTGAAGTTATCCTTTAGTTCACTTAGATTCTGTTTACTTTTTATTCATTCTTTTTTCTCTATGAGTTTTACTTTGCTTAGTTTTAGTACTGTCTTCAAGTTTACTTTTCTTTCATAATATCTGCAGTCAATTCCATCAAGTGTATTTTTCATTTCATAAATTCATTTTTAGAAATTCAATTTGAGTCTTTATTATATCTTCCATATCTCTGCTTAATACACTCACTGTTTCCTCCTGTGTCCTGAATATATGAAAGGCAACTATGATAACTATTTTAATGCCCTTGTTTACTACTTTGACCATTTGTATTATATAGGGTTAGTTTTAAATTAATTGATTTTCTCTTTAATATGGGTTGTAGTTTCCTGGCAATTTTTGATTGGAAATCAGACATTGGGTATTTTACCTTATTGGATGTTAGATATATTTGTATTGCTATAAATATTGCTGAATTTTGTTTGGAGTATGACTGGGTTACTTGAAAATAGTTTGATCCTTTCAGTTCTTGCTTTTAAGTTTTATTTTTGTTGTTTTTTTTGTGAGACTAGAACTGAATTTAGTCTAAAAAAAAAAAACAAACCATTGCTGTCAAGTTGATCTCGACTCATAGCAACCCTACAGGACAGAGTAGAACTGCCCCATAGGGATTCCAAGGTGTGCCTGGTGGATTTGAACTGCCAACCTTTTGTTTAGCAGCTATAGCTCTTAACCACTGCACCACCAAGGTTTCCACATTTAATCTAGGTTTAATATTTCCAACTACTGAGGCAAGGCCCTTCTTAATACTCTGACAGATGGCTACTGAAATATGAAGTGTTCTATTCCAGCTGTTAGGAATAGGCACGATTCCCAGCCCTGTGCTTGATTTAAGCAGTTACCTCTATAACTTTTGGGTATTATTTGCCTGGCCTTCGTCATATACTTGTGCTGACCTGTACTCAGCTGAATACTGGAGGGGACCATCTGCGGATCACAGGACTTTTCTCTCTGTGCATCTTTCATCTTTCTGGTAATTTTCCTTGTGAACTACAGCTTGCTTTGCTTCCCCACATTCCCAGCACCTTCTCCTCCATTCAGGAGACTTCTGAACTCTGCCTGGGCCCATACTCCCTGTGCTGTTGCCCAGACACTTCCTCCATACACAATGTTCACCTCATTTCCCCCTTCTCTCAGGGGTCATTATCCTTTGACCTGAGTTTTATTGCTTCATATAGTTTCCCCGGTGTTTGAGTTGTTTTGTGGGATGAAGCAGAGAACAAATTTGGTTCTTGTTCCATCTTGAAATGGGAAACCTTTTTTTCAATGATAGTATCAATGTTGGTAAAAACACAGTGAAATGAGTGCTAAAATATTTGTGGGATTATAATTGGTTTCATTTATTGAAAAGTAGTTTAGCAATACATCTATACCAGGGTATCCTGTGTCCCAGAATTCCCTACTGAGAATATGTTCTAAGGAAGTAATTTTAAATGCTAATAAAGACTTATACACAAATCTATGCATTAGAGCATTTTCTAGAATAGATAAAAACAAAATCTAAATGTCCAATAACAGAGCACTGCTGAAGTAAACTATGATTTATTCATTGATTGAATATTGTAGAGCAATTAAAAAAGCATTTGAGAAATTTTTAGTCACATTAGATTTTTATCATATACTTGGGCTGAGAAAAGCAGATTGTAAATTATAAAATTAAGAGGTTACTTATACAAAACAGTTTGTAGAGAAGGATTAGAACGCACCAAAATGTGAAGAGTGGTTATCTCTAGGCAGTGATACTTTGTGTGATTGGCATAGTATTTGCTTCAATTTTTAATATCCAAATTTTAGATAATAAGCTTATATCATTTTTATATTCAAATGTTCATATAAAGATCATGATACTGAGAGAAAACCTTTTTTGTAATTTATTAGGATATTTTATAATTTAATTTTTATTGTGTTAAGAATCTAAAGTTTAAAATCTAAGCTACTGGGTATACAATAAAGAAATTGCTCTAGAGACCATATATATGTTATCTTAGTTATCTAATACTGCTATAACAGAAACACCACAAGGAGTGACTTTAACAGGCAGAAATTCATTTCCTCACAGGAGGCTAGAAGTCTGAATTCAAGGTGCCAGCTCTAGGGGAAGTCTTTCTCTGTTGGCTCTGAGGGAGGCTCCTTGTCTCTTCAGCTTCTATTCCTTGGCTCCTTGGTGATTGTCTTAGTCATCTAGCGGTGCTGTAACAGAAATACCACAAGTAGATGGCTTTAACAAAGAGAAATTTGTTTCCTCACAGTAAAGTAGGATGAAAGTTCAAATTCAGGGCACCACCTCCAGGGGAAGACATTCTCTCTCTGTTGGCCTTCTCATCTATGTTCCCCCAGACTAGAAGCTTCTTCACGCAGGGACCCTGAGTCCAAAGCATGAGCTGTGCTCCCAGTGCTTCTTTCTTGGCGGTATGAGGTCCCCAACTATCTGCTTGCTTCTCTTTCCTTTTTATCTTTTGAGAGACAAAAGGTGGTGCAGGCCGCACTCCAGGGAAACTACCTTTACATTGGATCAGGAATGTGACCAGGGTAAGGGTGGTGTTACAATCCCACCCTAATCCTTTTAACATAAAATTAAAATCGCAAAATGGATGCCAACCACACCATGCTGGAAATCATGGCCCAGCCAAACTGATGCACACATTTTTGGGGGGACATAATTCAGTCCATGACAGTGATCTTCATGTGGCATGGCATCTATCTTCCCCCATCTCTACTTGCTTACTTGTTTAATCTCTTTTATATCTCAAAAGAGATTGACTTAGGACACACCCTCATTAAAATAAAAAAGAAAACCCACCCCCAAATGGAATTATAAACACAGGTATAGGGGTTAAGACTTACAACACGTATTTTTGGAGGACACAATTCAACCATTTTATATATATATATATATACATATATATATTATATATACACATCTAGTGAAAGGGCACCTTAAAACTGAGGCACCTGGCATGACTAAGTGACTGACAAAGGTCTGAATAAAACTCTCCTTTGTCCTAAATCCCTGTTTCTCCTTTCAAAATATGTGCACCCCTCCTATCTTGATGAACAAGTATGTGGTTATGCTTACTTAAGACTGTAATAAAAAATATTCTGTTCTCAGAAAGAATGCTTATAGCTGATGTGTGACAAAATTATAGTTTATGGTTAAACAAGTGATAAGAATGTTATGGAAAGAAAATGATGAAAATGTTTCCTCAAAAGATGTTTTAATGTAAAATTGTTCTCAGGAATTGCTTACATGGTTCTGTCCCCATGAAATCTGTGACAAACCGATATTATGGAAGGTTTAGCTGTGATTCAGACACGGCAAAAAGTTTACTAGTGGGCGGAGCCAAGATGGCGGACTAGGCAGACGCTACCTCGGATCCCTCTTACAACAAAGACACGGAAAAACAAGTGAATCGATCACATACATAACAATCTACGAACCCTGAACAACAAACACAGATTTAGAGACGGAGAACGAACTAATACGGGGAAGCAGCGATTGTTTCCAGAGCCTGGAGCCAGCATACCAGTCAGGTACGGCACAAGCACAGAGACCTGCTCCACCCCCCTGAACTAACCCCGGGAGGGGGACTAGCCGGTTCCACGGGCGGCGTGGGACGCAGCCGTTAGGAGAAGTCCCCGGGAGGCAGTGACTGATCTTGGAGCAGAAAGAGTAGCATCCGAGCCGGGGAACCGTCCCACAGGGATTTGGACTGCACGCAGGTACGCCATAAACACGGAGAGTTGCTCCACCCCCTAAACTAACCCCGGGAAGGTGACCATCCGGGTCGCGCGGGCGGCGTGGGACGCAGCCGGTAGGAGAAGTCCCCGGGAGGCAGCGACTGGTATTGGAGCGGGGAGAACAGCGTTCCAGCCGGGACACTCGGTCGCGGCACAAGCACGGGGAGCTACTCCACCCATCTGAACTAACCCCGGGAGGGGGCCCACCTGGTTCACGGGGGCGGCACGGCCACGCGGCTGGAGGGACGAGAAGTCCCCGGGAGGCAGCGACTGATTTTGGAGTCGAGAGTGCACCGTCCCAGTAGGGGAGCCTTGACGCTGGGCGTGGGGCTGGAAGCGGAGGATCTGACCGTGACTCCAGCGGGCCAGACCCCCTGGGGGCAATCTCCACACAGACAGCACACATAGGCGACGCGCCCGCGGGAATCTCAGATATAAGAGTCATTCCAAGCAAGACAAGCAACTCTGGCTATATTCTGAGGTGCTACTCTCCTATCTCTCTGTTCCCTCCCCCACCCTCCCCAGGCGGCTTCATTAACATCTGAATAGCCTGAGCCAGAGGGAGAACTCTGATAGGGATCTGACTGCAGTTTTTTTTTAGCGGATTTTCTGGAAAAACTAGTTTCCCAGTGATGGCTCGGAGACAACAATCCATATCAAACCACTTAAAGAAGCAGACCGTGACAGCTTCTCCAACTCCCCAAACAAAAGAATCAAAATCTTTCCCAAATGAAGATACAATTTTGGAATTATCAGATACAGAATATAAAAAACTAATTTACAGAATGCTTAATGATATCACAAATGAAATTAGGATATCTGCAGAAAAAGCCAAGGAACACACTGATAAAACTGTTGAAGAACTCAAAAAGATTATTCAAGAACATACTGGAAAAATTAATAAGTTGCAAGAATCCATAGAGAGACAACATGTAGAAATCCAAAAGATTAACAATAAAATAACAGAATTAGACAACACACTAGGAAGTCAGAGGAGCAGACTCGAGCAATTAGAATGCAGACTGGGACATCTGGAGGACCAGGGAATCAACACCAACATAGCTGAAAAAAAATCAGATAAAAGAATTAAAAAAAATGAAGAAACCCTAAGAATTATGTGGGACTCTATCAAGAAGGATAACCTGCGGGTGATTGGAGTCCCAGAACAGGGAGGGGGGACAGAAAACACAGAGAAAATAGTTGAAGAACTTCTGACAGAAAACTTCCCTGACATCATGAAAGACGAAAGGATATCTATCCAAGATGCTCATCGAACCCCATTTAAGATTGATCCAAAAAGAAAAACACCAAGACATATTATCATCAAACTCACCAAAACCAAAGATAAACAGAAAATTTTAAAAGCAGCCAGGGAGAAAAGAAAGGTTTCCTTCAAGGGAGAATCAATAAGAATATGTTCTGACTACTCAGCAGAAACCATGCAGGCAAGAAGGGAATGGGACGACATATACAGAACACTGAAGGAGAAGAACTGCCAACCAAGGATCATATATCCAGCAAAACTCTCTCTGAAATATGAAGGCGAAATTAAGATATTTACAGACAAACACAAGTTTAGAGAATTTGCAAAAACCAAACCAAAGCTACAAGAAATACTAAAGGATATTGTTTGGTCAGAGAACCAATAATATCAGATATCAGCACAACACAAGGTCACAAAACAGAACGTCCTGATATCAACTCAAATAGGGAAATCACAAAAACAAACAAATTAAGATTAATTAAAAAAAAAATACACATAACAGGGAATCATGGAAGTCAATAGGTAAAAGATCACAATAATCAAAAAGAGGGACTAAATACAGGAGGCATTGAACTGCCATATGGAGAGTGATACAAGGCGATATAGAACAATACAAGTTAGGTTTTTACTTAGAAAAATAGGGGTATATAATGAGGTAACCACAAAAAGGTATAACAACTCTATAACTCAAGACAAAAACCAAGAAAAACGTAACGACTCAACTAACATAAAGTCAAACACTATGAAAGTGAGGATCTCACAATTTACTAAGAAAAACGCCTCAGCACAAAAAAGTATGTGGAAAAATGAAATTGTCAACAACACACATAAAAAGGCATCAAAATGACAGCACTAAAAACTTATTTATCTATAATTACCCTGAATGTAAATGGACTAAATGCACCAATAAAGAGACAGAGAGTCACAGACTGGATAAAGAAACACGATCCATCTATATGCTGCCTACAAGAGACACACCTTAGACTTAGAGACACAAACAAACTAAAACTCAAAGGATGGAAAAAAGTATATCAAGCAAACAATAAGCAAAAAAGAAGAGGAGTAGCAATATTAATTTCTGACAAAATAGACTTTAGACTTAAATCCACCACAAAGGATAAAGAAGGACACTATATAATGATAAAAGGGACAATTGATCAGGAAGACATAACCATATTAAATATTTACGCACCCAATGACAGGGCTGCAAGATATATAAATCAAATTTTAACAGAACTGAAAAGCGAGATAGATACCTCCACAATTATAGTAGGAGACTTCAACACACCCCTTTCGGAGAAGGACAGGACATCCAGTAAGAAGCTCAACAGAGACACGGAAGATCTAATTACAACAATCAACCAACTTGACCTCATTGACTTATACAGAACTCTCCACCCAACTGCTGCAAAATATACTTTTTTTTCTAGCGCACATGGAACATTCTCTAGAATAGACCACATATTAGGTCATAAAACAAACCTTTGCAGAGTCCAAAACATCGAAATATTACAAAGCATCTTCTCAGACCACAAGGCAATAAAACTAGAGATCAATAACAGAAGAACGAGGGAAAAGAAATCAAATACTTGGAAAATGAACAATACCCTCCTGAAAAAAGACTGGGTTATAGAAGACATCAAGGAGGGAATAAGGAAATTCATAGAAAGCAACGAGAATGAAAATACTTCCTATCAAAACCTCTGGGACACAGCAAAAGCAGTGCTCAGAGGCCAATTTATATCAATAAATGCACACATACAAAAAGAAGAAAGAGCCAAAATCAGAGAACTGTCCCTACAACTTGAACAAATAGAAAGTGAACAACAAAAGAATCCATCAGGCACCAGAAGAAAACAAATAATAAAAATTAGAGCTGAACTAAATGAATTAGAGAACAGAAAAACAATTGAAAGAATTAACAAAGCCAAAAGCTGGTTCTTTGAAAAAATTAACAAAATTGATAAACCATTGGCTAGACTGACTAAAGAAATACAGGAAAGGAAACAAATAACCCGAATAAGAAATGAGAAGGACCACATCACAACAGAACCAAATGAAATTAAAAGAATCATTTCAGATTATTATGAAAAATTGTACTCTAACAAATTTGCAAACCTAGAAGAAATGGATGAATTCCTGGAAAAACACTACCTACCTAAACTAACACATTCAGAAGCAGAACAACTAAATAGACCCATAACAAAAAAAGAGATTGAAACGGTAATCAAAAAACTCCCAACAAAAAAAAGTCCTGGCCCGGATGGCTTCACTGCAGAGTTCTACCAAATTTTCAGAGAAGAGTTAACACCACTACTACTAAAGGTATTCCAAAGCATAGAAAATGACGGAATACTACCCAACTCATTCTATGAAGCCACCATCTCCCTGATACCAAAACCAGGTAAAGACATTACAAAAAAAGAAAATTATAGACCTATATCCCTCATGAACATTGATGCAAAAATCCTCAACAAAATTCTAGCCAATAGAATCCAACAACACATCAAAAAAATAATTCACCCTGATCAAGTGGGATTTATACCAGGTATGCAAGGCTGGTTTAATATCAGAAAAACCATTAATGTAATCCATCACATAAATAAAACAAAAGACAAAAACCACATGATCTTATCAATTGATGCAGAAAAGGCATTTGACAAAGTCCAACACCCATTTATGATAAAAACTCTTACCAAAATAGGAATTGAAGGAAAATTCCTCAACATAATAAAGGGCATCTATGCAAAGCCAACAGCCAATATCACTCTAAATGGAGAGAACCTGAAAGCATTTCCCTTGAGAACGGGAACCAGACAAGGATGCCCTTTATCACCGCTCTTATTCAACATCGTGTTGGAAGTCTTAGCCAGGGCAATCAGGCTAGACAAAGAAATAAAAGGTATCCGGATTGGCAAGGAAGAAGTAAAGTTATCACTATTTGCAGATGACATGATTATATACACAGAAAACCCTAAGGAATCCTCCAGAAAACTACTGAAACTAATAGAAGAGTTTGGCAGAGTCTCAGGTTATAAAATAAACATACAAAAATCACTTGGATTCCTCTACATCAACAAAAAGAACACCGAAGAGGAAATAACCAAATCAATACCATTCACGGTAGCCCCCAAGAAGATAAGATACTTAGGAATAAATCTTACCAAGGATGTAAAAGACCTATACAAAGAAAACTACAAAGCTCTACTACAAGAAATTCAAAAGGACATACTTAAGTGGAAAAACATACCTTGCTCATGGATAGGAAGACTTAACATAGTAAAAATGTCTATTCTACCAAAAGCCATCTATACATTTAACGCACTTCCGATCCAAATTCCAATGTCATATTTTAAGGGGATAGAGAAACAAATCACCAATTTCATATGGAAGGGAAAGAAGCCCCGGATAAGCAAAGCACTACTGAAAAAGAAGAAGAAAGTGGGAGGCCTCACCTTACCTGACTTCAGAACCTATTATACAGCCACAGTAGTCAAAACAGCCTGGTATTGGTACAACAACAGACACATAGACCAATGGAACAGAATTGAGAACCCAGACATAGATCCATCCATGTATGAGCAGCTGATATTTGACAAAGGACCAGTGTCAATTAACTGGGGAAAAGACAGCCTTTTTAACAAATGGTGCTGGCATAACTGGATATCCATTTGCAAAAAAATGAAACAGGACCCATACCTCACACCATGCACAAAAACTAACTCCAAGTGGATCAAAGACCTAAACATAAAGACTAAAACGATAAAGATCATGGAAGAAAAAATTGGGACAACCCTAGGAGCCCTAATACAAGGTATAAACAGAATACAAAACATTACCAAAAATGATGAAGAGAAACCCGATAACTGGGAGCTCCTAAAAATCAAACACCTATGCTCATCTAAAGACTTCACCAAAAGAGTAAAAAGACCACCTACAGATTGGGAAAGAATTTTCAGCTATGACATATCCGACCAGCGCCTGATCTCTAAAATCTACATGATTCTGTCAAAACTCAACCACAAAAAGACAAACAACCCAATCAAGAAGTGGGCAAAGGATATGAACACACATTTCTCTAAAGAAGATATTCAGGCAGCCAACAGATACATGAGAAAATGCTCTCGATCATTAGCCATTAGAGAAATGCAAATTAAAACTACGATGAGATTCCATCTCACACCAGCAAGGCTGGCATTAATCCAAAAAACACAAAATAATAAATGTTGGAGAGGCTGCGGAGAGATTGGAACTCTCATACACTGCTGGTGGGAATGTAAAATGGTACAACCACTTTGGAAATCTATCTGGCGTTATCTTAAACAGTTAGAAATAGAACTACCATACAACCCAGAAATCCCACTCCTCGGAATATACCCTAGAGATACAAGAGCCTTCATACAAACAGATATATGCACACCCATGTTTATTGCAGCTCTGTTTACAATAGCAAAAAGTTGGAAGCAACCAAGGTGTCCATCAACGGATGAATGGGTAAATAAATTGTGGTATATTCACACAATGGAATACTACGCATCGATAAAGAACAGTGACGAATCTCTGAAACATTTCATAACATGGAGGAACCTGGAAGGCATTATGCTGAGCAAAATGAGTCAGAGGCAAAAGGACAAATACTGTATAAGACCACTATTATAAGATCTTGAGAAATAGTAAACCTGAGAAGAACACATACTTTTGTGGTTACGAGGGGGGGAGGGAGGGAGGGTGGGAGAGGGTTTTTTTTATTGATTAATCAGTAGATAAGAACTGCTTTAGGTGAAGGGAAAGACAACACTCAATACATGGAAGGTCAGCTCAATTGGACTGGACCAAAAGCAAAGAAGTTTCCGGGATAAAATGAATGCTTCAAAGCTCAGCGGAGCAAGCGCGGGGGTCTGGGGAACATGGTTTGCGGGGACTTCTAAGTCAATTGGCAAAATAATTCTATTATGAAATCATTCTGCATCCCACTTTGAAATGTGGCGTCTGGGGTCTTAAATGCTAACAAGCAGCCATCTAAGATGCAGCAATTGGTCTCAACCCACCTGGAGCAAAGGAAAATGAAGAACACCAAGCCCACATGACAACTAAGAGCCCAAGAGACAGAAAGGGCCACATGAACAAGAGACCTACATCATCCTGAGACCAGAAGAACTAGTTGGTGCCCGGCCACAATCGATGACTGCCCTGACAGGGAGCTCAGCAGAGGACCCCTGAGGGAGCAGGAGAGCAGTGGGATGCAGACCCCAAATTCTCATAAGAAGACCAAACTTAATGGTCTGACTGAGACTGGAGGAATCCCGGCGGCCATGCTCTCCAGACCTTCTGTTGACACAGGACAGGAACCATCCCTGAAGACAACTCATCAGACATGAAAGGGACTGGTCAGCGGGTGGGAGAGAGACGCTGATGAAGAGTGAGCTAATTATATCAGGTGTACACTTGAGATTGTGTTGGCAACTCTTGTCTGGAGAGGGGATGGGAGGATAGAGAGAGAGGGAAGCCGGCAAAATTGTCAAGAAAGGAGAGACTGAAAGGGCTGACTCAAGACGGGGAGAGTAAGTGGGAGTAGGGAGTGAGATGTATGTAAACTTATGTGTGACAGACTGATTGGATTTGTAAACGTTCACTTGAAGCTTAATAAAAGTTATTATAAAAAAAAAAAAAAGTTTACTAGTGATTCGTGTGCAGCCTCCAGCCCTCCTTATGAAGACTCCCTTCCCATTTCAGATTTTGGCGTCCTTCCTTGTGCCACCCCACCTGCAGTTGCTCTATTCTCAGTAAAACTCTTTACTTTGATTTTTCACAGAGTATAAGTTTGGCTTGCTGTTTCTCATGTAAGAAACATTATGTATATATACATGTATACATACATATGTATATTCATGTATATGTGTATATACATAGAGCCCTGGTGGCACAGTGGTTAAAGCACTTAGCTGCTAAATGAAAGGTTGGTTGGTGATTCAAACCCACCAGCTGCTCTGTGGGAGAAAGAAGTGGCAGTCTCCTTGTTTCTGTGAAGGATACGGCCTTGGAAACCCTATGGGGCTTTTCTACTCCTTCCTATAGGGTCTCTATGAGTCGAAGTCGACTCGGTGGCAATGGGTTTGTATAAATATACATACATACATAAATGTCAGAGATATAGTCATCAAGTTGCTAATTTTGTTAAACTGTTTCTTTTAGAGAGGTATTATTTTAGCAGTAACCTTAAATACTCTCTCAAATAAGGTCAGGTTAAATGTAAGTAGCATCTTTGATCAAGATGTAATGGGTTCTGCAGCCTATATCTCAGAATTGAATCCTATCTCTAGGCTGATTGATAGAGAATTTGAGGAAATGTGGGGCTTGATAATAGAGGTTGGTAATTAAGCTTAAGCACTGCCTGAAACATCTCCTTAAGATTTTTAATATATTAATGGGGATAGCAGAAATTGGGGAAAAGAACAATAGAGTCAGTAATTACAAATTACAAGAATTTCTTTTTAAAGTTTCAAGAAGCGGAACTTGGGGCAGACTCTTTGATCTGGGAAAACCCCCTAAAGGGAGTCATTTAATTCTGCAATTATAGAGCATAATTTCTTTTTTTAAAAAAAAAATTTTATTGTGCTTTAAGTCAAAGTTTACAAATCAGGTCAGTCTCACACAAAAATTTATGTACATCTTGCTATATACTTTTAGTTGCTCTCCCCCCTAATGAGACAGCACACTCCTTCTCTCTGCCCTCTATTTCCATGTTCCATTCACCCAGCTTCTGTCCCCCTCTGCCTTCTCATCTCACCTCCAGACAGGAGCTGCCAACATAGTCTCATGTGTCTACTTGAGCCAAGAAGCTCACTCCTCACCAGTATCATTTTCTCTTTTATACTCCAGTCCAATCCCTGTCTGAAGAGTTAGCTTTTGGAATGGTTTCTGCCTTGGGCTAATAGAAGACCTGGGGACCATGACCTCCGGAGTCCTTCTAGTCTCAGTCAGACCATTACGTCTGGTCTTTTTATGAGAATTTGAGGTCTGCATCCCATTGCTGTCCTTCTCCTTCAAGGGTTCTCTGTTGTGTTCTCTGTCAGGGCAGTCATCGGTTATAGCTGGGCACCATCTAGTTCTTCTGGTGTCAGACTGATGTAGTCTTTAATTTATGTGGCCCTTTCTGTCTCTTGGGTTCATAATTACCTTGTGTCTTTGGTGTTCTTCATTCTCCTTTGCTCCAGGAGGATGGAGACCCATCAATGTATCATAGATGGCCACTTGCTAGCATTTAAGTCTCCAGATGCCACCCTCCAAAGTGGGATGCAAAATGTTTTCTTAACAGATTTTATGATGCCAGTTGACCTAGGTGTCCCCTGAAACCATGGTCCTCAAATCCCCACCCCTGCTATGCTGGTCTTTGAAGTATTTGGTTTATTCAGGAAACTTCTTTACTTTGGTTTAGTCCAGTTGTGCTGACTTCTCCTGTATTGTGTGCTGTCTCTCTCTTCACCTAAAGTAGCTCTTGTTCACTATCTAACTAGTGAATACCCCTCTCCCTCCCTCCCTCCCCACTCTCATAAACATAGAAGAATATTTTCTTCCGAGTTTAAACTATTTCTTGAGTTCTTATAATAGTGGCCTCATACACTATTTGTCCTTTTGCAACTGACTAATTTCATTCAGCATAATGCCTTCCAGATACCTCCATTGTATGAGATCTTTCATGGACTCATCATTGTTCTTTATCGATGCGTAGTATTCCATTGTGTTACTGTACCATAATTTATTTATCCATTCATCTGTTGATGGGGATCTTGTTTACTTCCATCTTTTTGCTATTGTAAGCAGTGCTGCAATGAACACGGGTGTGCATATATCTGTTTGTGTAAAGGCTCTTATTTCTTTAGGATGTATCCAAGGAGTGGGATTGGTGGATCATATGATATTTCTATTTCTAGCTTTTTAAAAAAAAAAGCTAGAAATAAGGAAGCACCAAATCAATTTCCAAAGGATCTGTACCATTTTGCATTCCCACTAGCAGTGTATAAGTGTTCCAGCCTCTCCACAACCTCTCCAACATTTATTATTTTGTGTTTTTTGGATTAATGCCAGCCTTGTTGGAGTGACAAGGAGTCTCATTGTAGTTTTGATTTGCATTTCTCTAATGGCTAAAGATCATGATCATTTTCTCATATATCTGTTAGCTACCTGAATGCCTTCCTTAGTGAAATGTCTGTTCACATCCTTTGCCCATTTTTTAATTGGGTTGTTTGTCTTTCTGTAGTTGAGTTTTTGCAGTATCATGTAGATTTTAGAGATCAGGTGCTGATTGGAAATGTCATAGCTAAATACTTTTTCCCAGTCTGTAGGTAATCTTTTTACTCTTTTGTTGAAGTCTTTGGATGAGCATAGGTGTTTGACTCCCAGTTATCTAGTTTCTCTTCTGGTGTTTGTGCATTGTTAGTAATGTTTTGTATACTGTTTATGCCATGTATTTGGGCTCCTAGCATTGTCCTTTTTTTTTTTTTTCCATGATCTTTATCATTTTAGATTTTATATTTAGGCCTTTGATCCATTTTGGGCTCATTTTTGTGCATGGTGTTAGGTATGGGTCTTGTTTCATTTTTTTGCAGATGGATATCCAGTTATCACCATTTGTTAAATGGACTTTCTGTTCCCCATTTAACTGACTTTGGGCATTTGTCAAATATCAGTGGCTCATAATGTGGATGGATTTATGTCCGGATTCTCAATTCTGTTCCATTTGTCTATGTTTCTGTTGTTGTACTGGTACCAGGCTGTTTTGACTGCTGTGGCAGTATAATAGGTTCTAAAATCAGGTAGCATGAGGCCTCCCACTTTGTTCTTCTTTTTTAGTAAAGCTTTACTTATCCGGGGCCTCTTTCCCTTCCATATAAAGTTGGTAATTTGTTTCTACATCTCATTAAAAAATATCGTTGGAATTTGGATCAGAATTGCATTGTATCTATAGATGGCTTTTCGTAGAATAGATATTTTTACAACGTTGGGTCTTCCTATCCATGAGCAAGGTATGTTTTTCCATTTATGTAGGTCTCTTTTGGTTTCTTGCAGTAGTGTCTTGTAGTTTTCTTTGTATAGGTCTTTTATGGCTCTCGTAAGATTTATTCCTAAGTATTTTATCTTCTTGAGGGCTACTGTAAGTGGTATTGATTTGGTGGCTTCCTCTTCGATGTACTTTTTGTTGGTGTAGAAGAATCCAGCTGATTTTTGTATGTTTATTTTGTATCCTGATACTCTGCTGAACTGTTCTATTAGTTTCAGTAGTTTTCTTGAGGATTCTTTAGGGTTTTCTGTGTATAAGATCATGTCGTCTGCAAATAGAGATACTTTTACTTCTTCCTACAAATCTGGATGCCCCTGATTTCTTTATCTAGTCTAATTGCTCTGGCTAGGACTTCCAGCACAATGTTGAATAAAAGTGGTGATAAAGGGTTTCCTAGTCTGGTTCTTATTCTCAAGGGGAAGGCTTTCAGATAGAGCAGAATTTCTGCTAGGAAATCTTTTGAGATGATGTTTTTGTAAATGACCAAACTCTTACTCATGATAATCTAAGACTTTCCTATGTGGTAACAGAATTCTATTTCTGCAGCGTTTGGGTTCTCTGAGAAAAATGTTTTATTTTGTTTCATCCCTAAAAGTCCGTAAGGGATGAAAAAAAGAACAAAAAGGAAACCCCCTTGTCCCTGCAAGATTTCTGTGTTTTGTTGGGATAGCTGCTGACAGATCAGGTACTGAAAGTGAAAGCTGAAGAGACTTGGTGAAACGCTGGGCATATCAGTATTCTTCAAGGATTCATCAGTCATACATTTAGGAGGGGCAATTCTTCAGACTGAGGCATGGAACACTGGGCCGGTCTAGCACTGCTGGAAACAGAGGCTCAAGAAACTTGGGAGAGAGCCCTAGTTACGACTGAGCATGGTGGAGCTAAATTTCTACAGAAGGTCTTGGCAGTAGTGGAAGAACACAAGTGGACTTGATATCACACAGTTGGGTACTGACAGAAGTCACTGAGGACCTCTTGAGGATGGCTAAGCACCTGCACGGGGAAGGTGGAGCTCCAAGTCTTGATAATTTCAGCATTGCGACAGTTAACTTGATGTGTCAAATTGGCTAGGTTATAGTTTCCAACAGTTTGGCCAAACACTTGTCTTTTTGTTTCATGATGTAATCTAATGTAATAAAATCATCTTCTATAATGTAATCTAATGTAATGTGACCTATTAATCAGTTGAAAAGTGAGTTTCCGTAGATACATTCTGCCTCCAGACTATAAATAGATATTTTGGCAGGACTCTTTCTCTGTCTTCACTCTACACTCCTTCCATCACCTGACCTACTGATCTTGGGATGCAAGCCTGCAGGGGTCTCAAGCTTGTCACATGACCTATGAAGTTTTGATTTGCCAACCCCCACAATCACTCCAGCCAATTTCTTGAAGTAAATCTCTCTGTCTCTTCCTGTTTTTATATATTGGAAACTCTATGGGGCAGTTCTACTCTGTCCTATAGGATCGCTATGAGTCAGAATTGGCTCGATGGCACTGGTTTTTTTTGTTTTATATATATGTGATTTCTATGATGTGACTGAAAATACCATGGCTTGGGTCAGGCACACCTTAGTCTTCAGGGTGACATCTTTGCTCTTGAACACTTTGAAGAGGTCCTTTGCAGCAGATTTGCCCAATGCAATGCGTCTTTTGATTTCTCGACTGCTGCTTCCATGGCTGTTGATTGTGGATCCCAGTAAAATGAAATCCTTGACAACTTCAATCTTTTCTCCGTTTATCATGATGTTGTTCATTGGTCCAGTTGTGAAGATTTTTGTTTTCTTTATGTTGAGGTGTAATCCATACTGAAGGCTGTGGTCTTTGATCTTTGTTGGTGAGTGCTTCAAGTTCTCTTCACTTTCAGCAAGCAAGGTTGTGTCATCTGCATAACGCAGGTTGTTAATGAGTCTTCCTCCAATCCTGATGCCCCGTTCTTCTTCATATAGTCCAGCTTCTCGGATTATTTGTTCAGTATACAGATTAAATAGGTATGGTGAAAACATACAACCCTGACGCACGCATTTCCTGACTTTAAACCAATCAGTATCCCTTGTTCTGTCTGAACAGCTGCCTCTTGATCTATGTGAAGCTTCCTCAAGAGCACAATTAAGTGTTCTGAATTCCCATTCTTCACAGTGTTATCCATAGTTTGTTATGATCGACACAGTCGAATGCCTTTGCATAGTCAATAAAACACAGGTAAACATCCTTCTGGTATTCTCTGCTTTCAGCCAGGATCCATCTGACATCAGCAATGATACCCCTGGTTCCACGTCCTCTTCTGAAACCAGCCTGAATTTCTGGCAGTTCCCTGTCGATACACTGCTACAGCTGTTTTTGAATGATCTTCAGCAAAATTTTGCTTGTGTGTGACATTAATGATATTGTTCTATAATTTCCACATTGGGTTGGATCATCTTTCTTGGGAATAGTAATAAATATGGATCTCTTCCAGTCATTTGGCCAGGAAGCCATCTTTCATACTTCTTGGCATAGATGAGTGAGCACCTCCAGTGCTGCATCTGTTTGTTGAAACCTCTCAATTGATATTCCATCAATTCCTGGAGCCTTGTTTTTCGCCAGTGCCTTCAGAGCAGCTTGGACTTCTTCCCTCAGTACCATTGGTTCCTGGTCATATGCCACTTCTTGAAATGGTTGAATATCGACTGATTCTTTTTGGTATAATGACTCTGTGTATTCCTTCCATCTTCTTTTGATGCTTCCTGTGTCCTTTAATATTTTCCCTATGGAATCCTCCACCATTGCAACTCGAGGCTTCAATTTTTTCTTCAGGTCTTTCAGCTTGAGAAATGCCGAGCGTGTTCTTCCCTTTTGGTTTTCCATCTCCAGCTCTTTGCACATGTCATTATAATACTTTACTTTGTCTTCTCGAGAGGCCCTTTGAAATCTTCTGTTCAGTTCTTTTACTTCATCAGTTCTTCCTTTTGCTTTAGCTGCTCGACGCTCAAGAGCAAGTTTCAGAGTCTCCTCTGACATCCATCTTGGTCTTTTCTTTCTTTCCTGTCTTTTCGGTGACCTCTTGCTTTCTTCATGGTTGGTGTCCTTGATGTCATTCTACAACTGGTCTGGTCTTCGGTCACCAGAGTTCAATACATCAAATCTATTCCTGAGATGGTCTCTAAATTCAGGTGGGATATACTCAAGGTCATATTTTGGCTCTCGTGGACTTGCTCTGATTTTCTTCAGTTTCAGCTTGAACTTGCATGTGAGCAATTGATGGTCTGTTCCACAGTCGGCCCATGGCCTTGTTCTGACTGATGATATTGAGGTTTTCCATCGTCTTTTTCCACAGATGTAGTCAATTTGGTTCCTGTGTGTTCCATCTGGTGAGGTCCATGTGTATAAAATATATATATATATATATATATATATATATATATATATATATAGTCACTGTTTATGTTGGTGAAAGAAGGTTTTTGCAATGAAGAAGTCGTTGGTCTTGCAAAATTCTATCATTCGATCTCCAGCATTGTTTCTATCACCAAGGCCATATTTTCCAATTACTGATCCTTCTTCTTTGTTTCCAACTTTTGCATTCCAATCTCCAGTAATTATCAATGCATCTTGATTGTGTGTTCGATCAATTTCAAACTGCAGCAGCTGATAAAAATCTTCTATTTCTTCATCTTTGGCCCTAGTGGTTGGTGCATAAATTTGAGTAATAGTCGTATTAACGGGTCTTCCTTATAGGCATATGGACATTATCCTATCACTGACAGCGTTGTACTTCTGGATAGACCTTGAAACGTTCTTTCTGACAACGAATGCAACACCATTCCTCTTCGAGTTGTCATTCCCAGCATAGTACACTATATGATTGTCCGATTCAAAATGGCCAATACCTGTCCATTTCAGCTCACTAATTTTTTTATAATACCTAGGATATCGATGTTTATGTGTTCCATTTCATTTTTGGAGATTTCCAATTTTCCTAGATTCATACTTTGTACATTCCAAGCTCCGATTATTAATGGATGTTTGCAGCTGTTTCTTCTCATTTTGAGTCATGTCTGTCAGTTTGTCATACTCTGGGGGCTTGTGTGTTGCTGTGATGCGAGAAGCTATGCCACAAGTATTCAGATACCAGCAGGGTCACCCATGGAGGACAGGTTTCAGCTGAGCTTCCAGACTAAGACAGACTAGGAAAAAGGACCCAGCAGTCTACTTCTGAAAAGCATTAGCCAGTGAAACCCTTATGAATAGCAGATATATATATATATATAATTTTTAATCTCAATTGGATCTACAGACTAGGAAAGTCTACCACATGCTAATTTCTTCTATATGGCCCTACACTGTGTAAAGTTAGCCAGAGAAATGCTGGTTTGACTTTATGTTCTAGAATACAGGGAACAATACGAGGCCAACGGTAATCAAATGGCATAATATGCAGTTCAGTAAGAAAATGTCATGAGATTGAATTATGTCATTTTTTCTCCTCTAATGCAGCGTATCTCTTTTTAAGGGGGTTGCTCTGTCACACATTCATTTCCCTAGTTGTTGGACTACTTTTCTTTTTTTAAAAAAAAAACAAACCCAGTGCCGTCAAGTCGATTCCGGCTCATAGCGACCCTGTAGGACAGAGTATAACTGCCCCATAGAGTTTCCAAGGAGCACCTGGCAGATTTGAACTGCCGGCCCTTTGGTTAGTGGCTGTATGTCTTAACCAGTATGCCACCAGGGTTTCCTTTCTTTAAAAGGGGAGCATTAAATGTGCTAGCAATCCATTATTTCATGGCAAAAACTCTGCGTCTTTAAGCAGAGAGATCTCTAGTAGTCAGTTAGGTTGAATTTTCTGCATCTACATTTATTAAATGCCTTTATTTTGAAATAAAAAGATTTGTTATCATGAAGTTTATAAAACAGAGCAGCTCTTCAATAAGATTACTTTCTGTATGTCTATTATCTAATTGGAAAGATGACAGATGAAAGAATGCTGCCTCTGTAAAGAGAACAGTTATGCTTTCAATAGGTTATAGTTCTTAAGATCAAGGATGAGTCATACCAATAAATTAAGTGTACGAAGTATAAAGCAATATGAATAAAACATTTTGGAAATGAAAAGCATCTAAACTATTTTTCCTTTCATTTTTATACTCCTTGAATTTCCTTATTAATAAGAATTATGTTTTTACTAACAGTCAAAGGAACAAAAAGGCTATCATCCACCAGTAAAATACAGTGCATATACTTTCAAGTATATAAACAAAACAGGCAAATCAAAGTCAGGAAACGGGTTTTTGTAAAAGGTGTTTCAATAGTAAATTCAGGCAAAGAAGGGAAGGGATTTCTTGAGCCTTTCCTGGTTTGATGTATTTAAGAAGGGGAAGTGAAAGGAAAGTGACCAAATGTGATGATTTAGAATTCCACGGGAATTGGTGGAGTTGAAGACATTTACAAAGCATTGTATGTTTACCCCATTTGTTGGCTGACCAGATTTTTACTTGACCTCCCAAAATCTTTGTATTCAATAGATCATTTTGTATTAGAGATGTTTGAATGTTACGATAGAAAACTTTACTGCAGTTCTTAATACTGTGAGTGAGGTTTTGCTTGGAACACTTGGATACCGGGGAAAATCTAATACAGTCTTTGACATGAGAAAACTTGTGAAAATTTTCAAATGAACAACCTGAAGATAAAATCAGGTAGTTATTTATCTGTAGGTTCTCTTGGTGGGGGGAAATTGTCACTCTTTTTAACTGTTTTCAGAGATCTTTGGAGTAAGAGAATTAAGAAAATAGGGATCTCTCTGTTTGGGTCCCCCCCAAAATAGATCCTGAAAAATGAACTTGGCTACGTGGTGTATTTGGGAGTTGATAGTGGAAATGCAAGGGAAGAATGTGGAAAATGAGACAGGGAACAGAAAAAAGTGAATTGATCTCATGAAGTCACTGGACCAGCACTCTAATTTGGTATTTAAACAAATAAAATTTATTGAAGTAATATACAGAGCATGTGTTTGGTTTGGCTGTAATGGTATGCTCTGCCTTACAGTCAAGACAAAAAGATATTTAAGAAGTCAAGTGAGTACAGATGACAACTTTACATCAAAGCAATGGCAGGAAAGGAAGTGAGATTTACAAGGGTGGCAATTAACTGTGAAACTTTCTTTACATCAGTTTCTAGTCTAACATAAACAGCTCATACTTGATACATTTTAACGAAGGCAATATTTCTTAAATGAAAAGTATAGACAATTTTGACATGAAACTTTAGTGTTACGGAAGTCAGTGATATCATTGCTGCTGGGCCAACTTAATAGAATCTTTGGTTACAGAACTGACCATTACTTGAGACGGCAAATTAAGCCACAAACCAAACCCACTGCTGTCAAGTCGATTCCAACTCATAGTGCCCATTCTCCTTTGACTGAGGATTGCCCCACATCCATGTTAACTCCTCTATTCTTCTGGGTTGCACCTGAGCAAGGCAGAGGCCAAGCAATTTCAAGTGATGCCAGAGCAAGCCTTCAGGGAGGGAAGACAAGATGAGGGTGCCTGAAGTGAAAAGCATGCAGAGAATTGTCCCCTGCAGCCATAGGTGAGCTCATGGGGGTGAGAGGCATCAACAGTGTAAGCCATGGAGAAAATTGTGCTACCTTACGTGTACTTGAAACAAGGTTGTGGGATAATTCATGCCCAGGAATGTTTCTATTCCTGGTATGCTACCCATCACTTTCAGGCTGATTCCTACTCATAGTGACCTTATATGACAGAGTAAAACTGCCCTATGGAGTTTCCAAGGCTGTAATCTTCAGGAAAGCAGACTGCCACATCTTTCTCCTACAGAGTGGGTGGGTTTGAACCACAACCCTTCAGTTAGTAGCTGAGTGCTTAACCATTGTACCACCAGGGCTCCTCCGGCTCCGGCTGTACTAATCAGCGCAAAAGCTGTGGCGTGGTATTAGCCCTCTTAGAAAGAAGAGAGATAATGTGTTAGAATATAAGTTTGACTGCTGTGAGAAAGACTAAAAATAACAGTAATTTCATACAAGACTTTTTTTCTACTCACATATACATGTTCAAGGTGCTCTAGTGGCACAACGGTTCAGCACTCAGTTGCTAACCTAATGGTTTGTGATTGGAACCCACCACCTGCTCCACGGGGAAAAAGAGACCCGGTGCTAGCAAAGATTACAGTTTAGGAAACATCATGGGGCAATTCTGCTCTGTCCTAAAAAGGGTCACAATGAGTTGGAATTGACTTGAAAGCACACAACAACCAAATACATATTCAAGCTCCTAAACAGTAATCTGAGGTCTGAGTGACTTCTGTGTTGTTCAGTCCTCTCTAGGGTATCGTCCTGTCTTAGTCATCTAGTGCTGCTATAACAGAAATACCACAAGTAGATGACTTTAACAAAGAGAAATTTATTTCTTCACAGTAAAGTAGGCTAAAAGTCCAAATTCAGGGTGTCAGCTCCAGGGGATGACTTTCTCTCTGTCGACTCAGGAGGTAGATTTCACGAAATCAATCTTTCCCTGGTGGAGGAGCTTCTCAGGCGCAGGGACCCTAGGTCCAAAAGAATGCACTTTGCTCCTAGTACTGCTTTCTTGGTGGTAAGAGGTCCCCCCTCTCTGCTCCCTCCCCTTTCCTTTTTATCTCTTGAGAGACAAAAGGTGGTGCAGGCCACACCTCAGGGAAACTACCTTTCCATTGGCTCAGGAATGTGACCTGGGTAAGGGTGTTACAATCCCACCCTAATCCTCTTTAACATAAAATTACTATCACAAAATGGAGGACAGCTACACAATACTGAGAATCATGGCCTAACCAAGTTGATAAACATGTTTTGGGGGGCACATAATTCAATCCATGACACATCCTTGTGTGGTGGACCAGGATAGCCTATACCACCTTATCTGATATCCAACCATCAGGAAGTGAACAAGAGAAGAGGGGGCACATGCCCAGAAATTGCACATTTAATTTTCTCTCTTATATCATTGGCCCAGAACCTAGCCTTGGCTTCAAGGAGGGCTTGGAAAGGTTCTTTATTTTAGGTGTTCATTTGCTCTCCCAAAAATTAATTTACTGGGGTAAAAGGGGAAACGGGTATTGGAGGACAAACACCAACTTTTGCCAAAGACCTCACCTGTTTCAAAACAGAATCTTTGAATTGTATGCAATTACAATTAAAAATTCTTTAATACTAATGTGAAAACTTAAAAACATTCTGAATGTGTATCTGTGCCTATGTTTGATCATGGTGTTATTCATAAAATTATAGAGTTGTTTTTACTTTGATTTAGATTATTCCACAATGTGGGAATGATTTTATGTGATTGTGTCAATTTATATATGTATCTTTTCATATTCTATCAATCATATTGTTATTGTCGTTGTTAGGTGCCATCCAATCAGTTCCGACTCATAGCGACCCTTTGTATAACAGAATGAAACGTTGCCTGGTCCTGTGCCATTCTCACAATCCTTGTTGTACTTGAGCCCATTGTTGCAGCCACTGTGTCAATCTATCTCATTAAGGGACTCCCTCTTTCTCACTGACCCTCTACTTTACCAAGCATAATGTCCTTCTCTAGGACTGATCCCTCCTGATAATGTGTCCAAAGTATGTGAGAAGAAGTCTTGCCATCCTTGCTTCTAAGGAGCGTTCTGACTGTACTTCTTCCAAGACAGATTTGTTCATTCTTTTGGCAGTCCTTTTTGGCTTTTTTTGGTTTTGGTCCTATCTACCATAGCTTCTATATATGCTATGTTCTTTTCTCTCTGTCTTTGTCATAGCTTCATTTTATAGCTAAGAGACTGGGAGTTTAGAGAGGTTAATTCACTTACTTGCCCGAGGTCACTAGGTTGATAAGCAGTAGGACCAGTACTCAAACCCTGATTGCTCTGTTCCAAAGGCCTCCACTCTTGGCCGCTTAGATAAAGGCTGCCTCCCTCACCGAGGGCCTTGGGTCATGGGACACTCACCTGCACTCTAACTGAATGACTGGCATCATGGTAGAGAATACATGAATATACCTAATAGGGGCTACCCGCATTCCTTGTTGGTCACCTCTACTGCTGAAAACAAAGAAGAGAGACTTCTACTTTTCTTAGTCAGTTATTTCTATGCACAGATATGTATGCTTTCTTAATTTCTCAGGCTTTCTTTCACATATTTCTAGTCACATTCCATTCAGTCCTTAGTTGTTCCCTTGCAAATGCCACATCTTGACTTTTCCTTAAAAACTTCTATATCTCTCTCAAACAGAGTGGAATTCTAAGCTAATACTAACTCGTATATTTCCTGACTCAATCTTTATAAAGTCCTTAAATTAATAAGGACCAGGTGGAAATAATACACAAGACAGTTGCACAGAAAACACAATTGGAATCAGAATTATTCTCAAACAATTAAACAATGTCTACAGAATTGTACTCTAGGTACTAAGCAAAATTCCCATCTGGGAAACATATTAGTTATGAATTTTCTTCTCTAGTCAGGCAGATCTTACATTTCTTTCTGTTTGCCACCTGCCACATCTTAGGTACTCAAGTATTGCTATAGGATGAATTCACAAGTGAGTTACTAGATATATTTTATGAAAACACTTTTCCCCATACATAAAATCTAAACTTGTTAATTATATCTTTGGGTGGCACAAAGAGTTAAGCACTGGGCTACTAACTAAAAGGCTGGTGATTTGAACCCACCCAGAGATACCTCAAAAGAAAGGCCTGGTGATCTGCTTTCAAAAGGCCCAGCCATGAAAACCCTATGGATGGCATTTATACTCTGCAACACATGGGGTCTCCATGAGTTGGAATGGACTCAAAAGCTACTGGTTTCATATCTATGTATCTATATCTATATATATTTAAAACCATATAATATACATATGTAAAATATATTTTATATATGTAAAATATTTATCATATGAATATATAAAGTGTATATCATATATATGATATATGTATATAAAATAAGAGCCTTGGTGGCATGGTGGTTAAAGTGCTTAGGTGCTAACTGAAAGTTTGGCAGTTCAAATCCACCAACTGCTCCGTGGGAGAGAGACGTGGCAGTCAGCTTCCACAGTTGGCCTCGGGAACCCTATTGGGCAATTTTACTGTGTCCTATAGGGTCTTTGATCTATGCACTTCTGACAATGAACCTGTACATAGATTAAAAGGCTGTTGTTCCAATAGAACAAGGTAATACTTCATGGTTTAAAGTCAGGAAAGGTGTGTGTGAGGGTTGTATTCTTTCACTATACCTATTCAGCCTGTATGCTGAGCAAATAATCTGAGAAGCTGAAATATATGAAGAATGGGGCATCAGGACTGGTGCAAGGCTCATTAACAATCAGTGTTATGCAGACGATACAAGCTTGTTTGCTGAAAGTGAAGAGGACTTGAAACACTTACTGATGAAGATCAAAGACCAGACTTCAGTATGGATTGTACCTCTCCATAAAGAAAATAAAAATTCTCACAACTGGACCAATAAAGCAACACCATGATGAACGGAGAGAAGACTGAAGTTGTCAAAGATTTCATTTTACTTGGATCTACAATCAACATCCATGAAAACAGCAGTCGAGAAATCAAAAGATGCATTGCATTGGGTAAATCTGCTGCAAAAGACCTCTTTAAAGTGTTGAAAAGCAAAGATGTCCCCCTGAAGACTAAGGTGCACCTGAACCAAGCCATAGTAGTTTCAATTGTATCATATGCATGTGAAAGCGGGACAATGAATAAGGAAGACAGAAGAAGAACTGATGCTTTTGAATTGTGGTGCTGGCGAAGAATATTGAATATACCGTGGACTGCCAAAGGAACAATCAAATCTGCCTTGGACGAAGTACAGCCAGAATGCTCCTTAGAAGCAAGGATGGCGAGACTACATCTTACACACTTTGGACTTGTTGTCAGGAGAGATCAGTCCCTGGAGAAGGGCATCATGCTTGGTAAAGTACAGGGTCAATGAAAAAGAGGAAGACCCTCAAGGAGATGGATTGAGACAGTGGCTGCAACAATGGGCTCAAGCATAACAACGATTGTGGTCATGGCAGTGTTTTGTTCTGCTGTACACTGGGTCACTATGAGTCAGAGCTGACTCAAGAGTGCTTAACAACAACAACATAGCATTGTTATGAGTTGGAATTGACTCTACAGAGTGGGTTTTGTTTTGGTTATATAAAAAATGTCTTTTTGTATATTTAAAATATACATAATATGATAATATATGTAACATACACCATATACATGATTGTATACATACACACACATACATATATATATGATTTTAATTAAAAAAAAAATGCAGGGTACAACTGTCGTCTGGAAGCATTAAGGCCTCCTCATCTGCACAGGGGTGATCTGGTTAACCTGTTGTCCTCTCTCCTGATGTTGCCTGGGAAATGCTCTGTCTGCTAAGCAGAGAGCTGAGCCAGGAGAGGCTCAGGCCGGATCATGACGGTGAAGTCAGAGCACATCATCACGTCCACGCAGGTGTTAACAAGTCTCCCTACTGGTATGCCAGAGCCAAGAATAAATGGTTTTCAATTGCCTTTGTTCTCTGAGGACTGTGATAACGTTTCTCATTTGCATTGTGGTTCCAGAACCTACCTCATTTGATCTTTATAGGAGCCTGGCCAGGCAGCGGCACAGATATTATTGCCTCTGTTTTACAGAGTGAGGAAACCGAATGTCCCTTTATGCAAATCATGAAGTGACTTGGTTGTGATGTGGCCCATAAATGGCAGAAACAAGTCTAGAGCTGGTTTTCTGTTTCCTTGTTTATGCTTTTTGTACTGTATCGTTCTCTACCTCTTCTTCCAATTGTTTAATATATCCTCCCACCAGCAGGAGAGGGAAGCTCATTGATCCTGTACTAATTTTTGAGATAATGACTGTGCTTCCCTATTTTGAATACAAGGAGTCTGGAGTGTCAGTGAACTCTTTTTCTCTTAGGTGTCGTGGTTTAAAAGTCCTAACCTGGTTGGCAGGTGCTCTCAGCCTCATGCCATTTTACATCATTGACATATGAGCCCAACACTCCTTCTAGTTCTCTTCCCCCACCCCTGCAGTAAATTGGGTTTATAATAGAAACACTAACTCAGCGTTAACTAAAGTGAGACTGTCAAGTGATATGATAAGACTGCTGGGTAATGTTTTATGGTAATAAATTCTCTTTGGGCTTAATTTCCAAGATCATGAGATGGTGCCTCACCCTTTAAAGGGCACACAGGAATTGTGGAAGTCACAGCAGAAGGAAATCTGTACGGCCAGTTATGTCTCCATTGAATCTTCATTCCCAGCTTGGTTTAGAAAAAAAAGTCATCTTTGTTAAAACAAACCATGGACAATATTTTTTAGAAAAGACTCTCTAGGTAGGGAGGTGAGACCTGTAAGGCGAATGGTAACATTATTTCTCCTGCCCAATTTTACCTTCCCATGGGGTCCTTTAGTGCAGTTAGTGTGGTCACATTTATACAAACCCCTTAGCCCTAAAATGCTAGATTAGAAATCCCTTCCTTGGCTTCTCTTATCTAATTTAAGACAGACAAAAATTTCAGAAGAAATCAGTGCCCAAAGAATATGAAGAAATGTAAAGAGTATCAGAATAGGAAGCCTTGTAAATATTTCTGATTGTGTTTTATTAACTTCCGGTGCCAAAAGGGGGTCCATGGTGATTCAGCTGTAAAATTCTCACCTTCCATGCAGGACACCAAGGTTTAATTCCCAGCCAATGCATCTCAAGTGCGGCCACCACCCATCTGTTAGCGGAAGCTTGCATGTTGCTATGATGCTGAACAGGTTCCAGCAGTGCTTCCAGACTCAGGCAGACTAGGAACAAAGTCCTGGGGATCTACTTCTGAAAATCAGCCTGTGAAAGCCCCCTGGATCACAATGGTCTGAGCCCTGATCAGTTATGGGGATGGCCCAGGACCGTGCGTGTTCATTCCCCTGTGCACGGGGTCACCAGGATAAGTTGGAGCTGACCTGAGGGCAGATAACCCTCGCCCCAGTCACCATCTTAAACCTTGGCTTTAGCTCTCATTAGCTGTGCGATGTGCTGTAAGTTACAAAACTTCAGCTATTTCATTTGAAAAATGGGTGTAATAAAAGCACCTGCTTCATTGGATTGTAGGGAGGATTGAATGAGGTATTTTTAAGTTCTCAGCATAGTGCCTGGCATAGGGTAAGTGCTTACCAAAAATATTAGTTGTAATTATTACCATTTATCTTGATGGACAAAACTGGGCTAGTGAGAATCCAGTCAACTTCTGAGATAATGACAAAAAAAAAAAAAAAAGAGGATGCAAGATTTTCTACCTCTCTAAGGCCAGCCCACTTACTTTAACTTCTAATCATAGGGGTACATTTTTTTCTGCGCACTCTGATGATAAAACGAATTATCTCACCCATCAAGTGAAGCCTCTTTCTTTGAGAAATGTGGATACAGGGGTTTGTCTTATCCTTTATACACCTGCCTGTATAATCCCCCGAGAAGCCAACAGCCACCGCAGCCATGCAGGAAAAAAATTGCACAAATGCAATAATCCAAAGGGTTATTCTCCCAACCTCTACAAGTCAGCAGGCTTTGGATATCAACCTTCTTTAAAAAATGTATTTCCAAACAGGTTCTTTATTCATCACATAATATTATGGCATATGGCATGAAGAACCATTTAAAATTCATGGAAAGATTTTAAGAATAAGATGGGAAGCCTACTGGTTATTAACTGACGAAAGATTTTTGGGAAGAGGGTAACTATTATAAGGTTCAGTCCTATTTGTTATTGGGCCTGTTAGGTATTGGCACCCACAGCCTTGCGCATTCCTACGGGCTCAAATGCTGAAGACCCAAAAGACACTGGCCAGAAAACAAAGCTGCGTGCATTTACAACCTGACAGAAGTTTAGAAGCTACAGGGCCACACCCCATCACTGCTCGGTACCTCTTCAAGCTATGGGATTGCTCACTGTCATTCCTGTGTACTTACTGGCCAGCATTGTTGAGAATTATTTTTCTGGCCTAAAGCTTTTGGACAAGTATCATTTCTGGATGGGAAACAGGAAGACATTTTAAACCCTCGTTTATTTTTTTTGTGATGTCACGTGACATACCCTAAGACTTGTGAATTTGGAGAGTGCATTAAGTGTGTTGGTTATATATATTCCTGTTCTTGGGCCAAGGAACATTCTGTTTGCACTCATTAAAGCATGGGCAGTAAGGGTCAACGGGCTGTGTGGGACAGAGGGCAGATGGATGGGGTTTTCCTGGTGAGCAGGTTGCTTGACTTGAAGTCTCACCCTGACGCCTCCACTTCCCAGCTACTTGGAAGCCCCCCAGCTAACGTGGTAGCTTCCCCTCCATGAAGTTAAGCGTGCATTTACACACTGGTTTCTCAAACCGGAAAAGGTCATGGACACTTGCAGTGGGTTTGCATCCAGTCTCAGTTGCATCCTGCGGGTGTGTCCCTCTGTATACAGTCCAAGTGATGCAGCTTTTTCTCCAAATTTTCAAAGGAAATCATGACTTCTAAACAGAGCCACCTTGAATAGGATCATCTTGGAGATCTATTTCCTTCTTTCCCTTACACAGATTCTTTACAAAGTAAAACAGTTCTTGAGGGACTTTGTAGATTAGGCAAGAAGGAATGCCATTCAGACAATGTCCTGGAGACCAAATTCACCTTTACGAACTGTGCTGGTTGAAATGGCCCTCCTGGGGCTTAATCCTGGAACATTCTTTCCTTAGTCATCTGCTTGTGACAACCTCTCAATGGAGCAGGTAATCTGGCAGGAATTACTGTTGGAGAAAGGAAGATGGATTTAAGAACCAAGACTGTATAACTGTGGTTATATGCCTTTCCCTGAAGCAAAACAAGGTTTAAGTAAGGGGCCTCAAAGTATAAGACCTCTGATGTAACAATTTGGCCCACTGGAAAGAGACTGGGAGTCATTGTATGATCTGTGTGGGAATGTGACTTAATTAGAATATCAGAGTGGGATGGGAGGAACTCAGGTGCAATCCTCAAGAGGCCACACTGAGCTTCCATACCACAGGACTGGAGAAGGGGAGGTGGGAGTGGGCTGGGGCCTGAAGGCAGTGATCCAGGTGCCCACGCCAACCTTGATGTCACAGACGAGAAACCTCCTTCTGGCTAAGGTTGCCCAGCAAGTAATTGCTAGGATGGAGTGCTAAGCAAGCAGTCATCGTGGCAGAGAATCTGACCTTGGGAAGATAATGAGACAAGGAGAATTCAGAACAGATGAAAGCCAAGAGCACCTACTTTATCTACTGACAGCCAGCGAACACCTTCATGCTCAATCAGTTCCTGCTAATGAGACAAGATGGGGCAAGATGGTAAAACAGCAGTAACAGGCATACATTTTTTTTTTTTTTCAGCTTAATGATCTATAACTTAGTTAGATAAAATTGCCTTTTAGACCAGGCAGCAACATAGGATGGAACGTAAAAATACAGAAGCAACACCTGAATCATTTTGGCTTTGTTTACTTTGTAAGGTGAGTGATGGAGTTGGAAGAAATGATGAAGCCCCTGTATGCTTTGTATATGCCGTTTCCTGACAAAGTGGACAAGGTAGACAGCATTGTAAGATGGTTCTACCGTGGCCAGTGTGTTCCTTAAATCATTCTCTTTCACAAATCCTGTCACTAGCTGTTTTCACGTCCAATAGGGATTTAAACACTCCCCTGACACTTTTAATGAAACAGTGTTTTAGTTTCTCTCTTCTGTGCTGGAAGTTATTACATGCCTCTTGGAGGTGACACTCCAATTTCTAGAAAGATTTGAATTCCTATTAACGTGGGAGTGTTTTAGTACCTCCTACTTTTATTCAGTGGCAGAAGGGGCACCCAGGTCATGAGAGAAGGGGCCCTGCAGTGTGGGTAACTTCCATGTGCTGGTGATTATAGGGACTATACAAAACAAGGAGCCCTGGTGGTGCAGTGGTTAAGAGTTCGGCTGCTGACCCAAAAGTCGTCAGCTCGAATCCACCAGCTCCTTCTTGGAAACTCTATGGGGCAGTTCTACTCTGTCCTATAGGGTCACTATGAGTTGGAATCAACTCAACGGCAATGGGTTTGGTTATTTTTCAGTACATAACAAAGGAGTCTTGGTGGCGCAGTGGTTAAAGCACTAAGCTGGTAACCAAATGTTAGTGATTTGAACCCACCAGCCACTCCTCAAGAGACAGATGTGGTAGTCTGCTTCTGTAAAGATTTGCAGCCTTGGAAACCCTCGGTCCTATAGGGTCACTATGAGTTGGAATCAACTCAGTGGCAGTGGGTTTGGTTTTTATACATAAAAAAAAAAAGAAAACCAGTTGCCTTGAGTTCATTCTGACTCATGGTGACCCATGTGTGTCAGAGTAGACCTGTGCACTGTAGGGTTTTCAATGGCTGTTTTTTTGGAGGTGGATCACCAGGCCTTTCTTCTGAGGGACCGTGGGGTGGACTTGAACCGCCAACCTTCTGATTTAGCAGCTTAACCATTTGGGCTATCTGGGGCTTTCCACTACATACAAGGCCCCCGGATACAGCCCGCATGAGTGGCAGGAAGCTAAAGAATGATGTAGAGGAGAAGTGCCACGTCCTACACTGGGCCGCTGTGAAAAACAAAAGCTTCACTTGAGTTACAGCCTAAGTTTAGGCAATTCATATTCCCAGCAACTGAGAAAGCTTGAAAAGGTGATCCTGGAAAAATTATTGATAATATTTAAAAAAAATTAAGTTATGGAAAAATTGCTAGAGATTAGGAAAATATTTTATTTAATTTTAAATGAAGAGAATATACATATCCTTGAAACCATATGTTAATGAAATTGCATTCTATCACCAGCAAAATACTAGAATGAATTATTAAACACGTGAGTTTTAGACCTTTGTAAAAAGAAATGGTAATCAGTAGAAAACCAAAAAGAAAAGAAAAGCGTTTGCTGTCGAATCAATTTCGACTCCTAGAGACCCTATAGGACGGAGTAGAACTGCCCCATAGGGCTTCCAAGGCTGTAATCTTTAAGCAAGCAGTCTGCTGCATCTTTTTTCCATGGAGCAGCTGTTGGGTTTGAACTGCTGAACTTTCGGCTCACAGCAGAGCACTTAACCAGTGTGCCACCAGGGCTCATCATTAATTCACTAAAAAAACAAACAAACAAAAAAAGCCAAATCAACGTCATTCATCTCTGTTAATAAAACTACCTGGGTAAGTTGTTCTGGGGGATATCACTGAAAGAGAGTGTGCTGATTTCAACAAGGTAGTTTACCATCTCACAATGTCTCATGTCTGACCAGATGAATGTGGCGGGCTATTGACACACTAGAGCTATCACAAGGAGCACGATTATAATCAGTCAGAGAGGAGGCAGGACAACACGAATGTCTTCAAATACATAAGAAGCTATCATTCTTGGTTATCCCAAGGGAAAAATTTTAGGTAGAAGTTAGAGTAAAGCAGATTTTAGTTGCTTTAAAGGAATAACTTTGGAAACAATTGTAGCATTCTGAAAATGGTATCTATTGAGTGTGGGGTAGTGAATTAGTTGCCATTATATTTACTGAACTTTTATTCTCAGAGGAGTTATAGAAAATATTTCTTTATTTGGTGGGGGACTGGACTACGTAAGCACTAAAGTTCTGTCCAAAGTAAGGCTCTAGGGCTTCCCTGTGCAGAATTTTATCCTAGAAAATTCACAGATACTGAGGTAGTGTTGCAATGAGTTGGAATGGACTCGATGACAATGGGTTTGTTTTTGTTTGTTTGAGGTTTATCATGCATAAACTCATTTAGTTTATTGCAAGATAGTTATGGCAAGGCATGCAAGTAAGACCTCACAACATTCATTCAGAACTGGAGAATCTGAATCAACAATTGCAATGTTAGTTCAATGGCTACAATTCAAATCTTTAGACTTCGGGTGTTCAACCAGAGGTCTGGGAAGGAAGGCTTAACCACGGCTCAAACTTAACAGAGGTCTCTCCTAGTCCAGAGTTGGTGGGGCGGGGTGGGGGAGTGGGGACGGAATCTCAGTTCCATCTCTGCCTTCTATCAGTGGACAAGCAGAAATTTAGGGTTTTATGTGAATTTGTCACCTTGGCTACACACAACAAGGGCCATTGTGACATCAAAGACTATTATGTCATGTCTTTTCTCCAGGCTTACAGGGTAGCCAATCTTCTCTTCAACGTTAGAGATTAGGGAGGTTGTTTAAATTTTTGTTATGTTTTCTAGCGTCACAACATGCCAGGACAAAGTGAACTTAGAGATTTTTTACGTTCTTTACATACTTCACATGTTTCTACATTTAAGTTCAGAAATTTTCTAAATAATATTCTTATGACTTATAAGTTTCTAATGGCACATATTAGAGAGTCTCACAAAGGTAGACATATTTCCATTTCTGAATTCATATTATGAGTGATTATACATATGTATTTTGAAAGCACAACAGTGAAGTATCTTACAGCATTTGAGAGCATCATAGAAACATACAGAACAAACCCGTTGGTAGTATTTTGTAAATATCATGTATCTGTTTCTCCATCAAAAAACAGATATAAAAGAGGTCTATACTTATTTAAGGAGTCCTTGGGTGGTACAAACAGATAAGAGCTCAACTAACCTAAAGGTTGGTCCAAACCCACCCAGAGTTGGCTTGGGAGAAAAGCCTGGTGATCTGCTTCCAAAAGGTCACAGCCTTGAAAACCCATGGAACACAGTTTACATTGCAACACGAGGGTTTGCCATGAGTCAAAATTGACTTGATGGCAACTGGTTATACTTATTTATATTTTCTTAAATATTTTAAGTTTTATTTTCTCTTTAAATCTGCATTCAGTGCCTTTTATTGTTCGTATAATGCAGCTTTTCTCTTTATCTGTCGAATTTATCCATACAAACAAGTAACTGACCTCTTGGCAAGAGGTACACAATGTCACAGTCATAACCATTGATTTTTTCAAAGATCACGACTGACTGAGGGGGATATGCATTGAGAAGGACACTTTTGTGATCTCTTTTGCCATCTTGACTTGTACAATACCTTCATCCAAGTCTTTGAGAAATTGTTTGGAAAAAGGCCAACACCTTTTCTTGGGCCATTACTGATAATTCTGGGATCCTAATTTAGCATGTCACATGCATGGTGCACAATGAGAAATATCCTAACAAAATAAAGGGCAAAAGATATTAAGCGGCCCATTCGAACAAAAGGAAACCTTACTGACTAGTCAACATGAAAAGGTGTTCAACTTCATGAGGAATTCAGGAAACACAAATTAGAACAACAATGAGATACCGTTTCACATCCAAGAAATTGAAAAAATTAAACAGATCTGATAATATCAAGTGTTGGCAAGAAAGTAGAAGGTTGGGAGTGGTCTCACAACTGTTGGTTTTTGAAAACATAGTTTGGTATAACCATTTCAAAGGGTACTTTGGTTATAACTGTAACTTTGAAAAAGTCTAGAAATTCTGATCCAATAATTCAATTTTCAAATACATAACTTAGAGTAGTGTTTGCAGCTATTGCATCATTTTTTGTAATAATAAAAAATTTAAAGCAGTTTAAATGTTCACCAGTAGGAAAGTGGGTAAGTTAATTTTAGAAAAAAAAAAATCTAAATACTATACAGTAGTTCAAATAAATAAACTTTATTTCTAAATCAATGAGGACTTTTCTCAAAAAACATAATTTTGAGTACAAATATAGAACACGTTGCATTGTAATAAATACAGTGACGTGATTTGGATAAAAATTTTAAACACATAAAGTACTATACATTTTCGTGAATTCAAAACATGTCCTGGCAGGACATACAACAAAATCGTGGTTGTAGGGTCTCCTCCCTGGGGAAATGAGGAGAAGAGGAAAACAGGACGTGAGAGGGCTACAAAGATGATTTTAATCATATTTTTAATTAAAAAAAAAAAAAACCTGAAGTAAATATGACAAAGTATTAAGCATTTCTTTATTGGGTGGAAGGTACATGGGGTTTTATTATAGTACTATGATTCTTTTCCAAATTTTAAAATATTTTGTAGGCCAAAGAAAACAAAAACAAAATAAGCTGAAATAGGAGAAGGATGTGGAATGTACAGCTAATTGCCTCCATGAACAAATGCTTCCTTTGCCATGGGATCCGAAAAACTGGATGGTGCCTGGATACCATTGCAGAATACTTTGATCAAAGATTCAACAGAAGATTCCTGATCAAAAGAAGGAAAATGCAGAGCAGAATTTCAAATTCTCATGGACTCCAGACTTTCTGGAGCCACGAAGTTTGGATGAACCCCTGAAACTAATGCCCTGAGATAATCTGTAAACCTTAAACCAAAAATATCCAATGAAATCTTCTTAAAATCAAACAATAGTTTAGCTTACCTAGTAAAAAATGTCTGCCTTTAGCATTTGCTCTTATAAGAACTATCTATATGGGATCAAACTGATAGTAGCAACTCGAAATATTAGATAGAAACCTTAGGGGGCAGTGAGCTTATGTCAATGGGGGAGGGGAACAACTTAGAAAAGAAGGGGGAGAGTAGTCACACAACTTGAAGAGTGTAATCAGTATCACTAAATGGTACACATGGAAACTGATGAATTGGTACATGTTTTGCTGTGTATATTCTGAACAACAACAAATAAATAAATGAAACTAAAAAAAATGAGCTGAACAAAAATTGAATTCACAATGTCTCAGACCAGATAACCTGAAAGGAGAGATTAACAGTTAGTTAATTATGAGGCAGAGTCAGGGCAGAAAGGAGGACCCAGGTCTGGTGTTCAAAATCCACAAAGTGGAACCAAAAATCTCTCCAAGGACTTCCTGAAGCTCTAATCAAAATATGTACACAAGTTCAGATACTGTCAAGTGTCTGGTTAAGGAGCTGGATGCTGTATAGGAGCTCCTAGTCCCTTTAAGATGTTTTTATTATGCTATGTTATGATGTGATATGAAAAATTTTCTCATCAGTTTCCCCACCAGTATAAAAAAGGAATTGGATTAGCTGGTCTCTTCTAGATCAAGTCTGTGGTGTATACTTAGCAACATTTAAAATCCATTCTGAATCGTTTATGAGATGTGATTTAGATAAATCTGAGCAGTGAATAATCTCAAAGACCTAATACTTTCATAATTCAGCAGATGCCTTTTTCTCATCACAAAATTTGCCTTTCTTAATTGAGTAGACAAATATTAAAAAGGCATTATTTTTTGCTCCTTGCATACCTGTCACCAGTGTCAGGAGAAGGGGTCTCAGAATCGTGCTGGATGGCCAGAAGAAAGAAGCTAGTCAAAGATTGGAAAATGGTACAACCACTGTGGAAAACAGTTTGGCGGCTCCACAAAAACTTAAATACGAATTACCATTGTTGTCGTGTGCTGTCAAGTTGATTTGCATTTATCGTGACCCTGTATGACAGCTTAGAACCACCCATAGGGTTTCCTAGGTTGTAATCTTTACGTGAGCAGATGGCCAAGGCTTTTCTCTCACAGAGTGAGGCTGGTGGGTTCCAACTGCCAAACTTCTGGTTAGCAGGCAAGAACTTAACCACTGCACCACCAAGGCTTCTTAAAATTACCATAATACCCAGCAACCCCAATCTAGTTATATACCCCAGATAATTAAAAGCAGGAACAGATATGGGTACTTGTATACCAATGTTCATTGCAGCACTATTCAAACAGCCAAAAGGCAAAAACAACCTAAATGTCCACCAACAGGTGAATGCATTAACAAAATGTGGTAGGTACACACAATGGAATGTTATTCAGCCATCGAGAGAAACGAAATCCTCGTACATTTCAAAGTCTTCATATGAAAGAACTTTAAAAACATTACGCTGAGTGAATAAGCCAGTCACAAAGAGGTGAGTATTGTATGATCACACTTATATGAAATATCTAGAATAGGCAAATATATAGAGACCAAAGTTTATTAGTGGATGCCAGAGGTGGGTGGGAGGGAGGGGAAAAGGGAGACTGCTTCGGAGACACTGAGGTTCTGTTAAGGGCGATGGGAAAATATGAAAACTGATAATGGTAATGGATGAAAAACATAATAAACAGAACTAATGTCACTGAATAGTACATGTGAAGGATGTTAAAAAGGCAAAGGATTTGTTACGTATATACTTTCCACAATTAAAGAAAAAAATGTGACCACTTCGAGGGCACTGGGTTTTTGGTTTTATACACACATTGATTTCTAAACCTTTGTTTTGGTAAAGTGATTTTAGCCACCTGCATAAGAGCTATTTTTTAAAAATCCTTCTTTAATTGCACCTTCTTCTGGGCATGATGGATGGTGAGGGTGACAGGCAACATCTGCCCCTGACGGCATGTTATGTTATCACGCAGAGAGGTGTGGAGCTCAGTGGACCTCTCGGGGCAGGGAGAGTCAGGGAGTATGTGCTCTCACCCCAGCTCTGTCCTTCAAACTTGTCGGATGACCTTAGAGAAGACACTTAACTAATCTGTAACTGTTTTTTATCATCCATAAACATGGATAAAATAACTTTTTCAACCTTTTAGTGGAGGCCTGGCTAATAAATCATTGGAAAGTGCTTGGCAATAAAATGTTCTGCAGAAAAGTAGCAGACTAATAGCATGCAAATGAACAAAAACTGGATTTGCCCGGGAAGAGTAAACTTTGCTCAAACCCACCCAAGAGGAAATGAGCTCATTCTCTCAGCAGAACACAACTGAAGTTATGAACAGAAGTGTTACCTGATCTGCCCTGGGCAGAATGGGCCAGCTGAGGTGGATCTCAGGGTAGCTTGAGCTGAGGAATGTACTCCCTTTTGTAGTAAATGTGTCGTATTGGGGTCCTAGTTCTGTCGTAAGAGAAGAAAGTCTAAAATGGGACAACAGTTCCAAAAGACCAAACCAGAACCAGGGACAGACAGATGGATAATTTGGGAAGGAGTGGGAAAAGGGAGACCTTTGAAGGATACCACCCACTTACAGTGATTTTTTTTTTTTTTAATGTGATTTTTGCCTGTGGTGGCATGTCTATGCTCTGATGTGTAAAGCTCAGAGTTTCTCAGACTTGAAGACTGTTACTGCAACCATGTGTTTTTTATGAGACTAAAGGGGCACACCAGCCCAGGGGCAAGGACTAGAAGGCAGGAGGGGACAGGAAAGCTGGTAATAGGGAACCCAAGGTTGATAAGGGAGAGTGTTGACTTATCATGGGGTTGTTAATAAAACAATATGTATACTGTTTAATGAGAAACTAGTTTGTTCTGTAAACCCTCATCTAAAATACAATTAAAAAAAAGAAATTAAAAAAATAATAGTGTGCTTTTTAAATCCAGTTAATGGCCTCATCCATTTTGAACTACAGCTTTTAAACTCTGTCCCAGTGCAAGATTGCTTCCTCTTCTGCCTGCTGCTCCAGCATAAATCCCTTCCATCTTTCAAGCCTCCACTCTCATGGATTTGCCTGACTATGGGTCTTTCCGTTCAGTGATTTTAGACTCCACAGGGTCCACCATATCTGGCTCAGTTCACCTTGTTAATCTTAGCTGCAGCTAGCACACACAGTCCCTTTGTGCAGATTACACGGTGTCCCCACCCAGGGCCTGAATACTTTACAACAGGCCTCCCTGCCCTTCTCCAACCCTTTCCTTCCCTGGCCCCTCCTTCTCTCCTCATTCTCTCCAGTCACTTGTTTCAGTGCACTAACTCCTCAGTCATATGCAAGGCCCTGCCTGCATTAATTGTATCCAATGTGGTCTGTCAGTGTGTGGCTTTCCAGCCTTCTCGGTGTGCAGGCACTGACTACTACCTCCCTGCGAGCTCAGCTTCCTGCAGTGCCTGGGCCAGCACTGACCAAGCCTGGTAGACATGTTCAGGAGCTCAAAGCTGCAGGATGTAATCTGGCATTAGTACCAAGTGCTTGGCATCTTCGTCCCTAGTCAACCTTTGTCTTGAATCTCCACTGGTCTTTCTAGTCCTCATGATTGAATTCTGGTTCAGCTGTCCTTTTATTTCCTCAATTTTTTTTTTAAATAATTTTTATTGTGCTTTAAGTGAAAGTTTACAAATCAAGTCAGTCTCACATATAAGCTTATATACACCTTACTACATACTCCCATTTACTCTCCCCCTAATGAGTCAGCCTGCTCCCTTCTTCCAGTCTCTCCTTTCGTGACCGTTTTGCCAGTTTCTAACCCTCTCTACCCTCCCATCTCCCCCCCAGACAGGAGATGCCAATACAATCTCAAGTGTCCACCTGATACAAGTAGCTCACTCTTCATCAGCATCTCTCTCCAGCCCATTGTCCAGTCCCTTCCATGTCTGATGAGTAGTCTTCAGGAATGGTTCCTGTCCTGGACCAACTGAAGGTTTGGGGACCATGACCGCCGGGATTCTTCTAGTCCCTTAGACCATTAAGTCTGGTCTTTTTATGAGAATTCCCCTCAAATATTTTTGCTCTCATTATAAAAACAATGCATGTTCTTGTAGGAAAAAAATGAGAAATGAAGAAGGGAATAAAACAGAAAATACAAATCACACAGAGTCCCGACTCCCTGCCATACCAGTATTGGCTCATTTTTTATGACTTTCTTTCCAGTCTCTTTTTAGTAGCGTACACGATACACACACATGCACACACACACACACACGCACGCACTACTAAAATTAGAATCTTTCAAAGTGTTGCATACTCATTTTTGCTCATTTTACATGATATTCTCAGTCAAGAATGAACAGTACTTTTCATGCTTCTGATTAAATATGACCAAAAAGTGACTTTGAATGTTCTCTTATATTGACATGCTATAATTTATTAAGTCAAATCCCTAGCATTGGACACTAATGTTGTTTTCTACTTTTTGATCTGCAGATAAATAGAAACATAAATGTTTATAAACATAAACATATGTATAAACACAAATTTCAAATCTATCCATGTCTCCCCATTTCCACTGTCCCCTTCCTGGTCCACCTTTCTCCTGCAAGGCTGCAGGATAGCACAGTGGTGCCCAGGCGCTAGAGGCAGAATGCTTAAGTTTGGATCCTGGACCTGCTTCTTATAAACGTGGCCTCAGGGTCTCCCCTTGCCTCAGTTTCCTCACCAGTAATATGAAGGTAACAATAATAACGATACCTGTTTAAAGGGTTGTTAAGACAAATAATGATACCTGTTTAAAGCATTGGTAAGAGAAAGATTAAGACATGTTGCTATGAGTCAGAATTAACTCGACAGCAATGTTCCCCCCCCCCCCAGGGTATTGATGGACATATAGGAAATTCTCAGTGAATATTACCTTTTCAGAAACTCAAATCGCCTGTCATCCACTCTTGCCTGCATGTAATCCTGTTCTCAATGTGGTAGCTAACATTCCATCAATGCTCTTACCCAACGAAGGTTTACACATAGGTGCCATACACAGTTTGAATATATGTGGTATAGCCTCTACCTGGATTTAAAAAGGGAGCCCAGTTTTACATACTGTTGAGAAGGGGTTATCCATCTCCCTGTGCTTTCAAACAGAAGTATAAATGATCATTTGAAGCTCTTGCCTGACATTCATTAGGCTTTTAGAGTGAGGCAATAGAGCTGTGTTTTCTACATTTTCTGAATATTATGCCACATATCACCATAATTTGTCCCCAAATTCACCCTCGCCTCAAACAGAAGTTTCCTGATGAGGTTGTTAGGAGTCTGTAGTGATTCATGGAGCACTTCGTGGGAAAAAGCAGCACAGGTTTTATTTTATAGATGCTTCAGAACATTAATTTAACATCTTGTTCTCTAAAATATGTTCTCGTTGGTGGTGATAATTATCGCGGATGTGTGTGAAAGTGAGTTTGAATCATTTAAGACCTCAGCATTCACAAATAATGCCCAGCGGATCTTATTTCTAAGATAGACGTTTAGGCAGTAATTCAAATAATGAAGTCTTGTTGTGTTTAAAGAAAAGCAACAACCTGTACTGTCAGCGGCCACTAGTGTCACCCAGCACAGTAGCTCATGGTGTCACCCCCCTTCCCTGATGCCAGCAGGGACCGTTGCTGAGGGTGGGCAGTGGATACGGATCACTGGGCACCCTGGTGCCAAGAACCCCCTTGGTGCGGGCCAGAACCAGAGTGCCCAGGGCACCCTGGGCTCGGAGTGCAGCCTGGGGAGCCGGTATGGGGCAGGGTGTGTCCGAGAGTGCTGGCCGGCACCTGTCCTCTGTCTGCAGAGACCAGAAGCCAAGTCTGAGGGTGGTTCTGCACTTTGCCATGCACAGGACCCACGGGGACACCATGCAGGTGGCCCCCAGGGTGCTTTTGGGCAACAGGTGGAGGGGCGGTGGGAGTTGTAGGCACTCCCACTCCTGGCAGTTGGGCTTTGCTGCCCCCTCTCTGGCCTTGCGGCAGAAACACTGCACAAAAAAATTTATAGACAGTCATTTTGGTGTCATCCCCTCTGACAGTGTCACCTGGTGTGGTGCACACCCCCACCCCCACGAGGCCACTGTCACAGCATGGAGATGATTAAATGTGGCATTCTACCAAGATGAGCACTCTCTCCTGCAGGCAAGGGGGACTTTACAGAAGCATTTAGGGGCAAAGGTGTGAGCCTTTGCAGAAACATTTGTTAGAGATTATTAGGGACATGGGAGACATGTGAGTCAAATTATAAAATGTGCCAGCGGTGATAAGCCTGTGAAATTAGTCTACCTAAGGGGCACATGTAATTGCCAGTTATTACCAAGAGATTGGCCCTAATTCATGTTTTGTTTTTTAAATAAAATCTTTTCCATCAAGAATGATTTTGTCTAAAAAGTTTTGGCAATTTTATTTCCAATAGCCTTAATCCCTTGCAGGATTTCGATATCATTATCTGGGTTTTGAAGAGTTGTCAATTTTTAAAAAACAAATCATGCCTTCAGAAAAATAAGGCAATGGTGAAGATTAAGCATAGCCTATATTTTACTTTTTGTCGGGAGCTGTGTCTGCGAGTGTGTGTGTGTGTGTGTGTGGAACTGGTGAGCAAGAGAACAAACTAGGAATGTGGAATTACTTATTTCGGTGCACTGCAGATTAGATCAGATTAGATTACAGCAGGAAGGGATAATTTTCATCTAAGTGAAGCTGAATCTTTTATTTTACACGTGGAAAAACAGCAACAGAGAATTTAACTGGCTACTCCAAAACCAAACCCAAACTAAACCCATTGCTGTCAAGTTGATTCCAACTGATAGTGACCCTATAGGACAGAGTAGAACTGCCCCCTAGAGTTTCCAAGGAGCAACTGGCGGGTTTGAACTGCTGACCTTTTGATCAGCAGCATTAGCTCACTGTAGGTCTTTACCACTGGACCACCACGGCTGCCAAATTTCTGACTCTGGATAAATGGAAAAACAGGGTAGTCCTCTAAATTTAGATATAGTCAATAAGATCACAACTTCTAATCTTATTTTGTAAAGTAAAACTTTCCCAAACAAGAAAGATTCGATCTAAAATTATTACCAGTGTGAGCAGCCTTTGTTCAAACCACTAGGACAGGGATTAGATCTCTAATTTCCAATGGAAGGGAATAGGAATCATGCTTCCAGGAGAAAGCAAACCCTTAGCCATGAGTGGATTCCATAGAGACCCTATAGGATAGGGTAGAACTGCCCCACAGGGTTTCCAAGGAGCAGCTGGTGGATTCAGAGCCCTGGCGAAGGTTCTTCATGACCCAAAAGCTTGCAAAGCTTTCAGCCCAGAGGCTGTTACCTACACCAAAGACTTTGTTAGCACTTTCTTCTCTCAAGGCCCAAAGAGGAGTTCAACTCATTGACACTCAGCATCTTACCTGAGGGCTTTGCCTTACTCACTGTGACAGGCCCTCTCTCAATGGCAGGGCACCATAAGCTCAAGAAGAGGTAGGTGGGCCCTGGGCACCTAGCGGGCTTGGGGTGCTGTCTGGGGGTGGGAAGCCCATTTTCTTAGGATTTGAGGAGGCTGAGATGAACTAGTTTAGGCATCCTGAGTTTCTAGGGTGACTAGTGACATCCCACTAAAACCTCTTGCCCTTGAGTCAATCCCAACTCTTGGTGACCCTACATGTAAGACAAAGTGGAACTGCCTGTATGGTTTCCAAGGAGTGGCTGGTAGATTTGAACTGCTGACCTTTTGTTTGGCAGCTGAGCTCTTAACCACTGCCCCACCAGGGCTCCCACTAAAAGCAAAGGAACCTTAATTCTGGGAGTGTCTCAAAAAGCTTGAGATAGTTACTGACAGCCTCTTAAGTTCATTGTCTCTTGGGACCTGAGAAATGGCATTTTGCAAACTATGAAAAAAAGATGAAAATCTTATTATTGCATTGCAGTGAGGCAGGCTTTTCCCCAAAGCTCCAGCTGTGACTCTGTCCTTGTGCAAACCACGTGGTTCTCTTGAGCATCTACATTAATAAGCACTGAGCTAAGGAAGAACAAACCTTGGTCTTACTTGTTGTTCCATTTACTCCAGTTCTTGGCCTTCTATCCACCAGTCCAACATCCCTCAGCTTGAGGCTTGCTTAAGTTTAAGGCTTACACAATTGATGGCTTGGAGCCCTAGTGGCACAGTGGCTAAGAGCTATGGCTGCTAACCAAAAGGTTGGCAATTCAAATCCATCAGCTGCTCCTTGGAAATCCTATGGGGCAATTCTACTCTGTCCTGATGAGCTGGAATCATCTTGATGGCAATGGGTTTTTGTTTTTTTGGGTATTTTTGGTAATCTGTGGGCTTCCATCACAGTTGCATGGAATTGGTAGGATCAATTATAAGCTTTTTAGACATTTTTTTTTATTATTATTGCAGCAGAAACAGGGTGGGTGAGGTTATAAAGATCCTGCAGAATACCTGGCTGGGCTTCCTGTGGCTATATCAAATAACTAAGGTGACAAGATAGGTCCGTGAACAATAAAGAGGTAAACATAGACTGATACACATATTCAGAGTTTGGAATGCTCTGCATATTCTTCAGGGCAACTGACCCTGTCTCCTTAAAAGGCAAAGACATGAAAAAGAAGGAAGGTAGTTATAAATTAAATTGACTTGAGAAACATAATAACCAAATGTAATGAGTAGACAGACATTTTTCTGATGCAGATTCAAAGAAAGTAACTGAAAGGTACATTTATAGGACAGTTGGCGAACTCTGAATATGATTTAGTCTTAGGAATTATTGTTAATTTAATTAGAAATTATAACATATTGTGTTTATATATGAAAATGTCCTTATTTTTTAGAAATGTTTATCAATGTACTTATGAATGCCTAGGATTTGGGTTAAATTACTTCACCAGATATAAGATGCAAATATGAAAACAACGTAAATAATTATTCAATGGAGATGATGAATACATGGAGTTAAATTTATTATTCTCTTCACTTTTACCTCTGTCCTATATTTTTTTAAAAAATGAGCTGACACTGATTTTCAATGTTTGTCAATGTGAAAACCCAGTGATGCACTTGATGTCTTCAGTTGTTCCTGCCATATGAGTTAATTAATATGAAAATATTAGTTTATTTGATCTACTTTAGTGCTATGAGTATTTATTTATCCAAGCATTCATTCAACATTGTATTAGATTCTTACAGCTTCTGTAACAAATTACCACATACCTGGTGGCTTAAAACAACATACATTTATTTCTCACAGTTCTGGAGGTTGTAAGTCTGAAATCAGTTCCCTGGGGCTAAAAGCAAGGTGTGGGCAGGGCCACATTCTCTCTGAATATTCTAGAGGAGACTGTGTTTCTTTACCTTTTTCAGTTTCTAGAGCTTTATTCCTTGCATTCCTTGGTTTGTGGCCCCTTCCTCCATCTTTAAAGCTAGCAGTGTAGCTACTTCAGTCTTCAGCTTGCCTTCTTTTCTGTGTAGTCAAATCTCTTTCTGCCTCACTCTTATGAGGATGCTTCTGATTATGTTCAGGGACCAGCTGGATAATACAGACTAATCTTCCCACCTTAAATTCCTTAATTTAATCATGCCTTCAAAATCCTTTTCTTTTACCATGTCAGGTAGCATAGTCACAGGCTCCAAGGGTTAGGGTTTAGTTATCTTTGGGAGTCGTTAGTCAGTCTATCACGCTCGTTTGTTCATCTATCCAATCAACCACAGAATTTAGTGACAACTGCACTCCTTCAAGCTCTAAGCTCAGACAAGTCTCTACGTTGCCATGCTGTTTTTGTGCAGGATTTTAGGTCTAGTTTGATTTTTTTTTTAAATTCCCACAAATCAGACATTATTTGTTTTAAATTGTTTATATTTACTACATACATGCCTCTTTTTTTTCTTACTTTCTTGCATCTCAGATATTCCATTGGGATCATTTTTGTTCTTACTGAAATATCTCCTTCAGACTTCCCTTTTATGAGGTGGTAAATATTCTCAATTTTTTATTGTCCGAAAAGTTGTTTTTTTTTTTTTTCCACTCTCTTTTTTTTTTTTTTTATGGAGAGTTTCACTGGGTATAGAATTCTAGGTTAATTTTTTTCCCCCTCAGTTTTTCGATGATATCATTCCACTGCTTTCTGACTTCAACTGTTGTTATTGACAAGTCATCAATTAGTCTAATTTTTGTTAATTGGTAGGTAATCTATCTTTTCTCTTTGGCTACTTTTAAGATCTCTCTTTGCCTTGGATGTTCTTCAATATGACTACCATGTATCTAAATAGAATTTCTTTGAATTTTAGTGTAAAATAGGGTTTCTCTTCATTTATCCTGTTTGGGATTTGTTTGGCCTTCTGAGCCTGAGGAGTGGTGTCCATCGATCCTGGAAAAATTTCAACAGCATCTCTTCAAATTTTGCCTTTCCCTTCTTTTCCAGTGTCTTTCATTCATACTGTGGTTAATCATATATTGTTTCTTTTCATTCCATCCTATGTGTTTCTCAACCATATTTCACATTTTCCATCTCTGTCTCTTTGTGCATTTTAGATAAAATAATTAATATAATTATCATATACTTTATGTTATAATAAAATGGCATCAGTACCAGTACATGTGCCATCAGGTCTCTGACTCATGGTGATCCCATGTGTGTCAGAGTAGAACTGTGCTCCACAGGGTTCTCAATAGCTGATTTTTCAGAAGTGGATCACCAGGCCTTTCTTTGGGTATCTCTGGGTGAACTCAAACCTCCAGCCTTTCAGTTAGCAGCTGAGAACGTAATTCCATATAATTACAATGCTTGTAATCTTTTCCAGTTTAATCTTGTAGTTTGTTGTTTGTACTGATTCCCATTTATGGGGACTTGTTTCATCACTTGTGATATTTGCTTATGAGATTACTTCTTGGAACTTTATCTTTGGGAATCCTTTAAAGTCTGTCTTGGTCATCTAGTGACGCTACAAGAGAAATACCTCAAGTGGATGGCTTTAAAAAAGAGAAATTTATTCTCTCACAGTCTAGTAGGCTAAAAGTCCAAAATCAGGGCATCAGCTCCAGGGGAAGGTTTTCTTCCTCTCTGTCAGCCCTGGAGAAAGGGCTTTGTCATCAGTCTTTCCCTGGTTGAGGAGCTTCTCCACGCAGAAATCTCAGGTCCAAAGGACAAGCTTTGCTCCTGGCACTGCTTTTGTGGTGGTATGAGGTCCTTCCATCTCTCTGCTCACTTCTCTCTTTTATATCTCAAAAGAGATTGGCTTCAGACACTATCTAATCTTGTAGATCTCAATATAACTGCGGCTAATCCATCTCATTAACATCATAGTGGTAGAATTTATAACACAGGGAAATCACATCAGATGATAAAATGGTAGACAATCATACAATACTGGGAATCATGACCTAGCCGAGCTGACATATATTTTGGGGGGACATAATTCCATTCATGACAGCCTGAATTTAGAATGTGTTCTTCCAGGCAGATTTTCTATTTACCATGTTTTTACGCAAATAACATGCTTCTCCTGTGTTTGTTTGCCTACCATGCTATTCTAATTTTTTTGTCTTTAACAGCAACATGTAAAAAAAGTTGACATAACACCACTTACAAAAATACCTCATGGGGGAGGGCACAGTTACCAAACAAATGTAGAAGGAGCGTGTTATTTGCATAAAAATGTGTTACTTCCATCAAGCTTCTATAGGCATACCAAATGGGAATCACTTTATACTAAATTTTCAGCTTGGAATTTTGGTGATTCATGAATGGTTAATTCAGGCCCACACTGTAGTGAGTGAGGCCTGGCAGTTACATCTCAAATACATGCAGAAACAAACATGAATTTCCACTGTATCTCTGGACAGATTCATTTTTCTAGTTCATGGGAGTCTCAGTTTTATAGTTTTTAGTCTAATCATTCACCTTCTTAGGCTTTGTCGCCTATGCTTCATGCACTTGGCCAATTAAAATTCGAGCTTTAGGCTGCCAGAAATCAGTAGACATCTCCAGCGAAAGCATCAACTCCAGTCCTTACCAATCCCTACCCCAGATTCCCGGATTTTGTTAGCTTTCTGGCCTCTGAAAATAATTCCTAACTCTCTTGAGGATATAGATAGATAGATAGACAGACAGACAGATATGAGATAGAGATGTCTGTCCAGATTTTTATATGCGTTGTAGACACATCTAACTCTTAACATCTAGCTGACCATATTGCTGAAAACAAAACATAAATGCCTTTTAATAATTACAGATTTTACAGAGAAAACAAGCCTTGACCCCAGCATTTATTTTGGATGGAAGAAATACAAACTTTACTAGTTCCCCTACCTACTGTAAGAAGTAGTTATACTTGAGGAAGCCTCTCCTCTTTCAGAAATGCTGGGAGTGGTGGTGAGAATCACTGAAGTAATTTAATTTTGAGCTGTCTCCCTAAGAAATTAACACACGTTCATTGAGGTTTTTAAAGAAAAGCTGTAACTTCAACACATGTGCCTTTTCTCATTTTTGCTTGATTGTTCTGAATTCTTCTTGAGTATTGATAGCACTTTGCTTTGGGAAATTTAGAATTTCCATGGGTTACTTGCCTGTTACAGAGGTAAAAACCTAGATTTCATCTTGAAATAGTGAAATTTGGGACAATTAGAATGTAAGATCCTTTGCATAAATTGAATCGTAGTTAAGGAGAGGAGAATTTTCATACAAGATTAATTACTTCAAATGATGTTCTTTGGCAAATTCTGAAAATGGTGGATAGTACCTCAGGATTCAGGAAAGAAAGCACATAAAAAGAACCCTTATCATATGAGAGCGACTGCAACTATATATCAACTGGCCTAAATTTAAGAACTTCATCTGTGAAGGCATATGGACAATGGAACCATGATATCTCACATTAAGCATTAGGGTTTTTTTCTCTTGTGCTGTCTTGAAATACTCAGTCTTGAAATATTTATTAAGGATTTGAGATCTGAATATATGGTTAAGTGGGAAATCAAGAAGAAGAGCGGAGGAAAGAAAATACACCAATAGTCCAGAGCAAGAAGCGATAACTGACAATTAGGATTTGGAGAGAATTCTCCTTAGGAATTAGAAATATTTGGGAATGAGTCTGAACTTCCTGCAGGGAGGCAATTTAGAGTCATGATTATTTTCCTTTGGAACAGGTGACCCTTGAATCCTGAAAAACATGGGAATCACACAAAAAGTCATGTTTCCAAAATTCATACACTTGTAGTAATCCAAAGATTTAGCTGAAAAAATTCTGAAAGCTCCCTAGTGGGTCAATGAGGGCACAAGGTGGCTGGCAGTACAAATTACAGTATGGGATCTCGTGGTTGGGGCAGAGTAATAAGCATTTCTAGAAAGTGGGAACATTTCTGGGGAGAATACCCATGTGGATACAGGTAGTCCATGTAATTTGGAAACAAAACTCTAGTAAGCAACAACGTTGTTCATTGGTAAATTGGAGGTAATAGTATTCCAATAGTACTCCAGCTCCTCATAAGATTGCTGTGACAATTATGTGATTTTCTATGTGTAAACACTTACAACAATGTCTGGCACACAGTATGTGCAACACATGTTTTGGCTAATTACTATGGTTATTATCTAGCCTCTAGGACAAGGGTTTGGTGAAAAGTTAGACAGTTTCTCAGGGTCCGACTTTGTTCCCAATGAGGAGACTGACACATTTATCAGGAAAAGGCAAAAATTCCAGGGGGTACAATTTAGTTCTGTTGTACATAGGGTCACTAGGAGTCAGAACAGACTCCATGGCACCTAACAATGATAACAATACCACCACTGGGAAAACTGTCCAGGGTTGGGAGAAAATCTGTAGCACAAAGACCCACGACTCCCTACTGTATGGCAAGCCTTGTGAGGGCAGGCACGGTGTCTTTATACATTTATCCTTAGTCTGACACATAGTAGGTACTCAGTAAACGTTTCTTAAAGGGAAGACTGAATGAAATGAACATGAAGGTTCCCAGTGTTTTCCTCCAAGCACAGTGGATCCTATGCTAATAGAGCAAAATGTTTCCAAACTTCCTTTACTACCACCAGTTGCTGTCAAGTCAATTCCAACCTATGGCAACCTCACTCCTGGTATATCAACTTCAAACACATAGGGTTGTTTGGAGGATTAAATGATGCATGTAAAGCACAGTGTTTGGGACAAACAAATCACTAGAAACCATTCCTTAAATAAACTTCTAAAAAAAACTGAATAAACTTGATTCTTCACGAAAATAAGCAGTGCTAAGTCTTAAGGTTAAAGGCATCACCGACTCCGGCAAGAGGGACGGTGGGGAAGAAAAAAATGTTCTCTTTTCTGACTTTCTTGCTTGTCACCACTCTAGGGAGTTTGGAAATCTCTGCTGCGAATCTTCTTTTATGAATAAATTTTCTATTTCTCTTCTCTGAAATAAGCTAACAACACTGTTTGGCTAAGATATCATACAGAATAACCTCAGTTGATTTGGTTTAGCACTGTTTCTGGTATACAAAAAATGTTTTTATCTCTATGGATATATCCCCTTGTCTTTTAAGTCATCCCTTTTAGAGAAGAAGGAGCATTTATCTGGGACACCAAAATTTGGTGTATTTTAATTCTCTTTCCATCCCTCAATGATTTCAGCATTGTGTCCTCCCTGCCCCATGGTAATAGGCCAAGACTGGTTGTGTGAGTGGGAGAACCAGACAGAAGAGGGTCAGTCAGAATCTATGACCAAGGAATTTGGAATTGGGACTTAAGAGATGCCTAGCATTAGCCTCATAGGGTCACTTGGAAGAAAATATATGGAAACTTAAGAGTTAAGGGAAGGAATACATGTGCACATGCCCGCACACACAAGCTACATGGGCCTCTGTCATTATTCAAGTTCCTGGTTCCATGCCCTCACATTCTAAATATACTTTTAATAATTTCACATTTTTGCTTAAACTAGCTAAGGCATTGTTTCTATTAGTCGTAACTAAATGAGATTTAACTAAGAGGCTCTAGAGTGCTAAAATGCATTTCTTGCTCTCCTTGATGATATCCTAATTCCTCCCTGGGAGGCCTTCCTCATCCTGCATGTTTTAATAACCTGTTTCCATCCTTACTTGAAAATTTTGGCTTCTCTATTCTGCTTGGCTAATATTAGGGTCCCTTGACATTGGTGGCATTTGCTACCATCTAAGAAGCCTTCCTGCCAGCCAATAATTTGTTACTAGTCTCTCCCACTCAAAACTCTGAATACACTCCCTTCTTCTGTTTCAACATGCCTCTGCTTTGAGACATTTCCTTCCAGTCACTGGTTGACTTATATTGGCATAAAATTCCCACTGAAAACAATTATAAAAGCTGGAGAAGATAATGCAAGTATTTGAAGGTATTGGGGACTAGCAGACACAGGAATGACTTGTGGGCCTATGATTCCTGGGAATAGAGAAGCAACTGAGGTAAACTCCACATTTGTTCCACGGTTATCTATTTATTTATTTAAAATCTGAAAGCATTTTCCAGCTTTCCCTTTCTTTACCAACAGAAGGCAGCAGTTTCATCAGGCTGAACAATAGTGATTAGAGTTCAGAATTGTTAAGTCAGATGGGACTGGAGGGACAAATTCTTGAGAAATCGACAGAAAGGTGAGCTCAAGAATATCCTCACAATTTCCCCCTTGAGCTATGTGGAGAGAGACTCCAAGAAACCCATCAAAAAACAGCAACTGAAATTCTTAATTGTCAAGCAAATATTTCAGTAGGCATATAGTGATAGAGACATAGAAGTTGAAGATTAGTTTCTGCCAGGAGAAATGGCTCTGGCAAACAATCCACCCTTTCAGTGGGGATCCTAGGAAAGCCATGCCATGGGGCTAAAGGCAAAACTGAAATAAACTAGCCCTAACAAAGCCGAAAGCAACCTTGACGGGATCAAGGTAATCTGCTGGTACTCCATAAACCTGCCAAAGAATATTCCACCCTCTCTGAAGGAAGAGGACATCATTCAGAGCCCTGTATACTTTCATATACAATGTGTGACATTCAATACAAATTTATGTGGCATTGTAATAAGCCAACAGGACCAAAATACTATATATGTATATCAATGGGTTTGTTTTGTTTTTTTGGGGGGGAATATATATATATATATAAAATAACAAAAACTATTTCATAAATTAGTCAGATACTATTTATAATCAAGGCACTTTATAATATGATCAAGGAAATGTAAGAGAAGATGGTGGATTACAGAAGAGACTTAGGGTCTATTAAAAAGTCAAATCTAAACTCTAGAATTAAAATATACAATAACCCTTAGACTTAACCAAACACCTGGAAGGATTGGTGTACAGGACCATAGTCTTGTGGAACCACTTGGTTAATTGGCATAATATAGTAAATAAAGTTTATGTTCTACATCCTAGTTTGGTGAGTACCACTTGGGGTTTTAAAGCTCATGAGCAGCCACCTAAGATACAACTATTGGTCTCCATATGTCCAGAGTAAAAAAGAAAGGAGGAAACCAAAAACTCAGAGAAGAAACTAGTCCAAAGGACTATTAGTCTACATGAACCACAACCTCAACTACCCTCAGACCAGAAGAACTAGATGGTGTTTGGCTACCCATATCGACTGTTCTGATCGGGAACACAATGATAGAATGGGAGAAAAATGTGGAACAGAAATAAAATTCTTAAAAAGTTCAGACTTACTGGATCAGTTGAGACTGAAGGACTGCCCAAGACTATCACCCTGGGCTACTCTTTAAACCTTGAACCAAAACTATTCTATAAAATTATCTTCTACCTAGATAACAGATTGGCTCATAAAATAAACAATATCATCCATGAGTACTGTGCTTCTTTTAAAAAATCACCTACATGAGATCAAATAAAAAAAATTTTTTTTTTTTTTGGTCAACATTTATTCAAAAGCAAAGACTAGAAGGCAAGGGGGCAGGGAAACTAGATTACTGGAAACAGAACAACCGGAACAGAAATAATGAGAAACCTGACATACTGTGAAAAAATGTAACCAATGCCACTGAACAAATTGTGTAGGAATTGTTAAATGGGAATCTAATTTGCTGTCTAAACTTTTACTGAGAACACAATAAAATATTTTAACAAAAAATACACAATAACTGAAATTAAGAATCCAATCAATGGGTTAAATTATCAAAATAGAGTAGAAAACAGTATTAGAAAACTGGAACTCTGTTCATTAAAAAGAAAAACAGATAAAAATACAGTAAAGAGCATAAGAACGTTAACATGCATAAACTGGAATCCTAGAAACAGAGAAGAGAGAGTTGTTCAGAAGTAATATTTGAAGAAATACAAAGAAAATCACACCTAATTACATCAGAGTCAAACTTCCAAAAGACAAAGACATAGACAGAGATTCTTAAAAGCAGGCAGAGAATGGAAAAGTCACATTATCTTCAAAACAGCAAAAATGAGACTGACAGTGGACTTTTATATGGAAATCATGGAAGCTAGAAGACAATGGAATATCTATACCAAGACAAAATATTCTTAATAAAGGTGAAATAAAGGCATTTTCAGACAAACAAAAACTGGGAGACTTGGTTCCCAGTAGATTTGTGCCAGAAGAAATATTTAGGTAAGTTTTTCAGGTGGAAGAAACATAATTCCATATGGGAAACATGGATGTGCAGAAAGGCATTGAGAACACCAGAAACGGGAAATATGTAAATAAATATAAGTGAATATTGACTGTTTAAAGCAATAGTTGGGAAACCCTGGTGGTGTAGTGGTTAAGTGCTACGGCTGCTAACCAAAGATTGGCAGTTCGAATCTGCCAGGCGCTCCTTGGAAACTCTACGGGGCAGTTTTACTCTGTCCTTTTTTTTTTAGGGTAGCTATGAGTTGGAATCAACTCGACGCCAGTGGGGTTTTTTTTTTTTTTTTTTTTTTGGGTTTAAAGCAATAGTTATTTCTTGTGGAGTATAGGATAGATGACAGAGATAGATAGATAATGACAGTAATCCAAAAGGTGGAAGGGAGGGGTAGGTAAAGTTAAACTGTTGTTAAGATTTTTGTATTTTTCTGAGGGACTTGTAAAAATAATTCAAGGTGGACTGTAAGTATTCAAGTTTTCGTGTTGTAATCTCTAGCACAATTATTTAAAGAATAGTAAAAATATCCAATTAATAAGCCAATAAAGTTTGTGTTTGAGAACATGCTAAGTTTACTGTTAAAACTCTTAAAGACGGATCTAGTGTCACAGATGGACCTCGATGATCCTCACTGAGGAAGAGACATTGGGGCGGCTATGACACTGGCTCATTCTAAGTTCATTTAAGTTGGAGTCTGGAAGGCATTTACTTTCTCATGTAAATGTCTGCTATTTTGGGACACATGTAATTTTAAGTAACACATAGAACTAATAGTATGGGGTGTCAATTAAAAGGAAGAAGATCAGATAAAATGTTATTGCAGTAATACAGGAAAAAGATGAGGATCTTACCTAAGGCAAGTACATTGAGTTGGACTGGAATTTGATAGATATTTAGAAGGTAAATTTGTTGAATGCACTGAATGACATGGAGCTGTCCAGTAGGAACTTTCTAGGAGGCAACTAATATGTGGGTCTGGAGTTCAGTGAGAACTGCCTTCCTCATGTCTACTCTAACGCCTGGGAAATACTCAGTACCTTTCCCTCCCGAAACTCTGCAATCATGGTCCTCTCTCCTTGTTCTACCATCAGGGGTAGCTTCAGCCAGCTTCTCATCTACAGACACTCTCAGGTGAGAATCCAGCACTAACCACCAGGGGATATATATGTTCTCTGAAGGTTCTCTTGAAAGCTGCCACCACCCACCCACCCACCCCACCCCAACACACACACACACACACACACACACGCGCGCGTCTTAAGGCTGTGAGGGTGCACAGTACTTCTATAACTGTTTCCAAAAAATCCTCTCTCGATACTCTTTCTGTGAATCTTGGCTTTTTCTAGCCTGGAGTTGGGCAAGGGGGCAAGAGCCACATTATTGGTTGACAAGTCCTGCATAGATGGCCTAGGGTCTAGGTTAGACGAGCAAGACCACCCCTTTCTTAGCCTTCTCAGCTTAGATGGAGAAAATAGGAGAAAAAAAAATCTTATGTAATATTCTGCTTGAGTGTGTTGTTCTTAGTGCTGTTTCATTTAGGCTTGCTTGTGCAGCGTGTCGCTAATACAGCCGAGCCCCTGGGTTGTCCTACTCTGATCATCTGCACTAAGGTGACATGATGGAAATTAAAAGGCCAACTATCATCCTCCTCTTGTACACTAATTTAAAGCTTATGAGACGTTTTCACATTCGCTAGCTTTTCTGGTGCTCATCACAACCTTGAGAAACAGTCACAGACGTTAGAATTATTCCTAAATTTCAAATTTTATTAATAAATTTCCAAATACTTAAGAAACTTATCCCAGGGCACACAGAGAATTCCTGCTCTGGCTTGCCACCTGTTGGGAGTTCCAATTAAAGACCAAATGGAAGAAGTAGCTTAAATGATCGATCTGGTTGAAATATAATGTTGTTTTATCACAAATGTCCCCTTGGTCCCTGTTTCCTCAATGGACCTCCAAATCCAAGATAATTGGGATTTAGCTGCAGTCCCTCTTTTTACACTTGTACTCAGGGCTCCTCCTGAACTCAGGACTTACATGTTTGTAGTTTCATGTTTAAACGTACAGTTTCACCTGTCACTATTTTTCACTTTAAAGTTCTGCTGTTTTTAGAAATACAACTTATTGGGTATTTTCTTTTTTTTTTTCTATTTAAAAAAGAATTACTGTTCACTATTTTTTTTATATAGTCAATTTTACTTACAATCTCACTCTTTAGAGATGAACACTGTTAATATTTTGATTAATATCTTTTTAGTTTTTTTCTGTGTTTATATTACATATGTTTATCTCTTTATAGAATTGCGATCATACTCTTTGAAACCAATTTTTTGTTAAAAATATATGAACATTTCCCTATGGCATGAAGTATTTGTCTACAATATCATTTTAATGATGAAAGAAATTACATATCTTTTCTCTACTGTTGGACATTTCTGCTTTTTTCCAACTTTTGTTAACAAATAGTGAGGTGAGGAATGTATTTATGGAAAAATCCTTAAATATATGCGTGATCATTTAATCAGGATAAATTCATATAAGAGGGATTTCTGAGTAAGTAGGGAGGCAGTTTTTTAAAAAGCAGTTCTCATGCATATGCCAAATAGCTCTCTAAAGATTGTACCAATTTACAGTCTCATCTGGTTTTTTGTTTAAGTTTTTGACCTGATTTTTTCACATTGCCAAAGTCTACATTGACCCATAAAATAATCAGATGAGAAAAGAGAAAACAGGAAAACATGTTTTTCTGCATCTCCCCCTCTTCTCGGATGTCTCTGCAAGAATATTATAGAGAATCAGGCATTTTCCAAGCTAGATTGCCTCTCCCACTTTTCAACTATCTAGGGTCAGTTCTTGGTGATCCATCAGATTTTTTGAAAAAAACATGAAGGCTCATGTGATTGCGGAGAACAATAAACTCTGAAGATGTGTTTTTCCTTCCTGTGGTTTTCCTGCCGTTTCCATAGGTCAAGTGCTGCAGTTCTCCACAGTCACCACTAAGTGTCAGGCCGGGAATAGTCTATTGCAGTTTTGATTTTTCAGACTTGCAACCTCTTTCACATGGAACCATCCAGAAGAAAGCACACCGAAATTTAGAACCTGAGAGAAACCAATAATATGGTGCTTTTTCCTCAAAACTTGAAAAAAAAAATCTTTCTATTCACAAAAATGTCTTTCTTCGGCTTCTTTTCTCCTTGTTCACTTGCTTAGTGTTTTAATGACATTTACAGTGACAGTTCTGTATTGTGGTATTTATATTTACAAGAAAGACATCACAAAAGATCCCTGGCCATATGCAACCCAAACCCTAAACATGCCAAATTAATAAAGGAAACTAACTAAAAGTAAAATGCTCATTGGAAAGAACTGGACTAAAAAACCCCTCTCCCATCACCACCCAGGGTTTTCCTATTAGATCATATAAAAAAGATAGCCCTGTTGGGTGACATAAAAAAAAACAATGATTCAAATAAAAAACAAAACATATGGCTCATCATAGCATTATAGTCAACAATTTCATAAATAACGTTTTCTGGGAGATGTGAGAATCCCAAAGTTATTTCCTGCTGCTTAGAAATATTTTCTGCCCAGATTGATTTCTCATTTTGGATTGAGGAGGTCTCCAGTTATTGTGGGAAATCCATCCTTTAAGAAACATCCAGAGAAATTAAAACATGTTGCTCAAATAGCCAAACAGCCTGTAGAAGTAAAGGCATTCTACTTTTTCTGTTCTACTTCATAGTATATGGGGATCTAGTTCAAGGTTTACTTTCTTTAGAACAATGCACACTCAAGAAAACTCCTTAAAAACATACCCACTTGTGGGATGGGAAGCTAGGTCAAGAGGTTGCTGGGATTAATGCGTCACCAGGTAATATACAAATGAACATATATTCGGCATTTTACAAATAGCACTGAAGGACGTTCTTCCCAATTTGTTAACAAAGTTGCTTTGTAACAACATAATGTTGTGCTCCCATGGGTTGCCACCGGATGGCGGCAGCAGTCAACCTCCCTGTAGTGTGCCCGCAGATGGTGGGATGCCTATTTGGTGCCTCTTTAGATTTGCTTGTTCACATCCTAACATGTCTCTGAAGATAACAAGACCCTTCGGAAGACCTCTGTTGCTGTTACTGTTGGCGCCCGACTACACAGTCTTTCCACGCACAAAGAAACAAAATGCATCCTCCGCCATCCTCATGATTGGCTGCAGATCTTACAGTTGTGATTAATAAAGTTTTCATTGGCTGGTTTTCAGAAGTAGATTTCCAGGCCTTTCTTCCTGTTCTGTATTAGTCTGGAAGCTTAGCTGAAACGTATCAGCGTCATAAGCTTCCACTGACAGATGGGTGGTGGCTGTGCACGCGGTGCACTGAAATCAAATCTGAGTCTCCCTCATGGAAGGTGAGAATTCTTCTACCAATGCGCCCCTCTGAAGGCCTTAGAAGGCCCGTTTTGAAGACTGAATTCCCTGAGAAGAGCTTATGCTGACGTCAGTGCTGGGATCCTGTCACACGCCTACCCAATGTTTTGTGCAGGACTTAGAAGATGCCTCATGTCTGCTGAATGAGATTTAAAAAGAAATTACTTAGAAAAATATTTCACCGAGATGACATGTGTCTATTAATTTGTTCTCTACATACTTATTAAGCACTATGACACTGTTTTTGGCAAAAAGAAAAAAATAGCATGGCATTATTTTGGATCAAAAAACAAACAAACAAAAACCCAAAAAAAAACAAAGGAGAGGGGACGGGGCTGTGAAGCACCGGCTTTGCTCTTCACTCATCCCCTGTGCCAGCAAAGACCACGTCTTCTCAGTAAACACTTGATGCCTCAAATTAGTTCTGAAGTGTAGTTTAAGGGTGGAATAGCACCATTATTTTAGGGGATAAAAATTACTGATATACTGCATCATTTCATAGCGTGATTGTTGTTTTCAAGATACTGTTATTTGAAAAGAATTCCAATTAGGCTCCATTTTCTGGACCACGAATCATAAAAATCTTAGCCAAAAAAAATCAGTACGTCCTCAGTCCTACGCTATGAAGATGGAATAAAAATCCCAGTTGTCCCCTAATGGGAAGGTCACAGATGTGAAAGGTTTGAAGTTCTTTCAAACAAAAAAAAAAGGGCCCATAAAATCCAAAATATTATCCTAGTGACAGAAGCAACATTTTTTGAGGGGCCACGGTGTGCTCAGCCTGAGGTGAAGCATGCCATTTCACCTCACTACAGCCCGATGAGGGAGTATTGACAAAAAAAGTGAAGAGAGGTTAGAAACTCACCTCCGACTCACAGCTGGTAAAGGCTACAGCTGGGATTTGAGCTGGCATTCTGACTCCAGATCATTTATTGTGAGCCCACTACGTGCTGGAGGCTCTGGGTGGTAGAAATGGTTGATGCACTTGGCTGCTAGCCACAATGTTGGTGGTTCAGGTTCACCCAGAGCTCCTTAAAAGAAAGGCCTGGGGATCTACTCACAAAACATCAGCGACTGAAAACCCTGTGGAGCACAATTCTCTGGCACACATGGCGTTACCACGAGGCACAATCGGCTCGATGGCAATTGGCTTACTGTGTGCTAGCAATGCAGTGGTAATGAGCAAGACAGGGCGCGTGGTGATCTGGAGTCCGTATTCTAGCGCATTTAACTACTGAAGGAGAGGTTGTTTCCTTTTCTCAAGATTTTTTTCTCTCTCTCGTGTAGTAAGCTGTCTCTTGTTATCAGTGTGCCATCAGCAGTTTCACCGAATGTGGGTGTTTTAAGCAGTTGAAGTATCAGGTGCCCAGGGAGCATAATTGTTTGTGGGCCCCATACTGAAAAGTTGATGGCTCCAAACTTTGGATCAAATTTGTTCAGACTGCATACAGTTCATTCACGAAGCAAGAGCACCATCTGACTAATGTTTTGCACATATCATTTCACTTCCAAATGTCAACTACTTTTTTTTAAAACTGTAAAGTAGTTAACAACACACTAAAAACCCTTCAAATGTGCTACAGTAGAGGTATTCGCATGCGCATAAGTTGTGGCTGCATCTTACTCACTTTTCACATGTTTGACAAACATGGTTTTACTCTCAAGTTGCAACTCACTAAAAGGGACCTGATTTTGAAAGACTCGTGTATCTTTGTCCATGTACATAGAGTTACATAATTACTTTTTTCACAAATGGAAGGTAAGAATTCTGCTTTTGTTTAGGTCACTTTTAACCCCCAATCTAACTTAATATTTTTAATTGCTCTGGTGTCTATTCCGTTTTGAGTTCAAATCAAACTGAGCAAGTAAATTTCAAGCCAAGCTAACAATGCCTATTTTGTGCAAAGGAGAAAGATTACTATCAAAACACTAAAGGGAGTTTTGTTTTGACTAAGACATAGTTACATTTTTGTTGCAGAGTAGCTTTGAATGAATACCAGTAATTTAATTCTTGTTCTCTAAACTGACTTTCTACCAGCACCTGACGGTATGTCCTACTGTGGTGGCTTGCATGTTGCTATGATACTGGAAGCTATGCCACAGGTATTTCAATACCAGCAGGATCACCCATGGTGGAGAGGTTTCAGCAGAGCTTCCTGACTAAAAGAGACTAGGAAGAAAGGCCTGGCAATCTGTGTCCAAAAATTAGCCAATGAAAACCCTGTGGATCATAAAAGAATATTGTCTGATACAGTGGTGGAAGATGAGCCCCCTATGTTGGAAGGCACTCAAAATTCACAGTGGCTGGAAAAATGGGCTCAAGCATTCTGATCATGATGAAGATGGCACAGGACCAGGAAACGTTTCATTCTGTTGCATGTGCAGACACCTTAAATCGGAGCTGTCTTGACAGTAACTAACAGCAAATTGACTTTTGTCCATAGTGTAGCTGTCAGACACTTCTGGTGCCATTCACCTTTCTTCCCTCAGCCTCACTTTTTCCCCTAGATCTGACATCTTTATTTTTCTAGCTTGAAGTGCCTGCGTAAGTCATGAGATGGCTCTGCATGGTCTGTAGCAATAGGCCTGAGAAATTGTATTTAAATCTGTAGAAATATTCCAGAAACCTGGATCCATCTTCCTGGAAAATTCCAATTGCAAATCAGACCACCAGCCCTTCCCAGGATGTCACGTCCCTGCCAGCGTTCATGTCATACCTGTGCTTATCTACCTGTGTTTAGTCAGAACCATTCAGGAGCACCTGATTATCAAAATGCATTCCTAAGTTACAGTGAAAATAGAAGAGGGATTCATTTTTTTTTTTTTTCAGTGCAGTTCATAGAAAGAGCTAGGGTTAATGAAATCATTTTGTTCTCAGCGTCACCAACTTTAGGACTGAGACAGCCAATTCCCTAACAATTTAGCACATTCTTGCTTTCAAGTCAAAGAGCACATCTGATCTGTCTTCAATGCAGCGTTCTCAACGCAGGCCGAGCACACCCTGGCACTCGATAGCAATGCCTGACTGACTGACCAACCACCCTGCAACTGTTTGACGGAGAGTGCCAAGAAGGCTTGGCACACATGTCCTCAATTAACAGATTGGCTAGTTGCTAATTATCTGGATGAGGGATTTGGCTCCCCAAGCTTGCCTTTTCCTGCAAACAGGAAGGAAAGATTCCACCATAGCATTCTGAATTATTGGAATTTGTCCCCTGTGGCCCTACCACGGTGTCACACTGACATTGTCTCACAAGTAGCTTTTGAGGTGAATTTGGAATTTAGAAAATTAACATGATGCATACGAAAAAAGACCTCATATTGAAAGTACCAGGAGTCTAAAGCCTCTAATTGTGATGAAGACTTCAGAAATGCATGTTTTGGGAAAAAGTTATTTTCAGGATATTTAATTACTTCCATGGTTAACTGCTGACAATCTGTTGGTAGACTGCCCACTGGGTGGATTGTCCATGACAAATTGTTTGTCTAAACTGGCTTCCTTTGCCACCCAATACATCTCAGATACTACCCTATATCATGTCCCACCCTCATCAACAATGCAAACCCATTTGACATTAGCACAATAAAATTGCATTGTTAATGGGAGATATATGGCCAAAATATAGAATACATTCTACATACAAAATATCAAATGCATCCCACAAATAAAAATATTAAACAAAACTTCATTAGGTATCCACCACCACCACCCATTGCCACCAAGTCAATTCCGACTCATAGTGACCCTGTAGGACAGAGTAGAACTGCCCCATAGAGTTCCCACAGAGCCCCTGGTAGATTCAAACTGTTGACCTTTCCGTTAGCAGCCATATCTCTTAACCACTACGCCGCCAGGGTTTCCTTAGGAATCTCACTTGCTTTAAATGCTTATTACAGATTATTTAAAATATATATACCATTCTTCCTAGTAAATAGAATACAGTGAACAACTTTCTTTGCTAACCAAGAATCTTCTTGAATTCCACAGACTTCAATCTCACCATCCATTTGAATCATAGACCTCCACAATTGTGATAGAAGATAAATGACTAGGCTGAATGTATGCCAGTTACAATCTTTAGAAAGTTGCTTTCATGTCATAAACATAAAAAAAAAAAATACAAGAATAGCAAAAGCAAAATAACAACAACAAGAAAAACTAGCTAGGATAGTAATACTTAAGCCAAACTTCCCAGGATTGAAAATTACTTTCCCATTTCCAAGCTGTGTGACCAAAGGCAACAATTTAAACCTTCTGTGCCTCAATATTCTCATCTGTAAAATGGGGATGATAAAAATTGTACCTATCTCATAGGTTAGGAGTTGATTAATGTAAAGTACTTGGTGTAACACCTGACACACATCATGTATGCCAACATCAATAAATGTTAACTATTATTCATTAGTTAGATACGTGTTCGTTTGTTTAGGTCTCAAACATTTATGTGTAGTAAATTGTGCAAAGTAAAAGGACTTACATTTAAAAATAAAAATTCTTTACAGGAACTGCCTTTTGGAAAGTTGCCAGCAATTTCAATTTCCAGAAGTGGAGGCACTGGTACTTAGTTTTGATAAGCTCTCCAAGACAAGCATCTTAGTCAAACAAATAAGGCTCCCTGGAGAACAGGGAGAGGCTTGGCCTGGCCTGGCTCCCATTCTGTATAGCGAGGCAAATGGTGCACATCTTAGCCTGTAGTTTTCAAGGCAGAAGAAGAACGGTTGTCTTTAAAATTTTAAGATTTAAAACGAAATCCTGAAAACCCTGGAGGCATAGTGGTTAAAGAGCTACAGCTGCTAACCAAAAGCTCAGCAGTTCGAATCCACCGGGCGCGTCTTGGAAACTCTATGGGGCAGTTCTACTCTGTCTTACAGGGTCGCTGTGAGTCAGAGTTGACCCCAAGGCAATGGGCTTGGTTTTTTTTTTTTTTTTTTTTGCACAAGCTAAAAATCCTAGATGCGAGAAGATTTATTATGGACTATTTTTTTTTTTATTATCATTGCCTTCTGTAGGCTCTGCACACTGCCTTTGGCTGGTGGGTGGGAGGGATTGGCGACTGGGGGGAGGGCCAGATTCAGGCTTGGAGCAAACAAGGTGGTAAGGTCTGGTCTGAGTCCGGTTCTAAAGCTTCTCTAGCTTGACCTGAAGGAATCAGTGCCTGCAACAGCAGTAATAACTGTGAATGAACATAGGCTCCAGAATTCTGGAGGGTCAGGTTTAAGGTAACAACCTCCCGTGATAGCAGTGGGAATGGACCCTTTGGTGGACCAACTAAACAGGTAGCAACTGAAGTCCGGAAAGGCTAAGTGGCTTACTAAGTTCACTCAGGAAACCAGGGATAAAAGTAGGATCAAGGCATGGGTTTCATGATTTCTCATCAAATGCTTTTTTGATTTCTTTCCAAGTAATTTTAGAAATTTAGTTAGGGCTACAATGGTGCCTGTAACTCTTGATAAAAATTTGGTTAGATGCTGATGTTATAATCCTTGTCAGTGTACATTATGTCTTATTCTTCAGTGTGCGTGTGTCTGGCAATAAGCTACCTGGTAGAGGGGTAGAGGATAGCTTCAGATAAAAAAAAATCAAGAACAATGCTTGACAATGCATGGAATATGAAGCATGCTTTAGTCCACTCCTGCTCTCTAGTTTTACCACTTCTATTTCTGTGCACTGACAAAAGCAGAGAACACCAGAGAAAGCTTCCTACACACCCAGCCAGTCACCCGATACACAGGAGGATGACTTGGAGCCTGTTACCCTATAATTAGAGGAGGCAAAGGTGTTTCCAATGTTTCTTCCTGAGTTATGGAAATGAGTAACTTTCTCCTCCAGCAAAGACTGTCTGTTAATACCCAAACTACTTTCAGATTTATTGTGACAAGTGATACAGTACCATGTTCAAGGAAGAATTTTGGGATGCGTGCCTTGGAAACTTTTTTTGTTGCCCATCTGTTTTGCTTGTCGCAATTCCTGTTTGTTTAAGATATACATGTGCCAGAAATGTGGAAAGAATGTGTGTAGCGACAAGTGCTATCGAGCCATTTTCACACTGGACTTATGGGAAGCATGTGCTGCCCATCTGTGAAGCACTCATTTTATGCAAATTTAGAAAATATATTCTTATGTCATGTTGCCTTAATGCCCAGGGGTAGATTGGAACACACACAAGGGGGAAGGAGACAGAGAGGAAATTGCCATACGTCCAGTGACAGGGTGACCACACACTACTAAAGGAAGGCCTCAGATGCATGTCATTTGTCAAAAGGTAGAAGACTGGAAGAAAATTTTCTCTCCAAGGGTGTTGCATGTGGTACAACCGTATGTCTTTAAGATCAGTTTTTTAATCTCTGAATGAGGTTGAAAGAGCCCCCATCTGAAGAAGCTTTGAAGGGTAGAAAGACTAAATACTTAGCTGTGGGTCTTGCCCATTTTCTGGAACACTCTATGCTGACAGCCTCAGATCTACTCTGAGCTCTAAAGCAGAGCATTTTTAAGAGGGACTTCAGTATGCTGGCAGCTCAGTGAATATTTGTGAAGAGTTACTCTCTCTGGACCTTCAAGACCACAGCTGGGGTTCCATTCATCTCCATGTGATACATAGTAGATAAGCTACACTAATGTCACTGTAAGTAGATGGGGAAAGAAACTTCTTAGAACAAAGTCCTGAGGACATGACATGGAGTGAAAAAGCTGCCTGAAACTCTGACTGTGTGGTGGTTATCCTGGAATAGGATGGGGTGAAGGGTCTCATGTGTGAAGAGTGCTTCCTTCATTTGTCTCCACATCCAGGGTGATGGGTAGAAGCAACTTCTTAAATTTCATATCAGCATGACTATAAGTGCTGAAAATTTATTTCAGTCTATTCTCAGTCCACAAGTAAATAATATAAACTTGAATATGAATGAAGTTTTTATATAACTAAGACAGTCAAGAAGTCCCGGGAACAATTGCAAACAATTAAGAACTCAGCAGCTCACTGAAAAGTTGGAGGTTTCAAGAGGCACCTTGGAAGAAAGGCCTGAAAACCTGCTTCTGAAAAATTACCCGTTTAAAACCCTATGGAGCACAGTTTTGCTCTGACACACATGGGGTTGCCATGAGCTGGAATTGACTCAACAACAACTGGTTAGACAGTTTTCTTAGTTATCTAGTGCTGCTATAACAGAAATACCACAAGCAGATGGCTTCAACAAATAGAAGTTCATTCTCTCACAATCTAGTAGGCTAGAAGTCTGAATTCAGAGTGCCAGTTCCAGGGGAAGCTTTCTTTCTCTGTTGGTTCTGGAGGAAGGTCCCTGTCATCAATCTTCCCCAGTTTAGGAGCTTCTCAGTACAGGGACCCCGAGTCCAAAGGGCACAGTATTCTGCTGGCTCTTGGCTCTTGGTGGTAAGAGCTTCCCCTGTCTCTCTGCTGCTTATCTCTTTTATATCTAAAAAGAGATTGGCTCACGACATAATCCAATCTTGTAGATTAAGTCCTGTCTCATTAACAAAACTGCTGCTAATCCTATTTCATCAACATCATTGAGATAGAATTTACAACACACAAGAAAATCACTTCAGATAACAAAATGGTGAACAATCACACAATACTGGGAATCATGGCCTAGCTGGACAACTGAAGGCTGGTACAAAAAGTGACTTTTCCTTAATTTCAAGAGTAAGTACACAAGGATGCTTTCTAAGGGACTCCTCTTGTGGGCACACTTCTACTCCTAATCTGTTTCTCTTACTCTTAAAATCCTAATCTCTCCAAAACACCTCCTTCTTCAGATTTGTCATAAAACTCTCCACTCAGTGATGGGGAAATCCCATGTCCTCTCTTTAGGAATTGTTATCACTCGGGATTTATTCCTCACTCCCATTAGTACATTTGCTCAAGTCTAGACTGGGGATTTGAACACAATCATCACTGGTTGTCAGTGATACCTCAAGTTCAAAGTCAAGTTCAAAGTCCAGGGTGAACTTGGGTCCTCCAAACCCAGTCTTCTTAAGACCTTCCCACAAGATTTCTGGCTACTTTATTCTTCCTGTATCCCAGTTAGTAACTATTTAGCCAAATGTGTGTATACATACACCAAGAACAAATACCAATTCTCAAGACAGTACGTTCTAAACTCATAAAAGATTTAAGAAACATTTGGTCTTCCTGCTCCATAATTTTCAAGGCACCTCTTGTAAAACAGAGTCAATATTTTGTTTTTTTATTCAGTGCATCGTTGTTTTCTTTCATCTATTCAAATATTTCGTATTTCAACCATTTTGATCATTCCTTTTCAGGTATACCAGGAATAAAGAAGAGTCAGTCCATCTGTTACTTGGTCTGTCCATCATCAAATATTTTTTTGTTGTCATAGGTGCTGAAGGTAAAGTGATGAACAAGCCAGGTAGAGTGCTGTCCTCTAGAAACCTAACTGTGTGTGTTGGAAACAGAGAACAAACAGATAAATGTGTAAGAAAATGTCAGATACATTTAAGTCATAGCAAGTGGTTGGGTTGCGGCTTTAACTTAGGTAGTCACTAAAGGCCTCACAAAGCACATGGCATTGGAATTGAGACTTGAAGGCTGATAAAGAGACACCCATGTTATGCTAAAAAGTAAAAGCATTCAAAGAAGAAGGAAGAGCAAACACAAAGGCCCTGAGCTGGGAATTGGCGTGATGATGAAAGACAAGAAGACCAGTGCAAGTGGGTCACAGTCAATGAGGTGAGGAGGAGGGTGGAAGGATGTGAGGTCAGGGAGGTACATAGAAGCCACATCATGGTGTCCTTTGGGGCTGTGGGAACAGGTTTGGTTTCCATTTCAGTTATAATGGGAAGCTTCTGGAGGTTCAAAGTGGGTAAGTGGCACAATCTACTTATAGCTTTAGATTACACGGTAACTGTGTGTCAGATAGACCCCGGGCTGGGGAGGAGCAAGATAGGAGGGAGAAGGACCAGCCAGGAAGCTGGAGAGAGATGAGGGAAGCTGGGATTAAGGCCGTAACCATGGCGATGGTAAACCATGATCGGATTTGGGAATCCAGTGTGTTTGGGAGCTAGAGCCACCAGACTTGCTGATGGAGTACACGTAGTGGACGAGGGAATGAGAGGAACCGAGGGCCGCTTCCAGAGTCCAGGCGGATGCTGGTGCTCTTCATCAAGCGTGTGGAACAGTGGATGGTAGGGAACGGTAGAAAATTCAAGAGTTGTGTTTTGGTCAAGTTAAGTCTGAGATGCCTATTCATAAACCAGTAGAGATATAAAGTGGGCTGTTGAATATAAATGTCCAGAACTCTGAGATGAGTCCAGGGGTTCCAAAATTGAACTCCTTAACATCCACTTCTTTTGCTATACAATGACCCAGATATAGATTAAAATTTACCTCATAAGGACTCAATTTCACAGTCACGAGTCTTTTTTTACCCATCTAGGTAAGGAGAAGGAAGAGGGTCCCTTTATTCTTCCACTTACATTTTTTCCACTTTAAATTCACTGATGATTATTCCACTTTTATATAATGATAAATAGGTCACTAGGTGACCACAATGAGCCGGGGGTTGGCATGAGATAGAGGTGAACATTAGGATGCAAAGGAGCAGCTGGAGATAGCCACACTTGGTTGAATGTTTTTAATTGCCGTGCCCTGACTCTCATGCCAGCCTGCTGAGCTTGACTTACGATGGACTTGGTGCCTTAGAGTGAGTCAGCTAGCTCAGTACCTGCACATAGCAGAGGCTCAATAAACATCTGTTAAAGGAATGCCATGACCTACAAAAATTGTCTTCCAATTGAGTATTGGGTAAATGGCCTGAGGTCACCTAGTCAGTCACTACTCAGTATTGGTTTATGTTATGTGCAGTGCATGCTGGAGCCTGAGAGAGGAAAGGAAGGGAGAGGGGACTGGAAGGGAGGGGAGGGGAGGGGAGGGGAGAAGGGAAGGGGAGGGGAAGGGAGGGGAGAAGGGAAGGGGAGGGGAGGGGAGAAGGGGAGGGGAGGGGAGAAGGGGAGGGGAGGGGAGAAGGGGAGGGGAGGGGAGAAGGGGAGGGGAGGGGAGGGGAGAAGGGGAGGGGAGGGGAGGGGAGAAGGGGAGGGGAGGGGAGGGGAGAAGGGGAGGGGAGGGGAGGGGAGAAGGGGAGGGGAGGGGAGGGGAGAAGGGGAGGGGAGGGGAGGGGAGAAGGGGAGGGGAGGGGAGAAGGGGAGGGGAGGGGAGGGGAGAAGGGGAGGGGAGGGGAGGGGAGAAGGGGAGGGGAGAAGGGGAGGGGAGGGGAGGGGAGAAGGGGAGGGGAGGGGAGGGGAGAAGGGGAGGGGAGGGGAGGGGAGAAGGGGAGGGGAGGGGAGGGGAGAAGGGGAGGGGAGAAGGGGAGGGGAGGGGAGGGGAGAAGGGGAGGGGAGGGGAGGGGAGAAGGGGAGGGGAGGAGGAAACACACTGGTAAAAGAGGAGGAAATAGTTTTTCATTTTTTGTACTTCTGTCAGGCTTAACGATTAAAATTGTATCTCTAGGAAATTCTTTGAGAACTTTGACACCCCCAGCACCCTACAAGGAGCTGGTCGGTTGTGCCTTTCTTAAACAAAATGCAGAAAATGGACAGAAATGAATGGTACATTTGTGTTCGCCAAATAAATAACATGTGTTGGTAAAACCAAGTTTAGACAATTTGCATCCCCAAAGTTCTAAAGCCAGGCTCCTTTTTTCCTCTCTCCTGGTATTTCTTGTCTCTGAATGGCACTGCATTCCACTCTTCTGGCCAAGCCAATGCCCTAGGAATAAACCTTGGTTCTTTCATTTTCCCACATGAATTCATCAGTAAGCCTTACTGGCTTTACTTCTAACGTTTCTCAAAGGTGTTCGCTACTCTCCACCTTCGTTCTCACATCCTTGGTCTGGTCTGAGCACCTTCACTTTCTGTTTGCACTTCAGAAATATTCCCTTGCATCCACTCTGCTCACAGGCTAATCCATTTTCATACAACAGTCACAGTGATCTTTTCAAAACCTAAACCCACTCATGTCACTCTTCCACTTAGAACCCTCCAGTAGATTCCACTGTTCTTAGAATAAAATCCAAGGTCCTTGTCATGGAAACCCTGGCAGTGTAGTGGTTAAGTGCGATGGCTGCTAACCAAGAGGTCGGCAGTTGGAATCTGCCAGGCGCTCCTTGGAAACTCTATGTCCTATATGGTCGCTATGAGTCAGAATCGACTTGACAGAAGTGGGTTTGGGTTGCCATGGCCTCAAGAGACCTGCAAGATTTGCCTCTGGCTTTCCTCTCTCAGGCCATCTGCCTTCTCTATTCTCCTCAGTCAATGACCTTCAGTCCCAAAGGCTCATTTTCCATTCTTCAAATGTGCCAAGCTCATCTCTGCCTTAGAGTCATTTGCTATTCTGTCCCCAGTCCACCACGTGATGCAGCACTCGGCTGAATTATCACCTGCTCAGAAATGCCTTCCCTGACACCAACAGTGAACCAGCCTCTCCCTACCCAAGTCATTCCCCACCACTGCCCAGCACATCTTTGTCATGGCTGGTATTTTCCCCAGATGAAATCTTCTTGTGCATTCTTTTGATGCTTTTTTGTTATGTCTCTCCTCTGCCAGGATGTCTGCTGAATGAGGACAGGGACTCTGCCTGTCTTGTTCACTGCCATAACCCGCTCCCCCCCCAACCCTGCAACAGCCTCCAAGTTCAAACTGAGTCTAGAACATGTTAGGCAATCAATTAATGTTTGCTGAATAAATGAATAGATGCTCTGCCATTACTCATAAAGTGATAAATTCCAAAATGTCTTTTTACCCCTCTCCCATTCATCTGTCCCCTTATCTTTTCCTACTGAATTTTAATCTTTAACAAATGCATATTACTCAGAACATAGGTCAAAAATCATTGCTTAAAAAGGAAGAAAAAGAGAGAAGAAAGAAAAGCTTACTACTTCCCAACCTTTATCACTCTAACACACTGATGGTATTGTATCTCTTTAGAAGAGGACTCACAGAGACAGTCTAGACACTGGAATGTGCATATGTTGTTTGTTCAAAATGAGTAGTCAGATAGAAGGTGATCTATTAATGCATTTAATTAGATGCATCTCAGTGAGTCCTAATGGGGTAAAAAAGAAAATAAACAATCAAGTTTCGGACAGTGCTGTCACTGGTCCATTGCACATCTTATACTAAAGGCTTCATTAAGGGTCACTTATATTTTTATTCATTTTTCTTTTTGGGGGCCAGCAATGCACGAAAAGAACCAAAGTCCAGCAGAGTGAATGGTACATAAAATGAAATATGAAATTGGAATGGGAAAGGATGTGTATTAGATAACTAATATCTTTATTGCAATCTGTATAATTTTCTACAAATTGACAGTGATGGTTATTCCAAAAACGAATCAAATCCACTGCCGTTGAGTCAATTCTGGCTCACAGCAACCGTATAGGACAGAGCAGAACTGCCCCATAGAGTTTCCAAGGAGCACCTGATGGATTTGAACTGCCGACCTTTTGGTTAGCAGCCGTAGCTCTTAATCACTGCATCACAAGGGTTTTCATAGACCAGTAAAAGATGAATCTGTGGTCACATATAGGCATTTATAAATAAACGGCCAACGTTTAGTCTGCTATACCCTGTTTCTGGGCCAGAGTACATGGGGCCTAGCCTATTCTAACACTTACTAGTTGGATCATTTTAGGTTACTCACTTAACCTTTTTGTGCCTCAGTTTCCTCACCTGTAAAATGGAAATAGAGTACCTTTTTCATAAGGTTCCTGTGAAGATTACACAAGATAATAGAAGGAAAGCGCTTAGGACATTGCCTTACATAATAAGTGTTAGTTGTTGTTGCTGTTATTATACTTAACTCTCAAACAGCCTTCCCTTCTTCAGTCTTGCTATCTCTAATCCCCTTTTACATACAGTCAAAGCAATTTTTCTAGTATATAAATCTAACTCTGTCATTTCAAGAATTTCTCATTGCTTTTAGGATAAACGAAAATCACTTAGCAGGACATGCATGGCCCTTTCTGATCTGTCCCCTGCCTACCTTTCTCACCTAATCTCTTTCCATAGTTCTCTCTCCTGTTCCCATTCCATGCACACACATATTGCACCTCTATTTTTTTTTTTATACACCCCAGCCATATCTAACTTCAACACCAGTTCCAAAAAGGAACAGTGTGCTCTCTCAGTCTAGGTCCTTGCATATGCTTTTTCCTCTGCTGAAATGCCCTCTCCTTTACCAGCATCCTCTCCGCTCTCACACATCAGCCTCCCCATTCACATGGATGATGCCTACTCGACATTTAGGGCTCTACTTAGTAAATTCTTCCTAGTAGCCAGCTTTCCCTGAACCCACCAGGGCTGAGTTAGGTTTGCCTCTGGTGTGTTCCCATAGCATCCTTTATATACATCTATGATAGCATGTATAACAGGATGGGCAAATGGCCAACACAGAAACAGCATTTCAGAGGAGGCCCTAGAACATAAACAATATTTGCAAAGAGGCAGTTGGAAAATGGTTACCTGACTCTTCAGGCTCCCTCATCCATATCAAAGACATAAAAGAGTTAGGACCTGGAGATTAGAGAAGGGGCGGTGAAAACATTCCTTTATAGAAGGCTATGCTGTAAATCTGACTCGTAGCAACCCTGTAGGACAGAGTAGAATTGCCCCATAGTGTTTCCAAGGCTGTAAATCTTTATGGAAGCAGGCTGCCACATCTTTCTCCCATGGAACAGCTGGACTGGACAGCACCTAACAACAACAACATGCTGTAAATCTGCTTAAAGGAGGGGAAGAAAGGAAGAATTACTAACAGAAAAGCTTTCGATGAAGAAGGCATGTGAAGAAGTTCTAGACTCTAGATTCCAGCATCTCGTCTCTTTATTTGCTGTGTGACCTTGAAAAAGCCACGAAGGTTTAAAGGGACAATGTTGGCTTAGATCATTTTAATGGTCCTTTTGAGCTTTAACCTCCACAATTCTATAGTTTAGATAAGGAGGAAGACTTCATGTCAACAGCCATGCAAAACCAGGGGTTTAGATGAAATAAATAGCTTTCATTTACATGTTTGCGTATTGTGCTCTTCTTATTTTGGGAGAGAGAAAGAGCCTGAGTTTCCTAGAAGAACGAGACTTTGAGAATTCGCCCTTCAGTTGTGAATATGTTGTTAGCCAGATATCAATGTGCACCTTTCCCTCCCATTAACAAATCTTCCCCCCAGTTCTTTTTGCTGGCTGGACTCCCATGAGTGGTTCTTGTCTTCAAGCTGCCTCTTGCTACTAGGAACCCCCATGTGATGTACTTCTGAGCAGAGCTTGTATTCTAGAATGGTTTCTTCCTGTACCTCATCAAAGCTTAACTTCCTGGATGAGATTCCTTAAGGACTTAGCAAGATGAATAGCTACGTCATTGGATAAACCAAGGTTTATCTGCACGTGTCAACAATTGTAGGTAACACTTGAATCTATCTAAAAGCCTTCCTGTCTGAATGAAAATAATATAATACTTTTATAGTGCTATGTATTGTACAAGCATTTTCAGGAACATTATCTCATTCCTCTAACATGTCCCATTAGATATGTAGGGACATCTGTATCCCCATTCTGCAGATGAGGTAATTGAGCAACAATAGAATAAGTGACTTACCCCAGGACATGCGAATAGTAAATGGTACGCGTATGACTGGACCCAAGGCGGAGGCCCAAAGACTCTAATTTTCTCATTGTGAAAGGACCAAGGGGGAGAGATCTTGAACACAGTAGTGTATGAAACCCATTGCCATCAACTTGATTCTGACTTATGGAGACCCCATGTGTAGAACTGAGTAGTAGTAGAACTGAGCTCCATAGATTTCCTTGATTGCAATCTTTACAAAATCAGGTGGCCAGGACTTTCTTCTGCAGTATAGCTGGGTAGGTATTAACCACCAACTTTTTGGTTAGCAGCCAAGTGCAAACCATTTGTGTCACTCAGGGACCTTACTAGAGAATAAACACTTCTCAAATGACAACAAAGAGGTAACTATTTATTTTAGTTACTTGCAAAGTTGTTCATAGGCAGGGCTAGAGCCATTTTCTTAAAATCGTTGTCTCCTCAGGACAGCCACTCATCCAGCCCATTTCCTGAAGTTTTTTTCTCCTTAGAACTTCCTTGAAAAGAAACAGCCACTGGCTAGCTGGAATCAGCTGAAGCAGGTCCTGCCCTCCATCTTGACACTCCAGATGACCTTTAGCTCGTTAACTGCCTCATGCATGGTAAATTCTCTGACCCTGGGTGGAGAGCTGACATGCTAATGAACAAAAATGGCCAACTTCCCCCTGCGCAGGGAATGGAACCCAGGCCCTAGAGAATGCTTACTCATTCTGGAATGCTCTGCGCTAGTGAGTACCATCTTGTATTTTGTAATTGATCTTGCCTATGTATACCAGCCTCAACAAGCTGCCTGGGAGCAGTCTTGGAAGGCACTTAGCTCCAATTGTCTCCTTGCTTGGCCAACCAATAAAGTTGCCTTTCACTCTCCCCAACTTGGTCTCTGTCCTTTCGGCCCTGATAAAGTCATGTCAAGCAGAACCTGGAGTTCCCAGCAACATTCACTACTAAATAACTAAACCAAAAAAAACAAATGCATTGTCATCGAGTCAATTTCAACTCACAGTGACCCTACAGGACAGAGTACAACTGCCCCATAAGGTTTCCAAGGAGCAGCTGGTAGATTCAAACTGCCGACTTTTTGGTTAGCAGCTGAGCTCTTAACCACTGCACCACTAACCCCCTACCAATATTTTGAAAATAACTCCTATCTCACTGAGTGGTCATTGTTGTTATGTGCCATTGAGTTGGTTCTGACTCATAGCGACCCTACACACAACAGAACGAAACACTGCCGGGTCCTACAGAGCAGAAGCCAAATTCATGACGACAATCTATAAGGCCCTACAGAGTCCCTGGATGGTGCAAAGGGCTAATGAGCTGGGCAGCTAACTGAAAGGTTGGCAGTTGGAGTCACCCAGAGATGACTTGGAAGAAAAGCCTGGTGATCTATAAAATCAGCCATTGAAAGGTCTATGGAGAACAGTTCTACTCTGGCACACTTGGGGGCATCATGAATTGGAATTGACTCTAGGACAATGGCTTTTGTTTTGGGTCCAAGGCCCTACAGGATCTGGCCCTACCCCTTACCACCTTCTATCCCTCTGGCCTCAACTCCTGCACCCTCCCACCTGCTCCCTCGGTTCCAGCCACACGTTCCACTTGCTGCTACTCACAGTGGGGCTGGGTGTGCTTTCCGCCACTTGCCCTTCCTCTGCTTGCGGCATCCAGCCTCCAGTTATTGGCACTACCAGCTCCCTCATTTCCCCGTGGCTTTTTGCTCAATATCACCTTCACCGTGAGGTTCACCTAACCCAAGCTAATTAAAGTGGAACCCTATCCAAGCCCTTGAATTCGCTGTGCTGCGTCCTGCGGTTAGTTTTCCTCCATGCCGTTATGTATTTTACGGTCCCTGAAGGGTGAATGAGGTTTCAAATGGAAATGGAAAATTAGTAGGAAAAGACAGTTTTATCAGAGGAAACATTAGGAAGAAAGGACTGGGGAGATAAAAGTCTAGGGTTGTCCTGGAGGCAACATAAAAGCCCAGCTCTACACTTTCAAGTTTCTAAGTCCCAGGACGGGGTGTCTGCTGATGGTCAGGGCTTTGCTTCCTGGGCACAAGGGCCAGTCGGTGCAGCCCTCTGCTCATGATGTCTCCAAGCCAGAAAGTCAGCAGTGCCTGGAAATAGCGTAACAGCATCTCTGAAGGCAAAATAAATAATGACCTGACAAGTTTGTGTGTGTGCGTGTTTTAAGTACAAGGGAGAAAGAAAATGTGTCAGCAGAGCAGACAGTCACAGGTTTGTTCTCCATTTGTTACACCTAAGCTAATCCAGTGTAAAGTTGGTCTCTGGATCTACTGGTGTGTTGCTGCTAGCCACAGGGGCAATGGTCACCCTGTGCTGTGCCAGCTCGCCCTTGCCACAGGACTCAGCGTGTCTGAGGCCAAAACCATGAATGTATACGTAAGCATGGAGTACAGATATTGTAAATCTAAATCAAGTCTTAGTCAAAGTATTCCTCTCTGGCATACTTGTTTGGTTGCTAACCAAAACATAGGCAGTTCAAATCCACTAGCTGCTCCTTGGAAACCCTATGGGGCAGTTCTCTGTCCTATAGGGTTGCTGTGTGTCAGAACTGACTCCACGGTGCATAAAAACAACAACTGTTAAATAGGTGCCCTGGTGACACAGTGGTTAGGAGTTATAGCTGCTCATCAAAAGATTGGTAGTTCAAATCCACCAGCCGCTCCTTGGAAACCCTGTGGGGCAGTTCTACTCTGTGCTATAGGGTTGCTATAGAGTTTGGATTTTTTTTTTTTCATGTGAAATAGGTGTGTGTGTGTGTGTGTGTGTGTGTTTATATATGGGGGAAGCGTGGGCCATATGTTTGTGAAGCTCAAAATTTTGTCCTTAGAAGTTTGACACAAAGTTTATGACTTACAAGCAAAACTGAAGTGAAAATAAATGATTTTCGCCATCTCCGTTAATGGCTCCTTGATGGTGTGACTGGGGAATAATGAACTGAGTCCTTCCTTCTATCATCCTGGCCCTGTGTTTTGCCTTCTGAAGAAGAATCTGAGTCAGGTGGGGTAGAAAGAGCACCAGACCGGCCCCTGAGAGGTCAGTCGGCTGGTTCAAATCCCAGCACTGTTACTTTCAAGGCAAGTGAGTTTGGTCAAACCCCTTGCCTCTATCGATCTGTCTCCTCATCTGTAAAATACAACTAATCATACCTACTAAGGACTTGTAGTAAGAATCCAATTTTACCATAAATATAAAAAATGGTCAGTACTGCCAGTGGACATGTCAGAGACTACCAGTGCTCACATCCTAGATCCATCTCGTTCGAAATGTGCAAACCTCAACAATCCATAAGACTTCAAATCCGTAAGACTCAGTCTTTCATCTGCAAAATGGGGATGATGATAGTGTCATCTCCACAGAATTGTTGCAAGCATCAATTATAGATAAAACACAAGACATATTATAATCTCTATAACAATAATAGCTATAATTTTTAGTAAAATAATTGTTGTAATTATTTAGTTTAGGGCCTGACATGCAAAAGATGCTTGGAAAACAATTTTAGACAAGCTAAATTTTGCATCAAGATTTGGCCTAGACTGTGACAGGTCAGATTTCAGGACACTCAGCTACCTTGTACTGCTCCAGGATACTTCTTGGGTGTAAATATGTCAGTGAGGCACTAGATCAATAGACTGGAAGTTCCAGAAATGAAAAGCATACGAATTTCCTAAAGAATGAAGGACTTAAAGGGCTAAAGGATAGCTCCCAATTTAAAGGTTATTATTTCTCTTGATCCCCGGAATAATTCTAAAATGTAGGCATTGTTGCCTCCCTTTGCATGTAAGGAAACTGCACCCAAGCACCTAAATGTAAATTACTCTGTATTTCTATTCAGGTCTACCTGACTCCAGCACCCTGATTGCTAAGCCTGCAGCAGGATAAAACCATGAGCAAGACAAGGGCCCCTGCATTGAAAATGCTTATCAGTGTCACAGTGGGAGCCAAGACAAACATCTAAGTGTCCCAACTCTGAGTCTGATTACAAATGCCAGGAGAAGGTGCCTACACCCAAGTTCAAAGGAGAGAGTCCGCATATGGATGGAATCAGGACAGGCTTTATCGAGGGGGAAGGCTGTGAGCTAGAGCTAGGAGAGAGATTTCATTGTACTGAGTAGAGCTAAGGATGGGGGGCAGAAGTGGAGTCAGAATGGCAAGGAGACAGAGGGCCACACAGGAGTCAGGGGTCCTAGGTTACCCCAGCTTTGCCACTTGGTGGCCCTGTACTTTCTGTGTGTTGTTGATCACCTTCTACCCTTCTGTCTTGGAGGGGTTGTAAGGATTAGAGACCGGGCACATTTAGTGTCTCAATAAATGATGCCATTAATATGCTATCCCAGGGAGTGGGAGGAGTAAGAAGCACAGAAAAGAAAAAGATACATCCAAGCTAAGGGCATCCATGAGAACAGAAATGAAATTTAAATAGTTAAACAAGAAAGAAAGTTTGTCTACACAAACACATATGTGAGTGCATGAGCACAAACTCAGATATGTAACAAAACCACAGACACATTTCATCAGGGCCTTGGGGGTGGGCGGGGTTGGAAACTGTTTTTACTTTTAGGAATGAAAATGATGATCGCTTTACTGCCTTCTTGTCCCGTATCTGGGAACCGAACAGGAAAGGAAAAAGAAGTACCTTCCACTGTCTTGAAATTCTTCAGTCAGATGCTGGCCAACATCCATGAGTTGTGAGGTCTGGTCAAGGGGATCGATCCCAGAAATGTGGCCCTTTTCTCACGACCACAGAAAGAAAAAAAAAAAAAAGCACTCCAAAACAAGCGGCAACCCAAAAAAACAACATATTGCCATCCTGCAAAAAAATCTAAGTGTGCTGAAAAAACAACAACATATGGCTGGGTGGGGTGTGACCAAAAGGAATATAGTTATCACGTTTTGAACATTCCTTTTACAGACTTGAGTGAAAAGAAATTTTCTAGGACAGAACATGGAGTAGTCCCAAAGCCTGTCTTCTTGAAAGCACAGTTGGGGACAGGAAAAGCAAAGAAGGGTTTGTTCCAGGTGAGTTACAGCTGACAGCCAGGAATGGAAACTCAACCCTTGACCCAAGAATATGCTGAAAAGAACCAAAGCAGACGGAAGAGGGGGAAGATAAGGCTGGGCTCACTGCTTTGTAACCACAGAGCTATTGAGATTAAAACAGACAGAGGAATGGAATGTACTTGAACATCCTCATTATCAGCACCAAAGCCACAATATACACTGATAATAGCTCTGGGGTGCCATCATTATGTACCTGGAATCTGGGTTTCATTTGAACAAAACAGAATCAGCTTCAAGTGCAGTGCTCTGCTGGCGATCTGGCTTATATAACTGTTTCATAACTAAAGGTGAAGCCACACAGCAAGGCTGGAACAGTGCTGGGAAATGAGTTTTCAAACTTTGGGACTTTTGCTATTTAGCTCAACTTGGCTCGTTTACCCACTTGGTTACACAAACCAAGGGTAACCTACCACTAAGCCTCTCTCTGCAGACTGGCACTTCTAAGGCCCACTTGTTCTTGCATTAGACGGTGATGGCACCACTGCTCTGCACCAGGCCTGGAGGTACACCAGATAGATGCCTCGCGAGTTTGCAGCCCAGCAGGGAAAGGGGTGTGTGACCAGATCATTGGAACGCAGTGTGATAAGTGCGTGTACCCAGAAGTGTCCACTACACGCATCCACTACAATTCCAATGTGCTATTTTTAAACTTGGTAAATGCTTGGTGAAGTACAGCTTCAGCGGAAAAGAGGAAGACCCTCAAAGAGGTGGATTGATAACGGTGGCTGCAACCATAGGCTCAAGTATAAAGACGCTTGTAAGGACGCCACAGGACTGGGCGGTGTTTCATTCTGTTATGCATAGGGTCGCTGTGAGTCGGAACCTACTCGATGGCATCTAACAACAATATTTTTAAACTGATCTCATGCTATTCTTGCTTCTCCTCTCCTGTCTCCAAAAGTCCTGCTTTGTGGTGGAATAAAGAAATTAAATGTGCCCACTCGAGGTAGCCCACTAACTTTTGGTAGTCTTTTTAATGTAAATTCAGTCTATCTTGAGTAAATAGTAATTTCCGGAAGCTAACGCAGTCAGCCTGGGGTCTGCACTTCCTGCCCCCTTCCCTTCTCCTGTCTTCCTCCTGGAAGACGACTGATGAGTGGGAAGTGGCGGAGGGGGCAGCTGGCTGTACAGGGGAGTGCTCCAGTGTCATTTTGCTCTATAGGAGAATATCCAGTGCTCTACCTGTGATGTACTCTCAGGCCTGACAGGTCTCTGCAAAGAATTCTTTGCTGTCACTGGTTATCCCATGCAGGGTCACTGAGTTGTGATTCCTTTGGGCATCATGGAAATAACTGTGGATGAAGCCTGTGATTCCTGTTATCTTATGGTCTCCAAGTCCCAATCCAGGTGTTTTTCAGTCCCCAGGGTCCCTTAGCATTTTACCAAGCCCCCAAGGGTCCTGGAAATTACTGGCCCTGTGAATGTGAACCTAGCTAGCTGATCTTCCTCATTCTCCCCTACCTTCCGTGTAGCACCATCTTCTCTGAACACAGGAATTTCCTAAGAGGCTTGGAAATTTCCTAGGCTTCTGTAATGTAAGGACAAGCCATTCTGCTCTGGATTTCCCCAGAACTCTCTGGTTATTTCTAATAACCATCCCCACAGATTCAGCACAAGGCTGGGGAAGATAGAACACTCACATCTCACCAATGATTGCCATTTGTGGGTCTCTGTCTTCCACACGCTGGAAGGGTTTCCTGCCTTTCTTCCTGTCTAATGGGAATTGCTCCTATGTCATGTCCTCTTTCTCCCATAAGTGACATTTACACTCCATCTGTATGAGGTAAAGTGTTGGAATGGCTACAAAACAAACAAGATATCAGAATCTTGAAACAATATGGTAGATCAGGAGGTATTTAATAAATAAGGTCTCTACAACAGTGCTATGATAGATGACTCGGCTACCTAGTGCTGCTATAACAGAAACACCACAAGTGGATGGCTTTAATAAAGAGAAATTTATTCTCTCACAGTCTAGGAGGCTAGAAGTCCAAATTCAGGGTGCAAGCTCCAGGGGAAGACTCTTGCTCTGTCTGTCAGCTCTGGGGGAAGGCCCTTGTCATCAATCTTCCCCTGGCCTAGGAGCATATCAGTGCAGAGATCCCCAGTCCAAAGGACACACCCCCCTCTTGGTTCTTCATTCTTGGTGGCATGAGATCCCGCTTATATGTCTCAAAAGAGGTTGACTCAAGATAAAGCCTAATTGTGTAGATTGAGTCCTGCCTCATTACCATAACTGCTTCTAATTCTGCCTTTTTAACACCATAGAGATAGGATTTACAACACACAGGAAAATCTTATCATATGACAAAACGGTGAACAATCACACAATACTGGGGATCATAGCCTAGCCAAGTTGACACATATTTTGGGGGGACACAATTCAATCCATAACAATAGATTAGATGTTTTTAGGCAGGTACCCTACCAATTCTGAAAACATGAATTTTTCATCCTTGATTTCTGCCCAAAAGTGGCATTTGGAGATGGCTGGAAGCCTGATGGCTCATTGGCTAAAGTGATCAGCTGCTAACCGAAAGGTCAGCCGTTCAAAACAACCAGTAGCTCTTCAAAAGAAAGATGTGGCAGTCTGATTTCATAAGGATTTTCAGCCTTGGAAACCCTATGGGGCCACTATGAGTCAGAATCGACTCGACAGTGGTGGGTTTTGGGGTTGGAACTGAGGCCATTTATTGTTACTATACATTCCCCCCCAAGATAATCAGAAACACACGTTTTCATAAGCCCAATGCCTTTAGCTACTTCAGAACTCTGAGAACTCGAACATTTTGACTTGTAACAGGCATGAAAATATTTTAAAAATTGCAATGTTTTAGAAAGGAAATTTTATTCCAGTTGTATTAAATTATAATAACAGTTGTAAGTTGCAATTTCCAAATATTTCATCATGTCTGCTCTTCTTCAATGGTACCTTGCCACTCCACCATCAAGGCGTGATATCTCACGCTTGTTCTCTTGAATCTGGGCAGAGTTGTGACTGCTTCAACCAACAGAGTCTGGCAGAAAGGACACTATGTGACCTCCTAGTGTGGGTTTTCTTCTGCTTGTTTTCTGGATCACTCATGTTTCCTGAGTTCCATGTTGGAAGTCCAACTACCATGAGGCCACCATGCTGTAAGGAAGTCAAGCTCCGTGCAGAGGCTAGCTCTAGGCACACTGGCCATCAGTCTTAGTCTTTGATCATCCAGCCCAGGCGCCAGCCATGTGAGTTAACGAACCTTTGGATGATTTCCAGTCCCCAGATATATGGTCAACACCAGCCTTTGAGTCTTCCCGTCTGTCTTGGTTACATAGTGCTGCTGTAACAAAAATACCAAAAGTGAGTGGCTTTAATTAAAGAACAGGCATTTATTTTTCCCACAGTTCTGGAGACTGAAAGTCCAAACCAGGGTCTCGGCTATGTTAATTCCTCCTTTGTCCATAGCGTTCTTTGGTTCGTTGGAGTTTTTTTATAAACGATCCTCACACGGCATCTGTCTCTTCCCGTGTGTTCACGTCCCTGTGTCTATTCTACTGTTATTATAACAAAGAAGTAGTTAGGTTTAGGACACTCTCTACACTGGTGCAGCATCATTGACATAACAAAGAAAACCCTATTTCCAAATTATATCTACAGGAATAGGGGTTAGGATTCCAACACATATTTGTTGGAATTCAATCCGTGACACCTGAGACCCAAACTTTCCCTAATGTTCCCTATCTTAATTCCTGACCCAGAGAATCTGTGAATAATATGATTGTCCTAAGTGACAAAATTTTGGAGCGATATGTTATACAGTTTTATGCACACAATAAATGGAACAAGGGTTTAATTTATGTGTTTACATATTTGCATAGCTTTGAAACTAAGTCAAGGCCTTAAGAATCAGTCTGTTTGTTGAATCCAATAGTCAAAAGCGACAATGAACCACTGAGTTATGTTTATTCTGTTGAGGGAGACGGGAAACACCACATGCGTTTTGGTGAATTACGTCGACCAGGCTTTGGTGCCGAACATTAGGTTGAGTTTTGGACAATTTGGTTTTGGGATAATGCATGTCTGGGTGGCGCGTGGGTGATGATTTACCATAAATAGCAAGCATTTTTTTTTGTCTCAAAGAAAGATCTATAGAAATTACTAGAACTAAAGTACATATTATGAAGCTTATAGCAAGGCACATAACACCTTACAGAGGAAAATTTTACTTGATTAGTTTGAAGCTAGAAAGAACAGAGTAAACTGCATGAAAGTTTGACTAATGTTTCCAGTAAGCTGAAAAAATTTACCAAGTATATTTTTGGTTGAGAGTGGAAAGAAGGGCTTTGGCTCAGTCTGCGCAGAACTTGCTCTCTGACCAGAGTCTAGAGACTTCATATTCCGAAATCACGATTCTGATAGCAAGCAAGGGCTTCCCGAAGCTGAGCAGGTTATGCTCCTGCCTTCCTTACTGTTTTTCATTGGTCATTTTTATGGACATGAACCATGATAGGCCAAGAATACATATAGCCTTTAAGTTGAGACATACTATGCTCTCTCTGATAGTTATGAGCCCTATAGATCTCCTGGGGAGCGAATTTTGATCCTGAAAGAGCTGTTCCAAGGAATTGAACCCATTTCAACACGGTGAGCCTGATAAACCTTCGTTACACGAGGTTCATCTATATGCTATATGCCCTCCACCTGCAGTGCCAATGGTCATAGCACTGAAGACCCAAAGACGAAGAGGAAATGCTCCAGGCAGTTTCAGGAATGGTTACACTGGGCAATGATTCTTTATGATTATCTTTATAATAACATTTATTACATTGTGTTGAAATTGTCTACATATGTGTCTGTCTCCTTAACTAGGGAAAACATCCTGTCTATCTTATCTTTATATCCCCAGCATCTAGCATAGATTTTTGGCTCAGAAGCATTCAATAAATACCATTTAGAAAGAATTGAACCAGAAATAAAATAGTAGAAATAGAGACATCTTAAAAAAAAAAAGTCAATTCTAGCTCATAGCAACCCTTTAGGATAGAGTAGAACTGCCCCATACGGTTTCCAAGGAGTGGCTGGTGGATTTGAACTGCTGACCTTTTGGTTAGCAGCCAAGCTCTTAATCAATGTGCCACCAGGGCTCCAAGAGTCATCTATATGGCATAAAATTCTGCAAATCAAAAACCTGGGAATTATCCTGGGCTCATCCTCTTTTCTCTCATCTCCCATACCCACCAGCTCACTAAGCCCGGAGGTTTTGCCCTCCTGAACCCCTCTAGAATCTGTGCCTTTCTCTCTTTCCCTTCTGCTACTGACTTAAGTAAGGCCCTGATTATCCTTTTCCTGGGCTGCTGTAATAGTTTCCTAACTAGTCCCTTTGCCCTCTGTCTTGCCTACCTCCAATTCATTCCCACACCATCACGAGAATGATGTTCCAAAAAAGGCAAATCAGCTTATTACTTCACTGCTTAAAAACTTTCAAGGTCTTCTCTTTGTCTACAAGCCACCTTGAGTAACATTCAAGGACCCTACAATCTGATTTATAGCCACTCCTTTAGATTCTTAGCCCATACATATCCAAATTCCTCTTTACCCCTGGTCAAAATGATCCACTTTCAGCGCGTTAATGCTGTTTTAAATCTACATGTCCTTGCATATCCTGTTCTCCTAGCTAGGAATTCACTTCCTTCCTCTTCCTCCCTCCTTAAAAAAAACCTTAGCCCTATTTTAATATGAATGACAAAGTTCTACATGTCCTTCAGGACCTACTCAAGTAGCAACTCAAAGCCTTCTTGATCTCCTTCTTTGTACCATCACTATAACTTCTACATACCTCACAGCGTAGCCTCAAGTATAACACAGTGATCTCTGCATTGAGGCTGCCTGGGTTCATGTTTTACCTCTAACACTTGTTTGTCCTGGTTATGTAGTGCTGCTATAACAGAAAAACAACAAGTGGGTGGGTTTAATGAACAGAATTTATTTTCTTACGGTTTAGGAGGCTAGAAGTCCAAATTCAGGGCATTGACTCTAGGAGAAGGCGCTTCCTGTCCACTCTGGGGGAAGGTCCTTGTCTCTTTTCAGTTTCTGTTCCTGAGTCACTTGGTGACCTTCATGTGACATTGCATCTGTCTTCCCCTCTGTTTGTACTTGCTTGCTTAATCTACTCTTTTGTATTTCAAAAGAGATTGATTTAAGGCACAGGTTTTTACACTGATACTACCTCATTAACATAAAGAAGACTCATCCCCAAATGAGATTGCAGTGAAACCTGTGAGAACCAGAACTTGACAGGACTGCCTTGTTTTTCTGGATTTCTCAACTTCTCCGCCTTTGACAGGGTACAGTCTGAGCACTTTCCTATCATTGGTTTTAGTGGAAAATATTTGAGTTTTCCTTTTCTGACAGGTTTCTACCTTACACAAGTTCCGGCTTTCACAGGTTTTGCTGTATACCCATAAGAATACGGATTAGAATTTACCACACATATTTTTTGGAGACACAATTCAATCCATAACATTGTTGTTAGTTGCTGTCAGGCCTACTTCAATTCGTGGCGACTCCGTGTACAACAGAATCAAACATTACCTCGTCCTGCACCATCTTCATGATCTTCAGTATGCTCAAATTCTTTCTTGTGGCCACTGTGTATTTTGAGTGCCTTCCAACTTAGAGGACTTACACTGTAAGTCTAACACTGTGTTGAACAATAGTCTTAAGATCCATAGGGCTTTTATTAGCTAATTTTCAGAAGTAGATTGCCAGGCCTTTTTTTCCCTAGTCTGTTGTAGCCTGGAAGCGCCACTGCAAGTTGTCCACCATGGGTGACCTTGTTGGTACTTAAAATACCAGTGGCATACTTGCAGCATTATAGCAACACTCAAGCCATCACAGGATGACAAACTGACAGATGGTGGCGAATCTTGAACACTTACCAGCTGGGTGGTCTAGACCAAATTGCTTAACATCTTGGTACCTTAGTTCCTTCATCAGTAAAATAATCCTGCTGGGCATGGGGAGGCTGGCTCTAATGGGCAGCCCCAAAGGTAGATTTTGCTTTCTGCTGCAGTTTGACCAGTAGGGGACACTGTCAGATGTTTAGAAGTCTGGAGGAGAGTGAGAGCCAGGTGTTTATCCTCCTGCTTTCTTCCTGTGAGGATCCCTCTCCCCAAGGCCACAGTTCCTGTAGGAAGGCCCTTCCTGCCACCGCAGTTGCTTTCTCTGGGTCCTATTCCCTCACAGTCCTGATCTCAGGCCACAGTTGGTAATGCTCCCCCTCTTGCTCCCTCCAGGGCACTTCATTATCCCTTGCTGGTTTCCCTTACTCCTGCCCACACCTTTGTAAATAGCCCTTTCATCAGACTAGCCTCAATTTTGCCTTTTGAGTGGGCCACCTGTTTCTTGCTAGGGACCCTAACTGATACATCAAGAAATCTTTAATAGAACTCCGTGATTCAGCTCTTGTGTTCCTAGTTGTTCGCTCAGTACCTGATACAAAATAGTGGAGGTTCAATTCACATTTCTGAATGAATTAATGAGTAAATGAGCAATTAACACTCTTTGGGGAAGGAGGTGGAAGTCAGATAAGGCTTCAAAGAGCAGGGGATTATTGAGCTGGGTTTTGAAGAAGCTATGGAGGGAAATTCCTTGCCAAAAAAAAGCTTGTACAAAAATCCAAGGCATGATGGCGTTGGGGAAGCTATAATTAGTAATGATTACTAGACCACGAACACACTGGACTTCTGAGTAAGCTTTCTTTTAGAGAAATAATTCTGCTAGTTTAGCTTAACTAGTAACAAATGTCTGCCTCGAGCACTATGCTCTTTTAAGAATTATCTATATGGGCTCAAATTGATAACAGCAAATCAAAAGATTAGATAGGACCCTTAGGGGGCAGTGAATTTATGTTAACGAGGGAAGAACAACTCAGAAAAGGAGGGTGAGAATGCGATTACACAACTCGAAGAATATAATCAATGTCACTCAATGGTACATGTAGAAACTCTTGAAAATAAATAAAATTACATATATTAAAAAAGGAACAATGATTCTTACAACCACTGACTTATCCAACCGCCTCACTTACAAAAGGGGAAATAATATTGGTGAGAAATATTGTCTAAGTTCACTGGAAGACCTTGGAACACTGTGATAATTTATGATGACAGGGAAGTTCAGGCCTCTCGACTGAACCTGCTACCATGAGTATACTAGGTCCTAGAAAGCAAAGTGTTCAAACCCCACAGAGTGACAGCAGTAACACCACAGACCTTGAGGCAAGCATGTTAATGGAGCCAATCTCACTGCTTTGTCAGAGGCATTGTGTGCCAAATGGAGTTGGCTGAGGTAGGCAAGGCTCTGGGGCAGAGCTCTGGGGAGGCTATGACATTGCCTTACAACATGCAGACACAATTAGGCCAAAATCCATTCCACATGGCTCCCTTTGCCAGCAAGCTGGCCTTGGAGTCCAGGTTTTCAGGGCTGAGCCACACTGCAGGCATTCAAGATACAATCTCAGGGCTCTGTCCTATAGGTCTGTATTGTTGCTGCAGAACTAGAGCCAGGAAGAAACTCAGAGTCCATTGCCCAAATGGCAGGAGCAAGAACCCTACAGGAAATCTCAAACTGGTGCTTGTTTTTTTCAACCACTCTCCTCCAGGTGTTTGTTAGTAGCAGCTTCATGAAAAATCAAAGTGGATATCACCAACAGTGTTACAGGAGTGACCATACCTGCCTCCCTCACCTTGTATACATGGAATCTGGCATAGTGTCAAGGCATAATAGTTGCTTAACAGAAAGGTTTACTGAATGACTGACTGAATGATTGCCATGTGCCTCTTCCTTGAGCTGTTTGGACACCTGGCTATAGTTGTTGCTACTGTTGCTATTATATCACTAAGGAAATAAAATGACTTTCAATTGCCAAGAAGGGAGCTTAGTATCATTTTAAGACTGAGATTTGGTGTGAAAGTTTGCTATGCTAATGAAGTTCCGATTTGACCATAGGCCTTACTATCCAAAGGCTCAGGCCATAATTAAAATGTTTAGTACCAGTGATATAAGTGTCCAATTCTCATTCAGAATCAAGAGTGTTTGGATTTTGGACAGGTTAGGTGCCTGCATCACGTATTTCACATTATTCCCAGGGAGAGGGGTTAGGAGCAACACACCATAATCAAATATACTACTATATTTGGAGCAAAACATAGGCAGATTCACAATAAATGGGACAAATAAAGACTTTGCTTATAGCAAGTAAATTCAGCCCATGTCTTTATTTGATCAGTACACCAAATAATTTTGCTATAAATTTTTACAAAGTCTTTCAATTTTCAGAGCTTTCGGATTTTAGAATCAAGAACAAGGGATGGTGGACCTGTAGTAATAATAGCTATATTATTCATTGCTTCCTGACTGTGCATTTACGGGGTCCCTGGGTGGTGCAAATGGCTTGTACTCAACAGCCATCCAGAAGGTTGGTGGTTCAAATCTACCCAGCAGCTCTGTGAAAGAAAAGCCTGGCAATCTGATTCTGTAAAGATTACAGCCAAGAAAACTCTGCGGAAAAGTCCTAGTCTATAAGACATGGGGTTGTCATGAGTAGGAATAGACTTAACGGCAACAGCTTTGGTTTTGTTTTTTACTGTTTTAAGGTTGTACTAAGCACTTTACATGTACTAACTCATTTAATCTTTACAGGAGAGAGGTGACTATTAATAGATCCATTTTACCAATGTTGCAGATTACTCCTAAGGAGCTTAAGTAATATAACTTCTATCACATAGCTGCTCAACTTTCAGCCACTCAGCCACACAACACCTGCCATGTGGACAGAAAGGCAGAGGAGATGGGTCTGCCGGAAGGGAGAGAAGATGAAGGAGGTGTAGAGACACACACTAGGGAATGAGAAAATGTTTTACAGATCCTGCTTCTGGTTTAGGCCTTCCCTGCGATCCTGCTGCTTTTTTACCCTTAAGTTTTAATACATCCTTGTTTGGGTTTGTTTCCTTAATAGACTCCTCCTTTTTCTTAATCTAGTTTAAGATGGTTTCTAGTGCTTGCAAACACGTAGTCCCAGCTAATATGGGTAGGGTAGATATTATTTATCCCAACTTTATAGGTAAGAACACTGAATCTCAGAAAGATCAGGTGACAACATAAAAAAAACAAAAACACCAAAATCAAGCAAAAACGACAAGAAACCTTTGCTGATGAGGAGTCTACCTAGAACTCACGCAAACGTTGTCTACCTAATGAACCCTTTCTGTTATATCATGTTGCTTTTTACTACATAAGAGCAAACATTTTCCAAATGGTTAGTTAAGTGTTATATTTCGCTAAAGACATCATGGTGCAGCATTATGAGGTTGTAAAGCACCCCCTTAATGTTGAACCAGCACACACTGAAGAATGACATTTCAGAATGTGGAAAAGTCATTATACACGGAACTAAAAAATCGACCAAGGTGAACGGATCGTGATTCTCCGGGTTTGGATGTGGGGGGCAGGGGTGGAGGGGCTAAGGAGAACAGCAGGAGCAGGGCTGTCTATCAACATGAGCCATATCCTCTGGCTTGGCCATTAGCTCAAGACCATTTCCATAATGAATGGTGACAATGTTGCCAATTGCTCCTGGGGTAACCATAGATCTTCTGTGGAGGTTGTAGGTCTTAGCTCCTCTTTGGCAGCATAGATGTTTCTTTAATTTATTTAGGCTATCTTACACAATATACTGCCTAATTCACTACTTGAGAGCATAACATTTAGCAGGCAACCCACAAAACACCGAATTACAGCAGCTGTGCTTACAGCCGGAAAAGGTGAGCTGAAATGCTTGGCACTATACTCTGAGCCAAGTAGGCTCTGGCTTTGCTTACCGTTGGAAATGGCTAAGGTGTTCATCTCTACCTGTCTGTCAGTGGTGGCTTGCATGTTGCTATGATGCTGGCTGCTCGACCACCAGTACTTTGAATACCAGCAGGGTCACACATGATAGACAGGTTTCAGCAGAACTTACAGACTAGAAAAGACTTGGAAGAGAGGCCTGGTGATCTACTTCTGAAAATTAGCCAGTGAAAGCCTTATGCATCACAACAGAACATTGTCCACCTTGCTTGCTTTGGACAGATGATCAGGAGAGATCAATGGCTAGAGGAAGACTTCTTGTTTGGTAAGGTAGGGGGCCAGCAAGAGGTAGGAAGACTCTTGGAGGAATAAAGTATTGCACAATAGCTTCAGTGATGGACTTGACCATGCTGGCAATTGTGAGGGTGATGCAGAACCAGGAAATATTTCATTCTGTTGTGCAAACAGCAGCTAACAACAACAACAACAACAAGGGCTACATGGTCACCCTTAAAAGGGAAACCTTTCCAGACTGTATACTCATGTTCAACAGACAAGCCTTTGCCTAAGACTTTCGCCTGATTAAATGAAGTCAGGAAAGTAAGTGTAGTTGTAGTACAAAAGAATGTGTGAGAAAGAAGTACGATTTGTTATAAAAACAAACAAACAAAAAATCCCTAGTCTAGGTAGAACTTATGGCTCAGTCCAGACTCAACTACGAGTCACTTGTGTAATTGTCACTTAAATTCTCTGGGACTCTGTTTCCTCACCTGGAAAATTAGCAGATTAGATTAGAAGATTTTAAAAATCCCTCCAAATTTTTAAGTTTGGAAATTTTAGAGTCCTTGAAACTGTTTAAGTATAAAGAACTTACACAGGCTAAAATAATTACTAACTTCTGGGCATAAAGCCCTAGGGGCACAATAGTTAAGAGCTTAGCTGCTAACCAAAGGTAGGCAGTTCGAATCCACCAGTCGCTCGTTAGAAGCCCTATGGGGCGGTTTTACTCTGTCCTGTCTGTCCTATTGGGTAGCTATGAGTCGGAATTGACTGGGCAGCAATGGGTGTTTTTTTTTTTTTTTTTGGTTTGCGCATCGAGCAAGTCGATAAGCTTTTCTGAGGATGACTTCTCTCAAATGCAAAAGTTGAGAATTATAATCCCAAGAACACACAACTACTGTTTGAAGCTAATGACATAATGTTGAAGTGCTGAAAATTTTAAGAATTTTGATGACATTTACAGCAACGTCTAACCCTTATGACTGCCATCTAGTGGCCACTACAATAATTACATGCTTCTTTAACTGCCTTCCCAGAACAAAGGTGCAGCACAAATGTGACTTAAGAGTGTGGTTTCAATCGGTTCCTACATTAATAAATGCCAAATAGAGCTTAAATTTTATATAAACACTCAAAGGAAAATATCTTAGAAGTTTAGGCATCTTTCTATTAGCATTATTATTTTAATATCTCTTCCACTTTCTTTAAGTAATGGTGGAAGATTTCCTCTGGGTGAATTATCATTCCCCTGGTAGATAAACACTACCACCCACCCAAGTTGGAATCTGAGCCTTGAACAGAGGTACTACTACTAAACCGAAGATGATAAAAGTGTCTGAAACTGCCTGTCAAAATACCTCCTGTAAGCCACAAAGTTACTTGTTACTTCTCATTTGTTGAGCCTGGATCTCAAGTTTTCTCATCAGGTTTTTAAGGACTCCCATTTATTTTAACAATACCCCTGTTTTATGTAAGTGATGCAGAATTAATTTTGTTCTTTGTAACTTAAGTACCCAAACAGATATTTGCAACAACACAATAGCAGTAAGAGCTGTCATTTATTGCCCTTGCTATGCACTAGGCTAGATTTTTATCCTGCAATATTTATTTAATCATCACAATCATCCTTTGATCTGTTGCCATAAATCCCCATTTTACAGACAGGAAGGTCAAGCTGAACGAATTTAAGTAACTTGACTAAGGACATGCAGTTAATAAAAGGCAAAGTCAAGGTAAGCTCCGAACATTTTTGGTGACCAAAAAAAGACAACTTCTTTCTGTAATCCATACATTACCTTTCTTTTGAATGAAGCCTGAGAATGTTGGTAGCTATATCACGTTGTGAGCTTAATTGAACTTATCAACCGAAACCCTATGTTTAACTCTACATTATTTTTGGAAACCCTGGTGGCATGGTAATTAAGAGCTATGGCTACTAAATAAAAGATTGGCAGTTCGAATCCACCAGGTGTTCCTTGGAAAACCTATGGGGCAGTTCTACTCTGTCCTATAAGGTCGCTATGAGTTAGACTCAACTTGATACTGAGTTTTTTTTTTTTTTGTATATTATTATTATTATTTGAATTGCTATCAAGCACCTCCCTGCAATCCAGAGTTTGCCAGGCCTTCCCTCTTTGTTATGGATGAATTGTGTTCCCCAAGAAGATACGTTGAAGTCCTGACCCCTGGTACCTGTGAATGTGGATGAGTTTGGAAATGAGGCCTTTGAAGATGTTATCTGTTAACAAGAGGTCATACTGGAGTATGGTGGGTCCTAATCCAAACTGGGAAACCCTGGTGGCATAGTGGTTAAGAGCTACAGCAGCTAACCAAAAGGTCAGCAGTTCAAATCCATCGTGTGCTCCTTGGAAACTCTGTAGGTCAGGTCTACTCTGTCTCACAGGGTCGCTATGAGTTGGAATCAACTCAACAACAACAGTTGTTTGGGGGGGTTAATACAAACTGAGTGGGGTCTTTACAAATCAGTTTTTTTTTTTTAATACGAACTGAGTGGCGTCTTTATAAAAGAGGAGCAGAGACACAGAAACTCAGAGAGAAGTCAGTCATGTGAAGACAGAGGCAGAGATGGAAGATGATGTATCCATAAGCCAAGGAGCGCCAAGGATACGAGCCACTATGAGAACCTAAAAGAGAGACATGGGACTGATTCTCCCTCAGAGCCTTCAGAAGAAATCAACAAGGCGGACACCCGATTTTATACTCTTGGCTTCCAGAACTGAGAGAATGTGAACTTCTGTTCTTATAAGCCGTCCACTTTGTGGTACTTCGCTACAGCAGGTCTGGAAACCAGTGTACCCCAAGCAGAAAAGAGTAGGAAGGAGGACACTCACTTCTGTCCTGGGACTATTACCTTCTCCTCAGAGTCATTTTGATTCGTACTGTCCTTGTCTGGTCCCCAGGAGTGACTGAGGCCAAACTTAAACACTTTAATGAGAACATGACCAAACTCCCATTTCTTTAACTTCCCATGTAAAAGAGGGTAAAATTTTTTAAGAAGAATTTGATTACCTACTAATAGCAGAAAACCCCAATAGGAAATACAATATAGGAAACAAAAAAATCTAAGAATCAGAAACCTTATAAAGTACAGCTTTATGGCTCTTTAATTGCTAGCTTTCTTAAATGATTGTTTTCTGTTCCCCAAACTGTCTAAGGGCCTATGAAAAAACAAAATGAGGCTTTTTGATTCTGGGGTTATTCCCCTTCTCTTCTCATCATGAGGAGAGATCTTGATTATAAAAATCTTCAGGAGAAAACAGAGCACATTTATTCATTTGTTCAACAAATACTGATTAAGCTATAATAAATCCATGAATAAATGAAGGAAGAGCTGAAGCCATTTTAGAACCAGCCACCTTCTTTAATCCACAAGGACCCTCTGCCTTCAGTTCTTGCTGAGAACTCACTGAGAACTTGCTGAGCAGTACCCAGCGCTGGGGAGGATTGCCCGGATGCCTTTCCACAGAAATAGCTCTGATTATAGGAGCATCAAATCAGTAGCTGGGGCTTGTCTCTGTGCAAAGCCAATGGATTCTTACAGGAATAGAAACCTGGCTGCAGGCTCGTTAGTGCAGGCCTGGGAGTAACTGAGCCAAGTGGCCGGACGTTGAGCATTAACACTGCAGAGAGGGAATTGATTCCCTCGAGGCTTGAAGAGCATGACCAGGCCCTCCTCAGGGACCCCATTTACCCCATCCAAGATCCACAGCTGTCCCAGGAGCAGCAAGCAATATTGTCACCATTCATTTGGAACCAGCGAGGAGTGGGTGACAAGCCCAGAGGCAATGGTTTACATTGATGAGGTCCCTACTACCTAAAACCAGCTAGCTTGAGCATGGCTTAGTTCTCAGTAGCAGCATTCATGTGTCAGTGATGAACTTGAGGCCCAGGGCATTAGCATCCCTCCCCTGCGTGGTGAGCTTGCCACAGAACCTGAGAAGAGGTAGCATGCTTTATTTCTGTTTAGCTATTAGGACAACAGTTACCAAAAAACCTAGTAATGAAGAAGAAAATGCTTTAGACTGTGACTTAATAAATGTTTTCTTTTTCCCAAAGGCTCGCACACTTCAAACACCTTGTTGCGGTTGTTGTTATTAGCTGCCATTGAGTTGGCCCTAACTCATGGTGACCCCACGCACAATGAAATGAAATGTCGCCTAGTCCTGTGCCACCCCCATGATTGGTTGCAGATCGGATCACACCATTGTGATCCAAAGGCTTTTCATAGGCTGATTTTTGAAAGTAGTTTGCCAGGCCTTTCTTCCTAATTTGTCTTGGTCCGGAAGCTCAGCTGAAGCCTGTTCAGTATCATAAAGCAACACACAAACTCCAGTGACAGGCAGGTGGCAGCTACGCATGGTGTGCATTGACTGGGAATTGAATCTGGGTCTCCTGAATGGAAGGCAAGAATTCTACCACTGACTCACAAATGCCTCATCCAAACACCTTCGTGAGATCTTCAGGGAAACATTCTACCTAGATAATACAGTGGTGGATAAGAGCTGAGGCTTCAATTGGGCTCTTCAAGGGTAGGCGTGAGTTCTAGTCTTCTCTAATTGCATGATGTTGAACAAGTTACTTAATTTCTCTGAGAGCAGTTTTCTCATCGTTAAGTGAAAATAATAAACCTGTAAGGTTTAAACGCTTGAACAAGATAATACATATAAAGTGCTTAACACAGAACCTAGCACCTTTTTTGTGCTCAATGAATTTAATTATTACTGTCACTAAAAGAACTAACGAATGTACGTATGCCAGCATAGCTTAGGTGGTCAACAGATGTTAGGGTGACATTTGCAAACTATAAAACCCTATCAGGGGTCTGAAGTTCGCACCTGGCTTAGAGATGAAGCCCTCAGTTCAGTCAAGGTCCAGTAAAGCGAGTCAGAAGGAGATTCAGGGCGTGCAGCAGATGGCTTTCCCAAGCATATGACCTACTCAGTCTTGAAAATCAGCCCAGGACCTAGTCAACTAAAATCCTGGGGTATTTTTCATTTGAATTGCTATCAAGAATTTTCCTCTTGTCTGTCCTTGAGAAAAGGTATGACTTTTCTTCCTTAAAGACAGAATACTCCACAGAAAGCACTGGAAAGAGAAGGTTCAACTCCTGCATTTAACTTTTTTCTTTCCTTAGAGTCGGTCTCATTCTAGTTGCTTGCATCAATCTGGATCTCAGAGATGGATTAGAACTCTAATCTACATGTGACCCAAGTACCCCTTCTTTAGTTTTCCTTTGGACATCTAAAAGAGGCTGAACCCTTCGAGAAGAATTTGACTTCAATCCAAATGGTATTGAATCCATTGCCAACGAAATGGTGGATTTCAGAAAGACATAGACCCCCACTTTTCCTTTCCAATCATTTTCATTTGCTCTTTGGGGACCCTCTTTTAGAGATCGGGTATGTCAGACAATGAGCGGAGCCTCTAGTTGAAGAGTATGGGGTACAGCAAAATGGGCGAATTGATAAGGAGTCACTGGTAGGATGGGCTAAGTAATCTAGGTGATATCAGATCATATTTTTTGGTCCTATTCAAATGTGTACTTCTTAGTAAACTTTGAAATTCTTTTCAAAGATGAAGATAATTTCGGGTACAGTAGACATCTACTTCAGCAGTTCCCAAAGCATGTTTTGCGGACCACTGAGAGTCACTGTGATTCAGAGGTTCCCAAAGCCAAAAGAATTATCACAGCAATGCCAAGACATCATGTACCTTTTTCACCAAGTTAACATTTGTGTGAATGATGCAAAAGCAAGAGTGGATACAACAGCAGGAATCAAGATGGCGGCATCTAATGGTGCCCATTGTTTGCCATTGTAGTCTTCACCTCCACACACTGACAGTAAGAAAAAAAAAAAGTTCACTTCAAGCTGCCCTTAATGAAGCAGGAAAAGTATTGATTTTATGAAATCTTGAGCCTTGAGCACAGGAAACACCATTTTTACTTGAGAGAATGACTGATGGCAACCTACGGTTATTCAAACATGAATATTTGGCAAACAATTTCCTTATAAATGAACAAAATAAGCCTAACACTTTAAGGAAAACAATTCACAGTATTTGTAAAATACTGAACTGATAAAATCTGAACTCTCAAATGAAGATGAGAATTTTGGAAAACTTGATTACACCACTCACTGTGAGCATGACAGCTTCCCAATAGCTAAAGCTTTTCTGAGGAGAGAGATAGGTGGTGATATTAACAAATACGATTTTTTGATATTGTGTGATAAAATGTGGCAACATTTAGAAAATTCTGCCTAACTCAGTGAATCAGTATTTTCCAGATGGCCAATGCGTGATGTTAAAAGTGGTTTCAAATTCCATATCGCAGTCCACTTTTAAAAACTGCCCTTCAAGGAGTTTTATGTAGCTTCAAAGGATACTCACAATTCTCTATTATGGTATACTTTCCTTTTTCAGCTACACATCTGGGGGAGACAGGGTTTTTTTTTTCTTTCATGTACTTCAATCAAAACAACACGTCACAACAGATTGATACAGAGGCAGATATGAGAATCCAGCTGTCTTCTATTAAACCAAACACTAAAACATTTTCAAAAATATAAAACAATGCCAAATTTTCCACTAAATATAGACATTTTCATAAAAATGTTATTTATCCTAAGATATAATGAGTTTGTTATTGTTTTTAAATGAATTAATAAAAATATTTTTATTGTATCATAGTTTGAATTTCTTTTATGTAAACTTTGATAGATACAATTCACATAAACAAAAGCTCTAGGGTCTGCAATAATTTTTAAGAGTGTAGAGGGGTCCTGAGACCAAAAATTTTGAGAATCACTGCTCTACTTGTATATCAAAACCTGAAATATTAAACAACAATGAGAGTAAATTAGCCCCCCTTTTGTCACTTACTGAGTCCTTACTTTCTGCCAGGCACTGTGCTAGCCTAATGGGGGAGAAACGTATAAATAATTAGAAAACACTATGGCAATTGTGTAGTGGAGAGATGTGTACTGATGCCAGGAAAGTACCAAGAGACTGTCACAGAGAAAGGGACTGTCTCAGGCTGCATTCTCTAGAGAAACAAAACCAGTAAGCCGTGTAAGTATATATATGTAGACAGAGAGAGAGATTTATATCAAGGAAACAGCTCACGTGATTGTAGAGGCCGGAACGTCCCAAGCCCATGGATCAGGATAGAGGCTTTTCCTGACTCACATAGTCAAAGAGGCTGGGGAACCCAAGATCAGCAGGGCTCTTGCTCATAGGCTGTGAAGATCAATGAATTCCAAGATTGGCAGGCAAGACTGCAAGGCTTTTCCTGATTCACATCTCTGTAGGGGCTGGCAAATCCAAGATCCGCAGGTCAGAGAGCAGGGCTCTTGCTCACTCACAGGCTGTGAAGATCAGCCAGTCCAAACATGGGCATGTAAGCTGCTAGCTCAAGTCCCAAGAACCAAAGTCAAATGAACAGGAGGCGGCTGCAGGATCCAGACAGTGCAAAGGCCAGAATGTCCATTTATATTTGGATGCAGGCTACAAGCCCAAGGAAACTCCCTTTCAACTGATTGGCCACTCACAGCAGATCCCATCACGGGGGTGATCACATGTAAACACTGAGAATCATGGCCCAGCCAAGTTGACACACAATCTTAACCATCCCAAAGACATACAAAGTCCTGATACATGAGTGGGAATTCAATAAGTTGAAAAAGGTAGGGTATTCCCAAAATAGAATATCTTAAGCCAAAAGATGTGTGGGTAAAAAGCATAGTATTTTTATTTTCAAGAAACTGCAAGTAATTAAAAAGACGCCTAGTGGTATAATGGTTAAGGGCTTGACTTTAACAGAAAGGTAGGTGGTTCAAACCCACCAGCTGCTCTGCAGGGGAAAGATGTGGCAGTCTGACAAGTCACAGCCTTGGAAACCCTATGAGGCAGTTCCGTGCTGTCTTATAGGGTTGTTAAGAATTGGAATTATCTTGATGGCAATGGTTTTTTTTTTTTTTTTTTTGGCTTGGCAAGTACAGTTGGAGCAAGATGTATGTGTGGAGGAAATGAGGAAATGCAACGAGGCAGCCAGTGGTGGTTCAGTGAGGATTCTTGACTCCCATGAGAAAGCCTGGGTTTGATTCTTGGCCAATGCACCTCACGTGCAGCCACCATCCACCTGTCAGTGGTGGCTTTCGTATTGCTAAGACGCTGAACAGGTTTCAGCAAAGCTTCCAGAGTAAGACGGGCTAGGAAGAAAGGCCTGGTGATTTACTTCCAAAAATCAACCAATGAAAACCTTACTGATCACAAAGGAACATTGTCCCATCCCCAACTCATGATGGGGATGGCGCAGGACTGGGCCATGTTTCTTTTCTTTGTGCATGGTGTCACGATGAGTTATACCAATTTGATGGCAGCTAACAACAACATTCACTCAGCAAATAAGTACATAGCAGAAGCTTTTGGTGTCAAATGACACTTTCCTGTTGGCAGACTTCTACTTTCTGCCCCAGTTGTGGTGGGCAGTTCTGTGCAAGCTCAGACTTACCCACACCTGACATCCTTCCACCTCAGATGTATGCCACATCTTCCAGGCTACTCTGTTTTCTGCCTCAGGGCTTCCTCTGACTCCTTGAGAGCCTGCTTGGCCTGCCCATGAATTAGTGGCCATGGGGTTTAGGATCAGGTATTCTTCAGCCTCCTGTCCTTCAGGTAGACAATTCTGAAAAGTATTCTATATGCTTCTCGGAGGTCTTGGTAGAACCATAGTCCATTGCCTACAGTGGCACCTTGGGTAACACACCCTTCTATGTATACGCTTTTCTCCCTCATATGCCTTACTCGCCCCATCCCTCACTCTTGCTTCCTAGAATCACCTTCCAAAAAAACTGCCTGTCCCAAAGTTACTGTTTCAGGCTCTGAGACAACCTAAAACAATAGGCTTACTATGTGTAAACACTGTGCAAGTAGTTAAGGATGTAATGCTGAACAAAGCCAGGTCAAACCAAGGGTTTAATCTTTCTCATGTCAGTGATATAGAACCGCTGAGTGGTTTGAGCACCTGGTGGATTAGAATTGCCAACCTCTTGGAATTGACTCGACGGCAGTGGGTGGGTGGGAGTGGTTTGAGGCAGGATACTGACATAATCAGATTTGTTCATTTACAGTGTATCATCCACTCAGAAGAACATATATAACTTTATATACAGTTTAAAGATTAACCATAAAAATAACACTCATATATCCACTACTAGGAGTTCCAGGATGGTGCAAGCAGTTAAGTGCTTGATGACTAGTCATAAAGTTTGGTGATTTGAACGCACCCAGAGGCACCTTGGAAGGCACGCATTACACTCTGCTTCTGAAAGGTCACAGCCTTGAAAACCCTATGGATTGGTTCTACTCTGCACGTGGGATGGCTATGAGTCAGAATCTACCCCATGGCAATGAACAACACCACCCACCACTCACTTGTCATGGATTGAATAATGTGCCCCCAAAATATCTGTCAATTTAGGTAGGCCACAATTCCCAGTGTTGTGTGATTGTCCACCATTTTTCATCTGATGTGTGTCATAAATCCTACCTCTGTGATGATAATGAGGCAGGATTATAGGCAGTTATGTTAATGAGGCAGGACTCAATCTACAAGATTAGGTGGTGTCTTGAGTCAATCTCTTTTGAGATATAAAAGAGAGATGTGAGCAGAGAGACAGAGGGACATCATACCACCAAGAGATAAGAGCCAGGAGAATAGCATGTCTTCCAGATCCATGGTCTCTGCACTGAGAAACTTCTCGACTGGGAAGATTGGAGACAAGGACTTTCTCCTAGAGCCAACAGAAAGAGAAAGCCTTCCCATAGAGCTGGTACCCTGAATTCAGACTTCTAGCCTCCTGGACTGTGAGAGAATAACTTTCTGTTTGTTAAAGCCATCCATTTGTGGTATTTCTGTTATAATAGCACTAGGTAACTGAGACACCACTTAAGAAATAGAATATTAGTAACACCTTAGAGAACCTCCGTATGCCCCTTTCTAGTATGATTAGATAATTATTTTTAAAAGATCATGGTGGCAGCTGCAAGACTAATGGATTGAGAAAGATCACTGGGGACAGTAAGCACCCGCTCGTGTTTCAAGTCTTGGCCTTAGCATATTTGTTTCTATAAAGTCTTTCCTGACCCACAGGCCGAATTCCCTCCTTGCTGTCCCTGCTGGATCCCATACTTTTATCACAGCAACCTAAATCCTTACAGCACTAACCTGACTCTGGCTTTTTTATAACAGCTTTATTGACAGATAATTCACATACCATACAATGCACAATTTAAAGTGTATGATCCAATGGCTTTTAGTATATTCACAAAGTGTAAAACCATCATCACAGCCAAAAAGCCCTGTACCTTTTAGCTATCACTCCCTATTCATCTGTCCCCTCTCTCAGCCACAAGCAACCATTGATCTACTTTCTGTCTCTGTAGATTTCTCTATTCAGGACTTTCATATGAATTGAACCATGTAAAAGGTGAACTTCTGTGACTGACTTCTTTCACTTAGCATAGCTTTTCAGGGTTCATCCATGTCATAACATGTATCAGTACGTCATTCCTTTTTATAGACAGTATTCCATCGTATGGATGTAGCACCTTTGTTTATCCATTCCTCCATTTGTGGACATTTGGGTTGTTTCCATTTACGGTTATTATGAATAATGTTGCTATAACCATTCATGTACAAGTTTTTCTGTGGACATATATTTTTATTTCTCTTGAATAACACACCCTTCTACATATAGGCTTTTCCTCCTCATTCGTCTCACTCTTCTCCCTCGCTCTTGCTTCCTAGAATCACCTTCCAAATAAACTGCCTAAACCCAAGTTATTGTCTCAGGCTCTGAGACAACCTAAAACTGTAGGCTTACTATGCAGAGGCACTGCGCAAGTAGTTGAGGATGGAGTGGAATTACTGGGTCATATGATAACTCCTGGTGGCGTAGTGGTTAAGTGCTACGGTTGCTAACCAAAGGGTCGGCAGTTTGAATCCGCCACGTGCTCCTTGGAAACTCTATGGGGCAGTTCTACTCTGTTCTATAGGGTCGCTATGAGTAGGAATCAACTCGACAGCACTGGGTTTGATTTTGGTTTTTTGATGATAACTCTATGTTTAATTGTTTGAGAAACCGCCAGACTGTTTTCCACATTGGCTACACCATTTTATAGTCCCACCAGCAGTGTGTGAGGGTTCTGATGTCTTTAAATTCTTGCTAATATTTGATATTATTTGAATTTTTGATTCTAGCCATTCTAGTGGATATGAGACTCTACCTCTTTTTTTTTAAAGACTATGAACTCCTGGAGGACTGGGATCAAACTTTATTTACCTTTATATTTCCAGTGGTAACATTGTGCCTTGGGCATGGTAGCACTTGACTTGTTTAGTGGTTGAGTGAGTCAGTGGACAGAAGTTGAAGAAATGAATGAAGGCAATTGTCAGTGGAAAAGGATATTGGGGGACAAAATTCAATGGGCCTTAGGGACTGGTTGGCAGTTCGAATCCACCAGGGGCTTCTTGAAAACCCTATGGGGCAGTTCTACTCTGTCCTATAGGGTCGCTATGAGTCGGGATTGACTCAACAGCAACGGGTTTGGTTTTTTGATTTAGTGACTGGCAATGATAGTTGAGCACAGACTCAATTATGCTTCTGTCTCTGCAATGGTGTGACTACCCTGGATGCCACTACAGCACAGATTCAGCCATTCTAACAGTGTACAGAGATATCTCCCAACCTGGGGAAACCTAATGTGAGACATCCAACTCCTTGTGCCTCAGTTTTCTCATCTGCAATGTTAGTTTCTTACAGTTGTATTACACTCATGCATTTTTCTTCACATACATTGTTTTATTTTAGCTGTTTTACTTATATAGCCATGAGACAAAGATATACATATCCCCATTTTAGAAAAAAAGAAAAAGAAACTCAAAGGTCTCATTACTAAATAGTAGTAGAGCTGAGACTCTACCTGAAGTTTCCTGACTTTGAATAACAGATGCTCTCTGCCTAACACCAGGCTGTGCCCGGATAACCTCTAAAGAGGGCTTTTCTGTATGTAAACTTAGGACTCTGTGGTCAAAATCAGCTACCAAGTATTGCTAAAAAGCTAAGGAAATCCTTCTTAGGTCAAGTGCTATCCTTAATTAGGTAGCATCTTTTCATACCCACAATTTCACCCTTTCTTGGAGAGAAGGTTTTCATCTGTCATTGTATATTCCTAGGTCTGTGTGTTGGTTAAGAACGTGAACTCTACAGTAAGGAAAACACACGATATATCTTGAGGATTTTTTCAATTCAAGACTCAATATTTCTGGGAAATAGGCACTTTATTTTTTTAATAATTTTTTTTGTGCTTTAAGTGAAAGTTTACAAATCAAGTCAGTCTCTCACATATAAACTTATATACACCTTACTACATACTCCCACTTATTCTCCCCCTAATGAGTCAGCTAGCTCCCTCCTTCCAGTCTCTCCTTTCGTGACCGTTTTGCCAGTTTCTAACCCCCTCTACCCTCCCTTCTCCCCTCTAGACAGGAGATGCCAACATAGTCTCAAGTGTCCACCTGATACAAGTAGCTCACTCCTCATCAGCATCTCTCTCCAACCCATTGTCCAGTCCCTTCCATGTCTGATGAGTAGTCTTCGGGAATGGTTCCTGTCCTGGGCCAAAAGAAGGTTTGGGGACCATGATCACTGGGATTCTTCTAGTCTTAGTCAGACCATTAAGTCTGATCTTTTTATGAGAATTTGGGGTCTGCGCCCCACTGTTCTCCTGCTCCCTTAGGGGTTCTCTGTTGTGCTCCCTGTCAGGGCAGTCATCGGTTGTAGCCGGGCACCATCTAGTTCTTCTGGTCTCAGGAATAGACACTTTTTGAAGAACTTCCAGAAAGGGGTCTTCAGGATAAAAAGGCATGTGGAAATAATTTTGCACAAGGCATCAACGAAGGAACTAATAAATGTGACTCTGGGAAAAATGGAAGAGGAAACACAATGTCATGAAATGATAGATGAAAACATCACTTAAAGGAGGATACTGTGATGCTCTAAATAAGACTAGGGTGAACCAGTGAGAAGTCACAGAGGTAGGATTTGATTAGCTACAGGAAAACACTTCATAATAAATAGAATATCTAAAAATAGAATGACTGGCCTGCTGAGGTACTGAGCTCCCCATCCACAGGTGTGTGTAAGTAATCAGTATCTCTGTGTCAGTGTCAGGGATGCTATAGCAGGGGTTCTACCTTTCTGGGAATGAAGCTTCCCCTTTCAGAGATCTCGTCCAGATGTTAGATTTTCTGACTCTAAGTACAATGCTTACTTTTGATAATATGAACTGGGTTTGAATTCCACTTTTTTAAATAAAGTATTTCTCTTGAAAACTAGCTCTTTCTTCTGGCTTTCACTTTTCTGTAAATTTTACAAATTCTCAGTTACTTAGGCTTAAAAAGCAAGGTTAATTTAACCCTCCGCTCTCCAACCCTTTTTTTTTCTTTTCTTTCATTGAATCCAAATGGTTGACACATTACCAATTCTACCTCTATAATATCTGGTTTTTCCCCTCTTTCCCATTCCTAACTTAGTCCTCTAACCATAGCTTCCTTACTGGTCACTCCACCTGTAGTCCCTGTCCTTTTTTCTCCATCTTATTTGTCAGATTGATGTATGTGGCCACTGTATTCCAAAAACCAAAGCCAGTGCCATCAGGTAGTCTCCAGCTCATAGCATCTACAGGACAGAGTAGAACTGCCCCCCTGAGTTTCCAAGGCCGTGATCTTTACCGAATCAGGCTGCCACACCTTTCTCCCAAGGAGCGGCTGGTGGGTTCAAACCACTGGCCTTTTGCTTAGCAGTTAAGTGCTTAACCACTGTGCCACCAGAGCTCCTTGGCCGCTCTATTAACTTTCCTAAAATACTACTCTAGTAAACTCACTTTCTTATCCACAAATTTTCATTAGCTCCGTTGACTACCAAATAAAGTCCTAGTACTTTCACCCTTCAAATAACTTTTAGAACCCAATCTCCTGTTGGTACCTGACACTGATTCATACTTCATGTAAACTGGTTACTTATCGTTCTACCATATTTGAAGTTCCATGATGGACTGCCCGGCCCTCTCATTTTTCTCTGCTGAAACCTTATCCATCCTTCATTGCCTAGGTTAAATGACTACTGTTTAGAATGTTCTCACTCCTTTCCTGACTTCCCAACTTGCTGGGCTTCCTTATGCCTCTGAAATCCTAGAACCTATCTTTAAATTTCTACTACTTAGCCTTCTACTGGTAAATGCTGTTCTTGCATTTTTTTCTCTCACTGGAAACAAGAACTAAGATTTCACCATCCTGCAGCAGTATCTCCTGTATCTCCTCCCATTTCTTATGACTGCTCCATCAAGATAGGGAGTCTATTTCTCTACCCCACTGAATCTAGGTGAACCTTCTCTTCGCTTTGACCAATAGAACATGGACGAAGTTATGCTATGTTGGTTGCAGGCTTAGCCCTTAACTGGCCTGGCAGCTTCCACTTCCTGCCTCTTGGAAATGCTCACTTTTGGGATGCTCCTTTTAATGCAATCCGTCATGGTTGATTAAAATTCAACCTTTGTCTAGTCTTTGCCAAATACATTTTACTTAAAAAAGCTATTGATAGGGAAGGATTAAGTTCCTGGATATACAAACTTGTTCACCGTAGGTTATCTCTGCTCAGCTGATACTGATTGTTACACATGATGCTGAATGTGCCACACTACATTTCTGACAGTCTATTTTCTTTCTCAGTTTCTTCTTTTTTTCTTTTGGTTGTTGATGTTTGGGGGAGAGATGTGTGCAGGGTAGGCATAAGGGTTGGCGGTAAAGAGCAGATGCACAGAGAGAAACTTCTGGTTTAACTATTAGAGAAGGTTGCAGATAATTGCTACTAATCTTGAATGCTGATAAATAAAGAAGGTGAGATTAAAAAAAAAAAAAGATTTCACCATTCTGATCATAGTGACCTCTGTACCATAGTTGTTGGTAAATAGTTGAGGAATGAATCGTTGACTAAGTGAACAAATACTAAACTGATTTAAATTATTAATCCACTTTATAAAAATACCATGAAGGGGATGTAGTATAGCTCCTTACTTTATTTGGGTGGCTAAAACCTCTACTCAACCAGCTATTTGGAAAAGTCATTGCTTATAAGAAAAACAGACAGGAAAACGGTGATGACGCAGGACAAGCTCATCACTACACCCGGGAAAGAGGTTCCAAGCATTTGTTTTACTGGGAATTTGTCAGGAGCACGATCCTTTTATGTTAGAGGAAGCTCACCAAAACCTCACAGTGGGGCTTTTTTGGACTATGTTACTATATACCCTGAACCCAAAAACCAAACCCACTGCCATGAAGTCAATTCCAACTCATAGCAACCCTACAGGACAGAGTAGAACTGCCCTGTAGAGTTTCCAAGGAGTGCCTGGCATCCTCTTTAAAGAAAAATAAAAGCTACCTAGAGGCTTAAGACTAAGTGGGCCAAGAACCTTGAGTTCCCTTACAATGGGCTAGGGTTAGCATCTTAAGCTGAGCACTCTCTGTAGGAGGCTGGCCCTCTAACGAACCTTCAGGGTCTCCCTATAAAACCCAGAACAATGTAGTCCAGAGCCATTTCAGACAGTCACCTTTGCCTCCACACGGGAGCCCCAGAAATGCTCAACAAACAAACAAACAAAGCCAGTTGCCCTAGCGTCAAGTTCTCCCCCTGGCAAGCCCACATTTGTGCTCCACAGAGTTCTCAGTGGCTGCTCTTTCAGAAGGAGATAGCCGGGCCTTTCTTCTGAAGTTTCTGTGGGTAGACCCTGACCTCCAACCTTCTGGTTAACAGCCAAGCACTTAACCACTTACACCATGGAGAGATTCCATGCTTAAATAATAGCAAGCCTTTATTTTGTTTTCACCCTTGTGCTAACCAAAGAGGCTGTTGATGTGGGATTAACACTAATACCATGTAACAAAATATGGAGAGAAGAATTTCTGCAGATAAGTCTTTATGTAAACGGACTTGTGTTTTCACTCTAAGGCCTAGAGAGGTAAATAGCTTAAAGAAGAATGTCATGGGTTTTAAAATCTGAAACTTTTAGAGACCATTCTGATTTCTGAAGATGATGATGGTAATAAAGTTTGAGATACTTCCTACCTCACCCATCAATTTAAAAATACATTAATACTTCATTTTACATGATATTCCAAGAGGAGTGAGAACTTTCAACAACTGGCCACTTTTTATATGTTTATTATTTAGTATAAGAAGGAGAGTTCCAGAATCTTTGTTTTCTAAGTCACTACTTAATAGGAACACTTTTGTCTTTAAATGTATTTCCCTTGAAATACATTAGTCATTTCTATTTATACCTTTTGATAATTTTCAAATTATAGCATAAATATTTTCAATATCCATTTTACTTCTTTGTGGCATAATTAATTCACCATATTAAAGTATTGATTTGAAGGCTTCCAAGTACGTTTTCTGAATCTGTCTTTAATCTCTTGGACTGGTCACTAGATGGCGCCAGCAGCTAAGGTGGTGAATGAAAAAGCTCCTTTTTGTTAAAATCTGCACTGCCAACCCCTGGCGCCGGTTGTCATTGTCATGACTTTGAAGGTTTTATTTTTAAAAAAGCCCAATAGCTAGAAGAGAATTGTGCTGCCTGAATTTGCTGCAATTATAGGCACTTATTTTTTAAACAAAATATTGCCCAGTTTCCACATTCCTTCTAGATAGGTAGTCTCCATTTCTCTCACAATTTGAAAATGATTAGTTGACTCTCCAGCTACAAAAGGAATCTACATTCATATAAAAAGTAGTAGATACAAATTGCCAGAATAATTCAAGGCAAATAGGGTTCTTATGTATTGAATTTGTCAGATAATTCAGTCTTCCCCTTCCTCCTTAGTTGGTTCCTCAGTCCTGAAATCTATTTGAATTTTACCCCAGCTCCAGAGGAGACTGAGGGTGGGAGAGAGCCTGAAATGTGGTGAGCTGTGTTAGAACACACATTTAGGTGATAGCGCAAGGGGCATGTACTGTGATTTCTATTTCCGGGCACTCTGGTCACTGTGGGTAAAAGGGATCTGATTCATCTCAAGAACTAATGTGAGAGCCTAAGGCTGGAATTAATTATTTCTAGAGATCTATATAAGGCCAAGCCTTTACATATTCATAAATGACTTCTTATTTCCCCAAGAGTTCCTCCAATTCTCATCAAAGATATTCTCTCTTATCTTAGGAAACCGTGGCCACAGGTGAGGTTAATCATCCATGCACCATTCCTACCCTGAGAATACACATCAACATTGCTTCCCACTGGGCTCCATCATGAGCACTTTAGTTCAGTTAGTCTGATGTCCTGATAATGCTCTGCTATCCTCTTTGTCTTTGCTTGGGCTGCCCCTACCAGAATACCTTATATTTTCTCTCCTCCAATGCAAAATGGGCAGTTTCTTCAAGATCCTACTCCTCCAGGAGGCCTGCTCCATCTCCTTCAATCTGGTTTTTTTTTTACTTTGTCTTGATTCCCACAGATTCCATTTCCAGAGAATACACGATCTAGCACGCTGGTTTAAAAAAAAAAAAAATATGTATTTTATGAGTACCTATTTTTTACTATCTTCAGGAGGCAGTGGTGGTTGAGAATTCAGGTAGAATTCTCACCTTGCATGAGCAAGGCCTGGTTTGTTCATTTTTGACAATCAGAAATGTTTTAGTGATTAATGTTTAGATATTATGTAACAGTGTGTGTATATCCAGATGAGCTAAACACACTTTGACAGCACACTGTTGAAAGTTATAGTCTCTGTATTGACATATGTAAAGACATTTGCAAACCGGTACCTGAGAATGAAGACATACGTTTACAAATTCACACGTTCCAGGGTTGATAAGGTCAATGTAAACAGACGCTGTGACTCCTTCCAAACAGAACACCCACAAGACTAATAAGAGAACCATTCGGCTCCCTATAATAAGGATGTGCAAAATTAAAGCAAAGTCTCCTGATAATTAAATAAATATCAAACCAACAATTTGTTTATACATTGCAGATGACCTAAAATATGTCATGTGTGTGGCTCAGTGTATGCCTTTCAGTGAGGAAGGTATTCAGGGACTAAATTCCAACACTTTAAAATAACACACACAATAGGTCTTATCTGTTGGGCCACTGCTTGAAGTGTAGGAGGCATGATTTTACAATAAGCAGTATATAATTTTTAAACAGATGATTCTAAACAATTTTTTGATTTTAAGCAGAAAAACTACAATTGAGTTACATTAAACAAACGATCTCCATCCAATTTCCCAGTTATGCTGTTGCTATCTGTTTAACTTTACCTTAAACATGTTAAGATCCTGGCTATGAATTGGAATCAACTTGATGGCAAGGGGTTTGGAGCCTTGTGTGTTACTATGTTGCTGAGCAGGTTTCAGCCGAGCTTCCAGGCTACGACAGATGAGGAAAAAAGCTTGATGATCTACTTCCAAGAATCAGTCAAAGAAAACCCCATGAATCACAATGGTCCAATGTGCAACTGACCTTGGGGATGACACAGGATTCCAAGGCACTCGTTCTGCTGTGCTTGGGGTTGCCATAAGTCTGGGTCAACTCGATGGCAGCTCACAACAACGCTGTCTCCAGGCTCCATGATAATTGATGAGGTCGGAGCAGTGAATAAGACAGACATACCTCCATCCTCACAGGGCTTAGAGTCTAAAGTGAGAACAGACCATTGAAAAGCAATTTGCACAAAGCAGGAGTAGACGATGCTACAGCTAATGTAGTCAGGGAGGTAACAGAAGGCCTCCCTGGGGAAGGAATACTAAACAGAGACTTAAAGAAGAGTGGAAGTGAGTCAGGTGACTGGGAAAGCGAGTTCCAGGGAGAGGAAACAGCATGTGGAATGGCCCAGTGGAGGACCGGAATGGGAAGCAATTGGAAAATCATCAGTAGGGGCATAGCATAGTGGGTTTTTGTCGAGGAGAGGAGGAAAAGAGAATTGGAAAGTTTAGAATTTATTCCAAGGGTAATAAGAAGCTTTGACATGGTTGCTGTTTTAAAGGAAACCTCTGCCCAGAAGTCTGAAGAACGTGTTGCAATAAAAATAAGACTAGGACTCAGAAGCCCACTGTGCAGGATATTACAGCAGCCTGTGCAAAAATTACGGTGATCTGTGTAAATATTTGGGCAATAGAGGTGCAAAGGAAACACTGGGTAAGGGCTACGTCTGCTAACAAAAAGGCTAGCAGTTCAAATCCACCAGGTGCTCCTTGGAAGCCATATGGGGCAGTTCTACTCTGTCCTGTAGGGTCACCATGAGTCAGAATCAACTGGACAGCAATGGGTTTAGAGGTGCAGAGGAGTGGAAGGATTATAGATACACTGACAAGGGAGAACGGGCAGGACACGGCAACAGTTTGAATGTCATAGTGAGGGAAGGAGGGACTCAAAGATGACTCAGATTTCGGCCAGGCTAGGACTGGATGAATAATGTTTTCATTTACTTAAGGACATGGCTAGAGAAGTCAGTTTCAGGGTGAAGGGTGATTAGTTCAGTTTTGCTCTTGTTAAATTGGGAGTGCCTGGAAAACATCCATGTGAATATAACCCAGTGATCAGTTGGATCTACTCTTGGTTGAAGCTCAGAGAAGTTTGAAATGAAGGGACCTATCGGGACTTGTTAGTATATAAGATACAAACCTTCGGGATTTTAGGATGTCTTTTTTTTTTTGTAACCTGTTGCTGTCAAGTCAATTCCATTTCAACTCATAGTGACCCAATGTTTTACAAAGTAGAACTGCTCTGTAGGGTTTTCTTGATGGTAGTCTTTATGGAAGCAAATTTCCAGGCTTTTCTTCCACTGTGTCACTGGGTATGTTCAAACTGTCAATCTTTCAGTTAGTAACAAAATGCAAATTTTTGCGCCACTCAGGGACTTTGAAATTGTGTGCAAGTTTTTGTGTGCATGTGTTTATTTGTGAATTGGCCAGGGAGAAGGGGGACTTTACAATTTTTATTAGAAGCACACTGTCTTGGTTACCTAGTGATGCTGTAACAAATATACCACATGTGGATGGCTTCTAATAAAGAGAAATTTATTCTCTCACAGGCTGGTAGGATCAAAGCCCAAATTCAGGGCATCAGCTCCAGGGGAAGGCTTTCTCTGTCAGCTCTGGAGGAAAGTTCTTGTCATCAATCTTCCCCTGGACTAGAAGCTTCTCTGTGAAGGGACCTTGGGTCCGAAGGACGTGCTCTGCTCCCAGTGCTGCTTTCTTGGTGGTCTGAAATTCTCTCAAATCTCTGCTTGCTTCCCTTTCCTTTTATCTCTTGTAAGATGAAAGGTGATACAGGCCATACCCCAGGAAAACTCCTTTTACATTGGATCAGGTCTGTGACCTGCATAGGGGTGTTACATCCCACCCTAATCCTCTCTAACTTAACCTAATCTTGCCTCATTAACCACAGACAGAGATTAGGATTTACAACACATAGGAAAATTACATCAATCACAAAACTGAGGACAACCACATAATACTGGGAGTCATGGCCTAGCCATGTTGACACGTGTTTTTGTGGGACACAATTCAATCCATAATACCCATCAAAGCAGGGAGACAATCTAAAAGCTAAGGGCAGAGCCTTGAGGAACATGGGCATGAAAAGGTAAGAAGAGGCTCATCAGATAGAGGAGGCTGAGAGGGGGTAGGAGGGGAGAAGGAAAAGGTTTTAAAGACAAAGAAGTGCTCAGTGGTGTCAAATGCTCCAGAGAGAGTAAAAAAATTAGATAAGCTATAAAAATTATCCACTGGGTTTTGGAAAAATGAAGCTCATTTTTTCTTTAGTCAAAGCCTTCCAGCAGAGCAATCATGGCAGGCAAGGATAGTAATGCAATGAGCATAGACAACTCTTTCAAGAGTCCAAATGTGGAGGAGAGAGAGGACAAGAGATGAAGAGAGATACAGGGTTGAGAAGGGATTTTTTTTTAAGACAGGAAATTCTTAATCATGTATAAATACTATCGAGAAGAAGCCAGAAGAGAGTAAATGAAGACATTAGGACACAGAAGGGATCATTGATCAAGACAGGTTCCTGGGGAGCTGGCATCCAAAACGTAGGAGAGGATTATTTTTACACAAGAGCAAGGACTCCACTTCTATTAAAAGGAAAGGGAAGAAGAAAGGTTAAGAAATGATGTGTAGCATTGGCAGCTCAAGATCTCATAGCTAATAAGCAGAGGAGTCAGGATTTGAACCCTGATAGTCTGGCTACAGATTCTGCACTTAGAGCCATGGCACATTGAACTATTAGTACAGACTGTGGCCTGGCAACTCAGGAAATACTTGTTACCTACAGCGTCCCACCCTACTGGACCAGCTGCAGGAATGGCCCTAAGGGGCACAGGTTGGATTTCAAAAAAGGAGATGGTAAAAGCCAGGGTGATCAGATGAGGCTTTATTAGGGAACTCACATATGGAGATGAGTGCCAGAAATCTCGTGACGGACAGCAAAGTACCTCCAGGTAGAGGTGCTTACGCGATACTGAGGACTGGGTATTTATACAGTGTGTTATCTAATGCTAATGTAGAGAGAACAACGTGCACAAGTGCAGACAAGTCTCAATAATGAGTAACGGGGTTGTTTTTGTATAGTTCATGGTTTTCAGTAGGAGTCCTGGTGGCTTGGTGGTTAAGAGCTCAGGTTGCTAACCAAGAGGCTGACAGTTCGAATTCACCAGCTGCTCCTTGGAAACCCTATGCAGCAGTTCTACTCTGTGCTATAGGGTTGCTATGAATTGGAATCATTTCAACGACGACGGGGTTTTTTGTTTTTGTTTTTAATGGATTTCAAAGGCTCCCTGGTGGTGAGAAGTTTAGGCCCTCGGCTGCTAACTGAAAGGGTGGTGGTTTGAACCCACCAGTGGTCCTGTAGAAAAAAAGACCTGGTGATCCGTTCCTGTAAAGATTACAGCCTAGGAAGCCCTGTGGAGCAGTTCTATTGTGTCACATGGGGTTGATAAGAGTCAGAATGGACTAGACGGCACACAACAACAACAAAAATGAGTTTCAATTGAAGTCAGGTGTTTGGTGGGTTGTTTTCTTGGCCTGGGTCACTGCTTAGTAAGGTATTCTTTTTTTTTCCCAGAGTCCTTTGTGGACAGGATCCATCTGGTATTGTTCAGAACCATCTCATACGCCTGTCATGAAAATCAACATTGTTTTTATGGAGTAGCTGATTGCTCTGTTAAGTGTCCCCTGAGTACTGCATTGAAATTTCACCAGAATTCTCAGATCAGCTCTCAACTTCTGTTCCAGTTTACAGAGGGAAACCATCTGGTAATTCATTCATTCATTCACTCATTCCACAAATATTTATCAAAAGTCTGCTATATACCCAGCTTGAGGGATAAGATGCTGATCCTGAACAGATAAATCTCTGCCCTCTCATCATTTTACACTGTAGAGAAGTAGATGTTCATCAAATACTCCCCCAAGTAAGTGTCAAGCCACAGTGTGGGAAATGCCGTGAAAGAAGCACACAGCACTTTGAAAGCCTCTAACAGGGGCATTGTATTCAATCAGGAGGTTGAAGAAAGGTGTCTCTGAAACTTCTTGGCAGAGAGAAGAACACTATGAAGATGTGGTGGCAGCAGGGAATGCCTGTGGCTGGGACACCTGAGCAAGCAGGGTGTGCTCCAAGGTGAGGCTAAAAATTGAGAATACAGCCAAGCCATTCAGGGTCTCAGGCTGAGTTAATGTACCAAAGAGTTCTATGTAGGGGGAGGGAGGAGCTGGAGGTCCATGATCAGATGTGCATTTTAAAAATACCCACAAAACAAAACAAACCCGTTGCTGTCGATTCCAGCTCATGGCAACCCCATACATTACAGAGTAGAATTGCTTCATAGGGTTTTTTTGGTTGTAATCCTAACAGATGCAGATTGCCAGGCCTCTCATCTGCAATGCAGCTGGGAGGGTTTGAACCACTAACCTTTAAGTTAGTAGTCGATTGCAAACAGTTTATGCCACCTTCTCAAAAAGATCACTCTCTAAAACAGCAGATTGAAGAGGAGCAGCAACCAAGTAGGAGGCTCTAGTAACTGTCCATGATGGATGATGCTAGTCTGAGCTAGCGACTGGAGGGGGAGAGAGAGAGAGAGAAAAGCGGACAGATTTGAGAGATGCTGTAGAGTTATTGGGTGATAAGAAACAACATAAAGAAAAGGGGTTTGGAACAAATGTGGAGACTTTTGAGATAATGTTCAGCTCTGAACATATTTGTTTCCACTCAAAGCCAGAGAGATTTATAGAAACCATTGCACTCTGGCAACAGAAGGCATTTATAGTGGGCATTTTGTCTAACAGAGTTTGCAGATGGCATTACCGAATGCTCTTCCGTTGGAGCAGAGAGCTGTGCCCCAGCATTTCCTGTGTGGTGTAGATTTGTAGGTGGAAAGCAGAACAGAAATAACTAAAGCAATAAATTTCCAGTTGATGGGTTCTTTATAGTTAAGGAGAAAATACCAGCAAAGATTGAGTTTCAGAGTATTGTGGATCGACCCAGACCTTTACGCAATTTGCAGACTGGTTTACCCACCAGGAGTTGATCAGCCTTGTGTAAACTTGACTGGGGAGATAGCCAATGTGGGGTGTAAAAGTGAGCAACTCAGGACTAAAGAAATTGGAAGATAAGAAGCTAGACTCAGAGTTGTCCAGTAGAACTTGGTGCAAAGATGGAAATGTTCTGTATCTGCATTGTCCGATACAACAGCCACCAGCCACATGTGGCTATGGAGTACTTGAAATGTGACTCATGGGATTAAGGAACTAAAGCTTTAAATTGTATTTAATCTTAATTAATCTAAATTTAAATAGGCACATATGGCTAGTAGCTACTGTATTGGAGAGCACAGATCTAGACCAATAGCAAGACAAGAAAGCTACACAAGGCATTGTAGGCTATCAGTTTCACAGACAATCCAGTGGGTATCAAAGTTAAAAGCACCTTTTTTGAAGGAGGAATCTAAACAGGCTGGGTCACCCCAACAGCCTCCTGGCTGTAGGCTGTGATTCCTTTCCCATGCAAAACCCCAAGGAATCCCTCTTTCCTGGATAACTCCACCGTTATTCCCACATAACTGAGAACAGCCTCACCCAGAGAGGTGTTACAATGCCTGATTTCTCTTTGTTTTCTCTAATTTGAACTGAACTTTGCTCTGAGTGTATAAGCAGTACTCCTAAAATTTAATATATCAGTGGAAAATAAGAATGCTAGCCAGATGGAACTGGCTGCCATCCACTGTATTCACATGTTTGGGATTACACAAGCCCCAGGAATATGGTGTTTGTCATGTGGGAAGCATCCTAAACACTAGTCAGGAAGTACTGCTTAACACGGCTTTTCTTTTCTGTTCTTCTAGTCTTGTTGATCCCAGATCCCCATTCTGGCAATCTAAAGGATTTCACAAAAGGTACTAGGGGAGAAGATACCATCTTCTCTGCTGGGTTGTGTGTGTTGGACTGGACTGACCTTAAATAAGGTTAGCTGGCAAAGGATGGAGAAGGGAACCACCATCTTCTGAGTGTCTGGCTATGTGTTGGGTGGGTGCTGGGCTAGGGGCTAGACATTTGTCACAGCTGGAGACACCAAGGACTCTTAGGTCTGAGTTTGGGGAAGGAATATGGACAGAGAAGCATGAAGAGGGTTCAATAGGGAAAGATGAGAGAGAGAAGGCAAACTATCCCCCTTCTCTTGTTTAAATTAGGGCTTCTCAACACTGGCTATATGGACACTTTGGACTAGATAACTCTTTGTTGCCAGGGTGGCAAGGGGAGAAGCAGGGCAGTCCTGCATATTGTACTATGCTTAGCAGCATCCCTGGCCTCTACCCATTAGATTCCAGTAGCAACCTACCCCCAGCCATGACAATCAAAACTGTTTCTAGACATTGCCCAATGTCTTCCTGGGGGTCAAATCGCCCCCAGTTGAGAACCACTGGCTCAACTGATGCGGCGCTGGCAGGTAGATAAGTTGTGGGTCAATGGCTGAATCTGCTTAACAAAGCAAAGTCAAGGGGACACAGGTCACTTTAATCCCTACTTTTAATAAAGGAAAAAGGAAGGCTCAGAGGCATAGTGAGAATTAAGCCACAAAGGGCATCGTGGAGACAGTTTAAGTCAATGGGGATTTATTCTTACATAGGTACGTACAAAAGTGTGCAGCCTCTGTGAAGACCGTTTCTTAGGTCAAGGACAGGAGCGGGGCTTGAAAGGGCCTGGCGATTGTTGAACCCCAAGTGTGTTTGTCTGAGTCCGTATAGTATAGTCCCATGCTTACCATCAGCCTGTTTTCTGACTAATTCTGTGCAGCTTTCATAGAAGCAATCCCTCTGATTCCTTCTTCTGGGAGCACCGGCTGCTTGCTATCTTATACCCTTCAGCCTCATGGTCATGCAACAAAAATTCCCTTTATCTCTTGGCACCAATTCACCGATACTTTTATCCCACCAAGAAAAATAAATCCCTGTGTAACTTTTTATTATATAGTGTCAATTACCGCAAAATGTTATAGCTCAAAAGTATAATGGGAAACCATCCCAGCCCTGGATTTATTTAACTCAAGATGAAATATGGAGATATCAAAGTCTTTGAATAAAATGCCTAGCAGACCAGACTTAGGAAGTACTGAGAAGGAATCTGCCGTATTTATTTTTATATGCAGATATATATTTTATAGATTTAATTTTATATAGCAGAAAATTTTAACTCAAAATGTGATTGCTGAAAATGCTGTTAGCAGTAGATTAAATTATTAAGCCTTTATTTTCCTTCTCTCCATCCTTAATTCAGGCAATCTAAGCACAACATGATCAACAGGACAGGGAGAATTACACAGAACCTGGAGTGGAAGGAGGAAGGAAACTGAGGCCTTTGGGCACCTCTGCCTGATGCTCAAGGTCTACCAGTCAGAGCTCTGAAAGCTGGACACTGCAGTCACTCGGGCACAGGAAGTACAGGTCATGCTTTTAGCCTAGCAATTGTTTCTTTTTTGAAAAGAATCAGCCTTTTTGAATAAATTGAAATTTCAGTCCCAGGTTAAGAGATGTCTGAAAACATCAACAAAAGAAAGCTGATAAGAGCTTCTTCATTCCTCCCTCAGAGGGATGTTATACAACTCCCTTCTCTGGAAGTTTTCAAACCCAGGCTGTCCAGGATTACGTGAGTGGGAGCCTGCCTGGAGGAAGCGAGATGGGTTGGACAATTGGGGGATCCCTTTGGGTCTCTGGTTTTAGGAAATTCTCTCAGTCTTCTCAAGGTGTGGATTGTGAATGAAAATGAAGAATGTGGGGAAGAATACTCCAGAGGCAGTGAGCTCTAATTGTGAGTACTCTCAAAAAGAAGCATCAGATAAATTTTAAAAATAAAAAAGCTATTCTGAAAATCTATATTAAATCCTTGTTTACAGGCTTTTTAATAGACATTAGGGCATGGGGCTGGGGTAAAATAAAGATGTCTAGGAATGTTCCAGAGACCTGGTGGCCCACTGGTTAAGCGTTAAGGCTGCTAACCAAAAGATCAGCAGTTCGAATCCACCAGCAGCTCTTTAGAAACACTACGGGGGGTAGTTCTACTCTGCTCTACCGACTCGACAGCAACACGTTTGATTTTTGGTTTGGTTTTTTTTTTTTTTTGGGGGGGAATGGTCCAGCCCTATCAAAAAAGTATTATTGAAAATATAGCAACTTAACTTAAAGGCTCTTTTTGCAAATCTCTTCCATTGTCTTCTGTAAACTGAGAACTCCCTAGAAAAACCTTTTTTGTGCTTTTTACACTAAGGTATGGTATCGTATCTCCAGGTCTCACTGGCCAGGAAACACAATGAGGCCATTGCTACCGGCAAAGAGACAGTTACCTCCAGCCAGTCCGAGAACCTTCATTCCTTTAAATTCCTCTTATTTGCTTAAGGAAGGGCAGTGGTGGGTCAGTGGTAGAGTTCTCCCCTTCCATGCAGAAGACATGAGTTCGATTCCCAGCCAATGCATCTCATGCATAGCCGCTACCTATCTTCTAGTGGAGGTTTATGTATTGCTATGATGCTGAATAGGTTTCAGTAGAGACTAAGACAGACTAAGAAGAAATGCCTGGCAATCTGTTTCCAAATATCAGCCAATGAAAACCCTATGGATCACAATGGTCTGATCCTTGACTTATCAGGGAGACAGTGTAGGACCAGGCAGCATTTTGTTCAACTGTGCATGGGGGTCACCATGAGTCAGGGCCAGCTTGATGGCAGCTAACAACAATAACACCTGGTTAAGGGGACCTTGGGGCATCTTCTTGGTCCTCCTGAAAAGCCATCATGCTCTGCTTATGTCTTATGGAACATACCATTCTCTCACTCCTGATACATTGCTCCCTGATCATTGTGTTAGCTGCCTTGAGCTCCAAGTTACCCTTCCTGGAGTTTTGTCTTGTTTTTCAATTCAAACTTTTTTTAGAGATTCAGATTCTAGGTTGAGGGGTATGATCCAGGTTGCCAAATTTAACAAATAGAAATACAGGTCCCTTCAGTTAAATTTTAATTATAAAAAGAATAATTATAGATACCGAACTATTTTTAGTACAAGTATGTCCCAAATACTGGGAAATATTTACATTAACAATCATCCACTGCTTATCTGAAAGTCTAATTAAACTGGGCAACCTGGGCTGACTTGCAATCTAAATCCAGACACCTCAGTGACAATCAAAATGGCCTCTGCCTTTTGATCCTCCATGAATGTTCTCAGCCTGCCTTTCCAGGTGAGTGTTTTCCCATCAAGTACAGTGTTACAGGGTTAAGGCTTAGCCCTAACTCTCAGATGGCTTATGGGGTTGTTTCCTCCCTAAATGACCTTCCTCTTAGGTATACCAGTCATCATTATGAAAACAGATTCTCCAATTTCAGATATCCCCACCCACACTTTAATTCAAAGAAACTTATGCTCTTAGCGTGAACCATTGCTGTATAAATAAATGCAAATTCTGAACAGAGTAATGATATTTTATCTAAGAGTAATAACATCAGAAGAACTTAATTCATTATTTCAAAATCCTAACTAGGGGCTTTTACCTAATTCGTATCTTAATATGTTGTTTTATAACTCTCCCTTTGATCATAATAGTGGTTTAACAGCATAATGAATATAGGATTTCAGAAAATGAGTGACTTTATATTTGGAAAGTAGTGTAATGATAACGTACAATTCTATGAAAATTTTCTATTCTCCAAATTACTTTAGCAATTGAAAGAAGAAAAATCTTTTATTCAGTAAGAGTTTATATATTTGATTAATCCATGTATGATAAAATATAAAAAATCTTATAATGGAAGGTTTTTTTGGTTAAAATAACCAAATGAGCACAGATTCTAATTTTGCTCTCTTTCTTTAAACATCTTCAGCAATAAATTTAAGGGATTTTTACAAATAAACGCACCCACAAGGATGAGAAAAGCAGGAGAGGGAGCAATAACAACAAATTATTGGAAGCTGGAGAGCAGAAAGACACGTGATAACTGACTCAACAGACCCCAGAAAGCAGAATCGCTATCTGAGAGTAGGGTACACTGAGAATCAACCTAATTTGTACAATAACCAAAAAACCCAAACCAGTTGCCCTCAAGTTGATTCTTACTCATGGCGACCCCATGTGTGTTGGAGCAGAATTGTGCTCCAGAGGCTTTTTTCAGATGTAGACAACCAGGTCTTTCTTTTGAGTCACTTCTGCGTAGCTTTGAACTGCAACCTTTTGATTAACCACCAAACACATTGACCATTTGCACCACTAAGGGACTCCAATATGTACCATAGAATTCTCAAAATTCTCTCAACTAGTCAGTATAAGGTATCTGGAGCTGATGAAAGGAGAAGCTGAAATAGATGGATTGGGTAAAAGGGCAGTTAGATTTCTAGAATCCTACTCCCACTCCAAGCCATTGAGAAACTGTCTTCTATTCCAGCGTAAGTGTGTAAGCATTCAGAGGAAAAAGAAATCTTTGCTATTAAAAATATGAAAGTCGGAGGCGGGGCCAAGATGGAGGACTAGGTGGACGCTACCGTGGATCCCTCTTGCAACAAAGACTCGGAAAAACAAGTGAATCGATCACATACATAACAATCTACGAACCCTGAACAACAAACACAGATTTAGAGACGGAGAATGAACAAATAAGGGGAGGCAGCGATTATTTTCAGAGCCTGGAGCCAGCGTACCAGTCAGGTGACCTTCGGCGCCCGATTTGGGGCAGAGCCCAGGGGGGCAGACGGCACAAACAAGGGGCCCAGCCCTAGCCCCCGAACGCATTCCGGGAGGGGGCCCAGCCAGTTCGCGCACGCGGCGTGGCAACGCAGCCGGTGGGAAAAGTCCCCGGGAGGCAGTGACTGATCTTGGAGTGGGGAGAGCAGCGTCCCAGCTGGGGAGCCGTCCCGCCGGGATTTTGGAGGGGTGCGGGCGCGGGGAGCTGCTCCACCCCCCTGAACTAACCCTGGGAGGGGCCCAGCAGGTTTGCGCAGGTGGCGTGGCGACGCAGCCAGTGGGAGAAGTCCCCGGGAGACAGTGACGGGTCTTGGAGCGGGGAAAGTGGCGTCCCAGGTGGGACGCGCGTTTGCCGCGCAGGCGCGGGGAGCAGCTCCGCTCACCTGAGCTGACCCCGGGGGAGGAGCCCAGCTGGTTCACGGGGGTGGCGTGGCGACGCGGCAGGCAGGACAGGGAGTTCCCGGGAGGCAGTGACTGATTTTGGAGTCGGGAGTGCAACGTCCCAGGCTGGCAGTGGAGGATATGACCATGACTCCAGCGGGCCAGACCCCCCGGGGGCAATCTCCACACAGCCAGCACACATAGGCAACGTGCCCCGCGGAAATCTCAGATATAATAGTCATTCCAAGCAAGACAAGCAACTCTGGCTATATTCTGAGGTGCTACTCTCCTATCTTTCTGATCCCTCCCCCACCCTCCCCAGGTGGCTTCATTAACATCTGAATAGCCTGAGCCAGAGGGAGAACTCTGATAGGGATCTGACTGCATTTTTTTTTTAGCGGATTTTTTGGAAAAACTAGTTTGCCAGTGATGGCTCGGAGACAGCAGTCCGTATCAAACCACATAAAGAAGCAGACCATGACAGCTTCTCCAACCCCCCAAACCAAAGAATCAAAATCTTTCCCAAATGAAGATACAATCCTGGAATTATCAGATACAGAATATAAAAAACTAATTTACAGAATGCTTCAAGACATCACAAACGAAATAAGGCAAACTGCAGAAAAAGCCAAGGAACACACCGATAAAACTGTTGAAGAACTCAAAAAGATTATTCAAGAACATAGTGGAAAAATTAATAAGTTGCAAGAATCCATAGAGAGACAGCATGTAGAAATCCAAAAGATTAACAATAAAATTACAGAATTAGACAACGCAATAGGAAGTCAGAGGAGCAGACTCGAGCAATTAGAATGTAGACTGGGACATCTGGAGGACCAGGGAATCAACACCAACATAGCTGAAAAAAAATCAGATAAAAGAATTAAAAAAAATGAAGAAACCCTGAGAATCATGTGGGACTCTATCAAGAAGGATAACCTGCGGGTGATTGGAGTCCCAGAACAGGGAGGGGGGACAGAAAACACAGAGAAAATAGTTGAAGAACTCCTGACAGAAAACTTCCCTGACATCATGAAAGACGAAAGGATATCTATCCAAGATGCTCATCGAACCCCATTTAAGATTGATCCAAAAAGAAAAACACCAAGACATATTATCATCAAACTCGCCAAAACCAAAGATAAACAGAAAATTTTAAAAGCAGCCAGGGAGAAAAGAAAGGTTTCCTTCAAGGGAGAATCAATAAGAATAAGTTCAGACTACTCAGCAGAAACCATGCAGGCAAGAAGGGAATGGGATGACATATACAGAGCACTGAAGGAGAAAAACTGCCAGCCAAGGATCATATATCCAGCAAAACTCTCTCTGAAATATGAAGGCAAAATTAAGATATTTACAGATAAACACAAGTTTAGAGAATTTGCAAAAACCAAACCAAAGCTACAAGAAATACTAAAGGATACTGTTTGGTCAGAAAACCAATAATATCAGATACCAGCACAATACACGGTCGCAAAACAGAATGTCCTGATATCAACTCAAATAGGGAAATCACAAAAACAAACAAATTAAGATTAATTAAAAAAAAAATACACATAACAGGGAATCATGGAAGTCAATAGGTAAAAGATCACAATAATCAAAAAGAGGGACTAAATACAGGAGGCATTGAACTGCCAGATGGAGAGTGATACAAGGCGATATAGAACGATACAAGTTAGGTTTTTACTTAGAAAAATAGGGGTAAATAATAAGGTAACAACAAAAAGGTATAACAACTCCATAACTCAAGATAAAAGCCAAGAAAAACGTAATGACTCAACTAACATAAAGTCAAACACTATGAAAATGAGGATCTCACAATTTACTAAGAAAAACGTCTCAGCACAAAAAAGTATGCGGAAAAACGAAATTGCCAACAACACAAATGAAAAGGCATCAAAATGACAGCACTAAAAACTTATTTCTCTATAATTACGCTGAATGTAAATGGACTAAATGCACCAATAAAGAGACAGAGAGTCACGGACTGGATAAAGAAACACGATCCATCTATATGCTGTCTACAAGAGACACACCTTAGACTTAGAGACACAAACAAACTAAAACTCAAAGGATGGAAAAAAATATATCAAGCAAACAATAAGCAAAAAAGAAGAGGAGTAGCAATATTCATTTCTGACAAAATAGACTTTAGACTTAAATCCACCACAAAGGATAAAGAAGGACACTATATAATGATAAAAGGGACAATTGATCAGGAAGACATAACCATATTAAATATTTATGCACCCAATGACAGGGCTGCAAGATACATAAATCAAATTTTAACAGAATTGAAAAGTGAGATAGACACCTCCACAATTATAGTAGGAGACTTCAACACACCACTTTCGGAGAAGGACAGGACATCCAGTAAGAAGCTCAATAGAGACACGGAAGACCTACTTACAACAATCAACCAACTTGACCTCACTGACTTATACAGAACTCTCCACCCAACTGCTGCAAAGTATACTTTTTTTCCTAGCGCACATGGAACATTCTCTAGAATGGACCAGATATTAGGTCATAAAACAAATCTTTGCAGAGTCCAAAACATCGAAATATTACAAAGCATCTTCTCAGACCACAAGGCAATAAAACTAGAAATCAATAACAGAAAAACTAGGGAAAAGAAATCAAATACTTGCAAACTGAACAATACCCTCCTGAAAAAAGACTGGGCTATAGAAGACATTAAGGAGGGAATGAGGAAATTCATAGAATGCAACGAGAATGAAAATACTTCCTATCAAAACCTCTGGGACACAGCAAAAGCAGTGCTCAGAGGCCAATTTATATCGATAAATGCACACATACAAAAAGAAGAAAGAGCCAAAAGCAGAGAACTGGCCCTACAACTTGAACAAATAGAAACTGAGCAACAAAAGAACCCATCAGGCAACAGAAGAAAACAAATAATAAAAATTAGAGCTGAACTAAATGAATTAGAGAACAGAAAAACAATTGAAAGAATTAACAAAGCCAAAAGCTGGTTCTTCGAAAAAATTAACAAAATTGATAAACCATTGGCTAGACTGACTAAAGAAATACAGGAAAGGAAACAAATAACCCGAATAAGAAACGAGAAGGACCACATCACAACAGAAACAAATGAAATTAAAAGAATTATTTCAGATTACTACGAAAAATTGTACTCTAACAAATTTGAAAACCTAGAAGAAATGGATGAATTCCTGGAAAAACACTACCTACCTAAACTAACACATTCAGAAGTAGAACAACTAAATAGACCCATAACAAAAAAAGAGATTGAAACGGTAATCAAAAAATTTCCAACAAAAAAAAGCCCTGGCCCGGACGGCTTCACTGCAGAGTTCTACCAAACTTTCAGAGAAGAGTTAACACCACTACTACTGGAGGTATTTCAAAGCTTAGAAAATGACGGAATACTACCCAACTCATTCAATGAAGCCACCATCTCCCTGATACCAAAACCAGGTAAAGACATTACAAAAGAAGAAAATTATAGACCTATATCCCTCATGAACATAGATGCAAAAATCCTCAAAAAATTCTAGCTAAAAGAATCCAACAACACATCAAAAAAATAATTCACCCTGATCAAGTGGGATTTATACCAGGTATGCAAGGCTGGTTTAATATCAGAAAAACCATTAATGTAATCTATCACATAAATAAAACAAAAGATAAAAACCACATGATCTTATCAATTGATGCAGAAAAGGCATTTGACAAAGTCCAACACCCGTTTATGATAAAAACTCTTACCAAAATAGGAATTGAAGGAAAATTCCTCAACATAATAAAGGGCATCTATGCAAAGCCAACAGCCAATATCACTCTAAATGGAGAGAACCTGAAAGCATTTCCCTTGAGAACGGGAACCAGACAAGGATGCCCTTTATCACTGCTCTTATTCAACATCGTACTTGAAGTCCTAGCCAGGGCAATTAGGCTAGACAAAGAAATAAAGCGTATCCAGATTGGCAAGGAGGAAGTAAAGCTATCACTATTTGCAGATGACATGATCTTATACACAGAAAACCCTAAGGAATCCTCCAGAAAACTACTGAAACTAATAGAAGAGTTTGGCAGAGTCTCAGGTTATAAAATAAACATACAAAAATCACTTGGATTCCTCTACATCAACAAAAAGAACACCGAAAAGGAAATAACCAAATCCATACCATTCACAGTAGCCCCCAAGAAGATAAAATACTTAGGAATAAATCTTGCCAAGGATGTAAAAGACCTATACAAAGAAAACTACAAAGCTCTACTACAAGAAATTCAAAAGGACATACTTAAGTGGAAAAACATACCTTGCTCATGGATAGGAAGACTTAACATAGTAAAAATGTCTATTCTACCAAAAGCCATCTATACATATAACGCACTTCCGATCCAAATTCCAATGTCATAGTTTAAGGGGATAGAGAAACAAATCACCAATTTCATATGGAAGGGAAAGAAGCCCTGGATAAGCAAAGCATTACTGAAAAAGAAGAAGAAAGTGGGAGGCCTCACTCTACCTGATTTCAGAACCTATTATATAGCCACAGTAGTCAAAACAGCCTGGTACTGGTACAACAACAAGCACATAGACCAATGGAACAGAATTGAGAACCCAGATATAAATCCATCCACGTATGAGCAGCTGATATTTGACAAAGGACCAGTGTCAGTTAATTGGGGAAAAGATAGTCTTTTTAACAAATAGTGCTGGCATAACTGGATATCCATTTGCAAAAGAATGAAACAGGACCCATACCTCACACCAGGCACAAAAACTAACTCCAAGTGGATCAAAGACCTAAACATAAAGACTAAAACGATAATGATCATGGAAGAAAAAATAGGGACAACCCTAGGAGCCCTAATACAAGGCATAAACAGAATACAAAACATTACCAAAAATGATGAAGAGAAACCTGATAACTGGGAGCTCCTAAAAATCAAACATCTATGCTCATCTAAAGACTTCACCAAAAGAGTAAAAAGACCACCTACAGACTGGGAAAGAATTTTCAGCTATGACATCTCAGACCAGCGCCTGATCTCTAAAATCTACATGATTCTGTCAAAACTCAACCACAAAAAGACAAACAACCCAATCAAGAAGTGGGCAAAGGATATGAACACACATTTCACTAAAGAAGATATTCAGGCAGCCAACAGATACATGAGAAAATGCTCTCGATCATTAGCCATTAGAGAAATGCAAATTAAAACTACGATGAGATTCCATCTCACACCAGCAAGGCTGGCATTAATCCAAAAAACACAAAATAATAAATGTTGGAGAGGCTGCAGAGAGATTGGAACTCTCATACACTGCTGGTGGGAATGTAAAATGGTACAACCACTTTGGAAATCCATCTGGTGTTATCTTAAACAGTTAGAAATAGAACTACCATACAACCCTGAAATCCCACTCCTCGGAATATACCCTAGAGAAATAAGAGCCTTCACATGAACAGATATATGCACACCCATGTTTATTGCAGCTCTGTTTACAATAGCAAAAAGCTGGAAGCAACCAAGGTGTCCATCAATGGATGAATGGGTAAATAAATTGTGGTATATTCACACAATGGAATACTACACATCGATAAAGAACAGTGACGAATCTGTGAAACATTTTATAACATGGAGGAACCTGGAAGGCATTATGCTGAGCGAAATGAGTCAGAGGCAAAAGGACAAATATTGTATAAGACCACTATTATAAGATCTTGAGAAATAGTAAAAACTGAGAAGAACACATACTTTTGTGGTTACGAAGGGGGGAGGGAGGGAGGGAGGGAGAGGGTTTTTTATTGATTAATCAGTAGATAAGAACTGCTTTGGGTGAAGGGAAAGAGAACACTCAATACATGGAAGGTCAGCTCAATTGGACTGGACCAAAAGCAAAGAAGTTTCCGGGATAAAATGAATGCTTCAAAGGTCAGCGGAGCAGGGGAGGGTGTCTGGGGAACATGGTTTGAGGGGACTTCTAAGTCAATTGGCAAAATAATTCTAGTATGAAAACATTCTGCATCCCACTTTGAAATGTGGCATCCGGGGTCTTAAATGCTAACAAGCGGCCATCTAAGATGCATCAATTGGTCTCAACCCACCTGGAGGAAAGAAAAATGAAGAACACCAAGGTCACACGACAACTAGGAGCCCAAGAGACAGAAAGGGCCACATGAACCAGAGACCTACATCATCCTGAGACCAGAAGAACTAGTTGGTGCCTGGCCACAATCGATGACTGCCCTGATAGGGAGCACAACAGAGAACTCCTGAGGGAACAGGAGATCAGTGGGATGCAGACCCCAAATTCTCATAAAAAGACCATACTTAATGGTCTGACTGAGACTAGAGGAATCCCAGCGGCCATGCTCCCCAGACCTTCTGTCGGCACAGGACGGGAGCCATCCCCGAAGACAACTCATCAGACATGAAAGGGACTGGTCAGCGGGTGGGAGAGAGATGCTGATGAAGAGTGAGCTAATTACATCAGGTGAACACTTGAGAGGGTGTTGGCAGCTCTTGTCTGGAGGGGGGATGGGAGGACAGAGAGAGAGGGAAGCTGGCAAAATTGTCACGAAATGAGAGACTGAAAGGGCTGACTCAATAGGGGAAGAGCAGGTGGGAGTAGGGAGTAAGACGTATGTAAACTTATATGTGACAGACTGATTGGATTTGTAAATGTTCACTTGAAGCTTAATAAAAGTTAATATAAAAAAATATGAAAGTCAAAAGGAAAAGGATGTTTTTCCTAGAAAATAGACAAAAAATAATAAGAGAGAAAAGATGATAGAAGAAACTTTCCAGGAATTCCAATACCTAAATAACAGGAATTCCAGAAGAATATAGAAGTGGAGGAGTGAAAATCAATAATTCAAGAAACTGCCCAGATCTGAAAGGCATGAATTGACAGATTGAAAGTGTCCACCAAGTAGGCAATACAATAAAATTTGAAATTTTTAAACAAAAATTGACCCACATTAAAGATCATCATTGTGAAATTGCAGAATGTTGCAGAAAGGAAAGAAGGTTCTATAAGTTTTTAGAGAGAAAAAACCTTGCCAAAAACAAATGATCCAGTTTAAAGATGACTTTGGACTTTTCAACAATATTGGAAGCAAGAAAACAATGGAAAACCCAGAGGTAAATCCATTCACCTCTAGACAGTTGATCTGGGATAGAGCTGAGGTCCATTCAATGAGGAAGACACAGTCTCTTTAACAAATGGTGCTGACAAAACTGGATATCCATTTGCAGAAAAATGAAACAGGATCCATACCTCACACCATACACAGAAACTAATTCAAACTGGATCAAAGACATAAATGTTAAGCCTAAAACTAAAAAGTTCCTGGAAGATAACACAGGGACAAAGCTAGGGGTCCTAATTTATGGCATAAACACACTATCAAACATAACTAAAAATGCACAAACAACAGAAGATAAACTAAATAACTGGGACTGCCTAAAAATTAAATACTTCTGCTCATCAAAAGACTTTACCAAAACAGTAAAAAGAACCTACGGACTGGGGAAAAAAAAATTGGCAACGACATATCTGACAAGGGTCTAATTTCTGAAATATAATTTCAACACCTCAACAACAAAAGGACAAACAATCCAATCAAAAAATGGGCAAAGGACATGAACAGACTCTTCACCAAAGGAGACATTCAGGCAGTTAACACATGAATAGATGCTTGTGATCATTAGCCATTAAAACCAAACCAAACCAAACCCATTACCCTTGAGTTGATTCCAACTCATAAGGACCCTATAGGGCAGAGCTGAACTGACCCATATGGTTTCCAAGGAGCAGCTAGTGGATTCCAACTACCAATGCTTTGGTTAGCAGCCTGAACCCCTAACCACTGTGCCACTACTAGAGAGATGTCAACAATGAAATACCACCTCACCCATGAAAAAATGACACTGATAAAAAAAAAAAAACACAGAAAACAAGAAGTGCTGGTGAGATTGTGGGGAGACTGGAAATGGTACAACCACTATGGAAAACAGTATGGTGCTTTCTCAAAAAACTAGAAATAGAAATACCATATGATCCAGCAATCCCACTCCTAAGTATATACCCTAGAGAAATAAGAGCAGTGACACAAATAGACATGAGCACTTATGTTCATTGCAGCATTATTCACAATTTCAAAAAGATGGCAACAACTTAAGTGTCCATCAGTGGATGAATGGATAAACAAAAGGTGGTACATACATACAAGGGGATACTACACATTATAAAGAATAATGAGGAGTCCCCAAAGCGTCATAAAACATGGTTGAATCTGGAGGACAATGTGCTGAGTGAAATAAGTCACACACACACACAAAGACAAATATTGTATGATAGCAGTTGTATAAAATGTTAAGAATAGGTTTACACACAAAAATCAATGTTCTTTCATGGTTTCCAGGGATAGGTGGGGATTGAAGTGAGAATCATTCACTAATTAGATACATGTTAATTCTGGTGAAAGGAAAGGCAATACACAATATGGGGGAAGTCAACACAACATGACCAAGGTAAATGAAGACAAGAGGTATGCAAGAATAAAGGACAACTGTGAGTTGGAATAGGCTCCACAGCAAGGGTTTTTTTTTTTTTTTGGACAGTGTTATATAAATTATACCTCAACAATAATAACCAAAAATTTGTGAGTGGTTACATAGGTAAATATGTATGCTATGTAGTTGACAAAGGGTGCTTATATAGGTATAGTTGTGGGCATTTGTATATACATATTTGTATGTGTTGCATATATATTCATACATGTAATCGAGCACATAGGAGCACAGTTGTGGAAACCTTTATAGACCTATCCAAGCACCTCGTGGAACTGAGATACTGGGATTGAAGGCTAAGGACCGTAGTCTCAGGGGACATCTAAATCCACTGGGATGACACTGTTCATAAAGATAATATTCTACATCCTAGTTTGGTAAGTAGTATCTAGGGCCTTAAAAACTTGCAAGTGGCCATCTGAGGTACAGCTATTGTTCTCTTTCCATGTGGAGCAAAGGAACGTGAAGGAAACCAAAGACCCAAAGAAACAAATAGTCCGCAGGACTAATGACCCACACAAACCACAGCCTTCTGTAGCCTGAGACCAGAAGAAGTAGATGGCAACTGGATACCACTACCAACCACTCTGACCAGGGACACAATAGAAGGTCCCAGTTAGAATGGGAGAAAAATGTGGAACAAAACTCCTGTTCATAAGAAAGACCAGACTTACTGGACTGACAGAACCTGGAGGAACCCCCGAGACTATCGTCCTAAGACATCTTTTTAACCTGGAACTGAAGCTGCTCCTGGAAGTCATCTTTCAGCCAAATAATAGATTGGCCTATGAAAGAAACAATAACACCCGTGAAGAATGTGCTTCTTAGGACAATCAACTATATGAGACCAAATGTGCAACATTTTCCCAAAAGCAAATATGAGAAGGCAAGAAGGGGCAGGGAAATGGAGAAGGCAGAGTAGAAATGAGTAGAATGCTGACCATTGCAGGGATAACAACCAATGTCATAAAACAATTTGTGTATAAATTGTTCGATAGGAAACAAATTTGCTGTGTAAACTTTCACCTAAAACACAATAAAATGTTCAAAAAAGAAAGAAAACAATGCCACGACACCTCCAAAATGTTGAAAGAACCTTATATCCAACCTGGATTCTATACCTGGCCAAACAATTAGTGTGAGAGTAGATTTTTCTTTCCTTCTTTCTTTTTATCTTCCTTCCTTCCTTCCTTCCTTCCTTCCTTCCTTCCTTCCTTCCTTCCTTCCTTCCTTCCTTCCTTCCTTCCTTCCTTCCTTCCTTCCTTCCTTCCTTCCTTCCTTCCTTCCTTCCTTCCTTCCTTCCTTCCTTCCTTCCTTCCTTCCTTCCTTCCTTCCTTCCTTCCTTCCTTCCTTCCTTCCTTCCTTCCTTCCTTCCTTCCTTCCTTCCTTCCTTTCTCTCTTTCTTTCCTTCCTTCCTTCTTTCTCTCTCTCTTCCTTCCTTCTTTCTTTTTAATTGTGTTTAGGTAAAAGTTTACAGCTCAAGTTAATTTCTTGTATAAAAATTTATACGCATATTGTTATTGACACTAGTTGGAATCCTTATAATGTGAGAACACATTCCTGCTTTCCACCCTGGGTTTCCTGCGTCCACCCAACCAGCTCCTGTCCCTTTCTGCCTTCTCATCTTGCCTCTAGACCAGAGCTGCCCATTTAGTCTCATGGATCTGTTTGAACTAAGAAGTACAGTCTTCACGAGTGTCATTTTATGTTTTGTAATCCAGGCTAACCTTTGTCTGAAGAGTTGGTTTCAGGAATAGTTTTAGTTCTAGGTTAACAAAGAGTCTGGGGACCATGTCTTCTGGGGTCCCTCTGGTCTCACTCAGACCATTAAGTCTGGTCTTCTTATGTGAATTTGAGTCCTGTGCCACACTCTTCTCCTGCTCCATCAGGGACTCTCTGTTGTGCTCCTTGTCAGGGTGGTCATTGGTGGTAGCCAAACACCGTCTAGTTCTGGTCTCAGGCTGATGGAGTCTCTGGGTTATGTGGACCTTTTGTCTCTTGGGCTAATATTTTCTTTGTGTCTTTGGTGTTCTTCATTCTCCTTTGCTCCAGGTGGGTTGGGACCAATTGATGCACCTTTGATGCTGCTCGAAAGCTTTTAAGACCCCAGATGCCACCGACCAAAGTGGGATGCAGAATATTTTCTCTATAAATTTTGTTATGCCATTTGACCTAGATGTCTCCCAAAACCATGAGACAGTAGACATTTTCAAACATGTGAGATCTGAAAAATAAACTCCTATCAACCATTTCAACATAAAGAAAACAAAAATCCTCACAAATGGACCAATAAGCAACATCATGATAAATGGAGAAAAGATTGAGGTTGTCAAGGATTTCATTTTACTTGGATCCATAATCAACACCCGTGGAAGCAGGAGTCAAGAACTCAAAAGACATATTGATTGGGCAAATCAGCTGCAAAAGACTTCTTAAGAGTGTTAAAAAGCAAAGATGTCACCTTGAGGACTAAGGTGGGCCTGACCCAGCCATGATGTTTTCAATTGCCTCATATGCGTGTGAAAGCTGGACAGTGAATAAGACAGACTGAAGAAGAATTGATACCTTTGAATGTGGTGTTGGCAAAGAACATTGAATATACCATGGACTGCCAGAAGAATGAACAAATCTGTCTTGGAAGAAGTACAGCCAGAATGCTCCTTACAAGCAAGGATGGCAAGACTTCGTCTCACACACCTTAGACATGTTATCCGGGGGATCAGTCCCTGGAGAAGGACATAATGCTTGGTAAAATATAAAAATATATATATATACATATTTTTTTATAGGTCCAGTGAAAAAGAGGAAGAGCCTCAACGAGATGGATTGACACAGTGGCTGCAACAATGGGCTCAAGCAGAGCCACAATTGTGAGGATGGTGCAGGATCAGGCGGTATTTCATTCTGTTGTGCATAGGGTTGCTAAGAGTGGGAACCAACTCGATGGCACTTAACAACATCAACCATTTCACAAAAAATGGGGAACATGCTCACTACATATGAGAGAAATAAAGAAAACTATATATAATAGATTCAAAAGAAGAATACTCAGGACAGAATTTATCAGGAAAAAAATCCCCAGGAGAATGGTGAGGGCCCCAGGACCACAAGTGTGCACCAGACAGAGGACCAGAAAGCATCCAGAGTAGCGTGAAGACAGTCATCACAAGGTACTATTGTACTTTCTTCTTAACCTGATGACAGAATAGCTAGGTGAGCCTGGCCCAGATTCTTTCTATACTGGGCTTGCTTTGACCAGTGTATAAGCAATTTCTGTTCTTCCCTACCTGCTTTGAGCCCTACTTACTGGGCATTTACCTCACTGCAAAGGAATGCTGTGTTCTCATGTTCTCCTAAGAGATTCACCGTGGTGAGCTTGGAACCAGAAAATACAGAGCAAGACCAGATTCCTGCCTGATATCCAAAACTTCAGGCCTGCCAGGTGTCCCCACTGTGGTAGCACTATTTCCCAGGACTCACTTGTCACCTTGCCCATTGATTTCCCCAGAAGGGGTTCGCATAAATTGCCAGAGAGACAGAAACCAGGCTTGTGAACTCAGGACAGTTTCTCTTTTTCTGGAAGCTTTCTTCTGACAATGTCAGTATTACCTTTCTTCTATACAGGGGGTTTTGAGTTTGCTACTCAGTGTTTCAAAATGAAACAACGTACTGCTTGAGGATACACTGTAAGTGGTAGAATTATAAAGAAAAAACCAAGGGGGTGATTAACGTAAAAGTCAGGATGGACCTCCCCTTCAGGACCTTTGAAGGGGAGGGGAGAGAATGGGATCAAGGTTGATATGCTGAAGGGTTCTAAGGTACTGATGGTACCCTCTAAGCTTCTATTACTTAGTCTGGGTGGTAGACACACCGCAGTTTGTCTTATAAATTATTTCCATTGTACATATGCGTTCTTTTGTATGTATGATACACCTCAAAATGAAAAACGATGGCAAATGTTTATGCTTTCAGACAAATATAAAAATGTTCCTTTCTGGACCCCATCTTTCCAGCGACTCTCTGGGCTTATAGAGATGTTGAAACCTTGGCTGGCAGGATCTCTACAAATCAAGTTTCAGACATTTTATCTTCAAAAACATTGACTTCCAACGTTTCAAAAGTGCTGTAGATCTATAACTTGATTTCAGATGATAAATATTCAAGAATACTTTCAGTTCTTTTCCAAGGCTGTCAGGTATTTTGTAACTATAAACAAACAATGTAGTAATTTTATTTTAATTGATCAAGGTACTTTATGTTTCAGATCATAAAACTGCTATTTGTAACTCCCAATTTTATATATTTTTTTCCAGAAATCCTTTCTGGGATTGTCAGACTTAGAAATAAGCCAGGCACTCTCCTCTAGGCAGTAAGAACTGAAAGAGAAGGTACTGTGAAGCCATTGGAGCACCTTGATTAAACTGATGACATGTGAAATAGGAGACACACATGAGACATTATTAAATGATTAGACTGAATATTGAAAGGCTAATGTAGTCTGGAGAATTGTGAGAAAATGGAGTTCCACATCCCTGTTGAGAAAATCAGGATTTATTGGTCTGGTTGCTGAACTCATTCAAATTCTGAACTTGTCAAATTTACAAAATATTTCTCATTGGATTTCTAGAATATTCCAAGGCTAGGGACTATACATATTTCCCAAATTTCTATTCTGATGAAGACACTTTACAATCCTACCCTAAGAAACAAGCCTATCATGAGAGGAAGAGTCTAATAGCATGCTATCTCAATTTCCTCTCGTGGGGGATGGACAGCTAAGGGCAGTGTAATATGGGAACTATCAACTTCAAGGTAAGTGTTCATTGTCAACTTCTTGGTTAAGAAAATGCTGTTAAGAAGATATTAAGTAATAAAGATATTTTAAAGCTCATCTCAAGCCCTTCAGAGAATTTCTCTAATTATAACTCATCAGGAAAGTGACACATCTTTCTTTAAATGAATGCAAAAATATAACGTGTCTTAGATTTCTAGCAGGTTGGAAGCTTTTCCCTGATGCTGACTCGTCTCTAGACAGACCAAGAACCTAAATGCCCTCCTAGATTTATTCATTTATTAAAAAAAAAAAAAAAAATGCTTCTCCAGTTAGCCTGGGACCAAAGACTCATTTTGAAAAAAAGAATAAAACAAAACAAAATACAACTACAGGGCTAATTTTCTTGCCATAAAAGATACTGGCATTGAGCAGAATAAAATTAGCTACAGCTAATTTTTTAAGCAGGGGAGGAGTGCTTTTATTCTTCTTTAGACAATTTGGTTTCATGCTTCTTTCAGTGAGTTCCTCCCAAATTTTAAGTTGCCATTGTGTCAGAACTTTTACAATCCAAGAAATGGCTATCTCAATGATTGCATACGTGTGGTCTACAGTCTTATCACAATATTGTCAAGGGCAATTTCTGGAAACAAATGTAAAAATTCAGCTTCTGGTTGAATATATTTGAATGTGAAGGGAAATGAACTTGTCACAATATTTATTCCATAGTCTTTCGTTGAATTTCTTTTTCCTCTATGATATACCTCGCCTGTTGTGTTCATTTTAAAACCTTAGATGCTGTCTTTAGTTGCTGGTCTTAATCCTGAGAACCCTGTTGGTAGTAGTGTTTTTTACCTTTAAAGATGTTTATTTACACTACCCAAAAGTTTACAAAGAATTGATACAGTGAACACCAACATACCTTCTACCAGACTTAAGCAAAAAGCATGGTTGATAGAGCACGTGTTGACCCTTCTGGATTGCACCCCCTTCCCTCCTTTTTCCAGAAACATACACTCTAAAGAACTGCTTTCTGTCATTTTCATGTTTTTCTTTATACTTTTACTGTACATAATGTATCCATAAAAAAATTTTTTATCCATAGACAATGTAATTACACAAGATTTTAATATTTACATAAATGGTGTATATACTCTTGTGCAACTTGCCTTTTCACATGATATTATGTTTTTGAGATTTATGTCTGTGTGCATAACTATAGTGTATTTATTTTTAATATTGCATGAATATTCCATAATTTATTCATCTGTGCCCTGCTGATGGACATTTACAATTTTGTTTCTAGTGCAAACAATGCCATATGAATAAACTCGTACATGTTTCCTCACACACATGTTTGACAGTTGAGCTCACACTTAGAACTGGAGTTGCTGGGTCACAGGGCATGTACCTCTTTGCCATTATCAGAAACTGACAAATCGTTTTCCACGGTAGTTGTAGCAATTTATATCCCCTAGATTGTGGATTAGAAGTTCTCTTTTCTCAACAGCCTTCACAATATTTTTACTGTAAGACTTTGTAAATCTCACCAGTCTGATGGATAAGAGATGGCATCTCACTGTGCATAAAATGATTTTCAAAAGTGTGAGAATCTCCAAGTGGTGGCAATTTCTGCCAGAATATTTGCAATTCACCACATATTTTCTCTAGCCATGAGTTATCAATATTTCTTTGTCTCAGCTAAGGACTGATTCCTAGAAGAAACAAAATCGTAAGAAGAAACAAAATCGTAAGATAACATCCTGTTAAAATGGTGTGGTAGGTGCCTCATCCAACCTCGTCTAACTTCACAAGGGGGAGAATCACCACCAGCAACAACAGCCTAAGGCTGATTTCTTTGAGGTAGAGGTCAGGCATACCTCTACCCTCCAAGCTTTTTACCAGTTCTGAAACCAGCCTTCCCTCCCACGGCGCTCTCTACTTCTCTGCTGGGTTCAATAATTCATTGCAATGGTCACACACAACTCACAGATAATACTCACAATTATGGGGTTTATTAGGGAAGTAAGAGGTTACAATTCAGGACCAGGAATGCTCTGATACAGCTCTTCAACCAGGGCAGCCTCTTCTCAGCCTTGTCTGCAGGCAGGCCTCTATCTGGCCCTCGGTCCCTTGGCCTCTCGACCTGCCCTCTGCCGTTTTTGGGCAAGTGTTACAAAGCTCTTTAGTTCTGCTAATAAGTGCCCAGAGGCACCCCACTCCTCCAGGAATCCTCCTGCCTGAAGCCTCTCAGCTCTCTCACTCTGTGGTTTGGTACATCCACTATAACCGCCTAGCTCAGTGGGCCAGGAAACACCACAACATCTCACATCGGTCTCCTGGTTCTGCTGCTGCCATTTCTCTGCTGCCGCTTCTCACTATCTTGTGCCATCTCTGGTGTTACAGCTCTGTCTATCTCCTGGTTCTAGGAGGTTCTCAGCACAGGGACCCTAGGTCCAAAAGACATGTTCTGCTCCTCTGTCTTCTTGGAGTCAGGTCCCCTCCGTCTTCCTCTGAGATGGCTCTTTTTAAGCCTAGATGGCAAAACTGACCAATTCCCTCATTAGGGATCCGTATATCTTATTTGCATGGTCCCACCCCCACAAGTGTACCATGAACCTTATTTGCATTATTAGCAAGCTGTCCAATCCCCTTGGTGGGCCACAAGCAACTTATCTACATTGTCCCACGCAATCATTGTGTGGGCGTCACAAAGACTATGGCTAGAAAGGACTTATTAAGTAATTCACTGCACCGCGCATCCCTATCATCTTTTCAACTCTGTCTCTAAACTCAAGTCCCTAACTCTAAGCCTTGGGAAGAGTGGCAGGAGGTGGATTGTATGGACTTCCCAGAGCATGGTAGATGATGTCAGACCACTAGGCAGCATATGGCAGGGATATTCAAGATGCCGTAATGCTTCTTCTCCACCTACACTGGGGAAATCACCTACTCATTCCTGGTAACCACCACTCTTACAGCAGTTGGTTGTACTGTGGTGGCTTGTGTGTTGTTGTGATGCTGGATTTGTATGCAACTAGTATTTCAAATACCAATAGGGTCACCCATGGTGGACCAGTTTCAGTAGAGTTCCCAGCCTAAGACAGACTAGGAAGAAAGGCCTCATGATCTACTTCTAAAAATTAACCAATGAAAACCCTATGGATCAAAACAGAATGCCATCTGATATAGTGCTGGAAGATGAGCCTTCTAGGTTGGAAGTCACTCAAAACACATAGTGGCTGAGACAACGGACTCAAGCATACCAAAGATCATGAAGATGGCACAAGGCCAGGCAATATGTAGATCCATTGTACACAGGTAACACTGAGTCAGAGCCAACTCAAGAGCACCTATCTAGCTACCTATTCTTAGGAAGGGGTAGAGGGATGCATATGCTACAGCATGAAATCAGATCCTGTCTTTGAGAGACTGAGAGACTAGATATAAATAGGATTCTTTTTTTGTTAATTGCTGCAACTACGACAACTTTAAATATGAGTGTGACTTTTATTTTAAATGAGGTTATAATGTAGAAAGATTTAGTTCATCTGGTAATACATTCATTCAGTAAATATTTCAGAACCATGTATATACACACACACACACACACATACACTACCAGTAGTGTTCCCAATCTTGTGGAACAGAAAGACATACAAATAATTATGATGCACAAATATTTACAGAGATGATAAATAATATGTAAAATACTCCTAGACAGATAAGGAAATGGAGATGAAAAGTACTGAGTGATTCATAAAACAATTTTAGCCCATACTCAAGTGAAAGATAAAGAGAAATCAAGAACAAAGCCAAGTTTGTCTATCAGTTTTGATATTTTGTATCTAATTATGTGCCTGAGCGAATTCCAGCCCCACTATTTACTAGATGTGTGACCCTGGACAAGTTTACTATACTCTTTAAGCCTCAATGTTCTAATCAATAAAACTGGCAAAAATAAGAGTAATAACCTCTTAGGGCTATTGTCATGAATAAATGTGCTAATATACATAGAGCACTTAAACAACCACTGGCACTCAGTTAACATTCAATAAATATTATGTGGCCACTGGGTAACATCATGTGGAATAAAGTGAAGTTTCTCTTCATTCCTAAAGTGATGACGCAACTCTGTAGTTCCAATTTCACCTGGATAATCTGGAAACAAATATTACATACAAAGTCGAGGTTTTCGGTCACTATCAGATTCCATGGTTTTCAGAAGCTGCTTAAGATTTTGACTTCAGCTGCATATTGGAATCAGACCTCATGTCACATTAAATTTTCAATTTTGTTCCTTTTATAGGATGTCAGAGCATTTGTCAACTATACACCACAGATGCTTTAATTTCTGAGACTTTTATATCTCGTCCTGCCTCTTGGAATAGAATTATCTCTCTTTTGCTTTAGGTATCATTGTTGAAGCTTTGTGTCTAACTGTTCTAAAAACCGTATCTTCACACTGGCTTCCTTGGTTTTGAATGCGATTGTTGGGGAAGAAGGGGAGATAAATACAGACTCTCTCTCTATTTCCTTTTCACTTGGAAATTGTGAGAACCTCAACCTTGTGGCAGTTGCCAGCAGTGGGCTTTTGTAAAGCATTCTCTGTGCTTTTATCAAAAGCAGAAGAGGCTGGCACGTTAGAAGAACAGCCACTGGCAGAACTACGCAATCTTCTTATGATTCTCCTGCTTCTTTTAGCGTTGATTGTGGATCTAAATAAAATGAAGAAAAACAAACAAATCTGTCTTGGAAGAAGTACAGTCAGAGTGCTCATTGGAAGTGCGGATGGTGAGACTTCATCTCGTATACTTTGGACATGTTATCAGGAGGGACAGTCCCTGGAGAAGGATAACACACTTGGTAGTGTAGAGGGTCAATGAAAAAGAAGTCCCCCAATGAGATGGATTGACATAGTGGCTGCAACAATAGGCTCAGACATAACAGCAATCATGAAGATGGTGCAGGACCAGGCAATGTTTCATTCTGTTGTACGTGGGGCTATGAGTCGGAACCGAATCGAGGGCACCTAACAACAACATTTATTGCTATAAATTTCCCTGTGAGTACTGCTTTTGCTGTGTCCCAAAGGTTTTGATATGTTGCATTTTCATTTTCATTTGATTCTAGGATTTTTACCAATTTCATTTATTTCTTCTATGACCCAATAAGATTATAGTGTATAATTTAGTTTCTGTGTGTTGTTGTTTAATTTTTTTTTTTTTTTTTTTTCCTTATTTAACCTGTCATTGATTTCTAGTTTTATACTGTTATGGTCAAGAAGAGGCTTTGTATGATTTCAATCTTTTCAAATTTGTTGAGACTTGTTTTGTGACCTAGTATGTGATCTATTCTGGAGAATGATCCATGTGTGCTGAAGAACAATATGCATTGTCCTGACAAATGTCCATTAGGTCCAATTGGATTATGGTTTTCTTTAAGTTCTCAGTGCCTTCAGTGATTTTCTTTTTAGATGTTATGTCTATATTTGAAAGTGGTGTGTTGAAGCCCTCTACTATTATTGCGGATTGTCTTTTTCTCCTTTCATATTAGTTAGAGTCTGTTTCAAGTATTTTGGTGCATTGCTGTTAGGTGCACATGTATTTATAATTGTTATGTCTTCTTGTTGAAGTGACTCTTTTTTAAATTATGTAATGTTCTTCTTTATCTCTTGTAACAGAATTGATTTAAAGTCTATTTTATCTGTTATCAGTATGGCCATCTTAATCTTTTTTGTACACTGATTGCATGGAATATTTTTCTCCATCCTTTTATTTTCAGTCTGTGTCATTGTGCCTAAGGTGTGTTTCTTGCAGACAACAAAAGGATGGATTTTTTTTTTTTTTTTAGATCCATTCTTCCACTCTGCCTTTTTCATGGGGTGTTTAGACCATTTAAGTTTAAGGTTATTACTAAAAATAAAGTGTCTACCTCACTCATTTTGATATTGGTTTTTACAGTATTTCCTATCTTCTTTGTTTTATTTTACTGATTTTTCTATTTTTGTTTGTGTTTAGGTGCTTTCTTATGCTGATCCTTTTTGTTAACTTCCTTCTCTTCTTCTGAATATTTCTTCTTGGTGATTTCTTAGTGGTTACCACATGTATCACATTGCACATGTATCACATTGCATGACTTACAATTACTACAACATTTAGCTTATGAATAAGTGTTAACATATAACCTTAACACAATAAGGTTTTCCTGACATGCTCCACCTTTCCGCCATTTCTGTTGGTGTGTTTCCCTTAACATCAATATATTGGATAGGTTTATTTTGTACTTATTTCTTAACACTCTTGTCTTTGCATTTGGAGTACTCTCTTGAGTAACACTTGCAAAACTGGTTTAGTAATGGCAAATTCCCAGAGCTTCTGTTAGTTTGGGAATGTCTTGATTACCCCCTTGTTTTTGAATGACAGCTTTGCAGAGTAGAGATTTCTTTGTTGGCAATTGTTTTGGTTCAATATTTTAAATATGTCACTCATTGTCTTCTGGCCTCTAGAGTTTCTGGGGGAGAAAGCCACACTGATTCTTATGAAAGACCATTGGTATGTTAAATCGCGTTTTTCTCTGGCTGCTTTCAGAGTCCTCTCCTTGCCTTGGGTTTCCAAGAATTTTATTAAGATCTGTCACAGAGTTAATCTTTTTGGATCTTTTCTGATTGGGGTTTGTGAAGATTCTTATATTTTCAGACCTGGTTTTCTGTTCAGGTTTGGGAAATTCTCTCTGATTATCTCTTGGAAAGTTGTTTCTGTGCCTTTATTGTTGTTGTGGTGCTCTGGGATTCCAATAATTCTAATGTTAGATTTCTTAATTGAATCCCAGATTTCCTTTTGGGTTTGTTTGCTTTTCTTTTCTTTGTTCCTTTCTCTTGAAACTTGGTAAGTTCAGTTATTTTGTTTTCTAGTCCGCTTATTCTATCTTCTATCTGTTCAACTCTATTGTTGAGTGTTTCTCTTGCTTTTTCTAATTCAGGTGCTTTATTCTTCAATTCCAGTAGTTCTCTCTTTTTTTTTATGTTTTTAATTTTCTTGCTAAGTCTATCATTTTGCACCTCCATTTGCTTCCTGAACTCTGCCAGTTTGTTTTCTGTGTGTTTTTGCTGTCTTTAAATATATTTAGTGCTATATTCTGAAAGTTATCAATTTTTTTGCATTATTCATGCCTCCACAGGAGAGATTTTATCTTCATATTTTGCTTTTGATTGTTCCTTCTTCTCTTGCGCTTTTGTGTGTCTTACTATCTTTTATTGAACTCAAGCCATTTTGTTTTCTTTTCTCTAAAATCTTTTATTCTGGGAAAACTTTATGCTTAGGTGCCTTGGTGGCACAGGGGCCAATCTTCCAGCTACCAACTGAAAGACCAGGGCCCACACCCACCAGCTGCTCCAGACTGTTCCTGCCAGGACTCACAAGCCTGGGAACACTATGAGGCAGATTGCTTCAGCCCAATAGGTTCACTGTTAGTTATAATGCCTCAGTGGCAGAAGGGTTGGTATGTTCTCCTGAGAACTACTAGATGACACTCTTATCCTTAGATTTTTTTTTTCAGTGTAGGTTCAGGAGCTCTGGATGCTTATTCTCTGGAATTCAATATGTATGTGTGGCAGAGGAGGTTTTGCTGTATGCATCCACTGATGAGAGCGGTTGGGATTGACTTTGCTGTGACATTGGGGGAGGGCTCTATTTGTCTTTCCCTCATTGGTGCCTTTGGCACAGGCAAATCTACTGTATCCCACTGGGGGGCTGTTTCCTGTGTGCCTGTCAGTCTGGATTATTCCCCTTGCCCTGCTGCTCTTGCAGTGCTTCCTGGTCCCAGGGGCCCGGTGTTCATCTGTTTTGGACCTCAGCATGGTTCAACAGTACTTCTATGCAACAGTATGGTCTTCCTTCACCCCTTCCCATGTGTATGGCCTGTGAACTCCCACAGGCTATTCAACCTGTCTTAAAAAAAATCTGGCTAGGGCTTCCTCACATAAGCTCTTTTTCTGTGTTCTCTGGGGTGTTACCCAGTCCAGTCCCAAAATGACTGAGATGAAAGAACACATTCATTGTTATTGGGTAAGATCTCTCAGTTTCTGAGTTGACCCCATTCCTCCTCTCCCCCACTTCTGGACTTACCCTGATTCTCCAATTTATCAACTACTGTACAGAGTTCCCAGAATTCTGAGCTCTCAGTCTGTGGTTGTTTTTATTTGTTGTTCAGTGAGTTAATTGCTGGGGAGGAGATTGAGAGCATCCACTCTCTTTGCTATCTTTCTCCACCTCTTGAATGTGACTTTATCATGGTGAACACAGCATATGTAATTTTTTTTTATTTGCTGTTTATGTAAAAAGGACTACTCTGAAATGAAGGCCAGTGAGTCATGGACCAAGATGTGAGCTTGCTGCAAGTAAGGTCACATACTAGATTGTGACTATTGTGGTCCAGATGTTCATTTTGCTACTGCCTGGTGACTCCAGAATGAAAGTAAATGAAGAGTCCTTGTACTCACTTCCTGAATATTTCTGAATCTCCTTTTCATCCCATCTCAATTTTCTCTAACCCAAAACTGATCCTTAAAAGGGTAAATTATTCATAAATCTATGTCTGAAAGGCATTCTTGTGCCACTCATTAATATTCCTTAGGGAGAAAAATTCAGGAAGCCTCTAAAATATAATTATGCTCCAAGGGATCTCAATTATATTTTTGAGAAGTTCAATGGAGACTACTTTCCATGTCAAACACAGAATTCAGCTCCTTGTCAGAACATAAACACAAAAGCCAAGATGCAAGATCAGTTATGAATATGTTACTTGGTTTGTTCCTTGGCAAGGAAAGGTTGATGCATAGCCTGGATACGGGCCAGTAAGAAACTTCAGGTTGACATGGTACTTCTTGGAAAGAACAGCAGAATTTGCACCACAAGTCGTGAACTCATTCCAACTCTGCCACTGTCTTGACCTTAGGCTTCTCACAACTTCCCCGAGCTACTATTTCCTAATTTGCACAAAGGGAGAATGATGCCTGCTTCACAGAGCAGTTGTAAGGCTTGTAGTCACATGTGTGGAAAAGTTCTGAAAACGATTCAGTGCTAGACAAGTGAAGCTTAATGTTATTGTGATTTAAAAAGGCTGAAGAGGAAGTCTTTTCAACAAATGGTGCTGGCATAACTGGATATCCATGTGCAAAAAAATGGAACAAGACCCATACCTCACTCCATGCACAAAAACTAACTCAAAATGGATCAAAGACCAAAATATAAAATCTAAAACGATAAAGATCATGGAAGAAAAAATAGGGACAATGTTAGGAGCCCTAACACATGGCATAAACAGTGTACAAAACATTACTAAGAATGCAGAAGAAAAACTAGATAACTGGGAGCTCCTAAAAATCAAACACCTATGCTCATCCAAAGACTTCACCAAAAGATTAAAAAGACTACCTACAGACTGGGAAAAAGCTTTTAGCTATGATATTTCCAGTCAGCACCTGATCTCTAAAATCTACATGATACTGCAAAAACTGAACTACAAAAAGGCAAATAACCCAATTGAAAAATGGACAAAAGATATGAATAGACACTTCACTAAAGAAGACATTCAGGTAGATGTTTACGATCATTAGCCATTAGAAAAATGCAAATCAAAACTACAATGAGATTTCATCTCACTCCAACAAGGCTGGCATTAATCCAAAAAACACAAGATAATAAATGTTGGAGAGGCTGTGGAGAGATGGAACACTTATGCACTGCTGGTGGGAATGTCAAATGGTACAACCACTTTGGAAATTGATTTGGCACTTCCTTAAAAAGCTAGAAATAGAACTACCATATGATCCAGCAATCCCACTCCTCAAAATATATCTTAGAGAAATAAGAGCCTTTACAGGAACAGATATATGCACACCCATGTTTATTGCAGCACTGTTTACAATAGCAAAAAGATAGAAGCAACCAAGGTGCCCATCAACGGATGAATGGATAAATAAATTATGGTATATTCACACAATGGAAAACTATGCATTGATAAAGAACAGTGAGGAATCTGTGAAACATTTCATAACATGGAGGAACCTGGAAGGCATTATCCTGAGTGAAATTAGTCAGTTGCAAAAGGACAAATATTGTATAAGGCCACTATTATAAGAACTTGAGAAATAGTTTAAGCTGAGAAGAAAACATTCTTTTGTGGTTATGAGGGGGGGAGGTGGGAGAGGGGCATTCGCTAATTAGATAGTAGATAAGAACTACTTTAGGTGAAGGGAAAGACAACACACAATACAGGGGAGGTCAGCATAAACCAAAAGCAGTTTCCTGAATAAACTGAATGCTTCAAAGGCCAGCGTAGCAGGGGCAGGGGTTTGGGGACAATGGTTTCAGGGGACATCTCAGTCAATTGGCATAATAAAATCTATTAAGAAGACATTCTGCATCCCACTTTGAAGAGTGGCATCTGGGGTCTTAAACACTAGCAAGCAGCAGTCTAGGATGCATCAATGAATCTCAACCCACCTGGATCAAAGGAGAATGAAGAACACCAAGGACACAAGGTAATTATGAGCCCAAGAGACAGAAAGGGCCACATGAACCAAAAACTACATCATCCTGAGACCAGAAGAACTAGATTGTGCCCAGCTACAACCGATGACTGCCCTGACAGGGAACACAACAGAGAACCCCTGAGGGAGCAGGAGAGCAGTGGGATGCAGACCCCAAATTCTTATAAAAAGGCCAGACTTAATGGCCTGACTGAGACTGGAAGGACCCTGGTGGTCATGGCCCCCAGACCTTCTGTTGGCCCAGGACAGGAACCATTCCTGAAGCCAACTCTTCAGACATGGATTGGACTGGAGAATGGGTTGGAGACGGATGCTAGTGAGGAGTGAGCATCTTGGATCAGGTGGACACTTGAGACTATGTTGGCATCTCCTGCCTGGAGGGGAGATGAGAAGGTAAAGGGGATTAGAAGCCCACGAAATGGACACGAAAAGAGAGAGTGGAGGGAGGGAGTGGGCTGTCTTATTAGGGGGAGAGTAATTGGTAGTATGTAGCAAGGTGTATATAAGTTTTTGTGTGAGAAGCTGAAATGATTTGTAAACTTTCACTTAAAAAAAAGTGACAATAAAAATTATTAAAAAAAAAAAAAAAAAAAACAGCTAAAGAGAACAAGACCTGAGTTAGCACTTAAGGCAACTGTAGAATTTCTACCATCTTAGTCTCTGATGGACAAACTGCTGAGTTGATCAGAAACAGCGGGGTTGAAAACTGTTAAAGTATTTCACTACTTTTAAAACTATACTTGTTAGAAGACACTTTATAGATTATTGCATTGTATCATTATTAATTGATTAATGAAACATAGAGTATCATATTTTTTATGCAAATAACATTTGCCTTCTATGTTTGTTTGCTAACCACATCCTTCTCGGGTGAGGTATTTTTGTAAGTGCAGTATGCTAATTTTTTACAGCAACATGTAGACAAAAATTCGCATAGTGGAGCTTATGAAAATACTTCTCAGGGAAAGGGCACAGTTGGAAAACAAACATAGAAGATGTGTGTTATTTGCATAAAAATACAGTAGTTATTAGTATGAATTGTTTTCAGTTTTCAATTACTATGAATTGTTAACCTTGTGCTGCCATTCATATTCTTAATATCCTGGAACTACTCAAAGGTGAAGCATCATACCAATGTGAGTTGTCACCAGCCCTCTATGCTTTTTGAGTATCGTTAAAAAATGATGGTTATAAAAAGCTAAAACAGGTAGGAATGAACTTTCATTAGCCACTTGGAAGCTGGTTTCTTAACTATTCAATTAATTATCTTGTGCCACTGAGTTAAACACATTAATGAATTTGGGTCCGATTCTTCTTCAGTATTTTCACATCTTAAGGGCAGAAGGAAAATGACTAGTAGGAGAGATTATATATATTATTCATATATATAAAATCTGATTGCGGGTTATTGTCATTGCTAGTGTATATGAGACCATAATAACACTCAAATGCAGTAGACCTTCAGTAGCCTTCTGAAGAATCCACAGCTTCTTCCTGTTTCATATTTTGCATGTTATGTTCACTAACTCTGAGAAGTTGGTGGAATTTTTAAATAACATGCAGCTGTTTCAATGAGAAGTTATTGTGCACTAGTCCTCCATAACTAAGGCTAATAGAACCTTTTCTTAAAGCTAGAAGCCTATTGTGGAAGTTTGCTATATATAGATATTTTATTATGCATTAAATTTTATAGCACTTACTTATACTATGCTTTATAAATAAGTGTAAATCAAATCCTAAAGAAGGGTATACTATTCCAACAAGACCCAATTAATCTTAAATCTGCTGATTATAGTCTGATTTATTAAGAACATATTCCCACTGTGTTAAATAAATGCATTACTAAAAAATGCCTCCCCAGATAGATCAAAAATCATTTATTAAGTTTCATGCACATCTATCTAAATGGAAGCTACTGCACTTGAAGTCAGTGTCAGATTTCCTGCCTTTTCTTGGGCTTTTGTGGGTGATATGTCTCTCTGTGTCCCATCTGAATGTACTGCAGTTGTTTTTACTATTCCTCTGTGTAGCCTGGATACTCTCAAGGTAGCCTAGATACTCAGTGTGACCCAGATACTCTCAATGTGGTCCAGATACTCTGAGGACAGCCCAGACACTCCCTTCTGTGGTATTGGTAAAACAGCAACCTGCAACCAATATATGCCTCAGAGTGATTGATCAGAGAGAACAGGGGAAAAAAAGGGCAGTGACTTCTGTGTTTGACATTGTTCCTGTTTGTCCAGTAAACACCAAGTAGACATATGCTGTGCTTTAGGATCATCAGAGTCCCAGGGTGGTGCAAATGGTTAACACGCTTGGTTGCTAACCAAAATGTCGGAGGTTTGAATTCACCAAGAAGTACCTTGGAAGAAATGCATGGCAATAGAATTTTGAAAGAGCACAGCCGTTGAAAACCCTGTGGAGCACAGCTCTACTCTGACACGTATGGGGTTTTCATGAGTTGGAGTTGACTTGAGAGCAACTGGTTTGGTTATGGTTTTGGTTAGGACTACGAATCTGAGTCACGGCAGTATCTGGCCTTTGCTTTGGAAACCCTGGTGGCAAAGTGGTTAAGTGCTACAGGTGCTAACCAAGAGGATGGCATTTCAAATCCACCAGGCGCTCCTTGGAAACTCTATCGGTCAGTTCTACTCTGTCCTATAGGGTCGCTATGAGTCGGAATCGACTCGATGGCAGTGGGTTTGGTTTCGTGGGTTTATTATTTATATCTTTATTTGCTAACATCAAAGTTTAGAGGTGTCTGTATTTCTTAGGAATTGTTTGCATTCTTTTGTTCACTGATTTACAGTATTAATCCTTAAATTATCATCTGCAGAGTGAATACTTGAAAGACAAAAGGGATCTGAATCCCTTTCAGTGCCTTTTTTTCCACCTCCCTCCACCCCCAGTCAGAGAGGTGGAAAACTGGATGGGAGCTTTGGGGGTTCTCTCGGGCCTTAATCGGAGGTTCCTTGATTATAGTAGAATCTCCACATTCTCATGAAAGTAGCTTCTTGCTTCACCTATACTATAGCTGGAAAAGGTTCAGATATTCCTACTAAGAGCCCTTCCTGATTTAGCAAAGTAGACATTGACTTGACAGAGGAGTCATACACTGAATGAGATTTAGCTCTAAAATCACTTCAGTCCTTGCCGTCTTTGATTCTATATGCTATTATCTCGCTAAGATTACTCTGCTGCCTTAGCTTACATTCTCCTCAGGGAGCAGAGATTATAGAAAAGTAATATATTTTGGAAGTGATCCCAAGGAACTGGCATTAAGTGGATAGAAAGAGTGGAACAGGGAAAAGAGAGAGTTGGTGATATTGTGGGCTTGACCCTACAGGAATCCTGTGAGGAGCTGAGCAGAATGTGCCTCAGTATTATCCATCCGAAGGACAAGGTCGCAAATGCCTAAGTGTTGGACAGGTTCCCCAGGCATCACATGGGGCCCTTTATTCACAAAGTACCCATGAATACCTTGAGAGGCACTGATGACCTTCAAAATCCAGTCTTAGATCAATACTCACAATTTTCTATATGTGAGGTGAAAATGAAGGTCTTTCCTCAACATATTGCTATGCATCTGCTAGATGGCATCCTGTTTCTATTGCTGTTATTATCAGAATTACCTTTGGAATATATATTAGATATTTAATTTCATCCTTTCATTTTTTGAATGAGAAAATAGGGCCCAGAAAGATAAGATGTATATCCGAAATTACCCAACAATTCAGAGAAGTACTCTATTTTTACAGTAATATGCTTCTTGACTCCTTGTTTAAGCCCTGTCCACCACATCTCACTGCCTTCAAAAAATGTAAAAAGCATGAGAATACAGATTCTCTTTCAGCCACAGCAGATTTCTGAATTCTATGACCCCTGTCGTTCTTGTGTGTCGTTGAGTTGATTCCAACTCATAGTGACCCTATAGGACAGAATAGAACTGCTCCATAGGGCTTCCTAGGCTGAAATCTTTACAGGAGCACATCACCAGGTCTTTCCCCTATGGAGCAGGTGGTGGGTTCAAACCACCAACCTTTCAGTTATCAGCTGAGCACTTAACCATTATGCTACCAGGGCTCCTTTCCATGACCGCTAAGGATGATGTATTCAGCCATTACATACAAAATATTACTGTTTGCAAGAAGTCTTCTTTTGGTAAACATCTCTATTCACTGATATCTGTTATCTTCAACTTCCAAACACATGGAAGAGTCCAATTCTCTGCATGACTGCGTGGCCAGTTCTAGCCAATAAAATGTAAATTTAAGTGATATTAATAACTTTTGAGTCAGGATTCTCTTTTTCTAACATATTGTTGCAGAAGCCTGTGGGTTGACATCTTTAGATAATGGATCAACAACTAGCTGAGCTTCCTGAGGCCCCAGTGTGAACTGAATCCTCTTCCAATCTACCCTGGGCATACAGTAGAAGCAAGAATACCAAACTGTGTTGTTTTAAACCAGTAAGATGTTGGGGTTGTTTGTTATCCTAGCTGAACCTGGCCCATTCTAATGCATTTTGGGAGCAAGTTTTTATGCTTCTTAAATTATGCTTTTGTTTTATTGATTGCTGATCCCATTCACGTTTGTGTCTGTTTTTGCCCTTATGGGGTGAGAGATAAATCTAATAAACTTTCCAGCAACTGACTCTGATTTTAATAAGAATTTGCCTCTCTGTGTCAGCCATAAGAATGCACCTTACAGACATCCAACTACAGGGAATGCAATTAACCAAAGGCCCCAGCTTCTGTGCTCAGAAACCATCATCACATTTGTGCCAAGGCCACATTTCCCAAGGGTTGCTTCCCAACTATGACTAACAGTGGTAGAGATACTAGAGAAGACACAGTCTTGGAAGACACGGAACTCCTCAGACAGCTGAACTTGGCTCTGGAATTTCCTAATGACCTTGCCAAACCTTCCTTAGACTGCACGCTAGTCCAGGTGCTTGCATGTCACCCTTCTGCCTCTCTCTTTCGTTGAAGAGCAGACCTGCATTTCAGCCCGATATCTCTCACAGCTTACCCTGATCCCTCTCCATTTTCTCTCACACAGACATTTCCCCTGATAAATTCCTTGAGCATTTAATCCCATCTTGGCACTTGTTTCTTGTAGAACACAGACTTCCAGAAATATTAGTTATAGCTGGGTCTGCTTATCCAGCCTTTACATTCATTATCTTAGAATTATTAATTTCTCATAGTTTACAGCTAGAAAGTATAGAGCTCGAAAGGTACTTGGAGATCTGGTTCAGGGTTTCTCGAAATGTAGACCAGTTACATCCCAACCAGTAGCGGTGCTTCTTTAGGCTGAATATGGATCTCTGAGGATATGACCTAAAAACTCAAATTTTTATACTAGTTCCCCAGGTAATTCTTTATGCATATTATTAAGAGTAACTAATCATGCTCACATAAAACTAAAATCCAGTGAAAGAAAGGGAGTTATCCAAAAATTGCTCCATCAGTTAAAGTCAGAGGTCAGCCTAAAACATAGATTTTTAGATTCCAGTGTTAGCACATTAAGTATTTATATGGTGCCTCATATTATACCAAATCTTTTCCAAAGCTTTAGCATTCTCTCTTCTTAGAACTTTTGCTGAGTTGAGTAATCAGAACTTACAAGAAAAAATGTCTGACCACTTTGATTACACACGACACCAGGTATTTCCTTGGAAAATCTGACAGAGAAATCTGGCCATTTTCAAAAATTGGTAAGGATGGTGGTCAACAGTTTTGAGCAATAATCCATATTATCCTGGAGCCATAAATCTAAAAACTTTTTAGTTATTAATATGGATTGAAGAAGAGCTTAAAAATTGCATCTATGGAAGACTTTTGAGTGATCTGTTGATATGATGTTTATTTTAAAAATTCAAAATAACGAGTTCATGAGAAAGATTGTCTAGCTATTGTGATCACTTTAATAACCAAATTAGATTTGGTATGTACTGCTGATCAACTAAAAAATATCTGACGATTTGGTTGATCTACCTAAGTTGATTATATTTATAAGCCCTGTCAAAAATAGCATGTAAATTACAAAGAATCTTGATAATTGAAGAAATAGCTCATTTTTTTAAAAAAAGAAAGAAAATAGGAAAAAAGGTACAGTTATCAGAAACATGTATAAACAAAAGATAAAGACCAAGTTACAGAGTTTGAATCAATATAGCCATGGCAAAAAATACATGAAAATCAAAATCTGTGACAAAGTATGTATTTATAACCAATAAAAATCAAAGGGCAAGTATGACATGTTAAGGACTTTGAAACTGAAGTTAAGACTTTATAGGCAATATTAGCTCAGCTTATGTTACTATCTTCTCAGTTGATCTCCAGATTTGTAAAGGAATAAGAAAAGCATTCACTCTTAGCAAAGGTGGAGGGAAATGAGTTCTGTAAGAAAATGTAAATGTATTGGTCTTGTTTAGCCTGTTGTTGCTGTTGTGTGCCATCAAGTTGATTTCAACTCATAATGAGCCTATAGGACAGAGTAGAACTGCCCCATAGGGTTTTCTAAGCTTAAATCTTTATGGGAGCAGATCACTAGGTCTTTTCTTCCCGGGAAGCAGCTGGTGGGTTCCAACTGCCAACCTTTCGGTTAGCAGATGAGCGCTTAACCATTGCACAACCAGGGTTTCTTTTGTTTAGCCTAGAAAGGCAAAATACAAATCTGCTCTTATCATAAAGAGAAGTCTAGCTGTCTTCATAGAAGCACCTGAAGGTAAAAAGACTTAAATTATAGGAAGTAAGCTAGTATCTGAACATGAAACATTTGACCCTAGGAAAGGTTCCTAGTGTTGGTACTAGTGGTAGTCACAACAGAATTAGACAGACAGGATGCTTAAATCAAACATAATCACAATCTTCTTGAGAATTCACAATATTCGTTGTTATTGTGAGGAGTGGGAATTCCAGGCAGATATGCTAAACTCTGAGAACCTCGGGCAAGGTCAATTAAGGGAGTATGAAGAAATAATAAATACCAATTGAGTAATAAGTGAATTCTCAACCCATAGAATAAGGCCTGGCACCTAGTAAGCATTCAAACAGTGAGTGAGTGAATGGATAAAGCAATGAATGAATGAATTTTTTAATCTTTGGGAATCTTGGAGAGTTTAGGTGTTTAATATGACAAGAAGGAAAGGTTGGAATAAAAATCAAGTCCTTTTAAGTGAATGATTCTGTGGTATAAGGTTTGGCTCTCATGTCTGTGAGTGATAGATTCGATGTTGTTTGTTTAATCACTTACCTTACTGGGTTCCACAATTCAATTAAGGTAAGAGGAAGCAGAAAGGGAGAAGTGGGAAAATAACGTAAAAAAAAAAAAGTTTATGCATCAAAAGGACATTTACGAATTTAGAAAGCTTTAATGACCACAGAAAGTTATTGCAATAACATCAGCATGAGTGTGGAGAATAGACTGAAAGAAGTAGTCAATATTTTATGATTATTATTAAACTTCTTGTACCATAGGATTTCACCAATTTTTTTATCTGAAAAGAAAAAAGAAAAAAAAAATAACTGCAGGAGAGATGGATCCAGGATACAGCTAAACCTGATATTATTTTTCTCGCAACTGTGTTTTAAATGTTAAGCATAATCTCTACCAAAAAACAAAAAAAGTTGCCGTTAAGTCTGACTCTTAGTGACCCTACAGAACAGAGCAGAATTGCCCCATAGGATTTCCAAGGAGCTGTCGATGGGTTCCAACTGCCAGTCTTTTGTTTAGCAGCCTTAGCTCACCATAGCTCTTAACCACTGTGCCACCAAGGCTCCAATCTCTACTGTAGGTATTACTTATTACTAGCTTTTCTTTCCACACATATGGCCATATATATACACACACAGCACAACCCTTCTCCCTCCAACTAACACATTCGTCTGGTAATGTCAGGACAGTTGCAAGGAGGCCTATGTAGCCTGGCTCTGGGAGCTGAGAGAACAGAGTAGGGACAAGGACGTGTGGGGAAGGGAGAAGTTTCTCTCACTGGAAAGTAGACACTACCCAGCCCTGGGCAAGAGAAAGCCTTCTCCACTCATGTCTTCATAGTAGCCCAAATTTTATACTCCTTAAATTGACCTTGCCCAAGGTTTTCAGAGTTTTTAGCCCATCAGCCTGGAACTCTACTCTTCACACTAACATTGAGTATTGTAAATTCCTGAGAAGGTTGTGATTGCGTTCTAGTTTAAGCATTCTGTATGTCTAAATACACTGTCAAAAATCTATCACACGAATGAGATGGATTGACACAATGGCTGCAACAATGGGCTCAGGCACAGCAATGATTGTGAGGATGGTGCAGGACCAGCAGTGTTTCCTTCTGTTGTACACAGGGTCACTATGAGTCAGAAGTGACTCAACAGCACCTTACAACAACAAATATACTGTGACTATTACTTTGCTGTTAGCTGCCACTGAGTTGGCCGCTGATTCATGGTGAACCTATGCACAATGTATGAAAAGGCACTGAGTCCTTCGCCATCCCAATGTTGGTTATTGATCAGACTGTTGTGATCCATAGAGCTTTCAACGGCCGATTTTCTGAAATAGATTGCCAGGCCTTTCTTTCTAGTCTGTGTTAGTCTGGAAGCGCTGATGAAGTCTGTTCAGCATCATAGCAACATGCAGGCCTCTACTGACAGTCTGGAAGCGCTGATGAAGTCTGTTCAGCATCATAGCAACATGCAGGCCTCTACTGACAGCCAGATGGTAGTCGTGCTTGAAATGCTTTGGCCAGGCATTGAACCAGGGTCTCCAGCATGGAAGGCAAGAATTCTACCACCGAGCCACCAATGCTCCCTAGACTGCTGCTTAAAACATTGAAGTCAGTAAGGAACAATTTGCTAAATCAAGTTCCTTTTCACATATCACTATTTTGTATTTAAACAAGTTGACAGGAGAAAGATATTTTGTCCAACATGCGCTATATTATACTAGGCTATAAATTCTATGATTTATACCACATATAATTACATTTAAAATAATCTCTTTGTAATAAAAAAAGTTTGACCAACAACTAGAAAAATAAAAATACAATGCTGCCTTTCAATAATGAAGTAATATTTTGCTAATTTGATTTCCAAATTTTTCCTAACTTTAACACAACAAGTTAAAAATTGCCAACACTTTCCGATAAAGAAAGATCTTTGAGACAATATCTAGTAATTCATTAAGGTTTTTCTTCTGTATAAATATCTGCTACCGGAATGTTAAAAACAAAATTGAAATCAAATCTTTTCTTAATTATTTCACTCCGGTGGTGCAATGCCGAAGCGCTCAACTCCTAATCAAAGGTCAGCGACTGGAACCCACGCGCCACTCCGCAGGAGAAAGACGTGGCAGTCTTCTTCCATAAAGATGACAGCCTTAGAAGCCCTATGGGGCAGTTCTACTCTGTCCTATAGGGTCGCTGTGAGTTGGAATCGACTTAAGGCCAATGCCTACGGATAGTACCTTCTGCTTTTGACACCCGGACAATTTTGCTTCCCTGGCTATTTGTTCTCCGATGTAAATATTTTTCCTGTAGTTTGCAACTACCAGCCGTCTATCGTAAAGATAATCAATTTGAATTTCTTGGCATCCCAATTTTATTCTATCTCAGAGCATTATATTTTCAAGTCCTGCTTAGCCATAATTCTATATTGTGTTAGTTACTTAATAGCAGCTGATGGAAATTGCAATGGCAGCTCAGCCTGAATACTGGATAAAAAGATACTGAGTGGGCTAAAGCCTGCTTTCCTAATCTGAAGTCTGCCATTAGGGCTTTTTCTCTCATCCACAAGTATTAAATTCTATATTAATTTAATCTTTAGGCAGGCATAAGGGCACAATAGATGCTGCGGTTAATTCTTAAATAAAAGCATCAGTCATTAGTTGCTTTTATTGTATTAGTGCTGCCTATAAATATATTTCTTAGGTGAATATTACTCCTACGCACCCAATAGCCAGAAGAAATCAGGAAGGGTGTTCCAGTTACAAGTTACCCTTGTACAAATATAAAATAGTGATTAAAAAACCCTTGCATGCAGACTTGAACTGCAAATATTGGTGCATGCTTTTCACTTTGGGCAGTACCTCTTAGACATCAGAGATGCTCTTTTAGTTGGTTCTCTTCAGGTTTTTTTTTTAATGCTTTGATATATATTGTATGTTTTATTGACTTATACTTAGATGTTATTTTTAAGCTTATTATAACAACTATTACAGCAACATTATTTCACTGTGTATTTTCTCCTGGGTAAAAATATAAAGTCACTTAGAAATAAATTTATAATTAAGCAAAAGGAAAAATAATATTTAAAATCTTTTCAAAGAATGCTTAGAATGAAAACATAAAAGTTCTAACCATTTTATTTCATTTATCATGCCATAAATTTGTAAGCACATTTTTTGGAAAAGTAGCTTTCAGAAGAAAAAATGTACAGGTAGTTTTATGGAATTTGACAATTTGGCCAAATATTTAACTTCGTGTTTAACTTGTATTGTTATATTATAGGAAACTGTAGTCATATTTTTTTAATTTTTAGCTTAATGTTCTCAAAGTTATAGCTTAGTATTCTTGTAAGAATTCAAATTTAAAAGCTAAGATTAAAATACAAGATGTTAGAGAGCTATTTCATTCTGACACAGTAAAATAAACAGGATTTTATTTTTACGAGATTTATTTAATAACCACATAATTAATCGAAGCATTTGTTACAGAAGCACTGAGATACAGCAGTAGCAGTCTTCATGACAAAAAAAGTGTGTATATTTAGAAACAGGATGTAATTTTGAAATTTGCAATGTTGAATTAATACAGCTGTACGTGTATTTAATCTTCCAAAAAGTCTCCATTTCATTTGAGAATAAATTGTTCCGTACTGAAAAACTAATTTTTAGTGCAAATTATACTTCTTATGGGTTTGCTTATGCTACTAACATGTCTGACATCTAACATAACACTCTCCTACTTAGAGTGGGTTCTTTCCTAAAGAAGGCTTTGCAAGCTGAGTATGGGTATAAACCCATAACAAAGGTTTCAAGGGTAAAACAACATAACATGTTAATGTGAAGCAAAAAATTTTTTTTTCCTTCTTCTCAAATATAAATCACTTTCTTATTCCAAGCACATAAAGTCTCAGCAAAATCTGGGTCAATCATCAAAACAATTCTGTAACTTGGGACTTAATTTTTTAATCATCTTAAAAAAAATTAACTTCTGTTTGGTATCTTTATTGTAATTAAGTTTTTTCTGCCTCCTTTTTTAGATTTTAGTTATGTGGAGAAACTAGGATAAATATCCTCCATTCGCTTATTCAGTATAAATATATTTCTTCCCAATTTTCTATTTCGTATTTCCATATAAAATTCAGCAGAGTGCAAGTGCAGAAATACAGCTTGTCTAACAACCCGAAAGACTGAAAACTTCAAAACATTGATTTTTCACTAGCTCCAGAATAGAAGTAAATCGTCCAAGGGGTGCTCAAAACAGATCAAGTGACCCTTCCAAAAGTACAATATGATTTGAGCTTTTAAATTTCACAGATTAAATGTATCTAAGAGTTTTTTTTTTTTTTATAATACTTCCTCCGCTTATTGCGATTCAGTGCCATCTGGCTTTTGTAACTGGTGTCCTGCTCCTCTGGGGCAGCAGAGGGCGCTCTGGCATTGTTGACACCCGTATTGCGCTAGCATCTTCTTCCCCAGGAAGAGAACAATTTCCCAAGAGGGCTGTCATTGAGTATCTCTACGGGTCAAGCTGTTCCTAAATTATTCCGAGAAGCTTTAATTTCAGGCCATTAAATGAAAGTTGTGATTGTCAGAGGACTCGCACAGCACACCGCGCTGAATTTCTCCAATTGCGAAGACCGAATTATTTTATTGTAAAACTGCTGAGCACAGAATTTCATAGCAGGAAAATTGGAAATGGACATTAAACCAGACGATTATTTTCAAAAGAAATCGTTTTAAAGAACTAGAAAGACTACAGATCAATAACCACTCTGGATTTAATTTTGTAACCGGATTACCAAATTTGTTCCCTAATTTAAATGGTAGCTTACTCTCTTTTTCATATCAAGTATTCCATTTCTATTTAGAAAGCAATTTTTAAACTGATTAAGCTTTCTGAAGGACGAGTTCAGACTGCCCTAAACAAGTAGGATTAGGATGAGAGGATTAGGCGTGCTTCTATTACATAATATGAATTACACACAACTCAGGAATATTTTGCAGCCTTAGACCGTTGACACTTTGCAGGGGATGTGGGCTCAGATCGGTGCAGTCACATGACTACTGGAAGGAAATCAAGGCCCTTATGATAACATGTAATGTGTTAAACCCATTTCAGCTTCGGATGACGGCTCTTGGTTGGCACAAGAGGAACTTTCCCAGTCTGTTCCCTTGTCATTCGAGTCGGTAAGCTTTACCTACTTCCTCCCAAATTGTATAAAACTAAAAAAGAAACACAAGGAATCAACGGATACAAAAAATCCGTCCTGGGGGAGTGGGCGAGGAGGTCGCCCCCAACAGAGGATATTGCGCCTTGCCACTTTATTTCCTGAACCATTGACTAGATCTCCAACGTTCAGGTGTAAACGAATGAATTTGATGAAAACATTCTCTCAGATCATTGTCAATGTATGGCCTATTTCTATATCTGCATTAAAATCAGAGTTTCCTCTTCCACTACCCAATCTGGATACTTTAGCTGTTCTTAATTTTAACAGCGTTTGTGTTTGTGAATCCCTAAACAAACCAAACAAATGGGTAGCAATTTCGTTGGAGAGCCCTGGCTGACAACAAATTGATTGACTCCCGGTTTCTTCCTCTCCGTTGCCATTTTGATACATTGTTTCCTTAGAACATTTTACATATCATTGTATACTTTGCACATTTTCAATGTTCTTAATATCTGGGTTAGGACGACGAAACATGCGGAGAAATTTAAAGATTTATTGACTATATCAATACTGACCCACCCTGCCCTCGACTCCCAAAGCGAACCTTCAACGGTCTGGGATTTAGCAAACAGCCCTGCCTTTTTCCGTCTGCTGGAGCTGCGAGGCGGCTGCTGTCGCGATGGTTTGCCGCAGTGCGGCTCTCGGGCCGCCTGGCCCTGCGCTGAATCCCGCCGGTGGGGAAGCGCGGGGCCAACTTCGCACAGCAGAGTCCTCTGCTGAGCTTGGCTCTCTGGACCTACCTACCAAGGCAGCCCTGCTGTGAGCCTCATCTCACCTAGCCTGTCCCCATCCCACCCTTCCTCTAAGTCTCCCGGCCCACGCCTGAGTTCATCGCTAATCCTTTTGGCGACCACGCCTGCTCCGTCAAGGTACAAAGCTGAAGTTGAGGACCTTATGTTTCTGTCTTAAGGAAGATGACTTAAGAAAGGGGAGCGGGGGGAAGGTCTTCTTTCTCATTCTCCTGGCAATTCCTACCCGCTGTTTAGATTCAGGTTTCGTCCTAAATAAAACGAAAACTTCCCCCCAATGTACGTATACTAACTGCATGCGCATACCTACGAAACTCGGGAAACTACCGGCCAAGTGTGGCAACAGCTAAAAAAAACGCAACCCAAACCCACTGCCGTGGAGTCGATTCCGACTCATAGTGACCCTATAGGACAGAGTGGAACTGCTCCATAGAGTTTCCAAACAGCGTCTGGCGGATTGGAACTGCCGACCTTTTGGTTAGCAGCCTTAGCACTTAACCACTACGCCACCAGGGCAACAGCTAGAGTAGATTATTTCGACCAAACATTAGGTTTCGCTGTGTGCGGCCTTTCCCCTCTTATTGCTCTCTTCTTTCTCAGATTACCCAATATCCTGTTACTCTTCGGGGTGCTGGTAGGGTGGTCCTATTGCTTTTCTGGTTTGGAAGGAAAAAGAGGAAGACCTTCAACGAGATGGATTGACACAGTGGCTGCAACAATGGGCTAAAGCAAAACAGTGATTGTGAGGATGGCTCAGGACTGGGCAGTGTTTCCTTCTGTTGTGCTTAGGGTCGCTGTAAGTCAGAACCGACTCCAGGGCACCTAACAATTACGGATAGGGAAGAGGGCCGCGGTCAGCACCGCGGACAGCGCCGGGCGCAGAGGGCGCGGCCACTTTGGTGCATCCACTCTTAGCTCCTCTCCTTTGTTCCCAGCCAGTGCAGGCCAAGGCAGAACAAAGACATCCATCAAGGCTCGCGTTCTCAGCCCGGATTTTTCTTTGGCTCCAGGGCCCTGGTGCGGAGCTACTACCTTAACACAGTCTGCCCTCACTGGCTTCCAAATAAATCCATTTCCCGAGTCTTTCTAAAGTTCCTGGCCTGGCTCTTTTCGCTCGTCCTACTCCTTTAACCGATTTGGCCCTTGCGACTGTGCCAAGACAAGGCAGTTCTCTTGATGTTTTAAAGGCAGGCAAGGTCGGCTCGAGGCAAGGAAGAGAAAGGGAGAAGTCACGCTGGGGTGGGGTGGAGGGTTTGCTCCGAGCTTCCTGCAGGGGTTGAGCCATTTGAGGTCTCTTGTGCAACGTGGTTAGGACGCCATTTAATGTGTTATCCTCCTTTCTCTTTCTTCCTCTTTGTTCCCCCGGCTTGGCCCAGGAGTGCAAACAATCACATTACCTGCTCATGAAAGAACCGCTGCTTTCTAAACGCTTCGACTCTCTAGAATATTTCCACAAGCAGGAGCGCCTGCACCCCTGACAGCTGTCACTGAAGCTTCCCTAAAATCCCCCTTGGGGGGGGGTCGCCTGCGGATTCCCGAGGTGGTCACTGAAAAGTCTCAGCCTTTGCTTTGGGAACACTAGGTCGGAATCAGATGGGGTCTTTATGCAGCCAGAGATGGGTTCATTCTACCACTCTTCTCCCAACACCTGCAACTGCCTTGTCTCCTCTCTGACCCTGAAAAGCTCTGGTGTCCTTTTAAGTGCAGCCGGAAGGCTCCGCTCTTGGCATTCACCGCGTGCCTTAATTGTATGACATTAAATCAAGGTCCGCTGTGAACACGGAGGGCAGAGTCTCTGATCTTGATCCGGGAAGTAACTGACCCACTGCAGCTGCCACACTTCTCTGCTTGCCCTTCCCCCTTCCGGAGCTCCAGGTCCCTAAGACTCCCCTAGAGTGTAATTCAAACGGGCTGCCGTCTCAGCTCGCCTCCACCACATCTGCCGAAGCCGCTGTTAATCAGTCCGTTCGGTGGAAGTGTAGACGATGCATCTGCCTGCGTATGCGCAGGCATATATCTGCATGCCATTTACAGCACACCTAAAACCCTACGTACGCCTATAAATCTGGTTTTCAAATGACGGCATGGGTCGGAGTTAATTACCCCTCTCGTACACATCTAATTTCGCAATCGTGTTATTTTACTGAAGGCAATTAACAGAATTGGTTCGCCCTGCACCTCTTCTAAGGCATCGGTGAGGAATGGCAAGTTTTTCAAGACGGCGCCACTGCCTGATCTGCTGCAGAAAGCTTTGCCAATCGTTCGCCCGCTGTCAGGGATGAGATCTAGCATATAAAGAGGGATACAAGAGAAAACAATCACGCGCGTGCATATAAGATAAACACGCAGATACGTCTGTTCTCTGTGTCCTCTGATAACGTTACCGCGGCTTTGGTTGGGAGATTTTGGAAAAAGATGAGAGTCCAAGGGCGGGCTGGGTCATCTTTCTTTGTAACGCGGAAAAATTAACTCAACCGCACCTGCCTAGTCCCGGGAGAGCGGGGCGGCCCATCTGGTCTGGCTACGGTTTTGCTGCAGAGAGAAAAGGCCGCGGCTGCTGGCTAAGGCTTCCCCCGGCCTGACAGAGCGGCCCTCCGGTCTGGGCGGGTCTGGGGGCTACGGTTCGGGACAGCCCCGCGGACGCGCTCTCCTCAGACAGCGGCCGGACTCAAGAGGCTGGAAGGGCCGGGGCCGGGCGGAGGGAGTGCCAGCAGAAGAGAGCAAGGGGTGAGGGGGTTGACCTCTACCGGCGGAGCCCTCTGCGCACCGGGCAGGAGGAGGCGGGTGCGGCGGCTCTTGTCGCAGCGTCCCCTACGGCGCGGTCTGACCGGAGGGAAAGACCCGCTCCGGCAGGAGCGTCCGAGGAAGTGAGGATCCTCCGCCACCGCGGCCCCGGAGCGGCGCGAAGCTGGGCTGCGGCTGGAGAGAGCGCCTAGAGATGATCTGGCGCAGAGACCCAGGAAGGCGCCTCTGAAAAACAGAATCAAAGCGCAGAATTAGAGAGGGAGGCGGGCGGGGGGAGGCTAGGAGCAGGGACCAGGAGGCGGGAGGGAGCGGACAAGGGAAACAAGGTGACGGAAGGAAGGAGACCCCGCCCGCGAGCCGCGACCTCGGTCCCCAGGTTTCAGCTAGGCGTGGAGAGGACTCGCTGCGCTCAGAGCCCGGAACCGCAGCCCGGAAGGCGGCGCGGTGGTGGCGAGCGCCGGACGCCGCAGCCGAGGGCGCAAGGAGGGGCTGTGCGCCGCGGACTCCTCCGCAGCCAGAGAAGCGATTCCCCGGCTTGAAACCGGCAAACTGCATCCTCAACGGGCCCTCCCGTGCAGCCCCAACCGTTCCTCTATCCTGCGCCCCCTTTCCCCAGCCTCGCCCCTCCCTCGATTACACTTTGGACCCGCACTCGCCCATCCATCCCCACCCCTTCCTGGCTTAGGACCCTGCAAACTGCAAGACTAGCGAGTCCAAGCGAGAAAATCGAAACGATCGATAAGAGAAAGAATACAGCTACACATAACCCTAGACATCCGAAGGAGAAAGACCTGCTAGCCCTGTTCAAACCTGCAGAGCACCAAAGCGTTTTCAATCGCTGCTCAGCGCGTTCTCGGAGCAAAGAGGAGGATGAGAAGCTTCCGTGGTATAAGGTGCTTTAGGGTGGGAGGTGGGGGCGGGGAGGGGGTAGGTCGGAGCGGTCCGGTCTTTCCCCCTCGCTTGCTGATCCAGAATTAGGGATTAATGGCTCGCTCCAGCCAAACAAATAAGGCATCTGCCTTCAGCACAAGAGGATTACACGGGCTGCTGACGTCACCAGTCAGACAGATGTTGGCTCCCAAAGTCCTGAGCAGCTCGCTGTGTCCTTGAAACCAAAGAGCCGCAGAAGGCGCACAGCCCCCAAGAGCTGCGCCTGGGTACAGCAAAGGGCGAGCCCTGCCTTTGCCCGCAGCCCCCTGGCCCCAACACAGTGACCCAAAGACAGCCTCTAAAACGCTGCGCCCCAGCCTCTTCAGTCCTTCCCTCACAACCCTTACGTCAGTGCTCCCATAAGGAAAGTCAAAGTCACCCTTCTCGGTTGCCTTTCCCCAAAATGGAGACAGGAGCCTACAACCCTCTCAACACCTCATCTAGATCCCTGCATCTAAGCTCTCGGGGTCTTATTCGCTTACACACGGTTGGCCAAGTAATAGCAAAAGAAGCACCTTAGGCCGGACAGAACCCAGATGAAAGGCTGTCTCTTAATGAAGTGTCCAAGAAGGGCTTATCTGCACCTCTACCCACCCCCCCCCCGCCCCGCCCCGCCATTCTTTCTCCAGGCCAAGGTTTCGGTTTATGCGTAATCTTATCACGAATGCCATCCCGCACGAATGAGCCTTCCTAAACAATGACCTTCAATCAACGGGACTGCATCCCAGCTAGAGACCTGGGCCACCACTCAGTGAACTACGGGGACCTCACCATGGTCCTGATCAGGGCGCTGTAAAATGCTATAGCATTCTCTTTTGAAGTGCTTTGAAGACTTTGTAAAACAAAAAACAAGTGTGTGTGTGTGTGTGTGTGTGTGTCCAAAACATATCCAGTACCTAATTTTAAGAACCTGAATTTTTTTCACATTCAGGTAACTGTAGTTTCCTTCTATAGTCAAATCTGATGGGTAAAGATCAAGAACTATTTTCTTTATAAATTCTGACCTCTTTTAAAATGGATGAGTTTTTAAATTCAAATTTAAGCTATTTTAATTTCTCTAACTTGTTTATTATTTTTCAGGCCTTTACAAGTCACACTGAAGTCGGGTAATGAAATTAGCCAAAAGATACATGAAACTGGAAATTTAAACGAGCAATTTTGAATGTGTTATGTAATCCGCAAATGAAATGGTTTTAAATGAAACTCAGTTTTGTAAAGGAGTAAAGGCAATTCAAGCACTGTTGAAGACCAGATAAAGTGATCTTCAACACAGAGCCACACTGAACCAATACTGTGCCCTGAATTAAATCAGTACATATGAAAAATGTGGTGACTTTCTTGGAAAATATACGAATGTTTGTTCACAAAATGATACTGATGGTTAATAGATTTTAACACCTAAACAGGAGTAAATTGAGTAGCTGGGTTACATCTCCATTCATATTATCCCTGTCTATCAAAGTGGCATTTAATTTTTCCAATTCTATGCATTTAGAAATTCAGTCACTGATAAAAATCAATTTAATTTGCTCTAGTGTCATTCAGCTAATGCCAAGCCTAAAACGGGCAAATTTCTCTCTCCTCAATCTGTTTCAAAGCCTTATAGGAAACAGCCCACATCTTAAAAGGATAGCTTTAGATTAGTTATTTACCAGTAACAAAAGGTAGACTTCGTCTTACTTACTTTAATTTGATAAAGAGCATGAACTCTTTTTAAGACAGGGTAAAAACTGAACATATAAATCATTGTTTCTTTGAAATGTGGTAGAACAAGTTTGAACACATTTTAAAATAGTCTCATTACTCTAAAATAATATCACAAAGATTGTTTTTGCCTCCCAAACATGTTTTGAATTTAAACCTCCATTCTGATTTCACAAATTTTTCTGGAGTCCTCTGCTCAGTGATTGCATATTAGTTCGCTGTCCATGGTCTTGATCCACTGGAAGGGAGATGCTAGACGTGCATTTTTCAAAATGTACATCACAATGCTTCCACACAAATTTGATTTTTTTCTGACATTTAAAGGTGATGTCAAAGAGGCAAAAGAGTCAGTAGGCTTTAAGTTCTCTCCTCCACACCAGTTCTTTTTTCTATATTTGCCAAGAAATTGAGATTACTGAAAGCAGATGGGGAAAGTTTGAATTTCATTATTTCTGAGCTGACAAAATCACTGCCCCATTTGAGAGCCCAGAGAACTGTAGTAAAAAGGAAATAATATTTTTAAACCTACAATTTTTTTCTTTTTTTTTTGATTTTCAAAACTTAGCATAGACACCCTTGTCGACTTTCCATAGGGTTTAACAAGTGCAGAGAATTTTACAGAAAATGATAAATGAAGAAAAACAAACGAGCCAAACAACAGCCTTCTCTCTCTCTGTCTCTCTCCATATGTGTGTGTATATATATATATATATGTATATATAAAACCTCAAAGACATAGCACTAACAGCATTAATCTAAATCCTTTCTTTAACATCCTGTAATTGTTTTCTAGCGAAGCAAAGTAGTGGCTAAGGCTATTTAATAATTCCTTCTGTCCCAAATAACTTTCCATTTTTGGTTTAAAAAACAGAAGACTGACCTGCCTGAGAAACATTTAACCTTTCCTGGTGTTTCCTCAAAGACGTGAAAGGAGAAAGGAAAGATCTCCTTCCTTCAACCAAACATTTAATTGTATTTGAGGTGTTTTATTTTTCCCTTCAGGAAAATTATATATACATATATGTATATATATATGTGTATGTCTATATATATACGTATACATATTACATACATACATGTATGTATATATGTACATGCGCGCCCGCGCGCGTGCCCACTTATTTTTCGAAACCCTGAGAGCCGCTGCAAATCTTTGGGGGGCACCGACCAGCACAAATCGGTCATATTTTTATTTGGATACGAGTAACTTAACGGTAAGAAAACAGGCTCTTGCCAAAATTGAGGTCGGTAGCCAGGTCAGGCCACCGGGCCGAGCCTCAGCAATTCACACTTTTCCGGGCACTAGAAAGCTACTTTCCAAAGAAGTATTTAGAACTTGGGAAAGCCCTTGTACCGGAAGAAAATGGCCTAAACACAATAGGACTCGCCATTTTCTCCCTGTGAAGCACAAAGCGCTTGGCGCTACTCGGCACACAAAGAAAGCGTGGGCCCGCGGAATTCTTGCACATTTCCAAGAGGCCAAAAAGGACCTTCCCAGGACCAGGAATCCTCCCGCCCTGGCACTCTGAGACCCACACTGTCTCCCCACCCTTCCTCAGCCCTCACCACAAGAAGAGCCTTTATGTGAGATGTAGGAAAAAGCCCCACCGAAGGCGCGATACGAGTGAGCGAGCTCACCCGAGTGAGGCCAGTCCTGCAACCGAGGGGCTGAGGCCGCCTGGGCTCCGTTCTAAGCGGGAGGGGCGCAGGTCCCCTCCCTGCTCCTCAAACGCTCCCTGCCAATTTCATACCCCGGAGGTTGGGGATCTCCGCGGCCGGATTTCCACCCAATGCCAGGCACCACTCTGGCCGCCCAGAGCTGGGCTAGCGGCTCCGAAGGATGCTGACGAGGCGGGGACCCTGCGATCCGGCGCTCCCCGCAGCCCCCGCTCGCCGCTCCAAGGCGACGCAACCCAGACCGCAGGGACCCTACGCTGCAAGCCCATGGTGGGTGAAACCCTTGCGACTCACGTGCGAAAGTGCAAGCGTCGAGGAAGCGCCTGTGAATAAAAACACCAAAACCCACCAGCTTCCCGACTCACAAAGCCAACGCTCCCAGCCCACCGGGCGACACAGCCCGCGAACGCAGGAAAAGATGTACTTACAGCCCGTGCGTGCTGGGTAATCCGCGTCTCAGCCCCCCTTTTTTTTCCTAATGTCTATTGATAGAGCTGTATATATTTGATTTTGCACCTCGTCCACCGTTGAGAAGGAACGAAAACAAAAATCTTGTAGCCTAGCGGGGGTGGGGGAGGGGGATGGAGCTTTTCATTGTCTGCGCTCTGCACACGCAGCCCTAGGAAAGACGCGCAGTGCTGTGTGGGGCTTCTTCTACTTTCTGCTTGAAATTCAGAAGCTAGCAACGCTGTAAAGCAGGGGTTTGGGCTCCCTTCTCCCTCCTGCCTCCCTCCCTCTGCGTTCTCTCTCTCCCTCCCTCCCTCTCTCTCTCCTTCTTCGCCCTCCTCTTCCCTCCCTCTCTCTAGCTCTAAGTCCTCTCTCTCTCTTGCTCTGTCGCTCGCTTTTTTTTTTTTTTTTTTTTTCAAAAGAGGGCAGGTCGCTTCCTGCATCCCAATGAGTTAAATCAGTCACTTACTTCTCACGCATCAGCAGCCTCTTTAACAACCCGAGGGCTGCAGGCACAAAAGAGCATTTAGCTGCCTCCAATTTGTGTAGAAGGCCTGTCCTTAATTTGTTTTTGGAGTATAATTAAATCATGTATTTCACCTAATATAAAAATACCAAGTTCCCAACTTTATTGAATGAACTGCTAACGGTAACCCTTGAAAATAAAGCTCCCTTCTTGTCGGTGTCCTTAGCCAGGGCCTGGGACGCTCCAGAAATGGACAGGACAAGGGTTTGGGCCCAGAGCTATCCTCCCCACCCCCTTTCACACGTCAAGGTCACAGTCATATGATCCCCAATTGCTTTCCAATGAAGCCTTTTATCAACCCTTAGCCTTGGAAAGGAATTAAGGTTTTTTTTTTTTTTTTTTTTATGGTATGGGAAGATCTGAAGAATTAAATAAATAAATAAATAAATAAATAAATAACTCCTGAATCCGAAATACACACGTAAGCAGAATCGACTGTGATCAGACAGGGGAGTGGGGGCTGACAGGCCATGTGAGACTGTGTGGTTTTCAGCCTTCCTCCCCATCCCTCCTCCCCGGCGAATTCTGAGGTGGCACGGTTTTCTTCTGGCGGCTGAGTGGGCCTTAAGGGGCGACAAGGCCGGCGCCTTTCTAGCTCTGAGAGAGTCTTGAGGAGTCCAGATATCTCGGACACCGCCGGATGGTCAGGGGGGTCGTGCGTTGGGCTCCCCCTCCTCCGAAGGGGCTGGGGCACAAAGAGCAACTCTGCCTTCCCGCAGTTTCTCGTTCAGAAAGAACCTCAGGCCCAGCCATTGTTCTTTCTCAATGAAGGAGGCTGCGGGTGACAACAGAGAGACCTTCTCCCCACACTCACCATCCACCTTCTCCCTCACCCCTCCCAAGACCACTGCTGGGGAGAAATTTGGAAATATGTTCTTGCTCCCGAGACTCTCGACTGGGAGATCACCGGATCCAGTATCATTAATGTCTTGGTTATCTTCTTTGTATTTTCTTTAGCGACATTCCGTTGAGTCACCAGCCGGCCTCCCCTCCCCATTTTCCAGCTCTAACGGCGCTTGTTTAGAAACACTGCACTCCGACTAGCGGAGGGGTTAGGGCCGCAGACACCTGTGTGGGTTCCCTCAAGAGGCAGTGTAACTCACAACCTCCCGCCTCTGAACCTTCACTTTTATACCCTCAATCACTCTGGGGTTTGGAGGAAGACCATGTTTCACCTTGAACGTTTATAAAACCGGACTCGGCTGCCTCTGCTGCAGGAGGATGCAGAGGCCACCAGCGCCAGGCTGACGTCTGCTAGGAAAATGCAACCAAACCTCCAACGGGACGTTTGCAAAAGCCTGAAAATCAAAGACAAAACGGACTTGTAGAAAAAGTAGAACGTTTATAGGTTTATACGTATATACGTATGTATGTGTATATATATGTACGTTATGTATGTATGCATATATATTTCCTCACTAATTCCACGATGCTAGGTTTAGGGGCTCGGATTACCTACAATCAAACAGCATCTCCTCTGCGGTTTAGCCGAGACCGAAGGCCTCACCGCGCGGGCGTTTAATTAGCCGCCAGAGACCATGTTCTCTTTGGAGGCGCTGGAAGGAATGCGCATCGTCTCCCTGCCTTTTCTCTTTTACCGAACGATGCTCATTTTATCCGTTTTCAGTTTATTGACCTGGGATATGGGACTGCTAAAGATCGGCAAGGTCTTGCCAAAGCCTGAGCGAGCAAGGTCACGCGGCTCGCCCCGCGTCCGGCGGGCGGGGGAGGTGTGGCTATGCGCTCTGGGTGAGCCAGGAGGGTCGACTTCTGATGGCTCCGGATGGACACTTGACCCACTCCCAGCCCCCGCTGGCTCTGGTAATGCCAGCTTTGCCTCATCTCCCTAACCCCTGGAATTTCAGCCTTGTTGCTGGGAAGGCCTTAGAAGGGAACCCAGGCCGCGGGCTCGTTTCCTACGAATCCGCCGCGCCCTCCGCCGCTGCTTAGGAAAGGCGGAGGCCGCAAAGGAATAGGTGAGAGGGGCTGGAGGCGAACCCAGGAGCCTTGACTCTGGCCTTTCACCCCCCACCTCAAACCACGGCTGGGGCGGGACAACTGCAAGGGAGCCCGCAGCTGTCACCTCCGCGTTGCTCTCCGGCCAGGGACCGCAGAGCCGTATCTGATAAAGTCCCCTGCTACTCTGCCTCACATCGCTGGGTACCTGGCCCAACAAGCCTCTCTAGGGACACTTTTCGGTCCGGCCAGAGAACCGGGCTCCTGATCCTTCCCTGCCGGCCTCGGCCTGGCAACATAAGCCGACTCCTTCTCCAGCCCCTGGTTTCGGCCTCTTCTCATTGCGCGCGCGCAAACCTCCTGCCCTGAGCACCTCGTCGCTTAGGCTTGGGGCTTACGAAAATGTAACCCAACTCATTGCCAGAGGTTGTTGCTAATTAGTGAATAATAAACTTCTGTAGCCAGGGCACAAAAGTCTTTTTAAAGTGCAAAGGTGTTCTTTGTTATGGTATCGGAAAGGGGATTAGCATATCAATTGGACTGGGGGGACCGGACAATGAGCCCTCCTCCCCCTGCGCAGCACTTAGTTCGCTGCCTGCCACCTCCTCATCCTCCTCTTGCTGTCCTTCCTCCTCCTCCTCCTCTCTCCGCTTTAAACCTGTCAAGGAGCGCTTGGGAGCCAAGGGCGCCGGACCGGGGCCGAGCGGGCAGGCGCAGTGCACACTTCCCGCCGCCTATTAGGCCGCACTGCCTGCGTGGCGCCCTAGCCCTCGCCCTCGCCAGGCGCTGAGGCCTCCGCCCAGCCCCGCGCCGAAGCGCGCGCCGGGGGAAGGTGGAGGCGCGCGGGGGGCGCGCGGGGGAGCGGAGCCAAGGCGCGGCAGGCCCGGTGGCCGTGAGGGCGTGGACTGGGCCTGCCCGGGGAGGGCGGCCTCGCGCGGCCGCACGCGGTGCCTACCTCCCCGCCCCCCGAGGTCCGGGGCCTGCTACTGCCTGGCCCCGCGCGCCCGCGCCCGTGGCCTCCCGCGCTGCGCTGACCGGAGCCGACTTCCCCTCCCTTGGCACTAGGGCATCCACCTCCTCCTCCAGCTCCGGCCTTCACGCCCGCCCGCTGACCTCCCGACCCACGCTCGCATGCGGCGGGCAGCCAGGGAGCGTTCGGGGAAAGCCGAGGCCTTCTGGCTCGTGGCAGCCGTGGTCTCGGGCAGTGCGGGTCCACCCCGGGGGCGAGGTGCCTGCCAACTGCTGGCCCGGTGGCCGCCGAGGCGAGGCGGCTGGAGCGGCCGAGGCCAGAGCAGGCCGGGCCGAGACTCCCCGCCACCTCGCTCCGCCGCCCCCACCAGCACCTACTGGCTCGAGGGGCCCTGAGGGAGCCGGGTGCACGGGTCGGGACAGCAGTTAGAAGGGCAACCCTGGCCTGGGTGCAAGAAAGCAGAGCAAAAGTAAGTCTCGTAGACAGAGACGCGGCCCGTGCCTGCGCGGCCTCCGGCCCTCCACGGCAGCTGCGACCCCGGCGCGCCGGGGGCCGGCCAAGCCCGGTGCGCAGGGCTGGGGCGCCGGGGCCTGCGGAGCCGCCTCGGGCTCCGAGAGAAAAGGAGGAGGTATAGAGAACGGCTCAGGGAAGGAAGGCGAAGAGGGAACCCCGCAGCGACGGCACCTTCGCCTGCCGGCCGCCGAGCCAGGCCCGCCACTTCCCGCTCAGCTGTGGTGCGATGCCCAGGCCGGACAGGAGGAGCCGCGGGGCCTGGCTGGTTGCCTCTCCGCCCCGAGGCCCCCATGCCCGGGCAACCCCGGCGAGGAAACGCTTTCTTTTCTGGTGCTTCTCCCCTCCCCCCTTTCCTCTTTCTCCCTAGAGGCAGCTTCCGTCCTCTAAATGCATTTCTGAAAAAGGAAATCTCTTGGGCTCGCCTTTTCCCACCCGTCTCGTCGTCTTCTTAACACTGGTGTTCGGCGAACAAACGCCAAACTCACACAAGTTTCCCCGAAAACGAACCGTTTTAACTGCCGTGAGGGAAAATGTCGGGGAAAAAATTGTAGGTCGGTGCTTCCCTAAATGCAAAGCATCAGAGAGGAATCTGAAAAGAGCTTTACTTTCCCTGCGAAATCTCCATTGTTGCCTGGCAAACAATGGGAGCCCGGGCGACTGCAGGGCTGTGAGAATGAATAGGCGATCCGCGGGATGTGTGCGGGTCAGTGCTTGGGGTCCCGGGCCTAAAGCCCCTTTCTCAGCTTGCCACAATAAACCAGCGCAAGGTTTAGTCTTTACTGGGTCACCGGCCATCCTCTATTATTCAACACTTCACAACAAAAAACACTTATTAATCAGCGCTGACCAGAGGCCCCTTTTGAAACAAGAGAAGAGGGGGGGAGAGAGAGAGAGAGAGGGGAGAAAAGAAGATTGAGAAGCCCTGGACAGGTCTTTCTAAAGCCAGAGCAATCACAGGGTACTTTCCTCCAGTGGCCAAAGTTTATTTGACACAACAAAGTTTCTAATCAGGCCACGGAGACCTGGATCTCTCCTCATTTGCCTTACTCCCCCGTCTCTTTCTCTGAAGATGTTGGAGACTTTGTTGCAAGGAAGGATGGCTTTAGGTCAAATTGCTAAGGCCTGATCTTAAAGATCTAATTGCTATTGGAAGAGAAGCCTGTTTCCCAGCTGGGCCTCCACTCTGGAAATGGCGCAAGGAAGACGGTCAAGCTCGGCTCTGGGCACACGGCTGATGGATGAGGTGTCAGGCCAGTAGTCATGTGAGGACTGGTTTCCAAATGGTATGGGCAGTAGTCAAATGTGGTTCTTACTGGTGATGATGAATGCAATCTGTAGATTTTTCTACTTCAGGATGTTTCAGTCAGGATATCTTAAGACTAAATTTGCTTGCTAAGATGAAGAGGAACTGAGTATTCCCATGCTTAGGCAAGGATTTCAGGGAAAGAGTGTGGTGAATGGTTTGAGGAGAAAATGGTTGAAAATGTTCCATACCATTAAAATCAGCGGAGCTTTTGCTCAACTTTGATAATTTTTACAGAGCCTATTTGATGTTCGTAACCTAATTGTGTATCTTTCATTTATCTGGTTATATGATAATTATGAACACATGGTCAAACATATATGGACACTCATGTACATCAAAGGGAGGTGCTACATACATCAGCTTTATAGATGAATCTAATCCATTTGGAACTCAGCTAGACATTTTTGATGGCACAGTTTTGTCACTTTTTGATTTGGGGTTGGAAGCCAATCGTTCTTGGTTTTTCTGTGTGTTTTGCATGACTCAGGTTGTAATTTAGCCCAGTGAGCAAAGCTCTTTTGTAATGGCTGATGTTTACAAGTGAACGGAGGCAGCAGATATTGAATCTTGAGTGTCAAAGACATAAAACAATTATTTTCTTAAAGAAATAGAAGTGAATGTCAAAGTAGTAGTCTTTTAAGTTTCAGATTTTGTTTGCCTGCACTTTTGGATTCCTGAGTAACATGACTAACCATTTCACTTGTTATGATTCAAAGATGCCTTTTAAACCTAGAAAATGTGTGAATGGGGGTTTGTGAGTTCAGCAAATTAAGCTGTAGAACAGGATGGCTTGGGAATGAAAGGAAGGACACAGAATTACTTGGTAGTTAAGGTACACTGGTATGTACCAGTGTTTATGCAGCAGATGCAAAAATGGTTTGCATGGTTTGGTCTCAGAAAGTGTGTTTTACTTAGCTGCCTACTATTAGAGATTAGTTTTTTTTTATATAGAAAATATTGTGTTACTCAGATTTTGCAGAGCTCAACGATTCTTGCGATGGAGTAATCAAGTGTTATTTGAATTATTTAAAGCCTGGGATTAAAGGCCTTGGAGTTGAATGCTGACAACCTCTCACATGTAGGCAGGGGAAACTTTTGTATTCTTTTCTTCCTGTATATGCTTTGAAAATAATTTGGTCAAGTGTGGTGAATTATTTTTAAGATGTACGCATAGGAACAATGAACAATCCTTTTATAAACTGTTTCCAAATGAGTTAATGTGATTATTCAGAAAAAGAGTCAGAATCTCTTTAATACATAACACTGTGTCACTTAAAGTACATTGTTTTAAAGGACTGTTCCTATAGAAAGCTATGGAAAGCTCCACTGTTTCAGAAAGTGTTTCTATGGATACACAGACTATGTTCATTCAAAACACCCATTTGTGGGACATGGCAATTTTGTGTCATATTTTTCCTTTTGGTATTTTGGTTGACTTCCTAATTTGCTTACAGGAGGCAATATTCCATTTCTCTGTGTATTTTCACTTGTAAACTGAAGGTATGGTCTAAAAGGGACAAATCCTTCATAGATTTTCTTCTGAGTGAGTTCTGTTGAATAAGCAAATGGTACAGAAAAGCTTTAATCATAATACAGAATACACTAAATATGTATACATATCACCACACAGCACTTCGTTTTAACAAATATTGATAGACACCAAATACTTTTCTTCCTTTAAGAAATTAAGTAAATAGCACTGTAATGACATTCCCTTAAACATACTAGTGAATTTGTATGGAAATTGGAATAGTTTCCACATTCGTCAAAGGAGAAACGAATAGTACATAAACATATTCAGCAAGCATTTAAAAATAGAGAAATGTTATTTGTTGATACTATTTTTTATTTACCATAGAAGCAATATTTATTAAATTTGGTGTATGTTTATGAAATCATTGTTATTCCAAAGTACATTTATCCTGGGGTAGCACATATATACTGTTGCATTTTTAAAATAAGAAAACAGTTACATCTGTAGCAATAACCTAAAAATTATATGTTAGACTTAGTGGATCATTAAAATTACTTTATTGGTATATATCACTTATTTTGTCCTGGAAAACTTTTTATTTTAATGATACATTTAAACAAACATCAGCTACAAAAGGAAACAAATATCTTGATAGAACTTGTACACCTATATCCAAATGAAGGTTGGATGGCAAAGCCAATGGCTATAAAATGAAAAGTACATGCAGTCTGGTGAATTTATTTTGAAAGATTTTAATTTTTGCATTTTTTTCTTCTGGGCAGATGCATATAATGCAGACGTTTTTCACCTTGTCAGAATTTGTCAAGTACAGTTCAAATTTATATCAACATGATCTAACAAAGTATAGTATCAGTAGGTTATCAGGAAGTCTAAGTGTAAACTCTACCGAATGTTGCCTGGCTACATACTACTTTCTTTTTCATCTGAAAGTAAATCAATATGGTTTTCCGTGACAGAGAGGAGGTAAAAAAGGAATGGGTAGAAATTTGACTTGCCTCCTAAGATTTGCCCTGTTGCCAGAGAATTCTGGTTAGATTGTGGAGATCTAAGGCTTCTGTGGAGAGGCTCAACCTGGTGCTTACTTATTTATAAACTTCCACTTCACTAGAGATTTGAAGTTGTATTTAGGACACCTGAACCTCACACGCCATGTGTTTATTTGATTCTTTTACTTGAATACTTCATGAGTCCACCAAAAGTATTTTTTAATAGTGAATTTTCGTTAGGTTTACACATGTTTGCATTTAAACATCCTGATGTATTTCTGTATGTTCCATGTTATGACATGTCATTTTTTGGAAACAAAGAAAAATCAAGCTTCTGAATGAAACTTCATCACCCAAATTATTTCCACAGCCTCCTCTGTTTAATATTTCCATCAACTAACTGCATTTTGATAAATATGCTGTGAAATGCATTTTGGCTTAGACATAATTTTTTTCACCTAGAAATCTATCTGGTTATACGGCCATTTGTGTCAAAGCAGAATATTCTAGAGAACTTCACGAAAAAGCTCCAAAGATGTGTGTGTGTGTGCAGGTGTGTGTTTAAACTGTTTACATTCTGATGGTTTTTGCGTGTTTGTTATAAATTTAAAGGGAGTTATTCACATACCCTTCAATTATGGTGGTCTTTTTGAAATGAAAACTAAGTTTTAGAAATGGCTACAAGGTAAAAAATATAAAATGAGATACTTCTGTATTTGTATTTTTTTTTTTTTTACCTTGGTAATTGGAGGCTGAGTCTGATAAGGTTGACACAAGTGTTTCTCTCAATTAAGGGGGCTATTTACAGACACTGTAAGAAACTAGCTGTGTTGAGGTTGTGGCAAAGAAAGGTGGTTTTTGTTTGTTTGTCCTGTTTTTGTGTTTTTATGGATTAAAATGTAGTTCAATGTCCTTGAACTCCTCTAGTGCCCCTTATGTGTTTTATTGCTTTTTGTGCGAGTCCTAATGGGGGCAGGGGTGTTGAGGAGGAGGGGAGGCAAAGGAGTCTATGGATCAAGTAGAGTTTGGGTGGCAATGCTGTTGGCACTGAATCAGTCTCCCTGAGCCAGGAAAGGATCCATTTTTCAAGCTTTTCTTTCTCTGTCATTCTTCTCCCTCTCAACTCAAAGTGCCTAAGAGATCCCATGGAAATTAAAGCTCTGGTAAAAAGCATTTGTTCTGTACCTGACGACAAAGGTATCAAGAGGCAGGGGAATGACTCAGGTCTTGCATTAGGACTGGCCCTTTGGAACTCATGTTAATCTGCAGCAATCTAGTGCTATGTTTTATGCATGTGCACAATGTTTTATTTCCCAGTAGTTACATGCACGTAGCAGATGCATGGGTACCATATTTAAAATTAAAACTCTAAAAACGGGAACGTTTACTTGAACGTATTTTGTAGGAAAAAAACATTAAGGAGGAGAAAGATCTTAGCTATGTGGAAGGAAAAAAAAAAAACAAACCCTTAGCCATGAAGTTATGTAATTACATTGCATTGCAACTAGCTCTAATCAAACTTCAGTTTTCTGACAACCACAGTTAACTGAAGTTTATGTATATCCTATGAGTTTTTCTTGATACTCTGGCTTCATATGAAGGGAAGCTTTTGTAAAACCCACTAGCTGACACTGCACTCCATCTCAACTGCTTTTTCTCTCAAGATGGTTCAATGATCCCCTGAGACTTAGACATAAACAGGTTTATTTGTACATATACATCACCACGGAGCCAAGCCAGGACAAGTCATTCTGGGGCCACCTGGAAGGAATTGAGAATGGGGACTGTGGGGCTGGACCAGAAAGGCTGGTGAACTTCACATGACAGGTTCCCTGGGCCTTTGTGAAGGACCCTGCCCTGAAAATCCCAATTTCTCTGAAGTGGTAGGGTAATTCCAATTTCACGCTTTGGTGCCGCCCCTGGATTTGCTAGCATCAATCCTAATGATTCCTACAGCTTTAAAGAAAATGAGCTTCATGATCAGGCTCCCCCTTCTCCTCCTTTTTTTCTTTTTCTCTCTCTCCTTCTCCTTCTTCCTTTCCTTCTTTTTTTCTTCTGTCCCTCCCTTCTCAGACTGCAGTGGTGCTAAGTCAGCCCTATGGGCAGATGCTACACACTCAGCTATTGATTTGCTTGCTTGTTAGTCATGCTTTAAAACTGGCAGGTGAGGGTGTAAAGTATTTTTCCTCAACTTTATTCTTTCTTTCTTCCGAATATTCCACTCTTTGAGCTCAATAAATGTCTTAGTCTCGTGTACTTGCTGAATACAAGCGTCACACTGTGTAGTGTGGAAGTCAGGCCATAGGCATGGAGAAGGCCAATTGCTGGTATGATCTTCTTCTAGTGTGGGTGTAGGGTGGCCTCAGACTTTCTGATCTGAGCAATCTGTCTGGGACTGCCTAAGAACAGTGCCACATCTTCGGGAAGATTTCTCCTGGTTTTAGAACTTCCTCTGAATCTGAAAGAAAGGGAGTTGGGATAGTCTTCCTGGGTTATTCTCTTCTGATCATGTCCCCTTCTGAAGTGTGTGTGAGTGTGTGTGAAGAGAGAGAGAGAGAGAACAGTAGATTTAGCTATTAGCTACTGAGATGTGGGAATGGTCTTAGTTTAAAGTTGAAATGCAGACATAACCCTAAAGATGGCTATGGAGGGCTTTTTAGAATATCAAATCCCAGTCAAACAAACTGGGACAAATAATCATGCATTTTTAAAATGCCTCTAGTTTGGAGATTCATTTCAACATATGGATCAAGAGATTAAGTGGAACTCAAAAACCTGAATTAACTGGGAGACAGTAGAATTGCTGGGTTGTAAGAGCGGTCACAGGATGTGTTCCCTAATCTTTAAGTAAGATTGGGGGAAGAGGGGAAGAAAAGAGAACAGGCATTTGGTTGAGTCTCAACCAAACCAAACCAAAACCATTGCAGTGGAATCGATTCTGACTCATACCAACATATACCAAATGCTGCTTCACAAATACAGCATTTTGTATATCCTCACCACAAACCTTTAAGTAAGTATTAACTTTTCTTCATTTTAGAGATGAGAAAGCTGAACCTGGGAAGAGTTACATAACCTGACAAGGGTCCTTCACCTAACAAACTCTGGAGCCCAGATTAGAATTCGAATATTTGTCTTCAGAAATCTGTATTCCTTTTATTAATCTGGAATTATTTTACAGGACTTATTTCCCTCATAATCACTCCTGACAGAAGTAAGTATTTAATCACCAAGTATCCTTCCAGGTTCTTCTTTCTCTGTACTCCCCTCCCTGCAGTTGTTTTATGCCTGTCACAAGGGCAGAAGCCTTATGCTTTCTCATTCACTCCTACCCAAAACCTTTTTCTGTTCTTTGGCTCAGGCTGCGTGATTTCTCCGCAGTGTCTTCACCAGGACGTTGACTTGAGTCGCCTTTTATTCACACTGGTGTATGAACTGATGGGCTCGGGGCCAAACCTCTCTCTGTATGAATTGGTATTTACTGTTGCATTAAACTGTGAAGCAGATACACTGGGCAAAGGCAGTAGCAATTTTCGCTTTGCAGATGCTTAATTTTGGGATATGATGATTCTTTTTCCTTTAGTTCTCTAATATTTATTTGAAGATAGCTATTTTGTTATACTATTTGCCTTCTTAATGCACAATCTAGCCAATTAAATCATGAGTCCGAACTTAGGTTCAGACTTTACTGAGACTGAGCATCTTTCAGTATGAGAATTAACTCTTTCAAACCCTCGATTCGCTGTATTTCACTTATTAGAAGTTTAATATTTCATGCTTAATTCTCAAAAAAAAAGGAAAGATAAATATATATCACTAATATTTAGCCTACATTGCAAGGTGTTTTCTAGGTATATGATATCTTTAGTATATTGGCTATTATTCTTGGCTGCAGTTTTCTTATGAGAGACATAATCATTATTTTAAGGAGAGATTGGAAAAGTTCATTAATACTGATAGAACACCTTGAGAATGGCAAATAATATTATCAAGTATTAGAACCAAAATCTACCTGCCAGGTTAGCAGACATTAAACTTCAAGTTTGTATTTACTATTTATTTCTGAACTTTAAGTTAATGCTTCCATTTTCTTATAGTTACTTGTGGAAGCATTAATTTTCTTTGAAGAATCTTAAATGAACATTTTTCAAATGGCCGTTACTCATTTATAATAATTATTTCTGAAAAAAGAAAGACCTTAATGAAAGTAATCTGAGAATTCCTTTCATTGAGCTAAAAACTCAGAGGAAATATAGACTAAAAAAACAAATACAGAGGCAACTTTTAAAAATTACAGTATTTTGTGATTAAAATGATTATTAAAAGATGATGGTAATATGACAGATACAATATTAAAATGTAATATACTGGCTTTTGCACAGAATGAAAAACTGGAGCTCATTCTATGTAGTTACTCAGAGATACAAATAACCTTGGCAGGTATACACTTGGACCTAAGTTACTCCTGTAGCACAGTTCCTGATCAAGGGCTGCAAGTTATTGTGGGAAACAAAGGAAAGGAAAGAAAAGGACACATGCTCTATGGATTCTTTCAGAATACTTCGATAATGTTAGTGATCAAAATATTAGACCAAGAATCATAAAATTCCGAATTCTATTTGGAGTCGAATCTCAAGTGAGCCAATACAGCTCTTTGACTTTGATTTAATTTCTTCAACCCCCAAACAGGGATAAAATTGCTTACTTGCAAAAAGAGATAGCAAATGCTAGCTAATTAATGGGTTTGAGCACTGCTAATAAATTCTCCTTTCTTAATTCAGCTTTCAAGGCTGCAAATTCAGACATACTTAAGGTGCTCAAGTTCTATGTTCATATATAATGTGTCTGAATATTTGGGTCATTCCAATGCGTACCTAGCAGCTTGACTGCATAGATGAGCTTCTTGAAGAGATTACAAGGGAAGTTTTTGTGGAAAACATTGAATACGACTGGTCGTCCTTCTGAGGCTCAAGATTTGCATGTGTGTCTGTGAGAGTATATGTATGTGTGTGTCTCTGTGTTTTTTGTATGCAGTTTCTTTTTCTTTTTAGGTAGAAAAGTAGGAAAGGTAACTTTAGGAAAAATAAACGCCAAATCACAAAGAATCCACACTAGTGCTTAGCTCCAGTTTCTCATATATTTATATGCTGTGTCCAAAGGCATGGCAACATCTGGGCGTGAGTTAACAGGCATGGGTTTCAACTGGGCTGCTTCCCCTAATTTCAAGGAGTTGTTTTAGGTTTGCAGGAATTGTCATAATAGTGTCGTGTGTGCAGGGGAAGTAATTTAGACTACACAGTAACTTTCCAGAATGAATGGGTTTCATATACATGTGGTGCCATAGGAAAGGTGCTGGAGGGGGAGTCAGGAGGCCTGGCTCTGCCTCTAACCAGTGGAATGGAGCACCGGGTAGTGCCAGTTTCCTCAACTGTCAAGTGAGTGCCCTGGGTTAACACCATGTGCCCCTAGTACTCGCCCCCAATCTCTTGATTCCTACGCTGATGCCCTCTCATCTGTCTCACACTACCTTTCCAAAGAATGTCTCTGTGGGCCAGGAGTCAGCTCCAGGCCAACTGCATGGCAGAGAATATTGGCTGCCGAGAGCTGTGCACATGTTCGATAAATACATGTCGTTTGAATTACTCGATGATTAATTAACCATCTGGAGAAAGCCTGTGATCAATGTTGATGGCTAAACCTTAATGGTAAAATTGTTAACATTTATTGAGCACCTCTAACGTGTCAGGCCCTCTGTTTGCAGTTTGTGTATGATATCTCATTTAAGCAATCATCCAGGAAACACATCTAAATCCTCCTGGAGGGTTTTGACATTATGGCATTATTGGCCATTCTTGGCGGGGGGAGAGTCTCTTTTCTGCCGGGCTTGTGGAACCTCCCTCATGGTGTCATTTGAAGATTCAATGAATGCAAATGGCTTTTCATTGGGAGAAAGCAGGGCTAAATATCCATAAAATCTCAAATCAAGGCACTGAATGTACAAATTGCATCCTGAAAAGCTGTACCCAAGGTCATGTTTGAACCAGAATCTTTGCCTCTGGTGTAACTGTCTTATTAGACGTTCATTACTATTTTCCTAGAAAGCAAAACAGTCTTCTCACTGGTCTTCCTTCTCATTTTTTTCTAATCTATCGTCTTGCTTTGCTGCCAGAGTGAATTTTCTAAAACTCAAGCTCATCATGTTTAACATTCTTCAATGGCTTCTCTTGACGCCCTGAAGGAAACATTGCCTCTTTGCCACCTTCCCAGGCAGAGGGAGCTGCCTCATCCCCTGGGTTTCTAAGAACTTAGATATATACTTCTTTTAGCCAGCATATTTTATGTATGTCTCTCCTATTGGATTGTGAGTTTTTCAGGGTAAAACATCTTTGAATCATATAAGTGGTTGGCACATTGGGAATAATTGTTTAAGGAATAAAAATTTGGGGGAGCCCGAGGTATTTCATGGGTTCTGTAGACGAGATATAAAGACTTTTTCTTTCTGCAGCTGTCATCTTGGCCACCACAAAAAGGTTAGGTAGAATTTTGATGTCTAAGTTTCCATTTCTTCTGGCCCGACAATATTCCTCTCTCAGATGGAGCCAGTCTTGGACCTCTGTCTCACCCAGACTTGCAGCATCTCAGGGCTTTGTACTTCTGTTGCTGTGTAGGGCAGTACATTCCTTTCTCTAGCTGCTATATTTATAGCAGTTTATAGCTAACCAGCTTGATGAAAACAGATTTAGAATCTCAAAGCATGGACATGAGTCAGAAAGATTTGGTTCCTAGTGTTAATTCCATCATGTATTAGCTGTGAGAACTTAGGTAAATTTCTTAGCCACTCTGAACCTTAGGTTCCTTTTCTGTACAGTAGGGATAATTCCTATCTTATAAAGCTGTTCTGAGCATTCACTGCTATGACATGTGTAAAACACCTAGTATAGTGCCTGGCATAAAGTAGACTTAATAAATAGTAGCTGTTATTATTATTCTCTTTAGGATCTCATGCTCTCCTGCAATGTGAACTTCACAGTTTATTGAATTTGTTTTTCCAACCCATTACCTTGTCTGGTTCTTGCAACAAACCCAATCCTATAATTTTGGTCCATGAAAAGAGCTTGGTTCATCACATTTGAATTTCTGACAGACAACGTATTTGACCTGGTGACTACAGTGAGTCAGGACCCAGAGATAAGATTTTCAGGGTTGCTTCTTGAAGGTCTCTTCCCCCTTTCTGATAGTAGGAAACTAGAGTCTTAGGGCCAAAGTTACCCTGAGGGTCAAAGCTAAATCCCAGTCCAGGGCTGAGCCTAGGAAGGCATAAGAAGGTTTCAGGAAGTAAGGTTGAGAAAACATCCTTAGAATGACCTCAGTGAAGGTGAGTGAAGAAGTGAGCAGAGGTACCTCTTTGGAGGCTCTGCAGAAGAGTTTTGGATCTGCAAAATCGGGGCTCCCTGGTGCATAGGGTTGCCATGTTCTGACAAATGAAGCTAATGGTGAGGCTATTCCAGGAGCCTTTTATCCTCCGAAGAGGTAGCCAAAGACTTTTCAACACCAAAGTATTCCTTCAACTTCCTTACCATAGCGTCTTTCTTATTCTTCCCAACATTCTACGAAATAGAGACTTGTCTTTGTTAATAAGCCTCTTTTATTACACAGATAATCCAAAAGGCATCTCAAACTTACTATGTGCAAAAGAGAGCTCTTGATTTTCTACCCTTCCTCAAACCTGCTCCTCCCTGGCTTCTTCATCTTAGTAAATGACATACCCAGTTACTTCAGATGTCTTCTTGATTCCTCTTTCCGTCTCACTTCTGTTAATCCATCTGCAAGTCCTATCAGCTCTGTCTTCAAAATATTTCCTAAGTCTGATCCTACTCCATCTTTACCACTATCATTTTGGACCAAATCACCATCATTTCTCTTTCGGTCTACTTCAGTAGACTTCATACTGGTCTCTATTTCTATTCGTGACTACCTCCAACCCATCCATAGCCTATCCTGCATAGAGCTACAGAGCCACCAAAGTGAGCTATTAGAATGTAAATCAAATCACATCACTTCACTGCTCAAATCCACACAAAGTTTTCTATCACACTCAATAAAATCCAGAGTCCTTGCAATGGCCCACAGAGCCCTATATGATCTACCTACCACCTTGTTGTTGTTGCTGTTGAGTTGGCTCTGACCCATGGTGACCTTATGTATAAAAGAGCAAAACTTTGCCCAGTCCAGCGCCATCTTCACAGTTGTTTGTATGTTTGAGCCATGGTTGCAACTATAGTGTCAGTCTACTTCACGGAGTCTTTCCCTCATTTTTGTTGACCCTCTACTTTACCAAGCATGATGTCATTTTCTAGCAGCTGGACTTTGCTGATGACTTGTCCAAAGTACACAAGCCAAGGTCTCACCATCTTCACTTCTAAGGAGCATTCTGGCTGTATTTCCTCCAAAATAGATTTGTTTGGTCTTCTGATACTCTGCAGTATATTTTTTGCTATTCCTTGCCAACACCACAGTTCAAATGTCAATTCTTATTCAGTCTTAGTTTTTCATTGTCCAGCTTTCACATGCATATGAGGTGATTTAAAAGGCATTGGATTGGGTCAGAGGCACCTTAGTCTTCAAAGGATATCTTTTTTTTTTTCTCCAAACACTTTAAAGGGGTCTTTTGCAGTAGATTTTTCCAATGCAGTATGTCTTTTGATTTCTTCCCTGCTGTTTCTATGGGCATTGATTGTTGATTCAAGTAGAATGACATCATTAACAACTTCATTTTTTTCTCCGTTTAATTCGTTTTCTTCTTTTTTCTTTCCACTCATTCCTATCCAACCACTCTGGCCTTCTTATTGTTCCTTCAGTGTAGCTTATTTTTAACTCATGGATCTTGTATATTATGAAGCAATCAGAGTTTCTGTCTTTTAACTGATTCCTAAGAAGTTTAAAGCTAAGTTTATGGTCTATCTCTAGTAGGATGGTAACAATGCATTTTTTATTACCAATCTAACTTCTGACCCAGCCCTATTTTCCTTTTCTCTTACCTTTATTCATTAAAAATTAAGACATAACTTTTACTGTCTTATTGTAAAATCAATATACATATTTATGACAGGAAAATCAGAAAATACAATCAAAAAGTAAAGCAATAGTCTTACCACATTGCTGTCCACACTGATTATGCAATGATTCCCATTACTTCCATTATAAAGTTTAAAGCTTTAATGTGAATTAAAACTCCTGGTTTCTGCTTACCTCCAGCTTCTTCTTTCAATCTTTTTCCTCTTCACTTGGCTATCTTCTGTTCAATCTTCAGGTTTCAGGGAAAGCTTTAGGAGTCTTTCCCAGATATCTTGTCTGTGAGCCCTCTGTTCTCAATGGATCTTAGCACTGTATAATAAGGTAATGTTTTTCCCTTATCTGAGGGGAAGGAAAGTGTCTTTCTTACTCTTCATTATACCCACAGCTTTAGCTTAGTATCTGGCCCTTAGAAAGCTCCTAATGAATACTGATGAATAAATGAATGAATGAGAATCTCTTGCCAGGGAGTGTCATTAACAGTATCTGTTCAATGTTTACTTTGTACAACAAATATATTATCAGAGGTGGGAAGGTGGTAGGTGTGAATCATAACACACATTTAACATGTACACTTTAGCAGGTAATATTGTTGAAATCCTTTCCTTGGAGTACACCCAATAGGACTCAAGAGTACCAAAGCCCTTCCTTCTATAGGGGATCTCTGCAGATGTCTTCCTTTTAGTGTTACTTGTGGGAACTATTGCATTTGAGTGCTTTAATGTGGTAGAATCAAGCAAAAAGTTGGAGAACCAGAATGTGACCTTTGTCATCATTCTAATTTTATTGACTTGCAGGATTCATTTTATTGATTCACAAAATCGATGGTTCTTTCTTTGTGTCCATAAGCTGGGTAGCAAGTCCTGTGAGCATGCAGTAGATTTGTGACTATCTTTGCAGGCTCAGTCCCTCACAGGATGGCAGAGATTTGGCTCAAAAGTAATCTATTTTGTGAATTAATAAAATAGCTTTCATTTTGCCCTACTATCTTTATGGAGCAGGTAAATCTTTGCTGTAGGCAGAAGTGACAGCAACACTACTATTTACAGACCCATAGCAATGTGCAAAAGTGGCAAATGCAGATACTTCCAGTAAATAGTTCCTTCCAGACTTCCTGGTCTTTCATGTAATGGTCCAACTTATTTCTCAGTCTCTCTTCACGTGCAGAGAACTTTTTTTTTAATGAAAATAAATAAGGGCAGATTGAATATTTAGTCATGTATTGTACAGAGTATTGGATTTGGAGGCCAATACAATGAAACTGCTTTTAAATTATTGTCATTTTTTTTCAGCTGGACTTCCTATGGACACTTCTTATATCCCCACACAGGTAGTAGATTTGCTTTCTTTATCTTCACCATAAATAAAAACAAAAATCCAAACCCATTGCTGTCAAGTTGATTCGGACTCATAATGACCCTATAGGACAGAGTAGAACTGCCCCGTAGGGTTTCCAAGGAAAGACTGGTGGATTTGAACTGCTGACTTTTTAGTTAGCAGCCCTATCTCTTAACCGCTGTGCCACCAGGGCTCCTCACCATAAATAAAAAGGTACCACTTATTGAGCGCTTACCAAGTGCTGTTTAATCTTGAACTTTCAAAACAATGCAGCAGTTGGGTGTTTTTACTCCCAATTTATTGAGTAAATGAAGGTGCAGCAACAGTAAGTAGATCAAAAAGCTGAAATTCTATCAGATTGACCCCAAAGTCCTTGATCCTACCAAGACAAGGGCTGGGAAGTCATGGAGATGCCAATGTAGGATCTAAAGCATTTTTTTCTAACATGTAAATTTGTGCCATAAGTGCATGAGTGAGGCTATTGTGAAGACAGGAGAAAGTTCTTTGGGAGGTGAAGGCAGGGCTGTGAAGAAAGGATAAGGTGGGGCAGAATTACACAATGCTCCTTGACTTTTAGAGGTGAAAAAAGTTTTTAAGAAAAATAAAAACAGGATATAAAAGGGAAGAATTAAGAGTGGGCCACAGAGTCCTTGAGTCTTGGAATTGTTTAAGGAGACAGGAGAAGGCAGGCAGCAAAAGGAGAGTATCTTAGAGGACAGATCCTAAAAGTAGACTTGGGAAGGAGACACTGCTGAAGCAGCCAAAAGAAATAAGGCAGAGGGACAATAGGGTGCACAGGATGTTTTAATGGGGGATGATGGTCCAGGTCAGGGAGAACACATGCAAATCACTATTCTTGGGAAGAAGAGATCAAGGGCAGCGCTTAACAGGCAGTTATAGATTCTGCTCCATAACCAGAAGCAAGAAGACATTTTCTTCTGTAAGAAAAAGGGAATGGAGACTGACTATAACGGGAAGAATAAAGGCAATAAATACTGAAGCTTGATCTAGGGTGGCTTAGCAGAAGTAAGGTGGACTAGGCAAAGGCCAGGGGTTTATCGACAGGCTTTCCAACCTAAGGGCAGTGACAGCATTTAGTCTCTTGGAAGGTGGCTGACCAAATGGCAGACTTCAAGATGAATTAGCTACAATCCTTGTCTTTTTCTCAAGATCACATTGTGGGAGGATATGAGAAAGGGAGAGGAAGAGACAGATGTGTAAGCAGATTTCTTGCACACAGTACAGTGAGTTATATAATATGTACATATACAGAGACAGCTCTTTGGAAGTGGAGAAGCAGTTGCAACCAACTGTTTGAATAGAAACCTACAGAAACCATTATGTAAAATCTTAAATGTTTCTAGTAACATGAACAAAGTGCTATATATTAGCACGGTTGTGGAAGAATTAATTTTTCATTGTGGCTTTAAGGAAAATGTCATTGAAGAGGGGACATTTGAGAGACCTTGAAGGATGAGAATTTCTCCAGGTAGAAAATGATAAAAATCGCTGCCAAGAACAAGCTGTCCTTTCACAGAAGAGTTCTAGGAATAGAACTATAACCTACTCAATTAACCAGGATAAGACACTCCAACTGTAGACTAAACTATATCCTTCCCTTTCAGTTATCATTAAAACTATCCAATGTAAACGGTTGTCCAGCTCCTGTGACAGTTAAGCTTATAATGATGGGTTTCTTTGTTGTGGAAGCGTGTTGTGTTGTGTCTATGCTAACAGATAAAGCGTAGCAGAAAACTCTTGGAGCTCTAAGTGTTGGTGAGAATTCTGTGTGTCTCTTGTAGATGAGAGGGTCAAACTTGATGTGTGTGTGTGAATGTGTGTCTGTCTAAGGTGGGGAGTGAATATGGGAGGCAGAGTCAGAGCAACTCCAGGACCCTGGATAGAGGCCGTGACTCCTTCTCCTCCCCTTTCGGCTTCTTTGCTTCCTTCTGTCTGGGTCTCTCTAGGAAGACTGTGGGAGCAGTGGTGGCTCAGTGGTAGAATTCATGCCTTCCACGTAGGAGAGGTAGGTTCAATCCCAGGCAAATGTATCTCGTGTGCAGCCACCGCCTGTCTATCTGTGGAGGCTTGCATGTTGCTATTGATGCTAAATTGGTTTCAGCAGATCTTCTAGGCCAAGATGGACTAAGAAGGAAGGCCTGGTGATCTTGTTCCAAAATACAGGCAATGAAAACCCCATGGATCACAATAGTCAGATCTGCAAACAATTATAGAGATGACACAGAACCAGGCAGTAGTTTTGTTCTGTTGTGCATGGGGTCACCTGATTCTGGGCCAAGTCAATGGCAGGTAACAACAGCAACAAGGAAGACTGTGCTGTCCTGGTATTTAGCTCATGACTTTTGCAGGGATCTGACTTCAGCCAGGTCCACCTCTCATCAACAAAAGACCTCATTGTATGTGAAGATATGCTGGATCCTATACAGAAAGAATTAAATGAGACAGTTTCTTCCAAAATGGAGGTTTATTATTCAAATAATTTTTTTTTTTTTCTGATCTAAAATATACTGTCGAACATGTCTAGGTGGTTTACCATTCCTTTTCAACAGCTGGGCCAATTTGGTGGGCAAACTCAGACACAGTATGTACCCAAAACTATAGACATATCAATATGTGCTAGGCTGATATATTAATTCCAATAGTGATGATTCAGAAGTACATATTGCATATATACCATATGGTCCTTAAGTATTTATGAAACTTAAAATTTTAAAAATAACTCTTTAAGGTAAAAGTTAAAAATCAGTTATTGTAATTTTTCACAAACTAAGTTTTACGCATTTAATTTTTTAATTTATAGATTACTCTATTACTGAAAGGTACTTAAGATAAAAATCAATTCTTACTGGTTACCTACTCTGTGAAAAATATTATGGTGGACACTATGAACACATTAAAAGACACCCAGAATTTGTCAGATTCTTAACTTGTTTTTCCTACTTCCTATTTTACCACCCATTGATTGCTAATTTTTTATTATAGAATAAGAACTGAAGGGGATAATAGGTAAATCTCAAATCAGCCCATTCTTTATCTTTTCTAAATGAGGTGATATATAGGGAAAATCAGAGCTTGGGAGGAGATTGTAGATCAGGAATTATAAATAAGGTGTCTTGTGGTTGTTAGTTGTCATCAGGTTGGCTCTGACTCGTGGCAGCCTTATGTATATTTAACAAAATGACACGTTGTCTGGTCCTGCGTCACATTTATGATCACTGGTACGTTTGAGCCCATTGTTGCGGCAATTATGTCCGTCCATCTTATTGAAGGTTTACCTTGTTTTCGTTGGTTGCCTATTTTACCATACATGATTGATATTTCCTTATGACGTGTCCAAAGTAAGTGAGCCAAAATCTCGCCATCCACTCGTCTGCTGGTTTGTCATACTATGGTGGCTTGCCTGTTGCTGTGATGCTGGCAGCTATGCCACTGGTATTTCAAACATCAGCAGGGTCACCTATGGTGGACAGGTTTCAGCAGAGCTTCCAGACTAAGACAGACTAGGAAGAAAGTTCTGCTTCCAAAAATTAGCCAATGAAAACCTTAAGGATCACGAAAGAAAGTGTATTAGAATAGGGAAAACAAGACTTTTTTTTTTTTTTTAAATTTAGCACGCCCTCAAAATTTGACATGCTAGAGTGATATGGCACAGTTTAGTCTAAAAGCCCTGGACTAGTAACCCAGAAACCTGGCTTCTGTGGCTCTGACACTAATTAATTAGACCTTAGCTTGCTAATTTAGAAAATGAGAGTCTGATTAATTTACTCTTAAATTGATGTTATAAAGTTCTAGCCCTTTACACACTTACAATGAAGATTATAGGCCACTGAGAACTAGAGTTGTATCTGTTTGATCACCATTGTATACCTTGTTCCTAGTGCAGTTCCTGGCGTATGTGTTCAAGGAATGTATTTATTGAAAGAATGAAGGAGTAAGATGACACAAAAGGGTTATTGAAGCTGCCTTTATTGTGCTCTGAGAGCCTGGTACAATTACATTATGGATCTGAGAAGTCATGAAAGACCCTGTACATTTTCTTGAGTGGACCCATCTCTATCCCCTTGCCTTAATCAAAAACTGATTTTCTCCTGACACCATTGTATCCCTTTTCTAGGGGATGTTGCCTCTACCTGTCTTGCTTACTTATTGGAATAGAAAGTGATGTTGTATTGAAACATGCCTTGCCACATGATTTTTATACAAATAACCCATTGCCATATTTTGAATACCTTTTATCCATTTTCATATCTTCTTTTTATCTTCAGTGTGATTTATCAACCAATTTCTATGACACACTTTAACCCATCTTGATAATTTTAGCATTTGGCTTGTAGTTTACCTTTGTACTTTAATGACTGTGAACGTCCTTATAAATTTAGACTTCATTTTGGATACTTTTTTTTTTTTTCCCTAAATTTCCCCATTCTCCAGCTTCACTTTACCAGTATGATTAATCCTTGGGATCTCATCCTCACCTAAAATGGTTTATCTCTAACATCTTATGATCAGTAATAATAATTATGACTATTATCACTAGTATTATTTACAGTGTTTTCTCATTAATCTCTATCAGTTCCATCTTCAATATTGACTCATATCAAAGAACCTGATATTTACTTTCTGTATTGAAACTTCCTTTTTCTTAAGACCATCAATCTACTTTTGAATTCTCTTGAACTCTTAGCTACTCTTAAAACCTAGACATTCTAAGGGTGCTAAAACCTTGCATCTTTTGATCTTGGGGTGGATCAGGTGTGCCAATCCCAGGTCTTAATGCAGCCCGGCCATCTGCGTTCTCAGGTCTTGTCCTGCCATTTGTAAAACCAGTCGCCATGGAGTCAACTGGGATCCATAGGGTTTTCAGTGGCTGATCCTTCAGAAGTAGATTGCCAGACCTTTCTTCCCAAGTCCGTCTGAGAAGACTAGAACCTCCAACATTTTGATTAGCAGCTAAGCACAGTAACCATTCGTGCAACTCAGGAACTGCTGCCAGTTCTAGAAGGTTATAAAAGCATACTAATTGGGTCTTATGGAAATTTATGTAATCTGTCTTCAAACAGACCTTTTCTGTTCTCTGTGACTTTACATCACATTTGGGTTTAGCAGTTCTAATCCATGTATCTACTCTTTATGTTCTCAGTTTCAATTTCACTTCTTTTTACTCTTAACAGATAAGCTTTCTGGATTTACTGAGAACATTGAAGACAGCTGTGGCAATCATTCAGTCAACTTCTTTCTCTTCAGTTCAGACAATCTCTTTCACCTCCACGCATCATCACTCTCACTGGCTTCCCTTTTTCCCATGGTAACTGCTGTACCTTGTACTTGACCTTATTGCCACCTGACTCCTCAGGAAAATGTCTACTTTTGGAACATTTAAATTCCCAGACATACCATTTATCTCTTGTGTGACTTTTGAGTAGCTTATTTAACTTCACAGCTCAGTTTTCTCATCTGTGAAATAGGAAAACAACACCCATCTCATTGGATTGCTGGAGAATCAAATGAGATAATGGATATGTGTGGTTCCAACTGCTTCTTTGTGGTGATATAGCCTCAGTGACTTGAGCAAAATTGTTACATTTCCTCTCCCAAATTGTTAACCTTTGCTCTAACGGGGACCAGAATCACAGCAGGCAGCATATGCTAATTGCAGAATGTGTGAACATATTTGTGACGAAAAAAAAGAAAAACTCAGGCTAGAACTGGAGATAGGTTGCTACCCCAAGGGAATTTCTTCCCTAGAACTGTGGAGCCTCGATTGTTAAGAAAAATGACAGTAGTCAATTTTGAAAATAAAAGTAAGAGCCAACTTGGGTATTAACATGACTTTTAAGAGCTCAGCTGTTTTACCTGCAAAATAATGGGGTTCGACGGGCTGATCTGATCTCTAAGATCCCGTGCAGCTTCAGGAATCTATAGGGTTATGGCGTGACTCTGAGCTGCTCTTTGTGTGAAATTCATAGACTGAGACACTGTGTCTCCTGAAATATGAGGCAGCAGCTCAGGGATGGTACTATTTCATCAGAGAAAGAAGAATTTCGTGTTGCAAATGATTGTACTATTAGTTTTTGAGAGAAAACCCAATGATCTGCCTAGTGTACAAGGCGCAGTATTGAGTGTTTCCTAGCAGATGGATAGCTGGCAGGCTTAAAACGAGTATTGATGTGTTTATGTGGAGATAAGGATACACGTTAGCTTTTCTCAGAATTTCATTTTCAATTACTCTTGAACTAGTTTGAAAATTCATCGTCTTCACGCCAAATATATTTTAGTGCGCCACGTATGCTGAGTAGCAGACCCTGACATCTCAACAGGGCTCCTGTAAGTATCCTCAGGCAAAAATTAAATGGAACCAGGAGTGCAGATTTCTCTTACTGCTCTGGTAGTCAGGAAGCAGGAATTGTTGCCAATTAGGCGATTCCCCTATCAGTGTCTTTGCATTTTTGCTTTGCTTCTTTTTCCACCCTTCTTCCCTCCCTCTTGCCCTTCCTCCCTTTCTCCCTTCTGTTTGTCTTTCTTTTAGGTAAAATTCATTGCCTTTTAGAAAAGAATGTGCAAATACATGAATACAGGTCTCTCTAGGACAGGCTGCTCTCGTTTGTTAAAAATGGAGAACATCATAGAGACCTAGAGCTGGGGGAAGGGGAGAACGGGGAGTTTTTTAGGTTTTGGGTCTTGACACTGTGCTTATGGCGCTTCTCTAACTTTGGACCACCCCACAACTATTCACAGATGACCTTTCCAGATGAGAAAATTCCATCACCTTTCTTGGTCTCTCTTCCAATATTGACCAGCTTTCGCTGTCAGAAATGCTGCAGTATTGAACCTGCTGCTAAATTGTCTTTAATGCTGGCAGCAGCAAATGTGGTGACAAGTTAGGAAAAAAAAGAGACTAGGAGCTATTGAGACATGGCCTTAGAAAGGTGTGCTGTTTCTAAATGTGATGCTTTATAGGATGGCTGTAGGTGTATGTGGCCTAGGGTTGGACTGATCCTCTTGAAATGTAATAAGCCTCTAATTCTCAGCTAGTTTAAATCCTGTCTTGGTCCCATATGTGGCCACAGCTGTGAGGTCCTCAGTCTGGTTATTTTAAATAAAACAAACTGCTGGTCTAAAGATAGATAACTTATTTAATAATGTTAGTAAAATGTGTGAGGCATGTTTTTACAAAATGAAATTTTACTTATTTCGTAGAATTTTGGGGATTGTCGAATTGGAAAGGGAAACTTGGTCCTTTATAAAATGCTTGAGTCCCCTTCATAACATCCAAGTGGCCATGCACCCGCTGTCTGAATATCCCTTGGGGATAGACTACACTTATGAAGACACTCCCATCTTTAGAGCACTCACGGTATTGAACGGTTCTGCCTTGCATGAGACAGTTCAGGGATAAGCAGCCAATCTTCTTTCGTCTAGGATTTATAGCTGGCTTATAGTAACTACACCCCCTCCACCTTAATGAAACAAACAAAAAATACCCAAACCCTTTGCCATCAAGTCAGTTCCCACTCACAGCGACCCTATAGAACAGAATAGAACTGCCCCGTAGGGTTTCCTAGACTGTAGTCTTTTATGGACGCAGACTGCCACATCTTTTTCCCACAGAGCTGCTGGTGGGTTCAAACCACTGATAGTCCGGTTAGCAGCCGAGCTCAGTTAACTACTCCATTGAAACAAAGCAAGGAAAAAATCAACTCGAAAGTAACTTACAAAGCTAAATATATGAGGAACTGCTGAATTTATTTAATTATTTAGGTTTTGGTAGTAATGCAAGGAGGTAATTCGTTAAAACAGGTACACACAAAAAATAGGCAACTTTATGTTTTCCGTTGGGAATTACAACCTTTTATTGACTGAACTATCGGTGACATCAACTGCTACTTTTTTCTGATAAGACTTGGGACGTGCCCTTTGTTTTGTATTTTGTCAAAAACATGACCTTAAAAAAGTATTTACTTATTTTCATTTCGTAAAGGCAAAATCTTTGCTATGAAATTACTTCACAGCACCAGTGCAAAAGGAAAACATCCTATTAGCTAAAAACAAGAGGCAGCTCAACTAAAAATAGAATCTGTTAGAATACCGTGTTTTAATGCTGCAAAACTATTTCTTTTAATTTGCTGTTGACATTAAAAAGCAAGCAAGTACAGAGGAAGAAAGAGCATTAGAATAGATTGTGGGGGATTAGGGTCAGGTGAAGAGCATTAGAATAGATTGTGGGGAATTTGGGTTAGGTGCTCAGAGTGTTGGCCCTCAGAGGGTGTGGTGTAGGGAAACATCATGAGGTTTTGAATCATCCTAACTTTGCTTCTGACTATTCTCTGACCAAGGAGCCCTGGTGGCGCAATGGTTAAACACTTGACTGCTAATCAAAAGGTTGGTGGTTGGAACCCACCAGCCTTTCTGCAGGAGAAAAGACCTGGTGATCTGCTCCAGTAAAGAAACTCTGTGGGCAGTTCTACTCTATCCTATAGGGTCATTGTGAGTCAGAATCTACTCGATAGCATACAACAACCACAACATTCTCTGACCCTTGGTTTTTTCGTACATAAAATGGGTTGGTGATAACAGGGAATGCAGAAAGCTGTTGAAGGGATTATAAAAAATGTGTACAAAGTATTCAATGATCAATAAAGAACAGCCATTTTTATAACTCACATACCTAATCTCCAGGTTTATAATAAATCTCTAATTTGAGAAGGGTTTTAAGAGAGCTCCCAGAGCTGATGAGTAAATTGCTGCTTCATGAGTTTGGGAGGTGGGTAGAGTAGAAAGATCATGGGCCTTGGTATCCGAAAGGGTTGGTTTGGATTCTGAGTGTGCCTCTTGCCAGTAGAGTGACTTTAGGCAAGTTATTCTCTTGGAGCCTATGTTTTCTTATCGTAAGTACTGAAGGATAAAGCACGTGGCTATGGCAGATGCTTAATAAAGGCTAATTCTTTTTTTTTTTTTTTTAATTGCAGAGACTCCTGTAGAGTTGTGAGTGATCATAATCAGGGGACCCTGTTCAGTTACTTTCAGAAACTTTGGATTCCAGGCAATTCATGAAGCTACTGTAATATGCTAACAAGGTTTCTACTTCTTCTCAGTTACGGACTACTGTTGTTCTGTGTGGAAGGAGTTTGCAGTGGCTTGGGCAGGCATGAGGCATTGTCTCTCAGTTTTCACTGAATGCCTTATTACCAGTACCAGTTGCCATCCAGTCCATTCTAAGTCATGGTGACCCCATATGTGTCAGAGTAGACCTGTACTCCACAGAGTTTTCAATGGCTGATTTTTTAGAAGTAGGCTACCAGGCCTTTCTTCCAAGGCACCTTGAGGTAGACTCAAACTGCCAACCTTTCAGTTAACAGCTGAGCACATTGATGATTTGCACCAATGCCTTATACCCTGACACAAAGCACAGCCCCTTCTCAGCTCTGAAGACAGTGCAGTTGTTCAAGCTCTGTTTCTTCACTCCAATCTGTGGTTCTGTCAATGGTGTTTATACAAAATTCAGTGGTTTCTTTTTCTCTATCTTTCCTTTTTCTCAGAAAAGAAAATGATGGAAGATTCTCAAATACGGAGACTTACCTGCACTCCACCTACCATGGTCTGGTCCTTAGCTCTGCTACCGATAAGCTGTGTGACTTTGGGCCTGTCATGTATCTGATTTTAGGCTCAGTTTCCTTATCTTTAAAATGGGAATAATTACAATAGGTTGACATCTTTACAGAATTGTTTTCAGGGTCAAATGGGATGTTGAATTTGTGGTAAAGTAAAATGTACAAACTAAATGTGAAGTCGATTATCTTACCAGACCTGACTGGGTCACAGAGGACGGGACAGTTGGGCCCGCCTATTCGTCCATTTGATTGAGACAGCTTGAGGTGCAGCACTTCTCTGCCCCAGATTGTCCTCCGGGAGCTGAGCCTGGTGAACACTGAGTTGAGGTCATACCTGTGGTTAATCTTCCCGTGAGTTAGGTGGCTTCACAAAGCGACTAGTCCCCACTACAGGTTAATTACACGTTTAACCAGGCACAGGGAGGCTAGACAACATGGGTGACTCTGAACCAACATTGCCACTACATAAATAGTACAAAGTACATATCATTCTTAAGGATCCCCAACATAGATGAGGGGTAATTCATTTATAGTAATATCTAGTAATTACATTGCCATGCATGTTACAGACTGCTGTCTTATACATTATCTGCACCGATTCTCATGTAAAACCTCGTGAGATTCCTAAATCAAATATCATCATGACTCCCATTTTTCAGATTTGCTTCTAGTCAAATAGGTTTCCCATTATTGCCTTTTGTGGTGGAAGTGGGACTTCAGTCTAGGTATTCTGATTTCTGATCCAGTATTTTTTCCCACTCTCAGTGTCTAAAGGTGCTGTAAGTAATGAGCTCAAGCACTGGGAAAATAAAGCTTCAGTGTGTTCAAAGAATTTGAAAGTCAGCCAGAGACCATTTCTGTTTTACTATGCACGTAGATAAGCAGCCAGTGGTCCATGAAAAACTAACATTTTTTCACCAAGGGGGCCGGTAGGATCTGACTCCTTTTTTTAGATGTGATTCTTTTGATTTTGGGTGGTTAGGGAAAGAGAATGCTGAATGCTAAGGGGAGAATATGACCATGTTAAAAAAACAAAGTCCTGGGCACAGAAGTTGTGAGTTCTGAAATTTAAAGGCTCCCTGTCTAAGGTTGTGCGTAATCTTTTGAACAGATTTGTGTGCTGTCCTGGAAAGCCTGTCTTCATTTACTGAAGGCAACTGACTTTTACCAGTCACGACCGGACACAGTGCTGACTTCTTTTACCAGTCACGACCAGACACGGCGCTGACTGTTACCGGTCACGACCGGACACGGCGCTGACTTCTTTTACCGGTCACGACCGGACACGGCGCTGACTGTTACCGGTCACGACCGGACACGGCGCTGACTTCTTTTACCGGTCACGACCGGACACGGCGCTGACTTCTTTTACCGGTCACGACCGGACACGGCGCTGACTGTTACCGGTCACGACCGGACACGGTGCTGACTTTTCCAGTCACGACTGGACACAACGGATGCACTAATGTAAAGACATCTTTTGCCAAGACACTGGCTGTTTATCAATAGCGGAAAGATTTTGCTTGCCTTCCTGTAAACGGACATAGGGTTGGATTAGGATAAAGTCAAAACTCCTTAGCACAGCAAGTCTATTGTTGTTAGTTGCCACCCAGTCACCCTGACTCATGGTGACAACATACACAGGAGAAGGAAGTGCTGCCTGGTCCTGCACTATCCCCACAATTGATTGCGGATTGGACAGTTGTGATCCATATGGTTTTCACTGGCTGATTTTTGGAAGCAGATGACCAGGTCTTCTTTCCTAGTCCAGTTTAGTCTGGAAGCTCTGCTGAAGCCAGTTCAGCATCATAGCAACACACGAACTTGCAGTGACAGACCGGTGGTGGCTGTGCATAAGCCTATGGGCCTCAGTTTACCTTTTCAGCCTCCTCTTCCACCTTCCCTCCCCTGTTTGTACACCTTCTGCCAACCACAGCAGAATGCTTGCTGGTCTCCAGAGAAGTCAGTTTGGATGGTGAATTGTTTTTCCATTCTCCACCAACACCTTTTGATGATGATTTACTGCCTGTTGTCATTACCATTATTATTGAGATCTTATGTTAAAATATTTTTGCAAACTTTCTCCAAGAGTGGCATTGAGAGGGAAATTTTTTTCCCCCTAATCTCCCATTTTTGCCTCCAGATCATATTTTTTTCTGCTAAAATGGACATGTTATATCTACTTGAGGAACCATTGTTTGGAGTAATATCTTTTTGGTTTCATTAGCCAACGTTAGCTCTTTCCCTACCTCAGTATTATTCCTTTCATCCAAGGAAAGAATTTTCCATCATGCCAGACTCATAATTTAAGTAAAATCCAATATCTGTAGTTTACTTTTGTTTATGGTAAGATTTCCGATATTTTTTGAGTTTGGGCAATGAATAAACTAGTCCAAAGTGTATAAATAAAACACATTGCTGAGTCTATAGTGCATAATGTCAATACTCAAAACAACATTTATATTACATCAGTACATTTATGAATTATAAATGTATTTGACTAATTTATCAGTTGGAGAAGCATAAAATAACAAAAAGACAGCATCTTAGCATATGCAGTAAAATATATTATTGGACTAGAGATAGTTAAGGGTTTAAAAAAATGACAAGTAGTAAGTGCTAAGTTTAGAAAGGAAGATTAATAATATAGATATATGTTAAAAGTAACATTTTTTCTCTATTTTCTTATTTGTTTCCAGTAGGTAGCAGAGCCCTGCTGGACAAGATGGACAACTAGAGGGTAACCGAGCCACACCCTTTGCCATTGAGTTGATTCTGACTCATAGTGACCCTGTAGGACAGAGTAGAACTGCCGCATAGGGTTTCTAAGGAGTGGCTGGTGGATTTGAACTGTTGACCTTTTGGTTAGCAACCAAGCTCTTAACCACTGCATCACCAGGGCTCCTAACTAGAGGGTATGGGGGCTTAAAGGAGGGATGGGGGAGAGGTGTGAAGACCTCCTCTAAGGTTCATGCTTTCTTCATTTAGGATCATGTTCGTTGTAGGTTTTTCTCATAATCTTATCGGATTAAAGCTATCCTTTCTGTTCTTAATTTACTAAGGTTTTTTATTCTTATGTTATCTTGAATTTTATCAAATGCTTATTCTGCATTTATTTTTTTTTCCTTTAATCTGTGAATTGCATTTATAGATTTTCTAATATTCACTCATCATTGAGTTCCTGAGATTTACCCAGCTGGGTCAACATACTATTGTTTTGGTTTGCTAATATTTTAGTTAGGATTTTTAAATCTGTATTCATGAATAGATGGGACTATAACTTAAAAAAAAAAAGTTTGTTGTGGTAAAATGCATATAAGAAAAAATTTGTCATTTTAACCATTTTTAAATGTACAATTTAGTAACATTAATTAAGTCCACATTGTTGTACTATTTTCAGAAACTTTTCATCACCTGTTAAGCAAAAAGTCTTCATTCATCCCTCAGCCTGTAGTTCTTAAGATTCTTTTTCCGATTTTGGATCAAGATTTACTGATCTCATAGGATAAGCTGGAAACATTTCTTCTTTTTCTATTATCTAGATTTTTATATGAGGTTGGGACAATTTTTTCTCTGAAGCGTTAATAAGAGTTACCTATAAAACTATTTGGACCTGGTGTAAAACTTCCAACTTTACAGTCAATCCTACAGGTTATCTTTTTTTTTTGAACATTTTTCCCTGATTGTACATGTAATGTATCTTCATTGTGGAAAAATAAAGCATTACAAACCTCAAGAATCATCCCTAAATTACCCCTCAAAAAACAAAGACAAATAACTATTCTCACTTTTTTTTTTTTTACTTAAAACAGCAACAATTTATCAGTTCTTTGGATTCTGTGACTTGGCTGGGTAACATATCTGCTGGTCTTGAGCTTAGTTGCGTGACTGCAGCAGCTGGCAGTTGAGCTGGGGCCTGGGCCCGGCTTGGATGACTGAGACAGCATGGCCTCTCTTTCTTCACTGTCTTTCATCCTTCAGGAGGCTGGCCTAGCTTTGTTCACATGGTGGCTTCAGAGTTCCCAGCAGCAAGAGAGTGCAGCCCTAATGCACATGGACTTTCAAGTCTCTCCTTGTCACATTTGCTAAGTCACATGGCCACACCTGGAGTGAGTGTGGGATAGTATGATCTAGGGTATGGATAGAGAGAAATGAGTAAAATTAGGGGCCATTACTATGACTATCTAGGACCCCTGGTAGTGCTAACCGAAGGGTCGGTAGTTCAAGCCACCCGGCTGCTCCGAGGGAGAAAGATAGGCTTCTGTAAAGATTACAGCTTTGGAAACCCTATGGGGCAGTTCTACTCTGTCCTATAGGGTTGTTATGAGTTGGAATTGACTCAACCACAACAAATTTTTTTTTGGTATTGTGACTATCTAGAACAAGTTTGTTTAACTATCTTTGAATAGGAATATAAATATATTTTAAGAGCATTTACAACCAAAAAGTAGAATTAATCTAGATCACTGGTATGCACTAGCAGTATAATGCTAGCCACATAGGTAATTTTAAATTGTAATTTTAAAATATGTAATCTTAAATTTTCTAGTAGCCACATTAAAGAAAGGTAAAAAGGAATAAGTGAAATTAATTTTAATACAATGTTTCATTTAATTCAGTGTATCCCAAATAGTATCATATAATCAATACAAAAATTATTGAGAGATTTTACTTTCTTTTTTTGGACTAAGTCTTCAAAATCTACTATGTATTTTATACTCACAGCACATTTTAGTTTGGACTAGCCACATTTCAAGTGCTCAGTAGCTTCATGTGGATTAAAACACAAAAACAAAAACCCATTGCCCATCGAGCTGATTCCTACTCATAGTGACCCTATAGGCCAGTTGCCAGTGTATTGGACAGCACACATCCAGATGGGTTCCTGTTAACAAATGGGTTAGGAGCGAGAAGTGGGACTGGAAGACTGAGACTGACAATCTGTATTCAGAATAGTCACCTCTCCCACCCCCAACCAGGCACACACACCTGGCAGCAGATGGTGGGAGGTGGGGCAGGGAGCGACTGTAAGAAATGGAATGAATTCTCTAAGATGAAGAAAGGCATCTAGCGTGGGTCTTCAGCATTCTGGACCATAGCAAAACGTCTAACTCCCATTCAGTCAAAACCTGCCACTCAGCATACAACTTCCAATCAGCCTTTTTAATAGCCTAACTCTTAAACAGAACCCTGGTGGCGCAGTGCTTAAGCCTTTGGCTGCTAACCAAAAAGGTGGGCAGTTGAAATCCACCAGCTGCTGCTTGGAAACTGGATGGGGCAGTTCTACTCTGTCCTCTAGGGTCCTTATGTGTCGGAATCGACACGGCGGCAACGTGTTTGCTCTTAAAAATCAAAGGACAACTGAGATATTTGAGGAAAGCCTGCAGCAAGAATAGCATTCAACAAGATACAGAGGAATCGGTAAAAAACAAGGATACTTCAGGGAATGAAAGAGAACTAAATGAATAGCTGAGGAAAACATTTTCTGTTAGTAATCTCAGACTGATTTGAGAAAAAAAGGGCATTCATTAAAAAAAGAAAACACATTGTTATGAAAAAGGAACAGAGAGGTTTTAAAAAAATGAAATGTGATTGCCAAAATATGAAAAAATTCAACGCAAGGTTTAGAAGGTAAATTCCAAAATACCATGTTGTTCTTATAAAGCGACGATACTAGAGTTGCTCTTTATACGTGTTTAATGAGAAAGGCTTAATTGCCCTATTTAAACTTAGAAATGTAAGCTACTAGACAAGATGACTATATAACTCATGGTCCAAACGAGGACATTTTTGAGAGTGAAATTGGGTACTATTAATAGTTTTCTGAGACCATGCGAGCAAATGGAACTGTAGAGAAGCTCCATATAGTGAGAGAGTCAGAAGTGGAATTTGGAGGAAATGGGTGATCACCCAAGAGAAAACACCAAAGCCAACCAGTAACCATGGAAGAAAAGAAAGTTTTCAAAGAACTTGTCATCATGACAAACAACAGAACCAACCAACCAACAGGCCCATATAGTTTCATGAATTTTCAGTGTTTTAATTCTGTTGCTATTTTTATTGTTTCAAAGCACAGAGAAAGAAGACCTCCTAGTTCTCTTAGTTCTATAATCATAACACTGCTGCGTTGTAAGAACGCACATAAAACATACAAGCCAATTTCATTTACGAAAATAGGTATAAACATAGCAAATGTCATTTTAGCAAATATAATTTGCACTGGGTCGTAAAGGACGAGTGAGATATTATGAGTCAGAGAAGGTAAGAAAGGGCATTGTAGGCAGAGACAGAGGGAGCAAAGGCCCAGAGATGGCTAAGTGAAAGCTGAGAAGCAGAAATGGGGAAGGTTGTGGCATGCTCTCCACCATGACCAAGACCGAATTATAACAGACTCTCACATTTTACTGAAAAGCAGAAATGGGGAGTCAGATCCACCAGCGTCCTCAATTGCCAATTTCTCAGTAAGGCCTGTCATTGTTGTTAGTTATCGAGTTGATTCTGACTCACAGAAACCCCATGTTTTCAGAGGCAACCCATAGGGTTTTCAAGGCTATGACCTTTTGGAAGCAGATCTCCAGGCCTGCTTTTCAAGGCACCTCTGTGTGAGTTCAGACTACCAACCTTTTGGCTAGTGGTCAAGCACTTAACCATTCGCACCACCCAGGGACTCCATAGTAAGGCCTACCCTACAGTTTATAATCACAACCGCCTCTCCCCCGTATTGTGTTCCTTCTTACACTGCTTTATTTTTGTCCATAGCATTTATTATATTTTAACATACTATTAAAAAAAATTTTTTTTTTTATAGTTTGCATATTATGTTTCTTATTTGTCTTCTCACAATAGAATGTGAGCTCCCAGAGGTTAGAGATTCTTGTCTTTTAATCTATCTTGTTCACTGTTGTTTTCCTAGCACCTAGAACAGTTCCTGACACAAAAAAGGCACATGTATTTGTTTAATAAATGCATGTTTTTTTGGGGGAGGGTACAGAACTCTTTCTCTAATTTTACATAATAGAGTACTTGCCTTTTTTGGCTCAACACTGTTTTTAAAACATTTTCCTGAATCATTAATATTTCTCTCTTAGGGAGATTGTACATACTGCGATTATGTACCTTGAATGTCTTTACACATTAGCATATACACCCCTGTTTGAAATATTTGCAAAATTTTTCAACCTATGGCTATATCGAAGTGTGAGTTGGCTGGACTAAGATATTTGTGTCTTTCTCTCACAATCTAATTTTCTGGCTTATTAAAAAGCTAAAGAGCCTGAAAACTGCTTTTATGCAGTGGTTAAGAGCTCAGCTACTAACCCAGAAGTTGGCAGTTCGAATCCACCAGCCACTCCTGGGAAAACCTATGGGGCAGTTCTACTCTGCCCTATACGGTCGCTAAGTTGGAATCGACTCCAAGGCAACAGTTTTGCCTCAGCAACTTCGGTCCTCTACCCGTGGAACTTCTACTTCCCGGGACAGCAAGCAGCATCGCTGTTGTTTTTGCTTTTTACTTTCTGAGAGATGAAGTTCCTTCTTGTGTATAAATGGAAAGATGCTGCTGATGGTGAGGATACGAGGCAGACGGTTCCGTGGCAGCCGTGCAATGGAGGTCTACCTGCACCATTGTCCTGTGTAGAAGCCAAGGCCAGGCAGTGGCCATATGATGGAGATGTCCTATGCTTTGTCATGGTGGCCCAGCACGGTTTAATCAGCATCCGTGTTTCTCCCAGTTAGCATGATTCTGTGACTTGCTCTAGCAATATTAGGTAGCCTGGTGTAGAAACAGAAAATGATGGAGTGGAATGTCTTGTCCTGCACAGTATCATCCTCTCCAGTGAGGACCATTTTCTCCCAAAGAAAGAAACTTTCCTTCTTTTGTTTGAACTGCTGTGGTTTTGTCATTTACCAACGCATCAACAGTCTTTTTTTTTTTTCCACCTTGGTACAAACCATAATGAGGTACAGTAATTGATCACATATCCTTTTTGCAAGTAATTCCTTGGTATAAAAATTTCATTAAAATAAATTCACTAATGATACTTTAAGTGTTAATGGCTGCCTAGTACATGGAACATTGCCTCTTCGCTCTTTACATTACCGTTGTCTTCTCAGAGAGCCTTTCCATATGCGTGGCTGTAGTGTTGCAATATATCATTTTTTTTTTTCTTCATCCTTCAGGAGACTGACATTGAACAACGTAGGTGTTTTAGACAACATTATATTATACATTCTGTGTTGCTTAACAAGGGTTTAGAACTTTGGAGTTATCAAATGATTATCTGTTCAGTTTTGGGTCTCGTATTTAGCTACAGTGGTCATAATCTCTTTCTTATTATCCAACCAAAGATCTTAGGTGCATTCATCATCTTTTTCTTCTCAGGAGGCCAAAGATGGTATTATTATGAGCTGTGTAATTTTCTAAGCAAGAGTCGATGGTAGTACTTTTCTCCATGACTGCAAAGATTTAGCACATTATCTGGTTGAAGCCACGTTATCAGCCATGCTGTGTAAACATCCAGCTAAGAGAGAAGGATTGCTCTATTAAAATACATACGTTTCCAAAGAGAAGGTGAAGATGCATAGCTAAAAAAAGAGAAGACATTACAAAGAATGTTATGCTTGGAAATACAGAAAGGGACAGAATATGTGTTAATTTAAAGGTTTGTTAGATCACAAGACTTCCAGTTACCCAGTTATACATGCATTCCAAACAACATATCAGTGCAGATTAAATTATGCATGTAAAAGTGTACTTGTATATACAGAGGCATATGGAGCACGGAAACTGCTGTACTGGGTAGAGCCGTGTTCACCAGACATGTTTCTGGCAGCAGCATTTAGCATTGTCGTAGTCATCTAGTGCTGCTATAACAGAAATACCACAAGTGGATGGCTTTAACAAAGAGAAATTTATTCTCTCACAGCCTAGTAGGCTATAAATCTGAATTTAGGGTGCTAGCTCCAGGGCAAGGCTTTCTGTCTCTGTCGGCTCTGGAGGAAGGTCCTTCTTATTAATCTTCTCCTGAACTAGGAGATTCTCTGCACAGGAACCTAGGGTCCAAAGGATGCACTCTGCTCCCAGTGTTGCTTTCTTGGTGATATAAAGTCCCCAACTCTGCTCCCTTCCCTTTCCTTTTATCTCTTGTAAGATAAAAGGTGGTGCAGGCCACAGCCCAGGGAATTTCCCTTTACTTTTTTTTTTTTTTTTGAATCAGGGATGTGACCTTAATAAGGGTGTTACAATCGCATCCTAATCCTCTTTAACATAAAATTACAATAACAAAATGGGGGACAACCATACAATACTGGGGATCATGGCCTAACCAAGCTGACACATATTTTCGGAGGACAAAATTGAATCTATGACAAACATTAAAGGATGTTTCGTAGGAAGATATGTCTAGTCTCAACCTCTGAGATTCAAAATTCCTCCAGTGTTTTCTTGTTTTTCCTTTTTGTTGTTGTTAGGTGCCTTTGAGTTAGTTCTGACCTAGTGACCCTATGTACAACAGAACCTGGTCCTGCACCATCCTCACAATCATTGCTATGTTTGAGGCCATCATTGCCACCACGATGTCACTCTATCTCCTTGAGGGTCTTCCTCTCTTTCAGTGACCCTCTACTTTTCCTCAATCCGATATATAATTATCTATTACCTTATCAATGATCTTCTTGAACTTATTGATACTTGATTTTTTATCCAAATAGGTAACACATTACAAATATTTACTACTTAGCAGTAATAGCTTTATGACTTAAAACTATCTCTTTAGAATTTCCCCATGGGTAACCCCTTGTTCTAGTGTTCTGGCAAATGAGTTTGTTCCCATTTCATTTAATTCTCCCTAATTAACCCCTTGTTCTAGTGTTCTGGCAAATGAGTTTGTTCCCATTTCATTTAATTCTCCCTAATTAAAAAACATTTAAAAGTATATCTCAATTAATATTTTCTCCATGATCACATCATTCTAGTTATTATCTCCAGAAAAAAGAGCTCCGACATCCACATGTTAAAAATTTTGCCATAATTTAAACCTTTCTTTCTGAAATTTGGACAGTATTCTAAGGAGGAGTATGAAGCCAACTAAATGATGTATGTTTAGGAATTCCAATAAAGTTTGCTTCTCTCTAGTACATTGCCAGTTAACTGGCTGACGTCTGAGATTTCACTCCCTTAACTAATTTGTTTGGCCACTGTTAAAATTTGACTACTCAGGGAAGGACATTATAGAATAGAGAGGTTAAGATCAAAGAAAACAAACTTCCTCCAAGTATGCGTATGTGTGTAGAAGAACTAGAAATTTATAAAGTGATTTCCATTTGTGGATGCTCAGTAGCAGGAGACAATGGTTTATTACATCCAGACCCTGGAAATGTTGGCTTTCACAGCATGTTAGCCCAGTGCTCAGCAAACAGACTACAGTGACTCCAAATTCCCTTCTTAAATTGTAATTGATTGCTTGGTACAGTGGCTGACTTTGGAATATTTTCCCTAAGATGATATCATTCTGGGAGTCATTGTATCATAATGCAAAGAATAAGAATATAAACAGGAAGGAAAGTACATCTGAGTTCAAATTTCAAGCCAGCCAGTAAGATCTGTATGATGTGAGCAAGTGTATTCTCTTTTGAGCCCCCGCTTACTCATCTGCAAAACAGGGAGAAATAAATTCACAGGACTGTTTTGATTACTGAGACAATAAGAGTAAAGGATGAGATCAGTGCTTTGTATATCGTAGGCCCTTACCACATGAGCTCAAATGAAATGTATCTGCCACTTGCTTGTGATTTCAGGATCTTCTTATAATTTATCCTCAGGGGCTAATTCACCACTAGGAAACTTGATTTTTCTAAGCCAATACAATGACTTTCCTATACACTCTTTTCTTCAGGTCATTTGGAGTCATGGAACAATAAAGCTTGAAAAACCTTGGAAAACACCTGTTCCCAAAGCTTCATAATGCACACGAAAAAACTGAGGTCAAAGGTGCAGTATGACTAGTGGAGGAACCTACTCAGTGTTGCCTCCTTCCATATAGTAAGATCAAACATAACCCTGCTCTTACAGCAATGCAGAAAAAGCATGGTAATGCAGCGGATACAAAAGGCACAGATTTTTTTATTTTTTCCAATCTTACCCTTGCCAAGAAGTCAAATTTCCCTTTTAGTTCTTGTCCATATGGCATAAGTTGTGTAGAATTGCAATAATAGTACAGATACAGTTCTGAATCATGCTTTTTTACCCCTCATCATATGCCAATCATTTTATCCATATAGGTATGTTGTTATTAGGTGTTGTTGAGTTGGCCCTGACCCATAGCGACCCTATGCAAAACAAAATGAAACACCGCCGGGTCCTATGCCATCCGCACAATAGTTGGTATTCTTGAGCACTTTGTTGGAGCCACTGTGTCAGTCCAACTCAACGAGGGTCTTGATCTTTTTCACTGACCCCCTACTTTCCCAAGCATGATGTCTTTCTTCAGGGACTGGTCCCTCCTGATAACATGTTCAAAGTATGTTAGACGAAGTGTCGCCATTCTTACTGTTAATGAACATTCTGGCTGTACTTCTTCCAAGACAGATCTGTTTGTTTTCCTGGCAGTCCATGGAATGTTCAATATTCTTTGCCAACACCATAATTCAAAGGCATCAATTCTTCTTCAGTCTTCCTTTTTCATTGTCCAGCTTTCACATGCATATGAGGCAATTGCAAACACCATGGCTTGGGTCAGGCGCATCTTAGTCCTTAAAGTGGCACCTTTGCTTTTTAACACTTTAAAGAGGTCTTTTGCAGCAAATTTGCCCAGTGCAGTGCATTATTTTATTTCTTGACTGGTGCTTCCATGGGTGTTGATTGTGGATCCAAATAAAATGAAATCCTTGACAACTTCAATATGATGCTGCTTACTGGTCCAGTTGTGAGGATTTTTATTTTCTTTATGTTGAGGTGTAATCCATACTGAAGGCTAAGGTCTTTGATCTTCATCAGTATGTGCTTCAAGTCCTCTTCGCTTTCAGCAAGAAAGGTTGTGTCATGTGCATATCACAGGTTGTTAATAAGTCTTCCTCCAATCCTGATGCCACATTCTTCTTCATATAGTCCAGCTTCTCAGATTATTTGCTCAGCATACAGAGTGAGTAAGTATGGTGAACGATACAACACTGACACAAACCTTTCTTAACTTTAAACCATACAGACTGCCTCTTGGTCTAAGTACAGGTTCCTCATGAGCACAGTTAAGTGTTCTGGAATTCCCATTCTTCATATTGTTGTATGTAATTTGTTATGATTCGCACAATTAAATGCCTTTGTATAGTCAGTAAAACAAAGGTAAACATCTTTCTGGTATTCTCTACTTTCAGCCATGATCCATTTGACATCAGCAATGATATCCTTTGTTGCATGTCCTCTTATGAATCTGGCTTGAATTTCTGGCAGTTCTCTGTTGATATACTGCTGCAACTGCTTTTGAATGAGCTTCACCCTTGGTGGCTCCATGGTTAAGAGCTTGGCTGCTAACCAAAAGGTCAGCAGCAGTTCAAATCTACCAGCAGCTCCTTGGAAACTGTCCTACAGGGTCGCTATTAGTCAAAATCAAGTCAATAAGAACAGGTTTGATTTTTTGGTTTCCAGCACAATTTTACTTGTGTATGATATTATTGATATTGTTCGATGATTTCCTCATTCTGTTGCATCACCTTTCTTTGGAATGGGTACAAATATAGAACTCTTCTAGTCAGTTGGCTGGTAGCTGTCTTCCAAATTTCTTGGAATAGATGAGTGAGTACTTCCAGTGTTGCATCCATTTGTTGAAATATCTCAGTTGGTATTCTGTCGATTCCTGGAGCCTTGTTTTTCACCAATGACTTCAGTGCACCTTGGACTTCTTCCTTCGGTACCATCAGCTCTTGATTATATGCTCCCTCTTGAAATGACTGAAAGTTGACCGATTCTTCTTGGTACAGTGACTGTGTATATTTCTTCCATCTTCTTTTGATGCTTCCTGCATCATTTAATATTTTCCCGATAGAATCCTTCACTATTGCAACTTGATGCTTGAATTTTTTCTGCAGTTCTTTCAGCTTGAGAAATGCCAAGTGTGTTCTTCCCTTTTGATTTTATATCTCCAGTTCCTTGCACATTTCATTATAATACTTTACTTTGTCTTCTTGAGCTGCCCTCTGAAATCTTCTGTTCAGCTCCTTTACTTAATCATTTCTTCCTTTCACTTTAGCTGCTCTACTTTCAAGAGCAAGTTTTGGAGTCTCTTCTAATGTCCATTTTTGGTCTCTTCTTTATTTCCTTTTTTCCAATGACCTCTTGCTTTCTGCACGTAAGATGACCTAGATGTCATTCCATGGCTTGTCTGGTCTTCATGAGTGTTCAGTGTGTCAAATCTATCCTTGAGATGGTCTCTAAATTCAGGTGGAATATATTCAAGGTTGTACTTTGGTTCTCAGGGACTTCTAATTTTTCAACTTCAACTTGAACTTGCATATGAGCAATTGGTGGTCAGTTCTACAGTCAGCCCTGACCTTGTTCTGACTGATGATGTTGCGCTGTTTCCACAGATGTAGTCTATTTGATTCCTGCATATTCCATCTGACAAGATGCATGCACATAGTTACTATTTATGTTATTGAAAAAAGGTATTTTTGTAATGAAGAAGTCATTAGTTTTGCAAAATTCTATCATGTGATCTCTGGCATCATTTCTATCATCAAGGCCATATTTTCCAATACCAATTCTTCTTGTTTGTTTCCAACTTTTGCATTCCAATCACCAGTAAGTATCAATGCATCTTGATTGCATGTTTGATCAATTTCAGACTCAGAAGTTGGTAAAAATCTTCAATTTCTTCATCTTTGACCTTAGTGGTTGGTGTGTAAATTTGAATAATAGTTGTATTAACTGGTCTTCCTTGTAGGCATATGGATATTATCCTATCACTAACAGTGTTGTACTTCAGGATAGATCTTGAAATGCCCTTTTTGACAATGAATGCAACACCATTCCTCTTCAATTTGTCATTCCGAGCATCATAGACCTTATGATTGTCTGATTCAAAATGGCCAATTCCAGTCTATTTCAGCTCACTAATGCCTAGAATATCAATGTTTATGTGTTCCATTTCATTTTTGATGACTTCAAATCTTCCTAGATTCATACTTTGTACATTCCATGTCCAATTATTAATGGTTGTTTACAGCTGTTTCTTCTTGTTTTGAGTCATGCCACATTGGCGAATGAAGGTCCTGAAAGCTCTACTCCATCCACATCACTGAACTAAGGTCTACTCTACTCTGAGGAGGTAGCTCTTCCTCAGTCATATTTTGAGTGCTTTCCAACATGAGGGACTTATCTTTTGGCACTATGTCAGACAATATTCTGGTGCTATTCATAAGGTTTTCACTGGTCAATTCTTTCAGAAATAGAGTGACAGGTCCTTCTTCCTAGTCTGTCTTAGCCTGGAATCTTTGTTGAAACCAGTGCACCAAAGGTGACCCTGTTGGTACTTGAAATACCTGTGGCAAAGCTTCCAGCATCACAGCAACACGCAAGCCACCACAGTGTGACAAACTGACAGATTGTTATATAGTCTTTTAAATTGTAATTTTAATAGCTACATAATACTTAGTTGAATGGAAGTATATATGGAAACATTTTGCTACAGTTGGAAATTGTAGTTGTTATACTGTAATGAGCATCAATGCAAATAACCTTTCTTACTTCCTTATAGTACATTATGAATGCTGGAATTTCTAGGCCAGAGAATACAGACATTTAATGGATCTCAATATGTATTACCAAATCACTTCCCCAGAGTATTTTGCTAATTTACAATACCACCAAAGAAAGTACTGTGGCCACACCAGTACTGAGTATTTTTTGTTAAATATTGTTTGCTAATTTAATAGGTGTGAACTTGTATCTTATTGTTTTAACTTGCATTACTTGATTATTAGCATGGTTGAACATTTCTCTGGATGTTTATTTACATATCATGTTTCTTTGTGTATGAATTGACTGTTCCCAGTCTTTGCCCATTTATCTATTAGGATTTTAAAACAATAATTTTCTAACAAATGTTGCCTACAATAGTTTAAACTATCTTAAAAATTTCTGTTTTAAAAGATATTTTACATGTATAACTCACTAGTAAGTTTTAAGACTATCACAGTCATCTGGTAGTTTTGTCAAATCAACTCGTATAAAATGAAATACTAGAGAATCCCTTCACATGTAAAAAATGTGTGTACGCATGAGGTAAAACTACCTTTCATACTGGAGACCTCAGCATTCTATTTCCACGTTATAAAAAATAATGATTTAATAGAAGGAATTACCCTTCTTAGATTTTATAAAGCATTTAAAAAGTGATTTTTGAAATGAATATTTAAGTGATACAGTATTATTTCTAAATTTATATCATTTATATATTCAAGGGACAGAGTATTATTTATGGCATATTATAGTTAACTTTTTGTAAAAACGAAGACTTATATATCCCCTTTTGCTTGAATTCCCAACTTTCATAATTATTATTATTTTTTTTCTGGATGAATCCTTTTTATTCTGATATTGTAGATGGTAAATCATGAGGGGTAGCGTAGAAAAATCAAGCTTGATATTTTTTAAAGGATTCAACATAAAAATACATGAAAAAGATGTTAACGTTGAGTTTCTAAGTGCTTTTAGACATGTACGATTAAAAAAAAAAAAAAACCCACTGGCTTGGAAGGTATTGTGACTGATCATCTAGTCTAATTCATCTATCTTTTCTATCACATCCTCCAACAATAGTTTTTGAGCCTATTGGTTGCACATTATAATGACAGGAAATGTGCTACCTTCAGAAGCAGCCCAACTTTTGGGCAACTCTGAATGTCAGAAAATTCTTTTCTATATTGAGCTAAAATCTGTTTCTTGTATCTTAGTCATTAGTCTTGGTTCTTCTCTTTAGAGGTTTATGGAACAATTTTAATCTCTCTTCCATATGACAGGATCTCAAATATTTGAAGCCAGTCAGTGAACAAATAACAATAATGCAAAGCACAAAAGAAATGACATATTGTGGCACAGAGATAGTGTTTCCTGAGGGGCTTCAAAATGGGTAGAGATCAATTCTGTTTAGGGAATCAAGAGGATGTGATAATTAACATGGGCTGAGATGAATGGTTAAAATCTTAGCAGAGGGTTTTAGAGAGGTAAGTTTTCCAAGTGGTGTGGGCTGCAGAAGCAAAGATACAGACAAATGTGAGCACAGATATGTCCAGGAAGCAGTGTTGTTTGGCTGGTGCAATGGGATAAATATGAACACTTAGGAAAGTTAAGGAGGTATAATGAAAACCTTTGCATGCAAGGAGAGATGCATTGCCAGTTTTAGAAGTGGGAGGTGCCATGTTTGAATCAGCGCTTTGGGAAGGCTAATTGACAGCAGGACTGTCTTAGTTGTCTAGTGCTGCTATAACAGAAATACCGCAACTGAATGGCTTTAACAAACAGAAATTTATTCTCTCACAGTTTAAGAGATTAGAAGTCCAAATTCCAGCAGAGGGCTCTCTCTCGGTCAGCTCTGGGGGAAGGTCCTTGTCATCATCTTCCCCCAGTCTGGGAGCTTCTCAGCGCGGGGACCCCAAGTCCAAAGGGTGCACTCTGTTCCTGGCTCTTCTTACTTGGAGATAATGAAGGCCCCCTCCTCTCTGCTCTATTCTCTTTTATGTGTCAAAAGAGATTGACTCAAGATGCAATGTAATCCTGTAAACTGAGTCCTGCCTCATTAATATATATAAAAAAATAACTGCCTCTAATTCTGCCTTTTTAACATCATAGAGGTTAGGATTTACAACATATAAGATAATCGCATCAGATCACAAAATGGCAGACAATCACACAATACTGGGAATGATGGCCTAGCCACGCTGACACAATTTTGGGGGGGCACAATTCAATTCATAACATTTTACCCTTTGGCCAACAAAATTCATGTCCTTGCCACATGTAAAACACATTCACCCTATCGTATCATCCCAAAAGGCTTAAATCAACTCCAAGTCCAAATTCTATCCTGGGGCAAAATTCCTTTTCATCTGTGAAATCTAGAAAACAAGTTATCTGCTTCCAAAGTACGACAGTGGAACAGGCACAAGATAGACATTTCCATTACAAATGGGAGAGATTGGAGGAAAAGAAGGGATAACAGTCACCCAGGAAGTCAGCAGAATTCATTACATTAGCTCTCAAGGCTTGACAATAATCCTCAGTCCTCTGACACCATTTAGACAATGGCCCTGCCCTCCAGATTCTGGATGTTGCCCACACTCTCTGGATTCCATGTGGAAGCCCTTCGGCCCTGGGGTTCGGCTCCATCTTCCAGGCCCACTGGGACAGCAACTCTGCTTCCTCAGATTTGGGCAGTCTAAGCCCGAATCTGTCTGAGTGGCAATCATACCCCTCGGCCCTGGCAGGCCTTGTTCTTCTGCCCTTAGGTATGGCAGCCATGCCCCCTCAGCTTTGGGCAGTGGATCTAGCGTCATCCCCCTGGCACTCATTAACGGGAGCCCCACACTCTGAAACTGAGTTGGTGAAGATCTGACTTTTTAACATAACTTGAGTTCTGCCTTATTAACATACCCAAACCCAGTGCCATTGAGTCGATTCCGACTCATGCCTTATTAACATAACTGCCTCTAATCCTACCTCAATAACATCATACCAAACCGAAAAGCCCGTAGCGATCCTAAAGGACAAAGTAGAACTACCCCTTAGTGTTTCCAAGAAGCACCTGGTGAATTCGAACTGCTGACCTTTTGGTTAGCAGCCATAGCTCTTAACCACTATACCACCAGGGTTTCCTATTAACATCACAGAGATTAGGATTTATATAACACATAGGATAATCACATCAGATCACAAAATGGTAGACAACCACACAATAATACTAGGAATCATGGCCTAGCCAAGTTGACTCACATTTTTGGAGGACACAATTCAATCCACAACAAGGACTATTAGGACTGAATGAAATGTGGAGAAATGGGAGGTCAGGAGATTAACTACTATCCTCTTACAAAAGTGTAGTTACGGGGCAGGGGTGTGGTGAAACTAGAACCCTTGTCCATTGCAGGTGGAGATGTAAAATGGTGCAGCAGCCATGGAAAACAGTTCGGCGATTTCTCAAACAGTTAAACATAGAACTACCATATGACCTAGCAATTCCACTCCTAGGTATACACCCAAAGGAACTAAAAACTCAAACAGACACTTGAATACTAATATTCATAGCAGCATTATCCACAATAGCCCAAACATGGAAGCATCCCAAATGTTCGCCAGTGAATGAATGGAGGAACTAAATGTGGTATACCCTCACCAAAAAAAAAAAAAAGAAAGAAAAAAAACCTGTTGCCACCAAGTCAATTCTGACTCATAGTGACCCTGTAGGACAGAGTAAAACTGCTCCATGGGATTTCCAAGGAGAAGCTTGTGAATTCGAACTGCCGACCTTTTGGTTAGCAGCCAAGCTCTCTACCACTTTGCCACCAGGGCTCTGAAATGTAGGAATATCCCAAATGTTTGTCAATGAATCAATGAATGGCCTGAATGCGGTGTACCTATACAATGGAATATTATTCAGCTGTAAAAAGGAATGAAGTACCGATACAAGCTACGGTATGGATGAACCTCAAAAACATTATTCTGAATGAAAGAAACCAGGCATAAAAGGCCACATATTGTATAATCTCATTTATTTGGAATATCTCGAATAGATAAATCCATAAAGACAGAATGAAAATAGTGATTGCCAAATGTTGGGAGAAGGGGGCAATGGGGACTGACTGCTTCATGGGCACAGAGTTTCTTCTGGGTTGATGAAGATGTTTTGGAACTAGGAAGAGGCGGTGGTAGCACAACGCTGGGAATGTACTAAATACCACTGAATCGTACAATTCAAAATGGTTACTTTTATGTTATGTGAATTTCATCTCAGTAAAAAAAAGGGAAAAAAGAAAGAAAAGCCAATCAGGGGACTATGAGGGCCTGAGTAAGTGACATAATTTGGAATGAAAAGAAGGAGAAGGATGTAGGGTTGAATGTACAGTAAAACCTGAGAAAGTCAGAACCTGTGTTACATGGTAACCTATCAGAGAATGAAAACTCAAGTATTTTCCACTGATAGAGAGTGACAGAAAAGTGATAAGACTGCATACTGTCAAAGGCGGAACATGTTCGAGACTCAGAAAACGAAGCAGTCCTGTTTTGTTCCAGCTCTCACAGATCTCACTATATATAATTTTGAAACAGATTTAATGGCGGGGGTGGGGGAGAAAATGAAATGGGATGGAAGGGATAAAAAAATGATTACGAAATTTCACCTTGAAGCTCTGGGAGAATGGTGGTGTCAGAAACAGAAATATACATAGGAGTAATTCATTATAGGAGAAAGACAATGAGTTGCTCTTGAATCAGTAACACAGGATTTGTAGGGCTATTGCCGATAGGCATTTGGAAATGTGACTATCGATCTCTGTTTGATTCTCCAGAAGGGGTGGAATCAGATGTCTGGATACACAGGAGTCCACCAGACACCTCAGTCAAGCAGTCAAGACTAGGAGCCCAGAAGAAACCAGTTGAGATAGAAGAGCTGGGGGTAAGTGTCTTGCAGAGTCAGCAGGTACAGGAGATGTCTAAGAGGCAAACAAACAAACAATCCAAGCAGGTCTACAAAGTCAGGAAGTAATGAAGAGATTTAGGCAGGCAAGAAAAGAGTCTGGGTTTGTGCCTCAGTTTTCGTAGCTATAGAAGAACATGCCTACCTCAGGGGGTTGTGATAATTAACAGAAAAATTATGTAAAATGTTAGCATAGTACCTGAAAGATAATAAACATTTTCATAAACACTTACTAATGCTAATATTATATGATGCTATCAGTTTAAAGATAAACTCATACTTTTTTAAAACTACATAAAGGTTTTTAGGTATCATTCAAAGTACCTTCAACAGTCACTTTCATCATTAAAATAGCTGCCCTCCAAAATCAGAATACTGTGTACAGCAAAGAACATTTGATCAGGGATAAGGCCATTAGGCTCCTAGTGCCAGATGCTTCTAGCCAACTTTGTGCCCTTAGTAAAGTTCCTTATTTTTCCTTGGCATTTTTATCTTCCTATTAAAGGGGGAGGCCTTCATTGTACCTAGAACATCTTTTAGTTATGAATATAGATTCTGTGAGATATAGATTTGGAAGACTGAGCTTTTTTAGGATACCACTTGTCTTTGTAGCTTTAGGCAAGTTACTAAACTCTCTTCTCTTCAGAGTTCTTGTCTTTTAATTGAAGTGATTGGACTTGAAAGACCTTTCTAGTGCTAGCATTATAGGATTCTGCGGTTCCCAAAGGACTTGCCTTTTTAAGCTAGTCTCCATGAGTAAGGCCAGGTTATACCACTGTCTCAGCTGCCCAATAGACGGCATTCAAGGAACTGGACATTATTTAGCTCATCAAACCTTTTAAACTGAAACGCAAGAGACCAAAACAATGAACTTTGAACTTGATAGGTTTGGACTGATGAGTACTTTTATGAAAGACAGTAAGGTTCCTAATAGGCTTAAAAAACCAACATTTCTTTGAATTACATGATATTTAAAGGACACAGTATTAATATAATGAGATTTTCCCAAAACTAACCTACTTATTGGCAAATAGGGAGTGACTGAGGAAGTGGAAAAATATGATCATTTACAGGTCATCATCGTCACAGCTACATGAGTTAATGTTTACTAAGAAACCCCAGATTCCAGGGCACTGTGCCATATCTCAGGAATAGATATAGACTTCTGCTTCTTGAAATCACAAATTAACATAATGCTTTTTGCTTTACATTACATTGCATCACAACTTTGCTTAATATACCCTAAAAGATAAATATTGAAAAGTCAGTCAAGATTGCCAAGTGTCTTTCAAGGTGAGTAAACAATAGAATCAAATGTTTTAAGGAAAATGAATTTAAGAGGAAAGGGATTAACATTTATGGAGGACTTTTTACTATGGCAAGACACTTAAGAAATATAAAACTATTTTTAAATAAGTAATACTCATATAGAATAAAAAATCCAGAAGGCAACTAACAATGTACAATGTAAAGTAAGCCTCCTTCTCACTTCTTTCTCCATCTCTGTCCCCTCAGAGGCAACCACTGTGTTATACTGTTAAGGTGTAATAAACAGAACAATAGCTTACATTTATAAATCACTTCCTGTGTGCCTGTCAAGATATTACATTTTTAAATATTTTAACTCATTTAATGCTCACGACATCCATAGATATTATTGTTATTAATTAATATTAATAACTAGTAATATTAGTGCCATTTTACAAATGAGGAAATTGAGGTACAGAGAGGTTAAGTGACTTCCCCAAGAGTCTGATTTACCTAGTGTTGCTGTAACAAAAATATACCACAAGTGGGTAGATTTAAGGAACGAAATTTATTGTCTTACAGTTTTGGAGGACAGAAGTCCAAATCAAGGGATTGGATCTAAGGCAGGTCCTTCCCTATTGTTAGCACCTGGAGTTCTTTTGGCTTTCCTTGGCGTTCTTTGGTGACTTTTTCCCCCATGTCTGTCTCTGTGTCTATTCTGCTGTTTTTATAACTCAGAAGTGATCAAGTTTAGAACCCATCCTACTCTGGTATGACCTCCAAAGAGGGCCATATTTACAGATATATGATTTGAACACATGTATTTTGGGGGCACAATGCAATCCATAACACTAAGTAACAGCTCCTAAGTGGTGAACTGGGATTTGAACTGGAATAGGCAGGTTCCACTGTACACTGAATGTGCACATTAAAGATCTGCCATTAAAAAAAAAAAGCTGGATTGTTTTTAATTGCATGGATATACCATAATTTTTAACCTAATCCCCTAATGATAAACATTTAGATTGCTAGCGATGTTTTACTATTCCAAGAAGTGCTTCAAGGCACACATCTGCCACATGTGTCAGGATTTATATATGCCATCAGCGATGTTCTGCACAAATGTGTGAGAGGGATGTTATTATTCTCTTTTTAAAATCGAGGCACAGAAGGATTAAGTGATTTGTCCAAGGTTTCAAGTGGTAGCACTAATATCCAAAATCAGCTATTTTGACAGAAAGCAGAATTTTTTTTTTTCCACGGGGATACAAACTGACACTCGTCATAATACTGTAATAGAAATTGCAATATTAGAGGAGTAGAAATCAGTCTTGGCAACTCACTGAACTCTGATGTGCCAACCTGGTTGACCTGGGAAATGGAGCAACCATGAACAGAAACAGGAAGCACAGGAGGAAGAGCAGATATGAACAGATGTCCAATGCTGATCAGCTCCAAGTTGTCCAATACAACCGCTCCCTAGCTTTCGTACCTTTTTGCCTTCACGGGTGGAGTGAAGGGAAGCCCTTGAACTCCCATAATCTGGAAGAAAGAAAAAGCTAGAGCTTGGGTTCTCTGTATAAGACAGCTCCTGCCCTGGCTTCTAAACCTCTACCGTCAGGAGGGAAGAAGGGGCTAGATATATACTTGGTTCTGCCAAGAGTCTTCCCCCTCTCCTACTCCTCCCCCCCCATTCTGTCTCACTACCACCCACCACCTTGAGAGGATCAGGGCAAGATTCATTATGACCTTCAATCCTGTTTAAGTTGGACATTCTAGGAAGAATAGGACTCCATGGTCACCCCCAACCCATGGATTCTCATTTTTCTGTGTGTCTTTGTAGATCCTCTTTTCTGTCCGCATCTATCCATCCCAATTTCTGAGACTCTTCTGCTGGAACCCACAGTTAGTTATTATCAACCTCTTTCCTTTGCCTTCTTGTTTGACCAAACCTGGCACTCTCTAAGAACACTGCTTCTTTTGAGCCTTCTCAATTTTTGGTCATTTTTCTCCCATAGCCTTTTAGCAACAGACCTGGAGGTAAGGAGGGCATCCTTCTTGCTTCTCAGTGCCACTTCCTGCTCATTATCCTTCCCTATTTCTTAAACCTCCCTGCTTTTAAATTTCATGTCATTAAACCACCATCACTCCTTCTTGCTGCTGTATTCTGCAAACCCTCAAATAATTTTTCCTCAATCATTGAAGAACTTAGCTCCTGGCTTACTGTTCCCAATCCTACTTCTGTCATAGTTCTTAGTGATATCAATATCTTTGTAATGCTCCTTCCAAATGCCCTGGTTTTTGAGTTCTTTAAACTTTTTTCCAATGATTTTGTCCTCCACCCTATCTCAGTCTCTTGCTCTCATGGCTGTATTCTATTCTTTGTAATTACCAGCATCTGGAACTGCTCCATAATCTCAATTTCAAGCATTCTACTCTCCAACACCTAGCGCTCATCTTTTCAGTTGTTCCCTCTAGTATCTAACTCCAACAACTTATTGGCTCTTTCAGAATTTACAATCCATTGATCCTTCTATCCCCTTTTCACAGTGACTCCCTCCATTGACATCTTCACCTTCTTATACATTGTAACCTCAAAGATCATTCACTACCATCACTCCCTTGCATGTACCCTCAACTCCCTTGCTCCTCTTATTTTCTATTTTTGCCTGGCAAAACCTCAACCCCTGTTATATTCAAATATCCATGTATCCCATGTCTTTCTGCAAAACCGAATGGGCCAAAGAAAAATATACACTTTAAATTCACGTTCACAATGTCAAACGTTATCCTAGTCCTACTGTTCAGCAGTCTTGCCACAAGCCTCTAGTCCATTCTCCCTCCTCTATTCCTAGGGGACAATTTTATTTCCTTCCCTTTATTTTCAAACTTCCAAGACATCCTTTTCTATTCTCACTCTATTCTCACTCTTAGCTGAGAAAACAGAAGCAAACTGAATATTCACAGACTTCCACCACCCATCTCCCATCCACCATCACTTGCGCTGATATACTCAGCCTCCCAGCTTATTGCTATAAATGAACTATCTGTGCTCCAAACTAAAGCCAACCCTTGCACCCGTGTGCTAGAGTCCATCTGCTTTCCTTACTCAGGTCTTTGTTCCAATGCCAACTCTCTGAGTCCCTTCCTGATAGCCCTTTTTAAAATTTCATCCTCTGACCCCAACTTTCTCCATGGCTGCATTCCTTATCCCCCTTCCATGATTCAGTTTTCCTCCATACCACTTACCACCATCTCATATAGTACACATTGTGTTTTTTATTGTCCTTATCATTAATACTCCATCTGCAATGAAAGCTCCACAAGGGCAGGGATTTTTTTTTTTTCTCTTTTATTCACTGTTATTTCCTCAGTACACAGATGAGTTCCTGGAACAGTAACTTCTCAATAAATGTTGAATGGGACAATGAATGAATGAGTGAGTTCAGTTTTGGGCAGTGAGTTAGGTGTACCAGTGGGATATGGTGATTTCCAGCAGTCAGTTAAAAGGGGATATTATACTAAACATATAGATTTAGGGTTTATTTATAGAAAATTGGGTAGAAGTCACAAAAATGACTAAGGATGGAAGGAAAACAGATTAGAGAGAGGTGACACATTTGAGGATAATGCTTAGATCAAAGTATGACAATGTCTGTTTAAAATAATAACTCTGTTCCCATAATGGCACTGTACTTACCTGGTTGTGGATTTTTATTTTATTTTATTAAGTGCGACTGGTATATGAATGGAAACCCTGGTGGTGTAGTGGTTAAGTCCTATGGCTGCTAACCAAGAGGTCAGTAGTTCGAATCCAGCAGGAGCTCCTTGGAAACTCTATGGGGCAGTTTTACTCTGTCCCATAGGGTCGCTATGAGTCGGAATTGACTTGATGGCAGCGGGTATGGTATGTGAATACAATTTGCTAAGTCTGGAAGCATGTGGATTACTTTTGGACATCGAATAACAGAAATGAAATAAAATTACACAGCAGAAAGGTACAGCCACTTCAGCTGGCAAAGGTAGAAAAAGTTAATGCTGAGGCTCCACAAAGCTAATCATCTTCAGAGCCTGAAAGGTCATTTTTGGCGATGCTGTTTGCAGTGAAGTGGTCATTTGAAATTTGGCCTCCTAAATTTTTGGATTTTATTATGTGAAATTCTATAAATAAACCAAACATTTAATTACCGAAGACATTATAACATATTTATGTATGCATAGCTATGTATGTGTGTGTTTATATATGAAAATAAATATATATACCTATCTATCTTTCAATAAGAATTTATCTCAGAGCCACTGAATGTACACATTGGGGCACAAAGCTGATTGGATTTGGCTAGCACTTCTCAGTTCTGTTGGCAGTACTGACCTGGCCATTTTAGAAATATTTTGGTGAAAGATCTCCACCAAACCATTGTGTTTTGCTGCCTATTAGATTGCTCATTTTAAAAGGCCACTTACCTCGCACTATGTTTACAGCTAACCTGGGCTATCACTTGACCCCGTTGCAAGTTGTCTGGTGATTGATTGGTGGGGTGGTGGGGTGGTGGTAACGCCATGTGTCTATCTAAGGGGTTCCATAATAACCATTTAGGTGACAATTTCAAGTGAACCCACCATGATTGGCACCACACCAGTTAGTCTTTGCCTGTCAGCCCTGGTGGCACAGGGGTTAAGAGCTCAGCTGCAAACCAAAAGCTCGGCAATTTGAAACCACGAGCTGCTGCTTGGAAACCCCTTGGGGAAGTTCTACTCTGTCCTGTAGGTTTGCCATGAGTTGGAATCGACTCGACAGCAATGGGTTTGGTTTTGGTTTTTGTCTTTACCTTTGCATTCTTAGGTTAGGCAAAGATTTAGGGTGAGAAACATCATCTTCTAGTTACTTAATTCTAGTTGCCCTCAATATTAACTGAGCTTATTTGGAGAGCACTTCATGAGAGAGCAAGGTCTGGCTAACTGCCCTTGCCTGAACCGTTTCATTGCTTTGATTCAATTTAAAGCTTTAGCTCATACTAGGATGAGGAAGAAGATCCTTAGAGTTCTTAAAGCTCTGTGCTGCCCCATGAGAATTCCGGGATGCAATCATAATTTAAGATTCTGAATATTTACTTCAGATGCTTATGCAGAAAAGCAAAGAAAATATTTGGTTTTCTAAAACGCATCGTATGTACAAGTTGGCCCTCCATATCTGTGGGTTCAGCATCTTCAGATTCAGCAGACTGAAAATATTTGGGAAAAAAAAAGTTCTAAAAAACAAAGCTTGACTTTGCTGCTCGCTGAGCACTACACTGAATCCATGTGAATGAAGTGATGTGCCGGCATACCCTGCTGTAGCCACTTGCTAGTCACAGATTCCCAGTCTCTCTCCAGCACTTGTTGTCTGAGCATTGTTCACCTCACATCTGGTTCGTTGGCTGCTTGTGTCATATGCACCCTTTGTTCTGCTATTTACATAGCATTACATTGTATTAGGTATTATAAGTAATTTAGAGATGATTTAAAATATATGGGAGGATGTGCATAGGTTATATGCAAAATACTCTGCCATTTTGTATAAGAAACATGAGGATTTTGGTGTATGCAGGGGTCCTGGAACCAATTCCCTGTGGACACTGAGGAATAACTGTATTTATTTGTAATATGCATATAAATCTCAATTTTAGACTTTTATGTGAAAGAAAAGAATAGTAATGATAAATATGATAAACTAGAAATGCTATCTAATCTGTTATTATTTATTCCCCCCCTTCCCCAGCAAAACAGAGAGCAGAAATTCACTATGTAAAACAGACCAGATTGGAATCTAAAGTGATGAAAAGCTGTACCAACTATAGAAACCATAGTTTCTTGGTGACTTATCCCAATAAACGAAGCAGTATTTATTTATTCAGTACTAAACAAAACCTGTTTGCTTTTTGATGTTGGAAAACTTAAGTGTTAGAATGTTTTATGAAAATTGGTGGTATTAGTACTTACATGTTTTGAGCTGATACCACAATCACAACTAAGTTAGATAAATTTCCTTTTCATGTAATGCTTTCAGACTTTAGTATTACATATAAATAACTTGAGGATCTTGTTAAATTTCAGATTCTGATTTGTAGGTCTGGACAAGGGCCCTAGATTCTTCATTTCTAATAAACTCATGGGTGGTAGAGACACATGGGCCATTTTGAGTAGTAAGGATTTAGGGGACAACCAACGTGATCTTACTTAGGTTATGCATTTTTATTATTTTCTTATTAAATCAAATTGTTTCAATATAGCTAATACTATATTCCTTTGGAAAAAAATAATGTAGCTTATTGCAACAAAAATATTGTCATCTGCAATGCCTTATTATTAAGTATACTTTTTCAGTTATATAACATGCTTCATCCTTTGTACATGAGTTCCAACACAGAGCAATAAATAATGTAAAGTAAGATTGCCATCTCTGCCAGTTGATCTCATCAATGTTTCAGAGGAAAACAAGTCTAATTTTTTCAGTTAAAAACATAAGTGGCATTGTTTTTCTGGTTGAGTCTGTCAAAAACCTGCTATAACACTTGAGGGGGTAGATTTATTAAGTTTTTACGTGTTAAATCTCCTTGATGGAATATCAGTGGGAAATGATTAATTAGGGAAAAAATAAAAAGGAATCAATGTTGTAGATATGCATATGCAAAGTTGTGTTTGAAAGTGCTGCAGTTGAGCAGAAATATTACTTCTTGACATTTTTTATCTGATATAAAATTAAACACTATTTTTAGTTATTAAAATGTCACAGTACTTGTTTGTATCATGCTTAAGAGCAGTGTCTAATCTTGGTGGCAACCTTATTAGATTTTGTTTTCTCTGTGCATGACACACTGAAGACCCAAATTAGAGCTTTCTTAGAGGATTTACTCATTCACAGTAAATAGCAAACCAGTGGTACAAGTTGACATGAAGAAAAGCCTGATGCTGTAAATGCCTGGATATCTAAGGGGCAAATTTGAGCTTACTTTGTAGAAAGGGATATCCTATGGGTGTACAGTAAAGCACTCTAAACTTTCAAATTTATCAGCTCCTGTCAACTCGATGGCACTGGGTTTTTTTGGGGGTCATGGATTTAATTATGTCCCCCCTCCCCAAAATACATGTCAACTTGGTTAGACCATGATTCCCAGTATTGTGTGGTTGTCTTCCATTTTGTGATTGTAATTTTATGTTAAAGAGGACTAGGGTGGAATTGTAACATCCCTGATCCAATGTAAAGTGAGATTCCCTGGGGTGTGGCCTGCACTGTCTTTTATCTTACAAGAGATAAAAGGAAAGGGAAGCTAGCAGAAAGGGGGGACTTCATACCACCAAGAAAGCAGTGCCGGGAGCAGAGTGTGTCTTTTGGACCTGGGATTCCTGCATGGAGAAGCTCCTAGCTCAGGGGAAGATTGATGACTAGGACCTTCCTCCAGAGCCAACAGAGAGAGGAAGCTTTCCCATGGAGCTGACACCCTGAATTTGGACTTCTAGCCTATTGGACTATGAGAAAATAAATTTCTCTTTGTTAAAGTCACCCACTTGTGGTATTTCTGTTATAGCAGCACTAGATAACTAAGACAACTCCACATACCTTTTATCTTCTCCTGAGATTGATTTTGGCCTGATGCAAGGTGTATTGTGCTACCAGACATTGTTGACTAGAGCAAGAAGGTAGAGAAATGTTACTGCAGCAGAGAACACTTGCTGGGAGCAGGGATGAAAATCACTGTATGGAATAAGTATATATGTAGTCAGCAAGGAAAGAGGCGAGCAGTGTCAGAGTCAAAAGGTTATACACAAACAAGCTGCTCTGGAAACATGGAGGAGGGAAGCCTAAGACAAACACTAGTGATGTATTCATTTAGAATTATTATGCATTGAAACTCTAAATACTAGTGTCCTCCAGCTCAATCATTCTTAGATTCCATAGTAACTTCTCAGAGATATCACAGATGATGTGGTCATGGGCTTATTAGTACTCAGGCTAATAGCGAGTGAAGAAATATGTAAGTGTGTTGTTTCATTTCAATGTGCAGGTGCTCTTCAGATATTCTCCCCTTGAGTTCTTTAAAACGGTCAGTCTAGTGTTTGTCTCCTTTTGTTGCTGTATTTTTTCTTTTACTGATTTTTGTTGCATCCCAAACATTGACATTTGCTTTGTCTCACAAACATGATTTGCTTTTGGACATGATTTTAGGTTGATGGAAGCTGAGGTTGTCTAACATGCAGAGATTGTTTCCTTTCAGGGAATACTTTATATAGCTGATTTCAGCGCTTCTTCATCTCTTCCCATCTCCTAGTTACCTTCAGCTCTTCACACTAACATCTATATGATTTCTCAGGCACCTTTGTAATTTAAACCCTTCTGAGTAGATTTATTGGGCTTGAGTTTAAGAAAAACAGTCCTTCACTCCTTTATATCATGATTATTCTATTACATTGGGAGAAGGGGAAATGGTAATGGGGGGAATGGGACTGATGTTTATTGACTACCCATTTTATTTTGGTAACTCCAAATATCATTTGTTCTTCATAACAACTCTTCAGATAATGAAAAAAGAAAAAAAAAGAAATCAACAGACTTGCCCCAAATCTCCCAGCCAGTAAGAGAGTAACCAAGATTTGAGTCTGAGTTTCTCTGGCTCCCTAACTTGCAAAATTTCGAATTAATCCACTGTGTAACAACATACCAGAATTTATCTTAATAGCATAATAGTTCTTCAATGCAATCACTCAGTTCATAGTATCTTATAGGATGTCAGGGGAAAAAGCATTGTGGTTATGGTAGAAACAGGGTTAATCAAAAAACCAAATATACACTGATTACATTTGTACACCCACCTATAACCTCTGTAACATCTAACAGGTACATGTTTTTCTTTTGAAAGGATTATGTGTTTTAAATCTTTGGCTAAACAAACACATAAGTACCTATATCTCTTAGGATGGTTATGAATAAGAAAAATAGCAACTACAGTTATGTGTTAGATAGGATGTTAATCCTGATGACAAATTTGTATGTAAAATGTATTATAACTTGGTTAAAAGTATAAAGGTAGAGCTAGAATTCAAGCCCCAGTTTCTCTCATTCCAAAATTCATTTTTCTAACCAGACATGAAAAAAATGCATGCATTTTTACTATGTACAGAGAAGATGTAAAGAATTTTATCAACTCATTTGAGTTTGTGCACATTCACAGGAATTAGTGAAAATTGAAGTTGAACTTATTCCTAGTGGCAGGTTCAATCCCAGTTTCCGTTTAGGCTCCAAGTCTGCAAATATGCATGTTTGAGTTGGGAGAAGGGGAGAAAGAACATTGGATTCAAACGGACTGAGACGTCAGCTCTTATGTAATTAATATCCAGGTTCTCAAGGTGTCCTGGAAGGCCCTTTTTTGCTTTCAAAGCCACTCTGAAGGTGGAGATTTAGAGCCAGGTTTCCTAAATCCTTATTTTACACCTCTTGTGACTCTATGTATCAACTTTCATCGTAACACGTGTCTGACAGGAACTCGGCTCATAAAGATTTGTGTTGATTCTGTGGCCTGTCTTCATATAGACTTTTAAAGTAGATTATTTGTCTTAGGAGAGGTGTGAACTTTCACTGGCTATTCAGTGCTACAAAATTGGGATGTAATACTTTTAGCTATTTTAAATCTATCTCTAGATACCTTTCAACTCATCTAAGGAACCTAAAATAAACAGCATAGGTATTTATTTGTAAAAATAACTTGTTGGACAGAGGAGGCCAAGAAGTTCAAGTGGAAACCATACCCTAGGCAGAGCAAGTCAAATGATAATTTTGCCAGTATTATTCTAGTATGATTTTGGAGCTCATCTTAAATGCAGCAGAGCACTACAGTTAATGTTTTTAGCTGTTATTGTATACCTTTGAGTCAACTCCAACTCATAGAGACACTGTATGACTGGGTAGACCTGCTCCATCAGGTTTCCTACGTTGTGATCTTTATGCAGCACATTGCCAGGTCTTTTCTCCCTTGTAGAGACTGGTGGATTTGAACCACACTTTTCCTTAGCACTTTTCTAGTGCTTAACCATTTCACCACCAGATTGCCTTATGTTTTTAGTAGTTTACTATTATATTTTAGAAATTATTATCTCTAGTATTTAAAGAAAAATGACCCAAGTATTGTTCTAGTCTTTTAAAAATAACTATTTTAAAAATCATGAACATAATGTGAGAAGGAACAAAATGAACGTTAAGACCATAACCCAGAGATAGCCACTATCAGTGTCTATTGTATTTCTCTTTTTTTCCTACCACATAAATGTGCACTGTAGTTGCTTCACTCTTAATTTTATCACATATACGGAAATAATTTTTTTTTTTCCTCAGAACAAATGTCTCTAGAAATCAGTGGGAAAATTGTATTTGTTTTAATGAAAATTTTTCTGGAAGACATTTATGACGTTGAGTAAGGAATGTTTTTATGTGTTTTTTAAAAAATTCTGTAATATATGAGCTAACCTGGGGATACATCTTCTTGATTCTGTCCCCTTCTGTCTCTCCGTTGAAGCTTCTTTAGTCCAACTACCATTATCTCTTGCCTGAAGTACTGAAATAATTTTCTAGCTTCATTCTTCCTCTGTCTTCTTTCTTTCAGTCTTGTCCCTTTAGAATTCGTTTTTTTTCCCATAGCTGCCAGAGTGATCGTTAAAAACTGAAATAAAATTATGCTACTTCTCTTCTTTAAATTCCCTAATTCACACTCAGAATTACATCTGAATTCCTTACCTTGCTCTGCAAAACTACGTAATCTGGTCCCTCTCTTCCTCTCTGACCACACTTTGTACTACTCTCTCCTTTATTCAATTCCCCACAGCCATTCATATTTCCTACTTCTTCTTGTGTCTATTTTTATAATTTGTGTCACTCGAGGAATCTACCCATTTTTTATAAATTGTCAAATTTATTGGCATAAAATTGTAATTTTGTAGTTTTGTAATCTTTTCTGATTTCTTTTTTAATGAATCTGCTCATTATATCTAAGTTGTTGAGTTTATTAGCATAATATTCATAATGTTCTCTTTCTATTCTTCTAATGCTTGTAGGATCTGTAGTAATGTCTCTATTTTCATTTCCAACATTGATAATTTGTGTTTTCTATTTATTTCTCTTGACCAGTCCAATTAGAGACTTAGCAATTTTTTTCAAAGAACCATCTTTTAATTTTATAGATTATCTCTATTATGCTTTTGTTTTCTAGTTCATTGATTCTCATTACTGTTATTATTTCCTTCCTCTTAACACTTTAGTTTTAATCTTCTCTTTGCTTTCTAACTTTCTAAGGTAGAAGTTTAAACCTTTTTTCTTTTCTAACATAAGTATTTAAACCTATGTATTCCCCTTTAAGTAATGCTTTATCTTCACCCCACAGGTTGTCACATATTGTGCTTTCACTATCGATTATTTTAGTTCAAACTACTGTTAATATTTTCCTTTTGATTTCTTCTTTGACCCGTGGGTTATTTGTATGTTATTTAGTTTTCAAATATTTGGAGATTGTCCAGATGTCTTTCCAATATTGATTTCTATTTTAGTTCTGTTTAGTCAAATAATTTACTCTGTATGATTTTAATATTTTAAACTTTATTGAGATCTTTTTATGGCCCAGCATGTAGCCTGTCTTGGTGAACGTCCTTTATTCACGTAAAAGGAATGTGTATTCTGTAGGTGTTGGGTGTAGTGTGCTATAAGTGCAAATTAGGTTAAGTTGGCTGATGTTGTTGTTGTTGTTAGGTGCCATTAAGTCTGTTCTGACTCATAGCAACCCTGTGTACAACAGGAAGAAATGCTGCCTGGTCCTGTGCCGTCCTCACTGTCATTACTATGTTTGAGTCCATTGTTGCAGCCACTGTATCAATCCATCTCATTGAGGGTCTCCTCTGCTTTCCCGAGCATGATGTCCTTCTCTAGGGACTGGTCCCACCTCATAACATGTCCAAACTGAGACATTATCTTGCCATCCTTGCTTCTAAAGAGGATTCTGGCTGTACTTCTTCCAAAACAGATTTGTTTGGTTTTCTGGAGTCCATAGTATATTCAGTATTCTTCACCAACACCATAATTTAAATGAGTCAATTCTTCTTTGGTGTTCAAGCACTTTAAGCTGTTACTGATGAAGATCAAAGACTCCAGCCTTCAGTATGGATTACAGTTTAACATAAAGAAAATAAAAATCCTCACAACTGGACCAATAAGCAATATCATGATAAATGGAGAAAATATCGACGTTGTCAAGAATTTCATTTTACTTGGACCCACAATCAACACCCGTGGAAGCAGCAATCAGGAAATCAAAGGACATATTGCACTGGGAAAATTTGCAAAAAAAGCCTCTTTAAAGTATTGAAAAGCAAAGATGTCACTTTGAGGACTAAGGTGTGCCTGACCTAAGCCATGGTAAAGTTGGTTGATTGTGTTCTTCAGATCGTTTTTATACTTACTTTCTGAATACTGGTTTTATCAATAATTGAGAGGGGAGTATTGAAATCTCCATCTGTAATTGTGGATATGACTCTCGGTTCTGCTAATTTTTTGTTCTGTTATACATGTATTTTGAATTTCATGTATTTTGAAGCTTTGTTATTAGCTATCTGTGCATATAGGATTGGTATGTATTTTTTATGAGTTGACTTTTTTACCCTTACGAAATTTTCTTCTTTATTTCTGGTAACATCCCTTTCCTGAAGTCCACTTTGGTATTAATACAAGTACTCTAGCTTTCTGATAATTAGTGTTTGCATGGCATATTATTTTCCAACCTTTAAGTCCATCTGTATCTCTATAATTTAAAGTGGTTTTTTTGTAGCCAAACTATAGTTGGGTCTTCTTTATCCAGTCTGACAATGTGCCTTCTAATTGAAGCCTTAGACAATTTAAATTTAATGAATTTATTGATATAGCTAGGTTTAAGTTTATCGTCTTGCTATTTATTTTCTATTTGTTTCATCTACTCTTTGTTTCCTTTTTTCTTCCTTTCTTGCATACTTTTGAATTAATTACTAATTTTTGGTATCCCATTTTATCTCTAAAAAGCAGAAACCAAACCTGTTGCCGTCAAGTTGCTTGTTACTCATAGCAACCCTATAGGGCAGAATAGAACTAGCCCATAGATAGGGTTTCCAAGGCTGTAATCTTTAGGGAAGCAGATTGCCACATCTTCCTCCTGCAGAGTGGCTGGAGGGTTTGAACTGCTGACCTTTTGGTTAGCAGACTGGTGCTTTACCTGCTGTGCCATCAGGGCTCCTCCATTTTATCTCTATTCTTGGTTTAATAGCTATACCACTTTTTTCATTTAGTGGTTGCTCTACGGGTTACAATATGTATCTAACTTATCACAGTCAACATCCATCACATATTATACCTCTTAATGTATAATATGAAAACCTTACATCAGTGTATTTCCATTTACCCCTCTTAACTTTACATATGTGTTTTATGTATATATTTTATGTGTGACTTATGTATATATTTTACTTCTATGTGTATTATAAATCCTACAATATGTTGTTATTATTTTTGCTTTATATGTTCAACCATCTTTGAAAGTAATGAAAAAGTGAGAAAAGCTTACTTTTTATACCTCCACATATTACACTTTCTTGCACTCTTTAATCATTTCCACAGATGCCAGTTTCCCTCTGGTATTTTCCTTCAATCCAAATAGTTTTCTTTATCATTTCTTGCAGTGCGGTTATGCTAGTACCAGATTCTCACAGCCTTTGTTTGTTTGAAAATGTTTCTATTTTACTTCCATTTTTAAAAGGTATTTTGGCTGGATATAGAATTCTAGCTTGAGATTTTTCTTTCAGCACATTAAAGGTGTTATTCTATTGTATTTTTATTTGCATTTTTTTTTTTTTCTAGGAATTGGCGGTTATTCTCGTGCCTGTTTCCCCCTCTGTGCAATGTCTACTCTTTCTCCGGCTGCCTTTAAGATTTTGTCTTCATTACTGAATGCTTACTCCTTTGGATTTCTTTATGTTTTCCTGCTTGAGTGTTGATGAAATAGCTGTGAGTTTTCATAAAAATTGGGCAAAAAAATTTAGTCAAATTTTTCAAATATTTTTTCTGCTCTTCTCTGTGTGACACTTCAATTACACATATGTTAGACCACCTGATCTTGGCATACAGGTCACTGAGGGTTCCTTATTTATTTCTCAGTCTTTTATTGCTCTCTGTTTCAGGTGGGATAACTTCTAATGTTATGTTCTCAAATTCACTAATATTTTTTTCTGCAGTATCTAATCTGCCCATCTACTGAATTTTTCAATTCAGATATTGTGTTTTTCAGTTCTGGAAGTATCCTTTTTAAAAATAATTTCCATTTCTATCCTCATTATGGTCATATATTTCTTTAAGATTTTAAGCATATTTATAATTGCTTTTTAAAAATTCTTGATTGATAACTATCATTCTTTTCATCTGTGGGCCTACTCTTGACTGATTTTTTTTCTGGCTATGCATTACAATTTGATGGCTCTTCAAAAATTGAGTGTCTAAATTTTGTTATTTTTATTTGACGATTGTCTTGTTTTGACAGGCAGTTAGCTTACTTGAAATGCCCTTGCTCTAGGACAGTTTTAACCCTATTTCTAATCCATGACTCTTCTGTGAATGCCCCCGCTATCCAACAAGCTATTTCTACTTGGTTTGTGGAACCTCAAATGTCTCCCGGCCTTGTATGAGATCTGGGGATTGTTTAGCTCCCTGCATGTTTCTCTTTGCTTGGCCTTATGGAGTTTTACTCTGTATATATGCAGTTTTGTATTCAAACGAGGATATCAGGAGACTCTTATTCAGATTCTGTAGCTCTATTTTTACATACCTCCCTCCTCTCTGAGACTCTTTTCTGCCAATTCCAGCTACCTCAGCCTCCTTGTGCTCAGCTGGTGTTCCTCCTTCCTGGAAACATGGTCTATAACCTTCAGCAGAAAGCAGAGGGAATAGTAGGTGTCACCTCATTTTGTTTCCCTTCTCTTAGAGATCATAGTCTTGCACTGTCTGTTGTCCAATATCTGAAAATAATTTTTCATCTATTGTCCAGTTTTATGCTTTTTGTATACTTTGTCCAGTTTTCTGGAGACCCTTGGCTAACATGCATGGCTGCTAACCTGAGAGGTTGGAAGTTCGAGTCTACCCAAAGGTGCCTGGGAAGAAAGGCCTGATGATCTGAAAAAGCAGCCATTGATAGCTCCATGCTGCACAGTTCTACCGTGACACACATGGAGTTGCTATGAGTTGAAATTGATTTGATGGCAACTGGTATATATGGTCTAATTTTTTAGTTGTTGGTGGGAGGGCAAGTAACATTGCTGAAAGTAAAAATCAATAGAAGAGTTTTTGTTCAGCCATTCTGGCCTTTTTCAGTTCTTAAAAATAAATAAATAAATAAAAAGTTGGTATTTGCCTTAAAGCCTTTGCAATTGTTTTCAATACTTTGAACAGTCTTCTGCTGACCATATAAAAGCTGTATGCTTTCTTTCATAGAACCTATCACAATCTGTAATTATCTTTATTTTTCTACATGTATAATACCTTCCTCACCCTGCCATATAAGGTCCACGAGGTGAGGAAACATGTAGATTTTACTCTCATATTCCTAGCCTCTTGAATGGTACATGGCCCATAGGAGAGAACTAGTAAATATTTGCTGAATGAAAGCATGAATAAAATGAGTGTCAGGTTATATGCTCCTGAATTGCAAGGTAGAGGAGTGCTAAGCAGTAATACTAGAGGCCTATCTAATAGAGTCTCTTATGGTTTATGTGTTCCTGTAGAATCTTTTTCATGCATAGTAAAGAGAATTGAGTCTATTATGTTCACAGGGAAAACTGTGACTTTAGATATTTAGGTACGTTTGATCTTTACTTCTCCATATGTAGGCTAAGCATGGGGTCCAGACTAAGCGTAGTAATACCCTTATTGGTAGAATTATATGTACGGTCTGTGGCAGTTCACTTGAAATACAGATGCTTAGGTATTTTCTTGGAGCTCCTGAGTGGCGCAAATGGTTAACATACTTGGCTGCTAACCGAAAGGTTGGAAGTTCGAGACCACCCACAGATGCCTTGTAAGAAAGGTTTAGTGCTATATTTCTGAAAAATCAGCCGTCGAAAACCCTTTGGAGCACACTTTTATTCTGACACACGTGGGCTCACCATGAATCGACTCTACAGCAGCTGGTAAGGGAAATGGTAAAGACAAATATTTTCTCAACAGTAACCTGTTTTGGTAAAATATATCAGGTATGTTGAAGAAGGTCATATTTCGTATAATAATCTATATTAACGCTGCCTACTGGTTTTAACTTTGGTTTACAATTAACGGTTGGCTTGCTTTAATATGAAATAACTGTATTCATGTTACCTGATTTTAATTCTGAAGTAGATTGAGAAATAGCTGACCTAAATAGTCACGCTATGCTTCTCAGTTTTACATTCTCTTAGGCACATTGTTTTTATTCATCATCCTCTTCACTAAAATGTAGACCTGTGTTCTTCTTCTACTTTTTTTTTTCAAAGAAATATACCTGTCCAAGATCTCGAGTTTTGATGTACTTAAAATTATTGGCCTCCAGGATGGGGATCTAATTATTTTCCTAGTTGAGGACTGGTATTTGGGAACATAGAGGGCTTTGTGACACGGTTCGGGCTCACAGTTAGCTATAGCAGCCCTTGTAGGATCTGTAGCATAGCTGCCTCTTCTTCTTCTTCTTTTTTTTAATGTTTTCCTGATTCTTGTTATGAGGCTATATTTAGGACTATTCTTGTTCTTTTGCATATCAGCTGTTGGTAGCTTTTAGTATTTCATTTAGAATAATGAGTACATTTCGATATGACCTAAAAGAACATATTTACTTAAGTTTTTAAAATTATGCCTTATGATGATAGAATCACTTTTATACATAAAAATTCTGTGCTATAAAATGTCATCTGTGCTATACGCTGTCATGATTCAGTATAGAATTGCAAACTAAAACACAACTTGGATTTACACAATCAGGTAAATCAACGATTTGATAGTAGAGTATATACAGTTTTTAAAGATATTTTTAAGAATATCTGAAGAGCATGACTTCTCTGGGAAATAAAACTCTTGTGTAAATATTGTACTTATTTATTTATTAAAAATAAAGCCTTTGTAATGTGGTTAGAAGTAAGTCCTTATTTATTCAATATACTTTGCTGATAATCTTCCAGATGTGAAAGGGAAGGATCGGTTCTACCTTTTCAACATTTCCTGAACAATATTATACACGGCCTCTTCTATGAATACTGCCGAATTGGCAATGGGTGCTACTCCTAGCTTTTCCGTGGAAGTGGGAGTGACTTCCACGGTCATATACAATAGTGGCCCGGGAATAACTTATTTCTAGGACTCTAATTTACTTGGTCAAATTTAGTTGTCGTTATTCTTGAGGAGACTTTCCCTCAAGCCCACTTTCCCAGAGTCCTAAGGATCTCTGACTATAAGTTGGAAGTCTCATCTTCACAAGTAAGTGGGGTCTGGAATTAATTTTGCTGCCTTCAATATGGTGTTTACCATGTCAGACTTCTTGTTTATTAAAGGGACCATGGGTCCCTGTCAATCTTCTCCCCCAGCGTGAGTTTGTTAGTGGATTAAGATTTAGTTCTGTTGTTGAGTTATTCTTCCCTTGCAGATTGTTTGGGCTAGCTCCCCCTTTTTCTTGCCAAAAAAGAAGAAAAGTAATTCTTTTTCTTCTTTTGGGGAGAAACATAAAATTTGTAAAATTGAAGGGAAAGGATATAATGCAATAGGAATATACACCCCAAAAACTGCTGCTAACGCAGTATATCCAATCACCCCTTTCAGGTATTCCCTCTTCTTTCTGAGTAGCTCTCTTCTATAATATTTGTTGAATAAATGAGTGGATTTGTGAATAAATCAGCCAGGTTAAAATATATTTAAAATTCTTACAGAAATGGCAATTTTTTTTAGAGTCAAAATCTAAAACTCAGAAGAATTAAATATTTAAATCTGTTACCTCATTATTATGCTTACTAGTAAATATTTAACAAATAATGAAAACTTTTTTTCTTGTGATTAATGCCAGGTACCCAAAACGAACAATTACTGAGTGTTTCACTTTCTGCTCAGTTGTCATTGTGATAGGAGTAGAAACTGTCCCTGGTGAGAGACACATATGTATTTACCTCACTAAAACTATGGCATTTATCATTTAATTCTGTGATTTTTAAAATGGCAAAGGTCAGTGTGTTGTTAATACATTGTGAATAGTTTACTTCGATTTTATGCTTTTTAATTTCAGAAAGTTTGGGTAGAAATTTGCTGATAATAAAGCAATTATTCAGAAGCCCCACCATACTGCCTGACCTTCTTGTAAGATGTCATACTTCAGACACCCACTTTATTCCAAGTTTCAAATTGTCATTTGCTTTGTGTACTTTATTTCTTTTTATCCATGAGTTCAAGATGCTTTTCTAAGAGGGAAACGTGTATCAATAAGTTCTCCAGCTATGCTAAAATTATCAGTGAACATCTTGTCAGACTGTGATGTGTGAATCTGTTTTGTATGCCTCTCTCCCAGGCCAGGTTTGCTGATGGAGGGAAACACTTTCTGTCTTCCCAGCCTGAATCCCACCCTACGTGGAACACATTAATATAATTCAGAAGACTTTGGGAGCAGGCATCATTTGAATTTGTTTTCTAGCTTTCTTATTTGTCCATGTTGCCTTAAACATTACAACAATGGACTCTACTATTTGCTCTTAATGATCACTGGATGCTTCCAGAGACTCTTTATTTGTTTTATTTCAGGCAGAATTACACCCTAGTTCTAAGAACCCTGAGTTAGTAGTGTTGCCTTCGTCATTATGTTCTTTAATGTCCTTTGATCCAGGTCCAGTATGTATCAGCTAACCCAGCTGCAGCTACCCCAGAATAATCTATTCATTCACTAATGCCAACTATGAAAGAGAAAATAAACTAGGTTGGTGTAAATGTAGGATTCTAGTGTGACCACTAACACTAAGTTGCTAATGCGGCTCTCTCATTAGCTATTACTTTCAATTAGGTGTTCTCAAACAATTAGCTTTTGAGCTACATAATCTTATTTATAGCATATACCTTCCCTTATGAGAGAAGAAATTACTTCTGGGAAAGCTGAGTCTCAAACTTTTAATTTAGATACTAAATTCAGATACATTACCTCAGTTGGGCTTTCTTCTTGTGGAATTATTGAGCTCAATTCTCACACAGAGGGATGGGCGGTGAAGATCTGCTCTATGAAGAAAGCATTAGAAGTTTTCGTATTTTCAAAGTACTCTCAGGAAAAAAAAAAAAAAACCCTCACCACATATTAATATTACTTAAGGCCTTATAATTTGTGCTGTTGTTAGTAACTGTCAAGCGGTCTCCAACTCATGGCAGCCTCGTCTAAAACAGAACAAAATGTCACCCGGCCCTGCACCATCTTCGTGACTATTATGTTTGAGTCCATTGTTGCGGCTATTGTGTATTCGTCAACAGTTACGAGCTGCTGCTAAGTCAGTTCTGACTCATGGCAATCCCATGTGTGTCGGGGCAGAACTGTGCTCCATAGGGTTTTCAATGGTAGATTTTCTGTCTTTTCTTCTTAGGAACCTCTGTGTGGGCTCAAACCTCCAACCTTTTGGTTAGCAGCCAAGTACATTAACCATTTGTACCAGCCAGGAATCCTGTGTATTTGTAGGCACCTATTTGTAGGCACCTGTATGAGTCGAAATCAACTCGACGGCACTGGGTTTGGTGTTATTATTACATATGGAAACCCTGGTGGCGTAGTGGTTAAGTGCTACAGCTGTTAACCAAGAGTTTGGCAGTTCAAATCTGCCAGGCGCTCCTTGGAAACTCTATGGGGCAGTTCTGCTCTGTCCTATAGGCTGGCTATGAGTCGAAATTGACTCGACGGCAGTAGGTTTGCTTTATTATTATTATTATTATTACATACGAGTCAGAATCAACTCGATGGCAATGGGTTTGGTTTTTTTATTATTACCTACAGTTTTGTCAAAAGTGTCTTTTGCTGTTTCTTGGTTTTGTTGCCTTTAATATCCTTGATTTGACTTGATTTTTCTTTACCATGAAAACTGAGGTCCTAGAGTCACTTTAAATGTTGGTCCCAATAAAATTTTCAAAGTCTACAATGACATTTACTGTATCTGTAACCATGTCATTCTTTCCAGGATGCTGTATAAAATTCTCCCAAATAAGGCATGGTCTTTGCCTGCACAAAGCTTACTATTTAGTCATACGATAACTTTAAATTTATATTCATCATTCTTTCAAGACATCTATATTGAGTACCTAATATTTTCTCCACCACTCTACTGTCAGTTTGTCTTACTGTAGTGGCTTTTGTGTTGCTGTGATGCTGTAAGTTACACCATTGGTATTTCAAATACCAGTGGAGTAGCTTGTGGTGGTCAGGTTTCAGCAGAAAGTCCAGATTAAGACAGACTAAGAAGAAGGAAGGAACTAGTGATTTATTTCTTAAAAATTGGCCAGTGAAACCTTACCAGTAGCTGATACAGTGCTGAAAGATGAATCCAAATGAAAACAAAAAGCCGCTGCAAGCATCTATTAATAGTTGGAATGTGGAATATGCACAGTATGAATCCAGGAAAATTAGAAATCATCAAAAATGAAATGGAATGCATAAGCATCGATATCCTAGGCATTAGGACTGGTATTTGGCAATTTGAGTTGGACAATCACATGGTCTACTGTGCTGAAAACAACAGTTGAAGTGGAATGGCATCGCATTCATTGTGAAAAAGAACATTCCAATATCTATCCTGAAGTACAATGCTGTCAGTGATAGAGTAATATCCATTTTTTTTTTACAAGGAAGACCAGTTAATATGGCTAGTATTCAAATTTACCCACAACCACTAATGCCAAAGATGAAAAAATTGAAGCTTTTTACAAGCTTCTGCAGTCTGAAATTGATCAAACATGCAATCAAGATGCACTGGTAATTACTGGTGATTGGAATGCAAAAGCTGGGAACAAAGAAGGATCAGTAATTGGAAAACATGGCCTTGGTGATGGAAATGACTCCAGAGATCTATGACAGAGTTTTGCAAAACCAATGACCAATTCATTGGAAATACCTTTTTTCAAGAACATAAGTAGTGACTCACCAGATGGAATACACAAGAATCAAATCAAGCAGATCTGTGGAAAGAGACAATGGAAAAATTCAATATCATCAGTCAGAAAAAGGCCAGGGGACAACTGTGGAACAGACCATCAGTTGCCCATTTGCGAGTTCAAGTCGAAGCTGAAGAAAATTTAAGAGGGTCCACAAGAGCTGAAGTATGACCCTGAGTATATCCCACCTTAAATTAGAGACCATCTATAAAATATATTTGATGCATTGAACACTAATGACCGAAGACCAGAGTTGTGGGATGACATCAAGGACATCATACATAAAGAAAGCAAAACGACATTAAAAAGACAGGAAAGAGAGAAAAGATGAAAATGAATGTCAGAAGAACTTCTGAAACTTGCTGTTGAGTATAGAGTAACTAAAATGAATGGAAGAATGATGACATAAGAGAACTGAACAGATGAAGTCAAAGGATGGCTCAAGAAGATGAAGTAAAGTATTATAATAACATATGCACAAACCCAGAGTTAGAAAACCAAATAGGAAAAACACACTCAGCATTTCTCCAGCTCAAAGAACTGAAGGAAAAATTGAAGCCTCAAGTTGCAATACTGAAGGATTCTATCAGCAAAATATTGAATGAGACAGGAAGCATCAAAAGAAGATGGATGAAATGCACAGTCACTGTACCAAAAACAATTGGTCGACGTCAACCATTTCAGGAGGCTGCATATGATCACGAACCAGTGGTATTGAAGGAAGAAGTCCAAGCCATCAGTGAAAAACAAGGCTCCAGGAATTGACAGAATACCAGTGGAGATGTTTTAACACATGGATACAGTTCTAGAAGCGCTCAGTCATTTATACCAAGAATTTTGGAAAACAGCTACCTGGCCAACTGTCATGGATTGAATTGTGTCCCCCCAAAATATCTGTCAGCTTGGGTAGGTCTTGATTCCCTTGTATTATTGTATGATTGTCTACCATTTTATCTTCTGATGCTATTTCCTGTTGTGTTGTAAATCCTATCACTATGATGTAATAAGATGGATTAGTGGCACTTACATTGATGAGGGCTACAAGATTAGATAGTGTCTTAAGCTAATCTCTTCTGAGATATAAAAGAGACAAGAGAGCAGAGAGATGTGGGGACTTCATATCACCAAGAAAGCAGTGGTGGGAGCAGAGCATGTCCTTTGGACCTGAGCTACCTGTGCTGAGATGCTCCCAGACCAAAGGAAGGCTGAAGCATCACAAGCACCTTCCTCCAGAGCTGACAGAGAAAGCCTTCCCCTGGAGCCAGCACCTAGAATTTGGACATCTAGCTGACTGGACTGTGAGAGAATAAACTTCTCTTTGTTAAAGCCATTCACTTGTGGTATTTCTGCTATAGCAGCACTAGATGACTAAGACACCTACTGACTGGAAGAGATCCATATTTGTGCCTATTCCAAAGAAAGATGATCCAATAGAATACAGGTATTATTGGACAATATCATTAATATCACATGCAAGTAAAATTTTACTGAAGATAAATTCACAAATGTTTGCAACATTACACTGAGAGAGAACTGCCAGAAATTCAATCCAGATTCAGAAGAGGATGTGGAAAGTGGGATATCATTGCTGATGTCAAATTGGATCTTGGTTGGAAGCAGAGAATACAAGAAAGATATTTTTCTGTGTTGTATTGGCTATGCAAAGGCATTCAACTGTGTGGATCATAACAAATTATGGACAATATTTCAAAGAATGGTAATTCCAGAACACTTAATTGTGCTCATGGGGAACCTGTACATACACCAAGAGATAGTCGTTCGAGCAGAACAAAGAGATAAGGCATGGTTTAAAGTAATGGGTACTTTAGGGTTGTATTCTTTCACTATACTTATTCAATCTGTATGCTGAGCAAATAACCTGAGAAGCTGGACTATATGAAGAAGAACGAGTCATCAGGATTAGTGGGAGGCCATTAATAACCTGCGATACGCAGATGACACAACCTTGCTTGCTGAAAGTGAAGAGGACTTAAAGCACTTACCGATGATGATCAAAGACTACAGCCTTCAGCATGAATTACTACCTCAACATAAAGAAAACAAAAATCCTCCCTCACAACTGGGCCAATAAGCAAAATCATGATAAACGGAGAAAATATGGAAGTTGTCAAGGATTTCATTTTATATGAATTCACAATCAACGCCCATGGAAGCAGCAATCAAGAAATTGAATGACCCATTGGTATATCTGCTGCAAAAGACCTCTTTAAAGTGTTGAAAAGATGTCACTTTGAGGACTAAGGTGTGCCTGTCCCAAACCACAGTGTTTTCAGCCACCTTATATGCATATGAAAGCTGCACAATGAGTAAGGAAGATCAGAGAAGGACTGTTGCCTTTGAATTATGGTGTTGGCAAAGAATATTGAATATACGATGGACTGCCAGAAGAATGAACAAGTCTGTCTTGGTAGAAGTACAGCCCAGTGTTCCTTGGAAGAGAGGATGGAGAGACATTGTCTCACACACTTTGGACATCTTATCAGGAAGGAGCAGTCCCTCGAGAAGGACATCAGACTTGGTACGTTAGAGGGTCTTGCCTCTGGCTTCTACTCTGCTTTTGTTTACTAACTTTTTTTTTTTTTTTGCTGTTAATCTAAATATTGTCATCTTTCATATCATTAAACTCTAATTAGTTACAGAATCTAAATAATCCAGGGGTTTGACTCTCTCACTTTTAAAGGTTTAGAAGATAACTGATGAGAAAAGTAGCCAGTTTTTGTCTAATGACTGCTAAAGGCATCACAAATAATTGTGGAAAAAAGTTTCAAATAACTATGTTTCTCACCTGTCTATTGGCAAGTAGCTTGTCACCAGATGGGATACCCTAAATAAATACTCTTGATTTACCATCTCAAAAGAAATTTTTTGTTATTCACTAAAATATGTGGATATAAAGGAGAACAATAAGGAAAAGGAAATCCTTATTTCATAGAGAAAGGTTAAAAAATAATACAATGTATTACCAAATATTGGATTTTGGAAAGGACTCTAGAGAAAGTACTATTTTAAGTTTTGGGGTTTTGGGTTTTTTAAAGTCTCCATAGTGGCTAAAGGCGTGTAGGTGGACCAGCTAGTAACATTTTGATGTCATTGGTGGGAAAATGGAAACCCTGGTGGCATAGTGATTAAGAGCTATGGCTGCTAACTAGAAGGTCGGCAGTTCAAATCTACCAGGTGCTCCTTGGAAACCCTATTGGGGCAGTTCTACTCTGTCCTTTAGGGTCACTATGAATCAGAATCAACTCGATGGCATGGGGTTTTGGTGGGAAAATATGGTGGATTTATTTATATTTTGTAACTGTTTAGGGAAGGAGCGCTGGTGGCTGAGTGGTTAAAGTGATCGAAGACTAACTGAAATGTTGGTGGTTTGAAACCACCAATGGTTCCACAGAAGAAAGATGTGGCGGTTTGCGTCTGGGCGGTTTACAGCTTCGGAAACCCTATGGGATCACTACGAGTTGGAATCGACTGGAAGGCAGTGGATGGGTGGGTGCTTAACTATTTAGGTAGGAGTGAGAAATATTAGATAAAAAACAGAGGAGAAGCCAGGGGCAGGGCATAGGTAATCCACTCAGCTCTGCGTGCTCCTTCAATGGAGTAGTCGTGACTTGGTTGAACACTTGGCCTCACAAAAGCCCACTCAGCCCTCAGTAGTTACAGATCAAGCCTCCCTTAGGAGTCAGGGGATGGTTCTTTATTTATGTACAAAGATATATTAAACTCTACAATTTAATTTTGCTAGAGCACTTAGTAGAGGTTGCTCTGTCTCCCACACTCAAACCAGAGAAATACAAGTGGGTGTCAATATTCACTTACTTTTCTTTTTGCAATTTTCACTTATGTTTTTTATACTTCAGCTAAAACTCCTCCAGTTTTGAGAGTCTAGCCATTTGATTATAACAAACATTTCCCTCTTTTGATTGCTATCAGCTCTAATCTTCCTGACTCATTTTACTTTTGGGGGAAATCTTCCTTGATCTTCATGGCTGGAATACTTCTTGTTATGTACTATTGGAGCACGGATCCTGTGTATCCCTAATTATTACACTTTTTACACTGCATTTTCTGGGGGTCAGTAATCCATGCCCATAGGGGGCAGGCAGGTAACATAAATGTATGAAGCTGCTGGGTATATTGAAAATGAGATTGAATTGCTTGTAGGCAACAAAGCTTAATTTATGCTTATAACAGCCAGACACGTTAACCTCTGGTTTTAGGGTATTAAACTCTATGAGGAGCAGGAACACTTCCATCTGGTTTACTGTTTTGTCTCTACCAACAAGTACCTGTAGAAGGAATTCCATAAGAATGGTGAAATGATTGAATATGTGAATTATTGCGATCTGATTTTTTTTTTCAGATAGCTCCACGAAAGTGCTCTCTTTTAGGCCATCAGTGATCCCCGAATTGCAAAACCCAAGACTGTATATTCAGTCCTTATGGCTTGGTCTTTTTTGATGAAAAAAAAAAGTATTTTACATTATTGACTATGTTTCGATTATTGGCAAGTTTGTTTTTTTTTTTTTTAGTCTTGACTATGCGATACTATTTTCTTCAGTTTTCTTTCTGTCTCTCTGACTGATCCTGTTACGTCTCCGATTTCTACCTGCCTCTTATGTGCTGTCATAACCGACGATGATGTCTTCCTCCCTCTCTTTTAGCCCTCTCTTGGGCTTACTTCAATTTCCACAGCTTTAAATGCTCTCTATTTACTAACTACACTTAAATTTTGTGTCCTCCTGAATACTAAGACAGAAAAAAATCTAAAATCCTCAAAAGAAAAATTGCCTTCTATGGATATCTGTGGATATCTGGGTATTCCACAGATATACTCGTATTTATATCTTATATTTTCCCCCAAGACCTCATTCTGCCACCAAACTCCTTCTGTATTCCCTTCAGTACCCACCAGTCCATATATTTATGGGGTCCTAATATTAAAAAAAAATATATATATTTTTTTAATAAATAATTGCCACCACCAATCTCTCAGTTTTTTGTACTGTGATGGCTTGTGTGCTGCTGTGATGCTGAAAGACATGCCACCAGTATCTCAAACACCAGCAAGTTCGTCTATGGTGGGCAGGTTTCAGTGGAGCTTCCAGAATAAGACTAGGAAGAAAGGCGTGGTGATCTATATCCAAAAATTAGCCAATGAAATCCTTATGGATCACAACACAATATTGTCCAATATAGTGCTAGAAAATGAACTCCCTAGGTTGGATGGCACTATACAAGAGCTGCAACAACAGATTCAGATATATCAATGATCTATCAGGATGGGACAGGACCAAGTAGTGTTTCATTCTGTTAGACCTTGGTCACCATGAGTCAGAGCTGACTTAATGGCAACTAACAACAAATAATTTGGTATTGGGCTAAGTATTACGAATAAAGAGTGACCAAAAGAGACACAATGTTTTGACAAAGGCAGATATTGAGTAAATAGTAATGAAAAAAAAAAAATATGATTCAGTTGTGGTAAAGACTATGATGCTCAAGTAAAGGGTGACTTGAGAAGGTACAATGGGGTCATATAATCCAATCTGGAGGCCAGAGAATGTCATCTTGAATAAGTAACATTTTAACATTTGGACAGAGATGGTGGATGTGAAGGGGCAGGGAGAAAGTGTTCCAAGCAAGGATAAGGTTAGTAGGTGTGAAGACCCTGGGCTGGAAAGCAACAGGGTTCATTTTAAGGACAGGAACATCATGGATGAGGAGGCTGAGGATAGTGCCAAACTTTTTATAGGTTGTGCTCAGGAAATTTGGCATTATTCTAATAGCAAAGCAAGTCATTAAGTAATTTTCTGTAGCAGTGTGACAAAATTTCGTAGGGGAGTGAATACATTTTTTGTTAAAAAATTGGCACCATAATCTACCCAGTCTCCCAAACCAGCAGAGTGGCAACCCTCCAAAAGTCCTCCTTGTTTTGAGCTCCCACATCTGCCATATCACCCAGCTTGCATTTCTCCAAGTAGTCATGTCCCTTTTCTTCCCAGTGTCTTTGCACAAGTTTTGCTCCCATCATTTCTCTGCTTTGGTAATTCATACCCATCCTTTGTGCTTCTAAACATCACCTCCAGGAAGTCTCCCATGGCTTTCCGTCTCTCTTTGTTCCCCTGTCCATTTCCAAATGGCATAGTTGACATTCCCGCAACAGTCTGTATGTACCTTCATCCTAGGATTAGATTGAAATCGTAGCTTTAGTTTTTTCTGTTTATCTATTCTGCAAGTTTTTGGAGGCCAAGGATCTCTTCCATTTATATTTCTAGAGACTAGCAGAGTACAATAGGAAAAAATCAAAATCAGTTGCCGTTGAGTTGATTCCAATTTATGGAGACTACTCTGCCACACATGAAAAAAAAAATTTTTTTTTTTTTCATGTGTGTCAGAGTAGAACTGTGATCCAGAGTGTTTTCAATGGCTGGGTTTTTGAAAGTAGATCACCAGACCTTTCTTCCAAGGTGCCTCTGGGTGGACTCGAATCTCCAGTCTTTTAGTTAGCGGCTGAGAATGTTAACCATTTGCACTACCCAGGGACTCTGTACAATAGGAGATGCCTAATAAATAGGCGTTGAGTAAATGAAGGTATCAGTAAGCAAGAAATCTATTATTTTGGGTAGCACTGGATGGCTATTTTCTAATAAGAATTATCTATGTATATTAGGGACAACACAGTTTATGGAAAAATCATGAACAGCGTAATGAGAAATAGCGGGGTTTATACTAGGACTTCTGTCATTCTCTAACCATGTTATTTATGGCAAGTTAGTTTACTTATCTAGGCTTCAGTTTCTATATTTGCAAAAAGGACATAGTTTTGTGGGTTAAATAAGATAGCTGTGAATCAAGGTAGTGCCTGACTTATTGTAGGCTTTCAATAAATGGTAATTCTTTCCATCTCTTCCCTTTTCTCCTCTTTAACCACATTCTCACACTGCCTTTCTTTCCTCATTCTTAAATTTAACTAATCAAGATAACCAGACCTCAGAGTTTACGGCAATCGATGTTCTTTTGAGGGCGATCTTATAAGGTGAGAGCAGACTACAGATCTCTGATACTAGAGTCTAGCAGGAACCCAAACTCTTGGGGGATGAGAGTGCAGACAGGGAAGCTGGGACTTCACCATTCTCTCTGCATATCATAATTTGCCTTGGGTATCATAGAAAAGTCATATGCACTAAAATATTCATTGCAATTTACTTTTTTTGTTATGTTATTCTGTGATTTTTTCAGTAGGTCAAGATGTTTGTGTTTAGTGGAGTCCAACATATCATTTGCTGCAAAATTCTTTGATAACTGAGTGATATGTAACACCATATAACTGATAAAAGATAATATGTCAAAGATTTTAGCTTTTGGTATGTATATATATATAATCGCTATATCTCTGTATACATGCATACACACATATTGAAATGAAATTGTTTTAAATAGCAACTTTTACCATCAATGAGTCACTACCTGTTATTTTAGGACGTGTTTGTGATTTTTTACTACTGGCAAATACAGAAAATAATTAAAGCACTAAGTAATCATTAGAAAGAATTAAACAGGTTTATAAATTGAAAAGGTCAGATTTTTAATTTGTTTTTTGAACTGTGGACCACACACAGAACGTTTTTATACCTCAGACTCTATTCTCAAGAAATAAATCACACTAACTTCTCCTAAATTTACTGGTGATATGCTCATTTAAAAAAGTTTTAGTTGGCATTTTGTGTTAAAATGAGTTATCTAACTACTGGGGATTGGGTAGTGACCTGCTCAAATTACACTTTACACTCATTACAGCCTAGAAGGGGCAGACACTGAAGCAGGTCTTGTCAGAAGTGAAATAGTTGCAACTTGAGAGTGTGTCCATTTTGATGGAGAGACGCAGCACCTAAAGAGCAAGGGGAGAAGCAAATGATTTTTCAATAAGTGGTTGATGCTGGGGTTGCATGAGAGGAAGCAGAGAAGTGTAATGAGGAGTGACTTATGCAGATGTGGGCAGGCATTAGAGAAGTCTGTCTGCAGGTGGCTGATGCGAATGAGACACAGATCTGGGGTGGTGGCAGAGAGTATATTGGCAAGAGCAAATATGGTCCCAGTATGAAGTAGTGGGCAATTGAAAATACCATGGCTTGGATCAGGTGCACCTTAGTCCTCTAAGTGATATCTTTGCTTTTTAACACTTTAAAGAATTCTTTTGCAGCAGATTTGCCCAGTGCAGTATGTCATATGCATGCGAAAGTTGGACAACGAATTAGGAAGGCACAAGAAGAATTGGAGTGTTGGGAAAGAATATTGACTATACCACAGACAGCCAGAAGAATGAATAAATATGTTTTGGAAAAAGTACAACCAGAATGCTCCCTAGAAGCAAGGATGGTGAGACTTCATCTCATGTACTTTGGACATGTTGTCAGGAGGGACCAGTCCCTGGAAAAGGACATTATGCTTGGCAAAGTAGGGGATCAGTAAAAAATAACAAGACCCTTAATGAGGTAGATTGACACAGTGGCTGCAACAATGGGCTCAAGCATAGCAACAATTGTGAGGATGGCACAGGGCCGGGCAACTTTTTGTTCCGTTACAAATAGGGTTGCTATGAGTTGGAACCAACTTGAAGGCACCTAACAATAACAGCAACGAAGAAATAGGCACATTTGCCAAGATAAGGACTCAGTTATGAAGACATAAAACAAAGCCTTAGTTAGACCTTCAAGGTATGAATCAGACAGAGCTCCAGTAACATAAACATCAGAACTGGGCCCCAGGGACCTGGTTAGAGAAGCAACAAAAATAACTTCCAGTTGAAGAAGAAGGTCTAGTTTGGTCTCAGAATCTAGAGACATGCTGATGGACTAGCTGTTGAGGTAAGAGAAGAGCTCCGAGGCCTGGTACGTAAGAGAGAACATAGGTTTCTAAGTGATTCTGAAAGACTTATAGAATGGGCCGCAGCAGCAATAGCCCCCTGACTTGGGGAGGAGTGGGGCGTAATTGATGTCATGCTGATTTTTACTCTGATTCACACACTCAAAGCAGGGTGTATTGAAAATGTCCCTCTTGCGAAGTTTGCATAGGTGTTGAGAGTTTCCCTGGGCAGGTTTCAAAATTCAGTGTCTGTTCTAGAGGATACTCCTGTGCCAGACAGCCTAGGCAATGGTGATAATTTTACCTGGAGTGAAGAAATTTTACACTTAGAGTTGGTAGATAATGCAAAGAACAGGAGTAGCTTAAGGAAAGATTTCAAATGAGTGAAGAGGCTAAAGTCAAGGACAGCATCATAGATTGGTAAAGAAATGCCCATGTTGTCTGTGAAAATTTGGAAAGCTATAAAACAGGAATTAAGGAGCTGTTGAGTCTGGAAAAAAAAAAAAGTGGTAGGGAAATTATTACCAAGTTGGGACTGAGTGACAGTAAAATCTTAAACTGCTGTTAAGATTCTAAGGGAGTTTGAGGCTTTACAAAGAAAGGTATTGCTTGAGGACTGGGGGTCAGGTAACCAGCCAGCTGACTTGGAAGTGAAACCTAGGTGAATGGCCTGTTAAATGCTTGGCTATTGTGTCAAATTCATGCAAGTTAACATGGATATCTTTATAAATATCTGCTTTCGTAAATAACTTTCTGACCTGCAATTAAAATAAATAAATAATTCCCTGAATGAGAATAAAGTTGTTGCGTATCATCTCTGGTTGATTTAAGCTTGGGTGCTATTTGTCAACGTCTTATCAATGTATTTCAGCAATGCATTTATAATACGTTGTTGTTAACTGCCATCGAGAGTCTGTAGCTCATGGCAACCTCATGTATAACAGAAAGAAATGTTGCCAGGCCCTGTGTCATCTTCATGGTTATTGGTACGCATGAGCCCATTGTTGTGCATAATATGACAATCCATCTCATTGAGGGTTTCCTTATATTTCATTGGTCCTCTACTTTGCCAAACATGATGTCCTTTTCTAGGTCCTTTTCTAGTAATTGGTCTTTTTGATGACTTATCCAAAATAAGTGAGTTAAAGCACTGCCACCTTCGCTTCTAAGGAGCATTCTGGTTATATTTCTTCTAAGGCTGATTTGTTTATTCTTTTGACACTCCACAGTTGTCTTAGTTTCCTGTGGCTGCTGTAACAGGAATGCCATAAGTGGGTGGCTTTAAAGCATAGAAATTTGTTTTCTTGCAGTTGAGGAGGCTAAAACTCCAAATTCAAGGCATCAGCTTTAGCGGAAGACTCTCTCTCTGTAGGCTCTGGGGGAAGATCCTTGTCTTTCAGATTCTGTAGCCTTGGTGTTCTTTGGTTCCTTAGCAATCTTCACATGGCATCTATCCTCCTCCTGTTTGTGCTTCCTTGTCTCTGTGTCTATGCTGCTCCTTTTAACTCAGAAGTAAATAGGTTTACGACACATCCTACACTTATATGACTCCATTAATATAACAAAGATTCTATTTTCAAACAGGACTACATCCACAGGCATATGGGTTAGGATTCCAACACATATTTGGGGGCCGGGGCACAATTAAATCTATATCAATGGTATATTTAGTATTCTTTGCCAACACCACAGTTTGAATGCATCAATTCTTCTGTCTTCCTTTTTCATTACCCAACTTTTGCATACAACATATGTAAATGTCACTTTAATAACTAAGGTGCGTCTGACCCAATCCATGGTCTTTCCAGTCACCTCATAGGCATGTCAAAGTTTGAAATGTAATGGTTTTCTAATCTGGAAATGCAAAATACATATTTGTTGTATAATATATGAAAATGTACCCTAGACTTCTTATGCTATATGGATCTGTGGGTCAATGAGATCAATTTCATCCCTTCATATATTAAGGCATTCCTTCATCAAACTTTTATCTGCAATTGCTACTATACTTGTTGCTGTTGTTGTTAGGTGACGTTGAGTTGGTTCCAATTCACAGAAGCCCTGTGTACAACAGAAGGAAACACTACCCGGTCCTACACAATCGTTGTTATGCTTGAGCCCATTGTTGCAGCCACTGTGTCAATCCATCTTGTTGAGGGTCTTCCTCTTTTCCACTGACCCTCCACTTTACCAAGCATGATGTCTTTCTCCAGGTGCTGGTTCCTCCTGATAACATGTCCAAAGAGTGTGAGATGAAGTCTAGTCAACCTTGTTTCTAAGGAGCATCCTGGCTGTACTTCTTCCAAGACAGATTTGTTCATTCTTTTGGCAGTCCATGGCATATACCATACTAGGTGCTGGTTATGGAGAAATAAAGGATAAAATATATGCTTTCCAGTAGATTATGTCTACTGAGAGGTTAGAGAAATAAACAGCTAAATATAATTAGAGTTATGATAGAGTTAAACACAGAATGCCATGAAAGCCTTTAAGAGGCCATCTAATACAGACTGGAGAATGTAGGAGTAGTACGAAGAATTCTTCCTTCCAGTTCAATAACTGCATATCAGAAGGAAAACACCTTTGTTTTGAGATCTGAAGAACAAAATAATTAGCTAAGAGAAGAACATTCCAGAGAGGGTAACATGGACAAAGTTATGTAGACTTACTATAGCAAGCTGTTCTTGATGAATTAAAAAAAAAAAAAAAAGATCAGTGTAGAATATAGTGTATAAATATTGGAGATTTGGAAAAGAGAGAAGGTGCAGAGAAAAGTTAGAGAGCTACACAGTAGTTAGGTCACGAAAGACCCTTTTAGGGAATGATAAAAACTTTATTCCAAAGTCAATGATAGTCTGAAATGATTGAAAAGTGTTAACATGAAAATAATATTTTCAGATTTGTTTTTTAAAGGTATTATTATGACAGTAGTGTGCAGCATGGTTTAGAGGGAGATGATCCTGGGTGCAAGATATATTGCAATCCATTCCAGAAGGTATGAGGTTTTGAATTAAGGCAATGACAATGGAAATGAAGAGGAAGAAGTAGATTCAGAAACTATTATGGAGATAGACTTGATAAGACTTGGTAAACAATTGGATATAGAGGGTAAGTGCAGGGGAAGCAAAAGCAGTTTTCACCCCCCACTGACTGTATAACCCTTACACTGAAATTGTACTGAAATAATGTACCCAGGGGAAGCAGTCCTCCTCCTCTAGTGCTTTACTTGTGAGTTCTCCTGGAGCCTTAGTAGTAAAATACATGATTAGCAATATAATTGCATGCTGGCAAAATCTAACCTTAGATCCCATGAGAAAAGGTAATGTTCTTCCTTTGATGCCATCAAAGCTGACCACAAGACCATCACACACCCTGAGCCCAGATCGTGTTACGGGGAACCTCCCTCTTCCTCTTCTTCCACTTTTCCTATGCATGTAGACCCTTCCTGTTTGAGGTATTTTGTGCCTTTGTCCCTTTGTTCCCTTCACCTGTGATGTATCACAGGGCTATGCATGTGTAGAAGTGATTTCCCCGTCCACTTGCTCAGGGTTGAGCACCACCCCCATGATCGTTGTTATGCTTGAGCCTGTTGTTGCAGCCAATGTGTCCACCCATCTCGTTGAGGGTCTTCCTCTTTTTTGCTGACCCTCTGCTTTACCAAGCATGATGTCCTTCTCCAGGGACTGATCCCTCCTGATTACATGTCCAAAGTAGGCGAGATGAAGTCTCGCCATCTTTGCTTCAAAGGAGCATTCTGGTTGTACTTCTACTAAGACAGATCTATTCGTTCTTTTGATAGCCTATGGTTTATTCAATATTCTTTGCCAACACCATAATTCAAAGGCATCAGTTCTTCTTCTGCCTTCCTTATTCATTGTCCAGGTTTTGCATGGATCTGAGGCAATTGAAAGCACCATGGCTTGGGTCAGGTGCACCTTAGTCCTTAAAGTGACATCTTTGCTTTTTAACACTTTAAAGAGGTCTTTTGCAGCAGATTTGCCCAATACACGTCGTTTGATTTCCTGACTGCTGCTTCCATGGGTGTTGATTGTGGATCCAAGTAAAATGAAATCCTTGACAACTTCAATCTTTTCTCCATTTATCACGATGTTGCTTATTTGTCCAGTTGTGAGGATTTTTTTCTTTATGTTGATATGTAATCCACACTGAAGGCTGTAGTCTTTGATCTTCATCAGTAAGTGCTTCAAGTCCTCTTCATGTTCAGCAAGAAAAGTTGTGTCATGTGCATATCTCAGGTTGTTTATGAATCTTCCTCCAATCCTGGTGCTCCTTTCTTCTTCATATAGTCCAGTTTCTCAGATTACTTGCTCAGCATACATATTGAATAGGTATGGTGAAATGATACAACCTTGATGCACAACTTTCTTGACTTTAAACCATGCAGTATCCCCTTGTTCTGTTCAAACGACTGCTTCTTGATGTATATATAAGTTCTTCAAGGGCTCATCTTCCAGCACTATATCAGACAATGTTCCACTGCTATTCATAAGGCTAATTTTTTTCAGAAGTAAACTGCCAGACCCTTCTTCCTAGTATGTCTTAGTCTGGAAGCTCAGCTGAAACCTGTTCACCATGAGTGACCCTCTTGGTATTTGAATACCGTTGGCATAGCTTTCAGCATCACAGCATCACAACATCACAGCAAGCCCCCCTCAGTAGGACTAACTCACAGATGCATGGGAGGGGGTCACAATTACTAGGTAAGTGATAAAGCTTATGAAAACACCACTGGTAAATATCAATTGTTTTCTGAGAGCTACTGCTGTGCATGAAGTTACTTTCATTTTTGGTTCATCACAGTAAATAAGAGGGATGAGGGAGGGAGCTTGGTTGAAAAGTGGTTTCCTTTACTGAGAAAGTAAATTAAGCAAACAGTGTCGAGGGGATAGATAATGAAGTTTAGTTTTGAACATTTTGAGTAAAGCGTAGGTATGATATCCAAGGAGAAATGTTCAGTAGGAAGTTAGACATATGGCTTGATGCTTGGGAGAAAGGATGGGGTAGAGATTCAAATTTGGTAGTAGGTGAGAAAGGGTGAAGTAATTCAGGAAGAGTCTGTAGGATTGGAAGGAAAGACAACTAAAGACAGAACTCTGGAGAATGGCATCATTTTAAAAAAAGAGCTAGACTTGAAAAGGTGCAGCCAAGAGAAAGGACCCAGGAGAGGGGGAAATGGTAAAGAAGCAAGGTAAGAGAGGATGACTGGAAATTTAGGACCCTAAAAGAGCTGCAAGAAGCACTGGTGGTGCAGTGGTTAAGGATTCAACTGCTAACCAAAAGGTTGGCGGTTCGAACCAACAATTAGTGGGAGGAAGATACAGCAGCCTGCTTCTGTAAAGATTACAGCCTTGGAAACCCAATGGGGCAGTTCTACTCTGTCCTATAGAGCTGCTATTAGTCAGAATCGACCTGATGGCAACGGGTTAGGCTTGGTTAATGGAGATGAGGAAATTGGGATTTAAGGGGAGGGAATGAAGAAATTAAAAATGGTAATGGATTTAGATAAATTATAGAGTGTGGAGACAGGAAGTTAACAAATTACGAATACGGCTTGAGAGATGTTGTCCGCTGAAAGAGGTGGTGGAAGGAGGTTGTGAGGTATGAAATTTGAAGAGATTGTTGAAGATTTAGCATAGCTTATTATTGTGGGCTTCTGATTCTGGTTAAAATGGTGTAATAGGGACTGGAATTATCCTCCTGCTTTAAACAATTAAAATCCTAGGCAAAATAGAATAAATATAGTTTTCAAATACTGGACATCAGGGCAACGCACAACAGTGATCCCTTCCTTGAAAGAGGGGGCAAATGAAGTGAGCCCTATCATTGCCCCAGCTTGCTGCCTGGGAAGTTTTCAGTCACAATTCAGGGAGTGGGAATGTGAGTGGAGTTTAGCAAAGTCCTTGAATTGAGGAGACTATGCTGGGACTTCGGGGAGACCAAAATAGAATTTGCAGAGTACCAGGGAAGAGAGAATTTCATACGCACATACCCACAAACACAGAGATAGCAGGGTGGAGGAAGAGAGAGCAAGCTCAGGGTATCTGCAGAATCCCTTTAATTCTTCAGCTGATCATAGCATGCATGTGAGGGAACTATCCTAGACTGGGGAAGGAACTTCCTAACAGGAACAGATGGAACAATTACTGGAACTCACTCATTATTAGTCACATTATCTGTTCCCACTAGTCTTAATGGAAAAACTTGTAATTTATGTGGAGTACTCAAAAGGGTATTGCTATTGTAGTAGGACAAAAATGCCCAAGTCAAAGACTTCTCTAATCTTGACTATAAAATCAAGCTTTGAAAGAAATGAACTGTTTCCAAGTATCTTAATGATGACCCAATAATATTTCTAGGAATGCAAAAATATCCAGTGCCCAAGAATACTTATAGGAATACAAAATGTTGACAACCAAACAAGGTAAAATTCATTATGTCCGGCATCCAATAAAAAATTACCATGCATGTAAAGAGGCAGTACTGCATGACGCATAATAAAGAGAAAAATCAGCTATTAAAAACAGACCCAGAAATGACATAGATGAGAGAATTACCAGCAAAAAAAAAAATTTAAAACATCTGTAACTATATTTTATATGTTCAAGAAGTTAGAGAAAAGATTGATCATGTTAAGTGGAGACATGGAAGATATAAAAAAGACTCAAATCAGAATACTAGACATGGAAATATGTCTGAAATGAAAACCACACCAGATAGTATTAACAGTAGGTTAACAAACTTGAAGACAAAACAAAATAAACCAAAATGTATATACAGAGAAAAATGACTAGGGAAAAAAGAAAACCGCAAAACTAGAAGAGTATATAGTGAGCAGTGGAACCATGTAGAGCTCCCTAATGTATATGAAATTGGAATTCCTGAAGTGACAGTCAGAAAAATATCTGAAGAAATAATAGGTAAAATTTTCCAAAATTCAAAGAAGATTCTTATCCCAAAGACCCAAGAAGGTCAACGAACCTCAAACACAAGACACTTGAAGAAAACTTCACCAAGGCACATCAGAATAAAATTGCTTAAAACCAGTAGTACAGAAAAATCTTTAAGGGCTCAGAGAAAAAGACATATGGCTAGTCAGTGGAGTAGCATCTTTAAAGTACTGAAAGGGGGGAAAAAAACTCACTGAAAATATCTTTGAGATATAAAAACAAAACAAAACCTGTTTAAGACATACAAAAACTGAAAAAATTAATCACCAGCAGATCTGCCTGTCAAGAAATGTTAATGGTCCTTCAGTTTGAAGAAACTGGATTTATACAAAGGAATGAAGAGCACCAGAATTGGTAAATATGTGGGTTAACATGAAAGACTTTTCTTCTTTACAAAAATAACTGATTGTGTAAAGCAAATGTCATTATAAAGTAGCGTGGGATTTATAACGTAGGTAGAAGTAAAAAACATGAAACAATACCACAATAGTTGTGAGAACAAAAATGCAAGTACATTACTGTAAGCTTTTATGTTATTTGTAAAGTTGTATAATTGTGTATTAATTTAAGGTCTACTATAACGAGTTTTTTTAATTATGAGTTAAGGATGTATATTATAAAGCAAACATGATAGCTAAAAAATAAGGAAGAGTTATACCTTAATAAGCCAACAATGAGAATTACATGTAATCAGAAAAAATATTCCATTATTCCAAAAGTAGGTAGAAAAGAAGAAAAAGTGAACAAATATATAGATAGAAACATATAGCAAGATAGTAGATATAAACCCAACCGTGTCAATAGTCATATTAAATGTAAATGGTTTAATACTCCCATTAAAAGGTAGAGATTCTTAGATTGGAAAAAAAGCAAGACTCAATTATGTGCTGCCTACAAGAAACCCACTTTAAATATAAAGAAACAAGTAGGTTAAAAGTAAAAGGATAAAAAAAGATATCCTGTGTTAACATGGATCATAAGAAAGCTGGTGGGAATTTAAAATGATGCATCCACTTTGGAAATGAGTTGGCAGGTTCTTAAAAAGTTAAATATACCCTTACCATATGATCCAGACATTCCACTCCTAGGTACTTACCCAAGAGAAATGAAAACATATGTCTATACAAAGACTTGTACATGAATATTCATAGCAGTTATATTTGCAATACCCTAAAACTTGAAACAATCCAAACATCAATCATCAGGTTAATGGATAAATAAATTGTGCTTGAGCCATGAACTGAAATATTATTCAGAAATAAAAAGTAATGTGCTACTGACACACAGAACAACATGAATGAATGTTATAATAATTATGCTGAGTTAAAGAAATCAGATACAAAAGTGTATAGACTGTGTGATACTCTCTATATAAAATTCTAGAAAATGTAAATTCATGTATAATGACAGAAAATCAGATCAACGGTTATCTAGGAATAGAGAGGAACAGGAAGGAGAGATTACCAATGGTCACAAGGAAACTTTTGGGGATGCTAAATGTTCTTGATTGTATTGATAGCTTCACAGGTGTGATGTGACCCCAGATCAAAACTTATGGAATTATACATTTTAAATATTACAGTTTATTACATGTTGATTGTATCTATTAAAAATAGCTATGATGGCAAATGGTAAAGAAGCTGATTAAACAGATGGAAGAGTTGAAACCCCAACTGAGGTTGAAGACTGAAAATTTACGGTCGCACAAATTCGAACAACTAACTGCATGATTTTCTTCATCAGTGTCACAAGTTGAGGTATGTTGTTGTTGTTAGGTGCTGTCGAGTTGGTTCCAACTCATAGCGACCCTGTGCAAAACAGAACGAAACACTGCCTCGTCCTGAGCCATTCTTACAATTGTTGTAATGCTTGAGTTCATTCTTGCAGCCACTGTGTCAATCCATCTTGTTGAGGGTCTTCCTCTTTTCCGCTGACCCTGTACTCTGCCAAGCATAATGTCCTTCTCCAGGGACTGATCCCTCCTGACAACATGTCCAAAGTATGTGAGATGCAGCCTCGCCATCCTTGCCTCTAAGGAGCATTCTGGCTGTACCTCTTCTAAGACAGATTTGTTCGTTCTTTTGGCAGTCCATGGTATATTCAATATTCTTTGCCAACACCACAATTCAAAGGCGTCATTTTTGTCCAGCTTTCACATGCATGTGATGCGATTGAAAATACCATGGCTTGAGTCAGGCACACCTAAGTCTTCAAGGTGACATCTTTGCTCTTCAACACTTTAAAGAGGTCCTTTGCAGCAGATTTGCCCAATGCAATGCGTCTTTTGATTTCTTGACTGCTGCTTCCATGGCTGCTGATTGTGGATCAAGTTAAATGAAATCCTTGACAACTTCAATCTTTTCTCCATTTATCATGATGTTGTTCATTGGTCCAGTTGTGAGGATTTTTGTTTTCTTTATGTTGAGGTGCAATCCATACTGAAGGCTGTGGTCTTTGATCTTCATTAGTAAGTGCTTCAAGTCCTCTTCACTTTCAGCAAGCGAGATTGTGTCATCTGCATAACGCAGGTTATTAATGAGTCTTCCTCCAATTTTGATGCCCCATTCTTCTTCATATAGTCCAGCTTCTCTATTACTTGCTCAGCATACAGATTGAATAGGTATGGTGAAAGAATACAGCCCTGACGCACACCTTTCCTGACTTTAAACCAGTCAGTATCCCCTTGTTCTGTCCAAACAGCCTCTTCTTGATCTGTGTAAAGGTTCCTCATGAGCACAGTTAAGCGTTCTGGAATTCCCATTCTTTGCAATGTTATCCATAATTTGTTATGATCCACACAGTCGAATGCCTTTGCATAGTCAATGAAACACAGGTAAACATCCTTCTGGTATTCTCTGCTTTCAGCCAGGATCCATCTGATATCAACAGTGATATCCCTGGTTCCACGTCCTCTTTTGAAACCAGCCTGAATTTCTGGCAGTTTCCCCGGATATACTGCTGCAGCCGTTTTTGAATGATCTTTAGCAAAATTTTGCTTGCGTGTGATATTAATCACATTCTATAATTTCCACGTTGGGTTGGATCACCTTTCTTGGGAATAGGCATAAATACGGATCTCTTCCAGTCAGTTGGCCAGGAAGCTGTCTTCCATATTTCTTGGCATAGATGAGTGAGCACCTCCAGCGCTGCATCTGTTCGTTGAAACATCTCAGTTGATATTCCACCAGTTCCTGGAGCCTTGTTTTTCACCAATGCCTTCAGAGCAGCTTGGACTTCTTCCTTCAGTACCATCGGTTCTTGATCATATGCCACCTCTTGAAATGGATGAACATCGACTAATCCTTTTAGTATAACGGTGGCATAGCTTCTAACATCACAGCAGCACGCAAGCCCCTACAGTGCGACGAACCCACAGACATGTGGGGGTTAAGTTGAGGTATAGGAACAGAGAATGTGAACTCTTCAAGGGACAGGGTTAGTTACTAAGGACTCATGTCACTGTCAAAATAGGAGCACCTACTAATGGGTGGAAGGATTCTGATGTCTCTGGATGAAGCCAGTTTCATGAGGTGTATTCACTAACGCACAAGGACCGAAGAAGTAACTCACTAAGTGTTACTGTGAAAGAATTAATGCACTACAAGTATCATGTTCCCCACTGGTGCTTAGGCATTGGAGGGACTCTGACTTTATGTATTTTCAACTGTGCTGATAACACGCCGTATTTAATAAATGTTTTTCAGTATAATACTTGCTCTGCCAACTCATTTCATGTCTCGCTTGAACTATTTAATAAACTGGTTGTACAAAAATAAAAATAAAAACCAAATCCACTATCATGGAGTTGATTCCAACGCATGGCAACCCCATAGAGTTTCCTAGGCTGTAATTCTCTAAGGAAGCTGACTGCCTCGTCTTTCTCTAGAGGAGCTGCCAATGATTTTGAACCGCCCACCTTTTGATTAGCAGTCAATCGCTTTAACCACTTCACCACCAGGGCTCCTAAACTGGTCACAGATGAGCTTAAAAGTGGGAATAACAATGGACAGAGAATTGTATAGAAGTACTTTTCTTGACCTACAAAATTAGAACATAGCTTTCAAATAAAGATTGCAAAGAACAAAAACCAAAAAACCTCCCACTGAGTTGTTCTTGGTTCTGCTGTTTGCAGTGTTCATGTGTACAGCACCTTGCAATCCTAGTATCTGGTGTTCTGCAAGGGTGGATCTGCTATGAGCTTGGTCTCTCCCGGCAACGCTAAGATCGACTATAACTCAAAAATACCATATGGCTGACTATAATCAAACAATAAAGTAACAGAGAAAGATTAATCCTGGTTTTTTAATATGATGTTAAAGTTTTGCAAAACTCAGGTTAAGCTCAGGCAATTGATCAAAATATATCATAGATATATAAAAATGCATATTGTGATATTTGAATTATGGGTCTAGATTTGTCTGTGTTTTTACTGTGGTAAGAATCTTCACAATATGATCTCAACTCATCCTTGTAATGTGAACACGTCTTTGTGCATAACTAAAAAGAAGTAACTTTAAATTTTTGGTGCATTTAGAATCACGATGAAAACTTTCTTTGATTCCATTAAGCAGACACAGCCCGGCTCTCTTTGCCTTCTTCATACTTCAGCCATGGGACTCTTGGACTTACTGAAATTATTAGTTTACCTTTGCCCTCTCTGTCAGCTCTCCAAGAGCTGGAACAGTATTTTTCATCTTTGTGTTCCCAGCAACAAGTATAATGCATTTGTTCAGTTACTAAATAAATAAAACTGGAATCATGGAATTCAGTAATAGTGTTCTCAATGTCTTCAGTATTAACTAGGTATCGTTAGTGGTAAGTCTAACAACTATTCTAAAGATGCAATTTTCTTTGCATAAGAGTCCAAATTTTAGTTTATTCATGTTGAACAGTGCTCAACCCATTGTTCCCTGGGTTGATTCCGACTCAGAGTGATGCTATAGGACAGAGTAGAACTGCCCCATAGGGTTTCCAAAGCTGTAATCTTTACGGAAGCAGACTGCCACATCTTTCTCCCATGGAGTGGCTGGTGAGTTCGAACTGCCAACCTTTCAGTTAGCAGCCAAGCACTTAACAACTGTGCCTCTAGGGCTTCTTGTTCCTAAATAAATACAATTCAGTTTTACACAATCGTAGTGATAACATTTATTCAGGTGAGGTGTCCCAGAAGGTAATTTTGTTTTTTTCCTTCCTCCAAAATAAATGCTCTCACAAGTTTAAAGTTGTTTCCAGTTGAATAGAGACTGTGACATTAGGTTTGTCTCGGCACTAGCCACTCCCACTCTCCTCAACACCTCTTAAAGCTCAGGTGTTGTGTGTCTGCTTCAGCTGAGACATCACTGTCCTTCACTTTAAGCATTTTCTTGCCAAAGAAATTTCTTTCTCGGTTTTTCTTCCTTTACATTCATTTAGCAAATAACCTTCCTGAATTAATTTAAGCATCTGCCTTTTCCGTGTCTGCCCCTAAGATGCTTAAAAATAAATTGGGTAGATTAACACACAGATTTGTGGTCTCCAGCTTCACCTATGCCTTTCATATTGTCTGGCACACCCATGTTTCCCAGGCAATTTTACTCCCATTCTTTACAAATGCTATTTCAAGCTTCACCAAATCTTTTAAAATTTCTAACCCAAGCAACCCCATTTTCTTTTTTTTCCTGCCCTCCCTCACCTTAGCAGATGGTCCCTGGTGCCTGTTCCACAGAAAAAATGGAAACCATCAGACAGAAATATCCTCAGCTTTCACTTTCCCCTTCTGTTATTATATAAAGGCATTCCCCTTTCCCTAGACTACTGCTTGTATCCTTTCTTGCCTAACTGGGAGGATCTTTGTACTACTGGTCTGTGTTGGAACTGGGTGCCAACAGTTAATAAGCTTGGTTGCTAACTGAAAGTTTGGAGGTTTGAGGCCACCTACAGATGCCTCAAAAGAAAGACCTGGCAATCTACTTCCAAAAATCAGCCATTGAAAAGCCCATGGAGCACAGGTCTGTTCTGACATGCAGTCACCATGAGTCAGAATCAAGTCAACAGCAGCTGGTTTTGTACTACTGACCATCTACCTCTTCAATCTTTCTTCTCTACTGGCTCCTTCGTATCAGCATTTAAATAGGTTCAGATTTATATTAAAAAATTCTCACATCTCTTGTTGGCTTATGCTCTCTGTCTCATAACTACACATCTTTTAAGTTTTATGTACTACTGTTATTTTTATGTCTTCATCTGCCTTTCACTCCTCAATCTGCTGAAATGTTTTCCAGCGTAACTCTGTCACTAAAATTGCTTCCAGGGAAGTCAGTGATGCCCTCTCTATAGAAAAATTCTGTGGGTACTTTTCAAGATTTATCTTGTTGATCTTACAATGACATTTGGAATTTTTAATTGCTTCTTTATCCTTTTCTTCAACATTTTTCTCTGGCTCCTCTGACAATTCTCAGTCCTGGTTTTTCTCTGATCACATTGGATTCTTCATCTCAGGCTGGTTTTGCAGCCTCCCCTTTCTCTGCTTTTCCCTCAAGTATGGTATTCCTTGGGCTTATTTTCTGGTCAGTCACATGCTCCCTGGATGACCTCACTAATTCTTTGGCTTTGAAATGCCATCTATTTGCTTATAACTCTCAAATCTATATCCCAGATTTCTTTTCTGAGCTTCGCCTGTCTTCTGGAGATGACCACTTGAGTTTTCCACCCAAACATAAAGCTGTACATGTTCCCGAAGAAGCTGTTATTTTTCCTTCCTATGGGTTCCTTTTCCTGTGCTTTCTAGCAGTGAATGGCAGCACCCAGTTGCCCAGCCCTGTGTATCTTCCTGGACTCCTTCTCTCTATTCCAACCTACATGTTCAGTTGATCACTCAGTGCTGTGTACATTGCCTCCGAACATCCCTCAAATCACTCAAGTTCTCTCTGCCCATGATCACTTCCTGCTTCAATGATCACTATCTCTCACTTGGATCACTGATCAACCCAAGTGGATTCTCCACCTTTAGACTGCTTGACTCTAATCCCATCTCTGCACTGCAGCCAGAATGATCTTTCTCAAAGATCTAAGCATGTAACACTCCCACATAAAACTCTTTAGTGACTCCACATTGCCTTCAGAATAAAGTACAAGCTCCTTAACATGGCTTGCAAGTCCATTATGATTTTCCCCCTGCATATCACCCCATCTTTTATTGATCTAAACCCTCTCTCTAGGCTCTGACCTTCCAGCACTACTTCCAAGTCCTTCGTGTGTCAGGCTGTCTCTCATTTCTGGAAGTTCTTGCATGCTGTTTCCTCTCCCTGGAATATTCTTACCAATTCCTCAACCTGAGCTCTCAGTTTTCACTTTAGACATCATCTTACAAAAAGTCTTTTTGCATAATTTGAGCAAGGTTTAGGTGCCGCTCCCAAGTGCTTCCATATACTTTCACCTACTGTAGCATCTCTCAGAGCTTATGTGTATTTCCCTTGTACCGCCAGTTTTGTAAGTGCTAACCCATTTCTATTTTACACATGTATTTCTAGCAACTTGAATACATTGGTGCTAAATGAAATTAATGAATTAGTGAAAGAAGGTATGTTTGTGTGAATATATGTAATACATTTCTCTTTTTCCATTGTGTTGTTTGGTTTCATTCATTCCTTTATCTTGAAATTTGTATGTCAACAAGGGTCTCTTATCTCCTGAAGATCTGTGTAAGATGGGCTTAAACCCATATTTCCATGTTTCTGAAAATTCAAAGCTTATCTGGAAATTTCTTAGTATTTATGGCAGGCTATTGCTCACATGATCCTTGGCTCTTGTGACAATTGTCACTTTTCTGCATCAAATCAATCCAGATATGAAACTCAGCTCCTCTCACAATTTTCAAAGAGCCATACACAAAATAAATATGAGTGTGGGATATGTTTTCTGAAAGAAGGGTCAGGAGGGCACAGGTGGGAAATGATGAGGGGTTTCATATTCCAGCAGTGTAAACAGCTTCAGATTGAACCTCCCACCACCAGGGGTCAGTTTATTTCAGTGATTCCTCTTTCACCATCTTTATGTACTCCTCTCCTATATTCTTTCTTTCTCAATCTCTCTTACATAAAAGCAGATTTTTCCTGTCTTGTGAAAAACAACTTAGCTACTTTCTGATGTTTCTCCTTGGCTCTTTCTTTTTTTTTCAAATTGTATTTGACTTTATTGGATTTAATTCATTAACATAATTAAAAAAATTTATTGTGTTTTAGGCGAAAGTTTACAGACAAAAGTATTTTCCCATTCAACAAAATGCATACAAATCGTTCCTTTTGTTTGGTTTTCCTACCCCTTTCTGTCTCCTCGTCTTTATTTTTGGGCAAATGTTACCTTCTTGGTCTCATATAATTGTTTGTTCTATGGAGCACGTTCTTTTCAGGTTCTGCCTTGGTTCTCACTGTCTAATCCATGCCTGCAAGTCTCACTTTTTACCACGAATAGTTTAAGATGTTTTGTCAATCAAAGGCAGTCCCTTTCTTAAGAGGATAATGCCCTTTTCATCCATCTCACTGTGATTTTTGGGATGATGTTATTCCTTCATTCAACAAATATTTATTGCGGTATATATTGTGCTAAGCAATTTGCTAGGTGCTATGAACACACAAGTTTTGAAGATGGGGTCCTTTATCCTGAAGATCTTCATCTGATGGGAGATAGACCACACCATGAAAAGATCTGGTACAGTGTTGAGAGAGCACAGTGAAGGCAGTGGCCAACGCCAATCTAGTATTGTAGGCTGATGCCAGATGCAAGGCATTTAAGCAGTGACTGGGCTACAGAAAGGAGATAGTACATTTATACTTCCTTCTCAAAAGTTTTGGTTATAAAAGGCAGCAGATCGCTGGGATGGTTCTTGAATGACAAGTGGACTTGGAGGGATATCATTTTGTATCCAGCTCAGAGGTTTGCTGGGGAAGCAGGTGGATAATGGAGGGCACTGGGCTTTGGTAAATTTTTTCTGAGACTGGCCATTTGGAAAGGGTAGCATGTGGTACAGTGGAAATTCTAGTATTCCAGATATGTGAGTTCTAAACCTAGCTCCCTCATTAACTAGCGGGTAACCTTGAGCTAGCCATATAACATCCATGACTCTATATCTTTGCTTTTAAAATGAAGGAAAAAGCACCTACAGTGTTTTCAAGTTACTGCGAAAATAATGTATGTGTATGTTGTTTAAAAAATATGAAAGGAATTCATGGGTGTAAATTATTCCTCAATATCTACTGAATTAAATAAAAACTGAATGTTCAGAAATTAAAAGCTGTAGAGTTCATGAGCCCAAAGTTCCAAGCCTTAAAAAACTTTATGAATATGGGTACAGTGATTCACGAAATAGATGAATAAATGCAAAATCTTTACAGTCAGCTTCATTTTGTTTTATATTTGCATGTACTTGGCAACATTTCTGAATCGATAATGTAACGGAAAGATGAGCCACAGTAAACCAGATTCTGTTTTTTTCCAACTTTAGCAAATTGAAGAGGATGAGTTCAGGATTCTTAATGATTGTGATGCCAAATTTTTGTCCATTCAATGAAATGGTGCATGTGCCAAGAGAGACTCTGCCTTTGCCAGTGTGGTTTAGTAAGAAAAGAATGCTTTCGAACCGCGAGTCAATTCAAAAAACAGCAAACTACCATATCTGAAGGCTACACACAAAAATCAAACCAAGATCTATAGAAAGGATCCTAAGCTATTAGGCTGGCTTTGCACTAAAATGTTTCAGGAAAAATTGCCAGAGGTACAACTTTAGGTTAAAACAGAAAAGGGTGCAAGGATTAAAAAAAAAAAAAAAAAAAAAATGGGGAAAAAGGGTACTATGCTATATAATTTTCAAAAGAAACATTTTGTAAAAGTGCGTTGGGCTTCAAGATTATTTGATAATAAGGTTCTTTTCTCAAATATAGAATGATTATTTGATCATTTAACATTTTGTATAATGAAAAAAAGAGCAACGGACGATGAAGAAGTTAACACATTTTCCCTCATCATCATTTTAAAATTCAAAACTTCTCACAAAAATTTTTTTAATGAGCAAAATCATAGGAAGAATTTAAATATTTCTATTTTTTAAAATTAAATGTTTTATATAGATCTTGTTATATTTATAAAGATAATTTGGGAAATATGGTTGTTTAAAACTTTTTTTTTTTTGGCTGTGTCTTACTTGACACTTATTTACTTCATTTAAAGAGACAAAGAATATGATGAAGAGGGATATCCCTGGTATGAAAATAAATGAATACAATCAACAATAAACTTGATCCAGTCCTTTTCTCAGTATTAGACTTAAAAATAGAATATGAGACTTAATTCAAGATGACCCAAGAAGTCTAAGTAAAAGCAGTTCTTTGGCTGCCACCTGCAAGACAAACATTTAGTAGAATTTCAAAATTATTACAAAGATATTGCAGGAACATTAAGTTTTATCTCTTCAGAATTTGATAAAGTGTTTGGCTGACTAATTTTATGCAATAATATGATTATTAGGTAAAGCTTCCATTTGACCAAAATGAGACCTGATTTTTTTCTTGTTTTGGTCATGTTGAACAATAACTAATAATATGTGAGAGCAACTTCATATTACAGTTACAGAAATTAAGTTTTTATGAAAGTGACTTTGGACATTTGATCTATCGATCCAACTAAAACTGACTTATTTATACAAGTTTCTCTCTTCTTAAAGAATATTCTTTGAGATAGCAAATGTTTTACCATTAAATATTTAACTTTTAGAAAAGAAGAGAATATGTTCAATAGGAATTATACAACTTTTTTTTTAATAGGAATAAGTATTCTCATATCAGCACAGTATCCTCAAGAGAGTATGAAAGGAAAGATGTCTTAAAAATTATGGTGATTTAATTTTATTTTGCCCTAGAATGACATTCTCTTGAGTATTTGTGAAAATGAAGATGAATATGCAGGGATACATTCGGTTGATTTTGTGCCAGATGGCCAGTTGCAGAGGCTGAACTAAGCTGAACTGATTGATTCGTTTTTTGCCATATTGCGTGCTGGCGCTTCACACAAGTACTAACATATTCGGTAGGCTTGCTTATTCCCCCCACTTTTTAAAACTTTCTTCGGATGACCTCTGCTTTAAAATAGCTTTTTTTTTTTTTTTTTTTTTTAAATTTTCTATAAGTTAAGTCAAATGGTCAGTTCTGCCAAAATTTTTCTTAAACAACTTTAATAAAAAAAATAATTTACACTTTCTGTGTACTATTTTACTATTTCTGATTTCTGTATATTATTCATATTGAGTGAGAAACATTTAAAGTAAATAAAAGTGATTGCCTGTTCAAATTTTGAAGAAAAATCTGTAGCAAGTAGAAATTATGATTTGAAAATTAGTAAATTCACATAACTTTAAAGGAAAATAGAATACATATTCCCACCTTCATGGTGCTTAGCTGCTACCAGGGAGAAGACAAATGGCATGTCTACTTTGATACTGGCGTCAGAAGTACTTACATACACATGGACAGAACTAACTAGCAATCTACAGACAAGCTAAGTGACTAAGAAGTGAAAATATAAAGGGCCAGAGTCCAGAGTAGGCTGTTAGAATGACAATACCTTCATTAATGGTCTCCTGGGATATTTTGACAATTCCTTATTCATTGTGGTTCTTCTGCGTTTTGCTCATCAGTTATCTATTTTCTTGAAGGGAGACACAGAGAAATGTGAATTACCCAAAAGCTAGGAGTGCAAGAGTAGTACATAGCAAATGAGCACCTATTCTCTTTACTTTTTGGGGTTTCTTCATATAGGCCACTTGCATGGTCTGGCATGTGCAGGTTTTGAATATAAGTGGTTATACAGTGACTGATAATTCAAGAACCAAAGAGTGGCAAATCAGTTACCAAAACCTTGAAGAAGAGAGAAAATCACTAGACAACTATTGGCCAGGGGTGAGGGATTACTGGCAATGGATATGTCATTCATAGGCATTGGTGTCAAATATGCAGACCATGGACCACTGTACAATATGATGAGTGTTGAAATAATTGTACATTTATAGTAAGTCCCTTAATTTTTTCTATGAATAAGATGTTTTTGGTTCTAACCCCAAACTCTTGGGGGTAAAAATAAATAAATAAAATGAGAAAGCAAAAGAACTACCACTATAACCCTAACAAATCACTATTGTAAATATTCTAATTACAATTAAGAACTTTGGATCCTTTTTTAGCAGGAAATTTCACAATAATCGGAGAGAAATATAACCTGAAAAACAGTTTTCGGAGGAAAAACAAATTATCTCTAGGCATGAGATATCAAGTTTTGAATTTTTAGTTATTCACCCTCTGGAGAAATTTTAGAGAAAATCATAGGAAAAATGAAGGGGATTATCTCAAGGTGCATAAAGCGAAATTATAATCTATTTTAGTTCTCGTTTATGTGTTTATCGAGATTGTGTAATATCTTCTGTGAAAGATGGGTGGATGAAAAATTTAATAAGGAAACAGATTTTATTGTGAAAAGAGGACTAAAAATGGCACTACCTAGAAATGAAATTGACCTTTATTATTTGAGTTGAGAGAGAAAAAGTTGTCAAATTATCCTGAGTTTTTTTTTCATCTCCTAGAACTTGAGAGTGGCTGGCTGTAGAAATTCCCACTCTGCTAAAGATTCCCATGGCATCCTTGTTACCTCTAGGGAGTTGGATAGCCAAACAGGGCAATCAGCACTGCAGACTCTAGGATTGAAAAGGATTAAGCGGGTGAACCTGCAGTACTTTATTGACCTGGGTCCCCACATTAACCTGATCTGATCCTGTAATTACTATGAATAGAATAGGGCTTACAGTTCTCCTTAATAACACCCCATGCTTTTTTATTCTTTAAAGAGATTTTCTATTCATGTTCTTTACTCCTTTTCAGATTTACAGATTTGTAACAAGAAAGAATGTGTGTGGCTTTACTGACACACCAGGAGAGAAAGATACCTAATGTTTGTGGGCTGTAAATTACATAGTTCAACACATCCACCTATTTTTAAACCTAACTTACTTTTAAAATTTTGTCTCATATTTCCAATTATCCAAATCTTCCCTTCTCTTAGGAGTAGTGAAAGTTGAAATATAAACACTGACTAAATATGAAGGGAGATTTACCTGTAAACTTTAGGAATTTTTAAAATACCAAAATTTCATAGCTTTCTTCTGGTTTTAACTTTTAGAGTGCACCCAGTTAAAACGATATTAAAACCATTGGTAATTTTACACTAGTCAGAGTGATATATAGTCAGAAAGATCATGTATATGAGTGATTCACAATGCTATAATTAATAATCAGTATTTTCTCTCAGTTTAGAAAAACAGCTGCAGCTAGCTGATAATGTATGAGAATAAAGTAAACCCAGACTATTAATAATTATGATTTGGGGTAATCAAAAATAGTGATATTTTCATTTTACTTTAAAAATGGATTAAAGTCTAAAAGTAGCTGACTGAGTTAAGAATTAGGAGGTAAATAGAGGTCAATGTTAGGAATTGACAGTTTAGGTTATCGTGAAGTCTTTTAAAATACTATGAAGTAAGATTTCTATTTCTTGGTGAATAGCTTTAAATTTTCATTGGAATTGTGCAAAAATTCAAGAGCACGCTTCATCATTGAGAAGTGATAGCGTGCTGGTGAGTGAAGTAATTGAGTGAGTGAAATAAATGAGGGTGAGAGAGAATAAACAGAGCGCCTCTATGTGACTTGATCAGAGAAGGAATTAACACATTAAAGAAATAGCTGTACAAATATTACATTCGGCACCTCAAGTAAAAATACATTGCAGAAGAGTTGTACGAATACTGTATTTGTCAATATAATTATCTTTTTAAAGTAACAGCAGGGCTCATTCTTCTCCCGGAGAATAAATAAAATAAGCCCATTAAGAGAGTAAGTTTTGTCTGTTAAATTTTTTGAGTAAATATTTAAAAATTAAGTGTGTTCAAGAGAAAATGGGAACTACAAAATACTGTTAATACTTTGACAGTTATGGAATTTTGGATGGATGATATAATTTCCTTTCTTTTTAAAGTTTCTGTTTAGAGAAATTAATACAAGTGGAAGATAGCATTTCATATCAGAACTTTGTTTTAAGGTCTTTTATCATAATTTTCTCATCCTCCCAAATCGAGGGATTATTATAAGTCAATTTGATTAGTCTGTCAAAAGCCTCTTTCTTTGTTGCTTTTTTTTCTAAGTGTATGAATGTGCTTTTAAGAAGTAAGAATGTGAAATCAGTCAGGTTAGCAGTTGGTCAAATAAATTCAGTATGTCAGTACTTGTTATGAAAGCTATATTGGCTTAGAGTTGTCATATGCAAAAACCTATTTAATGGTGGAATTCTTTGATGCTATTTTGGTATTTGAGGTTTTTACAGCAAGGTAATATTGATAATTTAATGACATCATGAAAATATTTCAGGCTGTTAAAATCAAGTTAGCAATTAGTGACATTAAAGAAGTAATGGTATGTATTTTTATACTTTGCAATAGCGTGTAACTGGTAAGAGATCCATGGTGAAGCTCCATCTTTTTCATAGCTATTTTTATCATAAGAATGAAAAGCATTTGGAAACAGTAGGGTAGTTTTCATCTGTAGGATTAAAAAGGATCTGAATAGAAAATGAATTCAATATCATCTTCTTTCTGGGTACTAAACATAGAAAAACATATAGCGGTTGATTTATTATAAGTGGGTTGAATTTTCTCTCCTGGTGGGCTTTTCAAATCTTTAGTTGCTGTTCTTATCCTTGCTGTGTGACTATCACTTTTTGTTAAAAGGAATGTCCCATGAAAGCCCACAGAAGTAGCCTGGAATCTGTTATCCTCTATCCAGGAAAATCTTGATGGGTTTGGGTCAGTATCACACCTCTGTTCGGTTGCCTTAATTTACACCAGGCTCTGTAATAAGGAAATTGTTCACGAATGAGAGTGGGCTTTGTAGCCTTTAGAACTAGAGAGGATTTCACCTGGAAAACACAAAGGGACCAAAATGACAGTCATAGAAAATCCTACTATTAAAAAAGGCCCTTAAGATTTTGTTGAAATTTATGGTTATGATAGATGGTAATGTATACATTTTCCCCTTCCATCTTGGAAAAACTAAGTTTATGGAGAGCATAGAGAAGAAAAAGCATTTTAAAAGATCCTTCCCAAGAACTTAAGGCTGTTCGATTTTTGAAATTTATTAAATCATTTGAATTATCTCTGGTCCAAACCTATTTGTCTTATTAAGAAAGAAGGTAGTATTTGATTAGGGCCTTTAAGTTGAGCATCAGAATAAACAAGTAATATATTTTTAAATACAATTACTATTGTGCTTGAATGTCATAAATGTAGGTCTGTAAATAATAAATTGTATTTTCTGTAATCATTTACAGAGTCAATTACAATAATGTCTGATTGGAATGTAGACTATGAGTCCTAATAAGCTTAACTCAGATCTAAGAGGTGGTACTGACTGTAGGCAGAGATTTTGCAATTTCATTTTAGAAAAAAAGTGCAGCTTTCAAATGCTTGCTTCGTTACCGCTTAAATAAATAAATATTTGTTTTGATTTAGTAATCTAATATGTAGTTCTCTGTATTTTGCCATAAAATACAGAATCTTTGTGCCATTGTAATGTCATTTTATTATAAATTGACTTACAGTTCTCCATTAAGAATCATACTAATATTATTTAATTTATAAAATTGCACTCTCAATAGTTACTTTAGCAGAGCTGACATTAAGGATTGTAAGAACGGGCGAGCAGCTGAGCAATTTTCTTTCCAAATATAAACTAAAGCAGTGAGATTCACAGATTTAGATTCAGAAAGCTATGCCTCGTAGGTGATTTAATTTTTGGTTTTAAAAAAAAAATCCTTAAAGAAGATATGCATTTTTGGATTTTTTTTTTCTACGTAAGACTACTTTATATTTTTATTTTATTATGTATTTGTATTTTAGAGTTGGCTGTATGAGAATTATGAGGAAGTAGCTAGATGCCTACAATTTTCTTTTTTTGTTTTAAATCGTCATGATTCCCCCGCCCCCTTTTTTTTTTTTTAAAGGAAACATACTTACACAGGATTGCACAGGGTAAGATGTACTCGGTGCTGTTTTTATTTATATCAAACATAGGTCTGTTGGGAAAAGGGAAACATTTGAAACATTTAAAAATATTTACACTTCTTTGGGAGAAAATCTTATGGTTTTCTTTTTAAAAGAAAAATATTAAGCCAGAATGAGAGGCAAAATGCAAACTACCTGGGTATGCTGAATGATGCAGGTAAAACTAAAAAATGAATTAAAAAAATGAGGATACACAGCAACAAAAATAAAATAGCTGAATTCAAGAAAGCCCTCTTAAACATCAGTCACTGATTGCGGCTCCGTGCGGCTCCGCGACCCATGCAGAAGTAATGGTAGACTTTGCCATGTTCTAGGTTAAGTTCCCTCTTTTGGTCTGATAAGCATGTTGGGAAACACATGAGTAGTACCCATCCTCTTGGAAAAATTCTTGGATGTAGAGACATAGCACGGCATGCGTTCTCCAGCTTTCCATTGTATATTTCCTTCATGGGTCATCAAATGCAACTATACCGGCTTTCTGGAAAACAAAGCCCATGGTCATGTAGCTTTCCGTGAGGTCAATTATATTCCTTATATTATTGTGGAACTTTTGCTACACCAAATCTTCCCGTTGATGTGTATGTAATTGTATGTGAGTGTTTCTAAATTAGTTATAGATTTCCAAGAAGGAGGACCTCTACCTAAAAAACGGTATAGTAGATGCATATTCACATACTTATTTAAGCGAATCTAAACTCTTACATGTAGCATACCCCAAACCAAAACCATCGCCGTTGAGTGGATTCCGACTCATAGTAGGCGTAAAGTAGAATACAAAGAGTTACAACTTAGCGAACACCTACTCTGTGTTGTGTATTTTTCATACATGTAATCCTAAATGGTGGCGTTCTGATGGTGCAGTGGTTAAGAGCTCGCCTGCTAACTAAGAAGTTGGCAGTTCATATTCACCATCTGCTCGGTGGAAACCCTATGGGGCAGTTCTACTGTGTCCTATAGGGTTCCTGTAAGTCGGAGTTGACTCGATGGCAACGGGTCGTTGTTGTTGTATCATTCTCATTTTATGATGGAAATAAAGGTTCAGAGAAGTTAAATATTTGAGTGGCCACCCAACTACTGTGAGTAGAGCTAAGAGCTGGGGTTTACATCGATTCACCTGAGTCTACTCTGCCCCTTTATCTTAGCGTGTCTGTCATGATTTAATGTTTACAAAGCATTCCGACATGAAGGATTCCTAGTGTATGAGTTCAAATAAAACATAAAAATTTCTAAAATGGTTAAAAAGCAAATGAATTTGATAGCATTTGGAGCAGCTTCACAATTGACAGGTTGACAGGAGATTATTTTACGTTTTATAGAAAGACTATAAAAAAGCTAAAAAATCCACATACTTTACCCAATATAAGTGGCCTGCTGGACGTAAGTGTTTCGCTTGCAGCATCCTGTTTACAAATAAGAACCAGACTCTACATAGTGTGTAAGTAAATGAGATTAGAAAAGAGGCAGTAAGGGTTCGTTCTTGATTTTTTTATCTAAAAGAAAAACAAAAGACAACACTACCTTTGCACATGTAAATTGTTAGGTGGATTGAAAATGCCAGATACTGGATGTTGTTCACTTTTTCTGAAGTTTCTTTCTTTGCTATCAGATACTTTCCCCTCCATTTTTTTTTCTAATCCATAAGTGTTTTCCTAATGTTTTTAAATCGTAGAATTATTTAAAAATTTTAAATGCGAACAATTATGTTCCATTTTCTGGTTTTTAAGCTCTCCGAAATAAAATGGAGAATTTATTTTTATTTTATGTTTTGCAAATAATTTTCATTTTTTACTACATGCTCCAAAGATACAGTGCTGATATAATGCATATAATATATATTTAATCCTATTTGGGGAAAAATTCATTGTGTGAGCCTTAGAAAACAAAGCTGCTATGAAACTCCTCAGAAATTCACATTCTTTTTTCCAATCTGACCATTCTATCAGCTGTCAGGAGGTGGGTAGGTTGCAGGAAGGAAATTCAATCACATAGTGTTCAGACATCCCAAATTTTCATTAGAAGTCCCGCAAATAAAATGGCTGTGGCATCCAGGTCCAAAGTATACTAACCTGAATTGTTGTAAATGAATTGTAAGGTTTCATACTTTTGGTGACAGTGGCAAATGGCTGTGCTTTCCCAGCAATTCATTCAAATTAGTAATGGAAAAATGAACACAACAGAGATAGAAGCTTGGTACAGTCCTTTATCAGAAGGTCATCTTTTGCGGACGGACATAGCATTACCTTTGTCAAGCTCTTGCCAAGAATGTTTCATCTAAATCTAACTGTTTTTTAAAAAAATTGAAGAAATATAAATTGTGGGGCATTTAATCAGCTGGCGTGGGCTCTTTAAAAATTTCAATGCATGGAAAATACTGAGGAACTGTTCTAGATTGAAGGCAGATAAAGAGTCATGCAACTAAATGCAATATGCAATCAATAATCCATCCCTCATCCACTCAAAAAGTAAGTTACAAAGAACATTATCAAAAGAACTAGAGAAATTTTAAATATAGACCTTATACTAGATGATATGATTGTATCAATGTTGAATTTATTGGGTGTGATAATGGCACTGAAGTTTGTGTAGCACAATGCCCTTGCTCTTTGAAGGTACATGCTGAAGGCAAAGTGTCATGATATTTGTAGTTTAAATTTAAATGGCTCAGCGTGGGAACGTAAGTTTTAGATTGAAACATGATACTACTAATATTCATTCAAATTAGCAAAGAGAGAAAGCAAATGTGGCAAAAAAAAAATGTTAACAATGTTAAGGTGAAGGATGTGGGGTGTTTGTGGAACTATTTCAAATTTTCTATAGTTTTTAAATTTTTCAAAAGAAGTTGGAAAAAAATAACTTATTGTTTGATTTTAGAAAATAATGAAAGAATGATTTAGTTGAAATATACTCAAGGTCCACAGCTAATTTGTATTATTCAGAACAAATAAAACCTCCTCTTTCTCAGTCCTGGGGTTTAGTACTGAAATTATCCAAATGATTGCTTCATAGATTCATGTCACTTTTACAGAACATAGCATTGATGGAACTTTCATCAGAAAACCATTTGAAGTGCATTTTGTATCTCCAACTATACAAGCATCCTTCTACTCGACTAATTGGGACGTATTCTACTGTTGTAGAAGTCAAATACTCCAACCCTTTGATTAGTGTAGCTATGGCAATTTTAAATCCTAATCTTTCTTTAAAATAATGCAAATTAAAATTTTAGTTGCTAAAATAAAGTTCATTTATTATACAAATCAAAATGTAATATCTTCTAGAATAAATAAAAAATATATTGAGAAATGACCAATATTCAAAATAATTCAATATGATTTTACATTTCTTATAATCGGAAAGACCTGGTTTGAAATCCTGACTGGAAAGTTTGTTTTTTTTGAGTGTGAGTTCTCTGCCCTATATTTCGGTAAAATGCAAGCTGTAATGAACAGGCCATCAGTACCGGTCTGCAGAATGGCAAAGGATGCCCCTGTTGTATGGACCAGGTTGGGGATTTGTTTTGTGGTGATCACTGTTTCTGATTTGAAGATCGCATGACGTGGAACTATTAAAGTAAAGGCCAAAGAATTCAATTTCTTAATGTCGCTTTTCTTGGACAGGCTTTAAAAATAGGTCACTTAATGTTATCTGGATTTATGTATTACAGCAACACCCGCTATGCTTAAGGGTCTATCAGCGTTTTCATTTTCAGAGTTTTTAGACTCTATCTTGATTCTCTAAACCTAAATAAGCTCCATCCAAATGGTAGTGAACGAGGTCTGTGGGAGGATGCATATTTTTACAGTAGACTGCAATTAAAAACGTGGATGTTTGTTTTAATCTATGCTAAGAGGTAAAAATGAAAACATGGGATTAACAGAATCATCATAACGTTGGATAACTCAGCATTTGGTTCTGTAAAAAAAGGTCTATGAATTGTGCAATTAGATGTCTACTTAGAGATCCATTAAAATGGTAATTGTCAGTTTCTGAAATTTCTGCATGCTATATTTTAATCATGAACGTATTAATGTGCTGCCTTTTAGTTATTGTTAAGTTTCACCTTTTAAATATGTCTAAGTAAGGTTTTTTAGAATGGACAATTATACTTTATTATCATGTGCTATTCTGCTAATATAAAGATAATGCTACTAATATTGCATACATATATGTATATATACAGATTTTATATACTACCATTTCATTCCAGAAATACATTCTCCGATGTATCTGGATATAAGCTTCTAAGTGACAAATAATAAGAAAACAGAAATCATTGTTTTCTACATAAATATTAAAATTGGATAGCGGTCCTTAAAAATTGATACCACCTATGTCTATCTTTCGATGGCAGTGGGTTTTATGTCTATCTTAGAGTTTTATGAAAGGCTATTAAAAGAATATTATTGTCAACTTCATTTTCTGTAAGAGACATATGTAGATACACTTCATAACACAACTCCTTTTTAAGCAATTTGTATAAGTGCAGAGGTATATTTGAAAAATCTATCAATTTTTAGATTGATTATTTACAAAAAAACACAAAGCAACCCCCCCCCCCAAAACTCAAAAGCTAAAAATAAAAAGGTGGACATTCTACTCTGTAGAGCAAAAATGCTGTGCTGCTACTAGGATCTAATTAAATACAATAAAAACTGCTTACTTGATTGCCTGCTGGTGAATATTATGTCATATAAATTAGAAAGCAAATAGTCACATTGCCCTTAGGTAAAATACTAATTTTGAATGATAATTCTTATCTTTCTAAAAGAAACATTTCATCTCCAAATAAGAAATCGAAATATTAGAATAAGAGTGCTAGATGATTATTATTTTGGTGATGCTGAACCTATATTTGCAAAAGTATGGTGGACTAATGCTAAATTACAAATGATTTCTAAGTTAATAATATTGTGCTTGCACATTGGAGACCCTGTCTTTCATGGAATAAATTTATCAGATTTTTTTTTTTTTTTTTTGGTATTCAAGGATTCTTGCAATACCCAGGCTCACCAGGGTTAGATTAAAAATTAGTTTGAAAGAAGTATCAGCGCTGATTTTTCTAGCAGCTCTGTTCTTGAGTTTTCTTTTTAAGGACTTTGATATTGAGATCACATCCTGCAATATTAAGGCTTGATGGGATGAGTTAAGGACAGAGGCTTAAGATGGCTTAACTGGCATTTCTGCTTACATTTTAAAGACTCAGATCAGTGTCATCTGAGGCATCTTTGTGGTCTATCCTGACACAACTGAAAATACTAGAAATACAAATGGAACTTTGGGGCACAAGCCATGCTTTACATGTTTGGTTAATTTATATTTTGGCTAAGTTGCTTGTTTCATACAAAAATTTCTATTGGAATTGATTTTTTTTTCCTGTTGACATTAAATGAGAAGGCAAAAAAAAAAAAAAAAATTTTTTTTCCAGAAATCCAATGGTTTTCTACGTAAATGGGTTCAGACTTAATTTTAATGGAAGTGCAGCATAGTCAATAGAGGCAAATTAAAACCATATAATTTTGTAATCTTAGTTTAGCTATAATTGCAGCAATAAAACAGTGGAAAGAATAATTGTGGAACATATGTTTGTGAGTGACATTATCTAGGTGACTTCCCCTTTACGGCAGCGTGCTGTCCTCTTTGCTTCCCCCTCCCTATGTATTGGAATGACAAACCTGCAAGCCTGGAGTTAACGCTGATTGCAGCAGCTGCTTACACATGGGGTCTCCATGGCAACTGCGAAGGTTGCCATGCAACCATATTCTTTTAGGGACAGTGAAAATGCCCAGAGGCTTACTAAAAATACAGGGGGAAAAATCTGAAATTTTCTTACTACTTTTAGTGGTTAGAGAAAACTATGATACGAGTTGAAAGCACGGGTCAAACAAATAAAAAACCAGCCCTGACCTTTCAAAAATTGCTTGCTGTTGCCTGAAATCTCAAGCTTTATTCACAGAGATGACTTTTGATCGATTGTAAAATTGGTGGCTTATGCTAGGCAGCCCTCGCAGACGGGAAGATTCGGTGTGGTGCTGTCGGTGTTCCTGGGGTTGAAGGTCAGCAGAAAGTCATCAATGCAGTATTGATCGGTGGGGCTGCAAAGCGCTCAGGTTTGCACCTTCTCACTGCTTAGGGTTGCGTACCAAACCTTCAGTAAGTAGACTCCTGCAGTCTCCGAGCGAGCTTTGGAAGATTCCATCAGCAAAAGTGACATCACTTCGGGCAGCTCAGCTGTTTCTGCGGCTTTCTATAAATAGCTAGATTTAAAAAAAAAAAAAAAACAAACTGAAGACTACTTGCAGAGAATTTAGCCAACCAATATGCTTATCTGAATCACTCGAGATAGGCCGGGGTTCTAATTTTTAAAATCTTCAGTTATTCTCTGTATTTTTCAACATAAACCGGTACTTTAATAGCAGGATATTTTTTTGGTAAACATATAAAATATATTTACGTATACATGCCTTTATTAAGGCATGGCCCTTTTAGGGGTGACCCATATAAAAACATGGATACTGGCCAGCATCTGATCATACGTGCTTAAATACATATAGATTTCTTGGTATCATCCATGTATTATTTTAAAAACGAAATTTAGTGAACAAATAAAATGTATCAGACAGACGACTATTACCAAATTATAACATTGTAAGTTTTATAAAAATCAGCTGAGATCATAATGGAGCTTACTACTTGAAAAGGATTAATGAAGAATTTATATCTTATATGCATTTTCTTTAATCGTATTTCACATGTAATCAGACATATTCTAACCCTAACACTTTTAATGCAATTTTATTAAAGACAGTTACGTGGCTATACTTTGAAATGAATAAATTTCTCTACAAATGCTCTAAAATTGCAAATTATTTGTGTTAGACTAATAGTAGTGTTGCAATGTTTTGTGACTGAGGCATATCTCAGTTTTCCATAGATTTTGTACCAGTAAAGATGATAACAAGTCACTTGCGTCCTAGTAATAGAGAATTTTATTACTTCAAATAGGCAAGGCAGACTTCCTTGAAATCTCTTATAGCCTGTGTCTACAGTTACGGTTAGCTCATTTATTCAGTCTAGTTAGAGGATCAAATGGATGCTTTGCTTCTACGACTTCAATTATCCAGACCAACCTAAGATGTGCAGGTACGTGTGTACCTGGAAAACAGAATAAACTTTCATCAGTTTGAAGCTTTCTTAAGAACGATAAAGAACACCCATCTAGTAGGAAAATCTCCATCCCCCTACCAGCTCACTTCTTACTGCTCTTTCAATTTCCTTGTTTTCCTTTGTTGCCAGCAATTCATGTTCTGAAAATGCCCATATTCCCTCCTTTTGAAAAGTCAGTCTGTGGTGGACAATATGAATTTTATCCAAATCTACCTTTTTCTTAAATAATGAACACAGATAGACTTTTCATCTGCTTTCTCTGTTTGGTATGCTTCTGCAATGGACAATTCATAAAGACTATAGCAAACGTTGATGTCAAATTCAGTCAGTGGCTGAATGGAAAGCTACACTTATTTTTTAATAGAAATATACTTTATCACTTGAGCAGATAACACCCGAAACAGACATAAAAGTCATCTGTAGTATAATGACCTGAGATGAAAGTTATATTTTGAAAAATCATTATAAAATTGAACACGTAAAAATTTAATGACCATTAGATTTGATAGCGAGTTATTTGAACACAGTTAATATTTTTGAAATTTTTGAAGTATTTGAATTCACATTATTAAAAAAAAGAAAATGTGTGTATATAAACTATGCAATAAAAGGTATAAACAATCCATAGATCAAGGTTGTAGGTTTATACTTCACAATGTTTCTATTTCTTAAGTTGCTTACCTTATGATACAAAGGAAAACATTTAAATTACTGTTGTTACATCACTATTCTCTCCAATTCTGTTATTTTAAAAGCTTCAGAGCATAGTGTGCTAGTTTTGTGATTATTTTCTTTCTAACAGCCATTTGCTGTATATTCAAGCCAGACATCTATATTTTATTTTACTCTGCTTTGGTCTTAAATTTGAATCTTTTTCAGGGAGCAGCTTTGGATTTGCATTCTATGACCTGTTAACAAATTTAAACTAAGAATATAAAAGGGGGAGTATTTTCATTTGATTTGATAGGCAAGCCTCTTTCTGAGTGTGTGCAGATGCTCAAAATTTATTTTAATTACATTTTTTTCAAAGAGCTACCCTAAAAAGTAAGAAAGTTTTCTTACAGGTTTCATTTGAAATAGTGAACAGAATAAGAATTATAGAAGTGGTTATAGCTTTACTTAGTTCATCTCAAATAAACCCTTACGTATCCATCTATGCTCAAATATAATACCAAGGCCAAAGTTACCCTTAATTTTTGAGCATCTGTTCTAGGTGCTCTCCGATTTTTCAAATGCAAGCATTTAATAGCTTGGAAAGAGAAATTATTAGCAACAAAAAGATAGCTGTTTATTAAGATATAATGACAGGCATTTAAAAATAATTATGAAATCCTATTTTAGGTCAGCATGTCTCAGAGCATTATCAACACTTAAAAAATCAAACTGGAAAAAAAACCTCCTGAAGCTTTTTTTTTTTTTTTTTTTTATGACAGTGAACCATTAAATCTCATGAGTAATGTAGAAAAAAAAAAAAAAGCTGGATTGTGCATAGATTGCTCTTTACCCAGGATGCACTTCTGTCTGCAAGATTCTGAATAGAGACACACCTGCTAGCTAGCTGATAACGCTCTGGGGTCATTTCATTGAAGAAACTGTCAGCCAGGAGGTACTTAAAATAAAGCCACAGACAAAATCATGACCCGCACTGTGGAGACTGAAAAGGTGTAAAAGCAGAAAGGAAATGTAGATAAATGCACATTCCTTTGTACCATAACAAAACTTTTACATGTAAATTCAACTGAATAGGAAAGAATGGGGAAGAATGTTTCCCTCTACAGTAGAAACAAATTAGATTGTTCAGCTGCACATTTGGCTCTCAGCCAAAGGAGTCGTGTGCCATGCTTGTTTGCCTACCAGTGCTGCTTAGATTGGCAAATGCCCATGCAGTTTGAAGAGGGCAGGCGAATGACTGGATGCCTGCCAGAAAGTGTGTGGGACGGATGCCACTGCTGGACTCCATAGCCTGGTAGGAATGAGGAGTACAAAGGCATTCAATAATCTGAATGTCCCTTTGCTTCAAGAGAGTGGTGCCAGGCAGCATTTAATGAGAGATTGCTTTGTTACAAAGTCCTCAACATCAAGTGGGCTGGTGAGCTCATTAACCTGACTGCAGCAAATAAAAAAGGCACACTCAGAAGACTCCCATGATAGCCTACTCAATGGTGTAAGAGCCCTTTTGCTTCCTTTATGGTGATCCATTAGCAAGCAGCAGTGTAAACACCATAAAGCAAGCCAGGTTTCTGATTGTTCAACTAAAGTCTGTTTCCCCTTGGGGATTATTCCACCAGTTGATGTAGGATTTTTCCTCTTAAGGTTTCTATCTACTATATAATGACCTTCTTTGCAATGAAGGATTTTGGGGGTTGCTCTTAAGGGCATAGCTCCAGTTAATGAAACATGAGCAGTTCAGGTGTCTGACAGAAGGTAATGATGTAGGACATACAGAGAAACAAACTACAAAGGGGAGTGATCCCAGGGGGAAATCTCGCCGTGCACTTCTGAAGCCCAAAATGGTGAACACGTTACATTACTTTTCTATGTTCCCTTTATTTTTAGCTTTCATGGGGCTGTACGTTTATTCCAGAGGTAGGCCACCCTGGCAGTTAGGAGATAGTTCACCGAGCATCTGTCTTGAGTGCTGCTCTGGCTCTCTGGGGATTGCATTACTTTGCCAAGGTGCTCCAGCAAGGATTCATTTCTTCTCCATTTGAAGCATATTTGATGGTTTTGTTGTGCAAAATTCAACTTAGAGCATCTAAACAAAATGCTATGGAATAAAAAAAATAAAAATTTTTCCTGTCAGAAGAGAAAGGCAAAGAGAAAGAGAAGACCAAAAGAAAACATAAGCCATTTCAACATTGCGTCTTTAGAAATCTAAAGGCCATCTGTTGCTTTGTTCTGAGTCCAGTTTCTAATCTGGGGAAGTCAGATCAGGGGACGTGCATGACTGTGGGGATTGGCTTGGGGAATGGGAAGTAAAAAGCCTGTTACTTTCAGGTCACCAGTTCAAATCCAGGGCTTGTCACCAATGAGTGTCAGTCATTGTCTTTTGATTGATATTTGGTGGTCAAGATAAAATAAGTTAATTCTGTTGGTACTATTTTTAGTTGGCTTATGTCTTTAGTAACCAAAATTGCTACCTACCCTTGCAACGTAGTCTGGACATAGAAACAATTATTTTTATTTCTTCCATTATTCCTTCGGGAAACGGATGAAGTATAACTGTGATGGAATCATGTGTCAGACTATTCTGGCACATTTTAAATTTTTAAAAAATAGAATATATCAAGTTGGCTTGTGCATATTTCCAAGTGAAACGTAATGGTACATCTAGGGAACTGAATGTAAAATGAAGAAATACTGAAAATGCCTTATATTTTAAAAACATTGAATCAATTCATCTAATCATACAAAACAAAAGGAATTGTGTACCTCAGTTTCCTAATTGATATAATGGATTTTTTTAAAAAAGATTATCTTCACATATGAATGCTAAAAAGTTAGTTTGTGCCTGAGATAGATTGATAGAGAGATCAATCAAGTTAAAACGATTGCTGAATTTATTTTTGACTGGTTGCGTGTTTAAGATAAAATGGGAAGCATATGTGAGAAAAGTACCCTTGATTGACATGTAGATGGGGATCACATCTTTCAAAGTACGGTTAGAGCACTAAAAAAAAACAAAACAAAACAAAAAAAAAAAACATTAGAATATCAAAAAAGGTTTAGTAAGCGTTTAGAGATTTTTTTTCTGGATGGTGATCTTTTGGATGGGAGCCTACATTATTTATTTATCCTTGTTCATCTTTGTTTTCCTCACTGTACTTCTCATAGTGCCTTATGAAAATACATTTAAAATTGTCTTTAATTTATTTCATAGACATTTCTAAGCAAGGAGATAGAAATGCATAGTGGAAAAAGCAATGGTTTTGCGGTTAGGCAATCTTGGGCAGCAATTCCAGCTTCTCACCTCATGAGCTGTGCATCTGGGGCCTCAGGTTCCTCACATATAAAATAGACAAGAACACCTGCTCCTAGGGGATTAAAGGACTCAACACCTGAAAAATAACTTGGACATTGCTGGCATATAGTAGGTGGTACCACGGCTGTTATTTCAGGAACATTGTGATTTTAAGCTCCTGTTCATTCCTCCATCCTGTTTTTACTAAATATCTGCTATCTGAGGCTCATTTTGTTAAGCCATGCCCAGTGAGCTCTGTATGATAGCTTATATTTCCTGCTGCTCTCAACAGTGGTAGTAGAGAATCTTTTAGAATTATTAAAAAAAACTGAACTATACCCTACTTCCTGCAAAAGCTAACCATAAGATTCGATGCAGTCTGCTTATTGATCAACCTTCCTTTGGCAACTGTAAATAGCTGAAAATCTAAGAAAAAGGAAAATCTTTTAAGCTCCACAGTATGCCCTATATAAGGAGCTCGACATCAATATTCTTCTTATGTTAAAAGCAGTTCAGAAATTACATTGGCTCATTTGGTATCATGAACTGCAAAAGTAGGCCAAAGGCGAATACTCCTGTAGGCGGCAGTACAAAGTTGTGAGAAGGTCCAGGACTTGGAAGCCAGAGAGACCTGGGTTCAAATCAGCCCAGTCCTTGACTAGCTGTGTGTGACTTCAGCCAGGTTTATTACCTCCTTCAAGGAACAGTTTTTTTTTGTCTGGGAAATGGGAATGTTTTCTTTGAAAAGTTAGGGTAAGGATGCCTGAAATAGCAATATATGATGCAAGGTGCACACAAGCCGTTTTGTAAATACCTGTTGACTGCCACCTTACTAGAGCGGGTGAGGAAGCTGAAACCTGGAGGACTCAGAGGAGCCAAAAGTGTGCAACAAAGTGGTGGTGGAGATTGTGGTTCTGTCGATAGCCGAGTATGTCAGAGGGCAGTCGACTGGGGTAGTGTGGAGTGGGGAAGAGAAGCAGTTGCTTCTTCTTGACCTTAAACTAAGGCAAGAGTAAACCAGGTCTCGTGTGGTGTAACCTCAGTATGGCCAATCAGGGCCTACAGAACAAGAATACAACTCTGTCATGACATGAAATGATCCCCTGTAGGAAACTGTCTTCTCTTGGTTAGGCTGCTGCCTTCCTTAATCTCTTTCCTGGTCTCCTTTAATCCACTCTTGACCCTTTTAAGTCGCTTCTCCACATTAAAGCTGGAAAGTTTTTTTTTTTTTTTCCAAAGCCATATCCCTGCCTTAAGACTCTTTCCCTTGACCTCCTTATCCTAATTCTCCTGGGCTAGCCCAGACTCTTCGGAGATATCAATAGGCAAAAACAAACAGACAAAAAACAGCTGCCAAGGAGTCAGCTCTGACTCATGGTGATTCCATGTATGTCAGAGTAGAACTGTGCTCCGTCAAGTTTTCAGTAACTTCTAAAAAAAGTAGATCACCAGCCCTTTCTTTCAACGGGCCCCTGGGTGGACTCAAACCTCCATCCTTTCAGTGAGCACCCAGTGACTCAGGGACCACTCAGGGACTCCATCAAGAGGCAAGAGGGACATGAAAAGGAGAAAATGCCACAATTGGTAATAGTGTAAGCCAATTAACAAAAGCCACCAAGGAAAGGAACCCCACTGTCACTGTCCAGGGTTTCTTCCCTGTCCTGAGAATGAGCAGGCCAGGGTTTTGCTCAAAAAACCAAAGTTCTCAATATCTCAGGCTGTGTGAATGTCTCTATACTTATCGCTCAAATCACTCCCCATGTAATCTCACTCTATCTCCTCTTTGTATTCAAACGCCTTATATCTCTGTGTTCCACCTCATGTGAATCTCACAAGACCACATGTTACTCTGCCCCTAATTACCAGCTACTACATTTGCATATGTATTTTCTCATTATAATATTATTAGCTGAGGAGCAGATCTTGTAACAGAAGTAATCAGAAGTGACACTTGTGCGGTTTCTTTTCGCAGAGGCTTTTTCTCCATTTGGAGCTGTAGTTTCTGTAATCACAAGAATACAGAATCTTCCTCTTCTGACTTATCTTACTAACGTCTTCAGATGTCTGTGAACCAAAACATGTTCTCCTAAATGCGCTTAGTTCCTACAGTTTTACTAACAATACGTAAAAATATTTCCAAGCATAAAAAAGTATGGTTGTATCATTACACAGAACCCATCCAAATATATCTAAGCCTAATTAAGTATCTCAATTCTTCAGGCTGCTGGAGTGTTATGTTATTTAATATACTTCTCTTCTAACAGCAATCTATATACATAAAGACATATGTAATACACCCATGAACTCTCTACATCCAGTTCTCCATACTCTGAGTGCTAGCACACCCTCTCAGCCAATAAGTGCTGGTGTGACAGCCTGCTACACTTTCTCTGCCAATGGGTGCCAGTGTACTATACTGCAAATACTCTCAGTTTTTCTTTTGCCGTTATTGTATGTTCCTGTGAATAATTCTGACTCATGATGGCTACGAAGAAATGCACTGAACTTGCCCTCCCCACCCCAAAACAAAGAAACACTATCTTACCAAAGAAAATTAAAATTTGCAAGTGGCTGAAGGAGCTTAATGAAACGCTAGAGGAAGCCGGATAAAGTTGGCCAGGCAGTTGGGGACTGGTGCTTTGATTTTACTAAGGGTGTCAAAAATGTCAGCATAGCAAAGGAGCACTGAGCAACATTATATGAACTGTAGCTGCCTATGGCTGGAGGTATGTCATGATTTCAGGGGATTTGAAGAGTGTGGAAGGGTGTGACTTTACCCCTCTATCTGGATGATGCTGGGTACACCCTGAGTTTGCAGAAATGTCTCAGCTATGCCTGATTCTGTTGACCTTCGTATTTCTAGAAATGCATCTCCTTATGTAAATGAAATACGCATGTATGCTTTAAATGCCAAATTCTTAGCCTAGTAGACTTTTCTGACCGAGAACAAAATCCTGCTTAAGATCAGTACTATCTGTTGCCTTCAGTGGCTTCCAATTGCTCTTATAATAGACTGGTCCGTTCAGAGTTTGTTCCCTGTGTATTTCTGATTTAGCTCTCAGTTTTCTCTCACATTCTGCCCCTTTAAATGTGCTATATCTTATCTTCAATCCAAAATGTTTTTTTTTTTCTTTCCTTACCTATCTGCTTGTTGCTGGTTTGGCTCAAACCACCACAGTTTGGGTTTGTTCCTTCCCTGATTGTCTGTTGTTGTTAGGTGCCATCGAGTTGGTTCTGACTCATAGTGACCCTATGTACAACAGAACGAAACACTGCCCAGTCCTGCACTGTCCTCACAATCGTTGTTATGCTTGAGCTCATTGTTCAGCCACTGTGTCAATCCATCTCATTGAGGGTCTTCCTCTTTTTCACTTACCCTCTACTTTACTTTGTCCCTGGAGAAGGACATCATGCTTGGCAAAATACAGGGTCAGCAGAAAAGAGGTGGCTGCAACAACGGGCTCAAGCATAACAATGATTGTGAGCATGGCTCAGGACCAGGCTGTGTTTTCTTCTATGGTACATAGGGTCGCCATGAGTTGGAATCGACTCAACGGTACCTAACAACAACAACTACTTTACCAAGCATGATGTCCTTTTCCAGGAACTGATCCCTACTGATAATATGTCTAAAGCATGTGAAATGTAGTCTCACCATTCTTGTTTATAAGGAGCATTCTGGCTGTACTTCCTCCAAGACAGATTTGTTCGTTCTTTTGGCTGTCAACAGTATAGACAATATTCTTCTCCAACACCATAATTCAAAGATGTCAATTCTTCTGTGGTCTTCCTTATTCATTGCCCAGCTTTCCCATGCGTATGAGGCAATTGAAAACACCATGGCTTGGGTCAAGTGCACCTTAGACTTCAAGGAGACATCTTTGCTTTTTAACCCTTTGGAGAGGCCTCTTGCAGCAGATTTGCCCAATACAATCCGTCGTTTGATTTCTTGGCTGCTGCTTCCATGGGTGTTGATTGTGGATCCAAGTGAAATGAAATCCTTGACAGTTTCAATCTTTTCTCTGTTTATCATGATGTTGTTTATTGATCCAGTTGTGAGGGTTTTTGTTTTCTTTATGTTGCGGTGTAATCAGTACTGAAAGCTGTGGTCTTTGATCTTTGTCAGAAAGTGCTTCAAGTCCTCTTCACTTTCAGCAAGCAAGGTTTTGCCATCTGTATATTGCAGGTTGTTAATGAGTCTTCCTCCAATACTGATGGATGCCCCATTCTTCTTCATATAGCCCAGCTTCTAAGATTATTTGCTGAACATACCGATTGAATAGGTTTGGTGAAAGGATACAGCCCTGTTCTAATTGTCCAGCGAAACTAAATTCTTTGGATCTTCACTCTAGTGTCCGTCCTCACAGAAGCGTTTCCTGAACCCATAAGGCCAGCTCAAATCTCCACGCACCTGCGCTGTTAACCTCTCCTTCGTTTGCTTGTCACAGTTTGCAGTCCCATTTATGGCTTTAAGTTATGCTATAATTTGCATGACAGTAGAAATTCTGTGAGTACCGTTATTCACCATATATCCCCGGCACCTAACAGGTTGTGCTTAGCATATTATAGTTCTTCAATTATTATTTGCTGAATGATTGAATGGACTCTTCCTCACTTTTGAGTTTCATTTTCCACCATCCTATCTTTTCCATGTGCTCCCTATTTTCCAGTTATTTTAATGTCAATATGATATTATCCAAACACATAATGTACTTTCACATTTAACTGCCTACGTTTATGATCTTCCTTGAGTTTGAAATGCATTTTAGGCTTATTGAAACTGTGCTCAGAGTTTAAATGCTTTGTTCTCAGATATTCATTTCTTAATCCCCCCCCCCACTAAAAATAAGCTGTTTCTTTCTCAGCACGTCTACAACATATTAATTATATATATTTTTAAAAACAGCTTTTTTTTTTTTTTAATGCTCTTATAGGGCTGAAATGATGCAATAGTTCTTTGTTACCTACCTGATTTTCCTAGCACCTAGCCAAGAGCCTTGAATACAGATTCTAGGCACTTCATAAATGGTTATTGGTTTTGAATTAAATCGATTTGTACTAAAAATATTATTCTGCAGATTCTCAGGAGCCTGGTCCTTCATAAGGACCCCTGGTGGTGCAGTAGTTAAGTGCTTGGCTGCTAACTGAAAGGTCTCTGGTTTCAACCTGCCAACTGTTCTTCAGGGGAAAGATGTGGCAGCCTGCTTTCATAAAGATCACAGCCTTGGACACCCTTTAGGGGCAATTCTACTCTGTCCTTTAGTGTTCCTATGAGTCAGAATCGACTTGATGGCAGTGTTTTTTTTTTTTTTTTGCAGGGGGTGGGATCCTTGATAGAGAAGAGTCAAGCATGCAAGACATTGCTGCCCTCTTCAGTGGGCAGTGTTGGCATAGAGGACCATGTGTAGGGAGCATGAAAGAAGGAAGAAGAGAGATGCTGCGTGGGGAGGGTACACTTTGGAGAGACAGAGATCTCTGAGCAGGCTTTTGTGGGAGACCAGGAGCTGGACTGGTGAAGCGACCCAGCGTGTTTTGCTTGACACAGCTCGATGCTTTGTGTAAACCCTGCTTTCCTCTTCAGGAAAATCTGCAATAAAGATGTAGATTATTTTTCAAGTTTCTGGATTTGAATTTGTGGGATTTGGGGGTTGTTGATGATGGGCAGATAGAGACCTCAGCACAGCTGGCTTTTTCTAGATTATATAATGTTAAAAGTTGAAAAGAAGGGGTAAAAGAAAGGTTAGGGAAGCATAGAAATCTTTTTTTGGGGGGGGAGCTAGGCTTCACTGGCACAAGGAGAAAAATAATTTTAACCTTTTTTGATACAGTTCATATTTTCCCTGACTTGCTTTTGTTATATTGCTACAACTGTCTCAAAATTACCCAGTCATTAAAAAACTTACCATAACGTTTGACACCATCACTGACGCGTTAAAGGTCATTTACGGTTTGTGTGAAATCACATTGTGTGAAATGACATATCAAGCCCCAATGGGCTAAAGAGAAAGTATACTGATTTGAGGTTAAGGAAATACATAGGACCATGGACATGATTTGAACTCTCACAGTTTAAGGTATTTTGTAATCTCTTAGAGAATAAGAGTGAAGGTGCTGATGTCAATTGAGTAGAGAATGAAAACAGAGGGACACTTTGTTTATTTGTATGTTTTAAGGTGTTTGCAGCTCAATCCTGCTGGAACGCAGAATCTCAGTGCTCTAGGGTTGAAAGGGCTAGAGGAAATTTAACTCCTGGCTGCACATCCGGATCCATCAAAGTCAATCCTATTGACAAAGATCTCCAGGAAAGAAAATATTACAACTTCTCGTAGTGACCTTAACAACTCTTACGGGGGAAAAAAAAATCTATGTATAACATGGGTTTTTTGTTATTCAACTATTTTATGCTGAATCTGAGAGATTACATAGTAGAAATTAGGAGACATGTTTACAATGATCTCTCCCACTGAGTTAGGCCTGGCAATGTTAGTATGTAGGAAATTACTCTTGATTTTCCTAAGGAAATTCCAACTGCAGAGACACAAGTCTCTCCCATCTTCTCTAGGACTTCAGAGGTCACTTCAGTTCAGCCCTGTCTCCCATAGTTACACTTGGGCAACTAAAATGGGACCAGAAGACAATGTCATATTTTCTGTTCATTGTAGCTACAGGTAGTCCATGACTTACAGTGGGTTACCTCTCCGATGACAGCCTCGTAAGTCAGTTCTGACTTAAGTTGAATACGTTTTTTTTCTTTAGTTTTCATGATTACCTTTTATTAACAGTATCTTTATAAATCCAGTCTTCGAACATCTGCAAATGAGCATGTGAGAATGATAACATCATCAGCAAATTACATGCTGTGGCGTTGTATATAGTACATATTCCTATCGATAAGATGTAAGAAAACAAAACAGCTGGTCGTACCTGCAGTTCACATTCTAGGTGGGAATACAGAAGAAAACAAGCAGACAAACTTCCCATTCTCTTGAAGCTGGCTTTCAAAAGGGGCCCTTACTTGCCTTGTCTTTGGGGAAACTGAAAAATGTATAAGATGCCATTTCTCACCCTTTGGAACTTTCACTCTAGCAGAAAGGGGAAGAAAAAGAGGAACAGTTGCCATCGAGTCAATTCTGTATCAGAGTAGAACTGTGTTTCATAGGGTTTACAGTGGCTGATTTTTTTGGAAGTAGATTGCCAGGCCTTTCTTCTGAGGTGCCTCTGGGTGGACGGAAATCTCCAACCTTTCAGTTGGCAGCCTGGTGTGTTAACCATTTGCACCACCCGGGAACAGCAGAAAGGGGAAAAAAAAAAAGAAGTAGAACATAAAATCAATGTTTATTGAACAGTGTACCAGGTACGCTGCAATGCACTGTCACAAAATAATCTCATTTAATCCTTCTCCATTTTTGTAGTAGAGGAAGATGAGAGTCAGTGAAATTAAGTAACCCCTAATATAACACAGGTAGGTGGAGTCAGGGGTAGAATGAGATTTTTGGACCCAAAGGCCCTAACTTTTTTTTTTAACTGAAATTATGTACACATAGTAATGAAAGGCAGCATTGTAATAGCTGGCCCATAGGAGTTGTACTATAGCAATGCCTCTCAAAAGTTAATATGCATAGGAATAAATCCTGGGATTCTGCACTTCTAACAAGTTCCAAGGTGCTGCTGATGCTGCTGGTCCTGGGACCAGAGTTTGAGTAGCAAGGAGCTAGAGGAATGCACATGTGGGAGAAACACTTTAGGCCTGGGGAGTGCCTTGTAAAATAGATGATGTTTAGAGGAATTCTTGAATGATAGGGGATTCCCTGGGTGGTGGACACCATTAATGGGCTTGGCTGCGAGCTGTGATTTTGGAGGTTTGAGTCTACCCAGAGACTTCTTGGAAGAAAGGCCTGGTGATCTACTTCTGAAAAATCTGCCTTTGTAAACTCTATGGAGCACAGTTCTACTCTGACACACATGGGGTCACCATGAATTGGGTCTCCATGAGTTGGAGTGGATTTGACGGTGACTGGTTTTGAACGATAGGAAGTATTTCACAAGGTAGAGGTGAAGGATAGGAGGCGGAGCAAAAGCCTCAGGTGGCAGAAAGAGCATGAGTTGGGGCATGGAGTTTGAAGAAATAAATGCAGTGGAATTGTTAAGAAGCCGATGATAGTAAGAACATAGATAATATGCAGGGGCGTGCTGGGCAATTAACCAACAGAATGTAGGTGTTGAACACATTATGGGTGCCTCCATGTGAGGCTAAAGATTATGAAATTAAGTCCAAAGGCCAAGAGAGTCTATCGGAGGCTTTTGAGTGTTGTGGAGATGTAATCAAGGCTTTGCTTTAAGAGATTAAATCTGGCAGTGTTGGCTAGGAGGCAGGGAAAAAGTGACAGTTAAGAATATTTTGCAATGGTTTAGGTATGAGATGATAAATATTGAATTTCAATGTTAGCATAGGAAGAAAAATACAAAAAAAATGTAAATATTAACAGTACTTTGCAATCACTTAATTTGATAGGTGAGAGTATAGAGTCAACAATGAACCTGAAATCTGCCTTCTAGGTTACTGGAAGAATGGTGCTGCCATTGATAAACTTAGGAGACAGAAGAATGGGTTGGTTAGAGAAGAAAATAAGATGCCCACTGTATCATCTAGTGCCCAAATCCACTGCCTCTCTTTACTGTATCTGTTTTTATAGGGACTGTCTTTGGTGCCCCTCCCTAGTAGCTAAATTGTTGAATTTATTCCAGAATGAAGATTACATTTAGTGATAGAGTGAAGATAGTAATATGATGTTTGCGCTAAATAGGAAAAGACATGAAACTAAAGGAAGTGGTAGAGGTTGTGGGGGGTGAAAGATGAGGAAAAATACAGACTCTAAGATAACTTTATGTCTTAGTGCGTTGTAAGCAGATGAAGTGATGATGAGTGACTGAGAAAATGGGACGAAATGGCTGGGATCAGAATGTAGGACACTGGACTAGAATATTTCAGAGAGGAAGAGACAGAATGATAACAGAGTCCAAGTTATCACAGAAGTGTGAGGCTGAAGAGGGATGGAAGGGAAGGTAATCTGAGTAGAGGAGCTCAAGAAATTGTGATAACCAAAATCGTGTGGTACTGGTATAATGATATTGATAAATGGAATATAATAGAGAGCACAGGAATAAATCTGTAAATCTATGGTTAACTGATTTTAAACAAGGGTGCTAACTCCATTCACTGAGGAAAGAAGAGTTTCTTTAATAAATGGTGCTGGGACAACTGATTTCCATATGCAAAAGAATGACACCGGATCCGTATTTCATACCATGTACAAAAATTAACTCAAAATAGATTAACGACCTAAATATAAGCACTAAAACCATAAAACATTTGTTACAAAAATTAACTCAAAATGGATTAACGACCTAAATATAAGCACTAAATCCATAAAACATAGGAGAAAAGATGAGTGAAAAGTTTGGAGGTGAGTATGTGAAGGAATTTTAGGGCTAGAGTGTTGATTGTGTCATCTACAAGGATGCTGAAGCTGACCAGGGTAATGACAAGAATTAGAGCAGAGAGAACCCAACCAAAGGTAATTCAGCTAGTGAGTAGCAGAACATCGTACAAAGTTCCTGCTCTTTGTTTGGTAATAAAATCACTTTTGTGATATACGGAGGAAGAGAAAAACTGTAACTTATGAAAATAGAGGGATATGGTAGCAAAATAAACAAGTCCTTCTGTGGATGGAATCTAGTCATTGGAATGATTTGGGCTATTGGTCAATCCTATTATTCTAAAGATACAGTTAGGTTTTCTAGAGTGGGGGTTGGCAATCTTTTTCTACAAAGGTCAGGTAGTAAATAAATTGCTTTGTGAATCATACGGTTGGTCTCAATTGCTCAACTCTGCTGTTGTAGCATGAAAGCAGCCATAGACAATATAGTAATGAATGAGCATGACTGTGTTCCAATAAAACTTTATTTATTTACAAAAACAGACAGCAGGCAGTATTTGACCTGTCGGCTGTGTTTTGCCCTTGGTCTAGAAATTCTTCCCTCCAAAGGATGGGATTTCTAAGGTAATGTTGGAATGGCGAGCCTCAACCTGAACAATGATTCCTGCATTCATTATCTTAGTAATTCCACCAAGACCATAGATGATGTTCTTTCACTTCTTCGCATGTTTATTGCCCCTTCCTCCCCACCAACCCCAGTTCAGGGCTTGTGTTTTGAGGTTGATTTTTCCATTTACCTTTCTTCTTTTGTTTCTGATCTCTATAAGATTTTGAAATAATTTTAAATGATAATATTGTCCTTCAAAATATTAGACATTATGTCCAAGTTGGTGCTACGAATTTAATGAGCATTTTTTTAATTATCTGGTCCTCTGGCTAGAGAACTGTGGAAATATAGGAAATTGAAAGTTTTCTGAAATATATTAGAAAAAGGTTTCTTGTTCCAAAAAGAGGATTTATCATCTCATATAAAAGCATGAGGTAGGAATGAGTATGGAAATTTGAATTGTTTTCATAAAAAATCCTCCCCTGATAGATTTAATGCAGGCTTCTTCACAACAAAGGATCATGTTAATGTGACAGGGCATCATATACTTAAATACAGCTATTCTCTGTAAAATGTATTTGTGAGGCCCCCCCAAAAAAAAAAAATTTTTTTTTTTTTTTTTAAGCAGTGGCTTTAATCTGTAAGTCTCAGATTCCTCATTGTAAATTTAAGGGAATAGACTAAATTAGAAAAATTTTTAAACTTTTTATTTGGTAATAGTTTTGTTTTTTTTTTTTAAACTAAAGTCTAATTTGTTGCTTCAATATATAAAAAGAATAAAAGCAAAGCATGGCTTGTCAAAGAAGGAAAGGAGCTTACTCAGAACCTCCAGGGTCCAGCCTCCCTGTCGCCTCCCTCAAAGATCTTCAGGTACTGCCTTGTAACACAGAATAAAACTCGCTGGACTAGAATACCTCCAAAGTCCTTTCCAAATTTAGATTTCTAAACATCAGGTGTGGTTCATCATCTTGGCGCCTACAAATGGGAGGTGCTGAATATGTGTTGAACTACTGAATTGAAATGAATTAAGCTAGCACCACTTAGAATCTCCAGTTCTTTTCCTAATTAGCTTTAGTAAGAACCAAAAAAAAAAAAAGTAGCCATGGAGTGGACTCCAACTCTTGACAACCTCATGTGTGTCAGAGTAGAACTGTCCTCCATAGGGTTTTCAATGGCTGATTTTTTGGAAGTAGATTGCAAGGCTTTTCTTCCAAGTTGCCTCTGGGTAGACTCAAATGTCCAACATTTTGGTTAGCAGCCAAGCATGTTAACCATTTACGCCACCCAGGGACTTCTTTATGAGAATGGGAGTGGAATATTCTTTACTTGCTTGTTCACCTGGTTTCCTAGCAGTTTGCGAGACTGAAAACTCAGTTCCTGGTTTGGTTTTATTTACGTGATGGTAGAGGGGTACGTGTTTGATTGCCAGATGATGAATGATTTAATGTTTACTTGGCCTTCTTTTACACACCAATATTTGGTAGTAATACTTAACAAAAATAAGCAAATGTAAATATTAACAAAGAAAGGAATACAGTAAAGGGTTAGCAGATTTAAAGAAAATTGGTCCACAGTTTAATGAAATAAGACAGACAATGGATCACTACATAAATAATTTCAATTTATTTTCTTTAATAATGTTTCCTCAAAAATTAAATTGACTAAGATATTTTAGGAATTATATAAGATTTCCGGATATAAAATTTGTGCCTTTTCCTAGGCTCAATAAGATTTTAATAGGTTAAAAAAATTTTTTTTTTTAAATTGTGCTTTAGGTGAAGGTTTACAGAGCAAATTAGTTTCTCATTAAACATTCAATACAAATATTGTTTTGTGATGTTGGTTGCCAACCCCATGATATGTCAACACTCCCCTTTTCCACCTTGGGTTCCCCATTTCCATTTTCCAGCTTTCCTGTCCCCTTCTGCCTTCTCATCCTTGCCCCTGGGCTGGTGTGCCCATTTAGTCTCATATACATGGTTGAGCTACATGTATTATTGTTTGTTTTATGGTCCTGTCTGTTCTTTGACTAAATGGTGAACCTCAAGAGTGACTTCAGCACTGAGTTAATAGGGTGTCCGGGGGCCATACTCTTGGGGTTTCTCCAGTCTCTGGGAGACTACTATTTTTTTTTTTTTTTTTTTGAGTTTGAATTTTGTTCTACATTTTTTCCAGCTCTGCCTGGGACCCTGTATTACGACCCTTGTAAGAGCAGTCAGTGGTGGTAGCCAGGCACCATCTATCACACTGGACTCAATTTGGTGGAGGCTGTGGTAGTTGTGTTCCATTAGTTCCTTGGACTAATCTTTCCCTCGTGTCTTTGGTTTTCTTCATTCTCCCTTGCTCCGGATGGGGTGGGACCAGTGGAGTATCTTAGATGGCCACTCACAAGCTTTTAAGACCCAAGAGGCTACTCACCAAAGTAGTAAGTAGAACATTTTCTTTATAAACTATGCTTTCCCAATTGAGCTACATGCCCCCTGAGACTATGGTCCTCAGTCCTCAGCCCGGTAACTCAGCTCCTCAGGGCTTGGATGTGTCTATGAAGCATCTATTACTTTGCCTTGGTCAAGTTGTGCTGGCTTCCCCAGTATTGTGTACTGTCTTATCCTTTGCCAAAGTTACCACTTACCTCTTTTTAAGTTGGTGTTTTTCCCTCTCCATACCTCCCCTCCCTCATAACTGTGTGTAAACCTTTTCATGAGTTTTTATAAAAGTGGTCTCATACAGTATTTGTCCTTCTATGATTGACTTATTTTGCTCAGCATGATGCCCTCCAGACTCACCCATGTTGTGAGATGTTTAGAAGATTCTTCACTGCTCTTTATCATTGAGTAGAATTCCAGTGTATGTATGTGCTATAGTTTGTTTATCCATTCATCTGTTGATGGGCACTTAGGTTGTTTCCATCTTTTTGCTGTTGTGAATAATGCTGCAATGAATATGGGTGTGCATATATCTATTCATGTGGTGGCTCTTATTTCTCTAGGATATATTCCTATGAGTGGGATTTCTGGATTGTATGGTATTTCTATTTCTGGATTTTAAAGGAAGCAACATATCATTTTCCAAAATGAATAGGTTAAAGTTTTAGTAATTTAGAATAACTAAAGCCCACATCTACTATATACGAATGGAAATTTATAAGTGGCATTCTGCCTTTGGGGCAATAAGAAGCATATCTCTGGGGAAAATAAGAGTTTTCCACTTTATTTTAAAATTACACCTGCTGAAATGATGTATTTATAAATTTCTTACAGAGGTAAAAAAAGGAGTAAGAATTAAAAAAAAAAATGAAACGTATATGTGTCTTTCTCTACTCCTCCCCCTATAAAAAGAAATGGATAATCATAAAGAATTGTTTAGCTTTGGTAACTGAGAATAGGAAAAACATGGGCAATTAAATTTAACAAGTAATTACTGAAACTCATTTTAAGGCAAGTAATTTTAAATGCATCCTCCACGGAAATCCAGAGCTACTAACCAGTTGCCGATCTAACTGGGTTTAATTTCCATTATTTGGCTTGCATACCCTCTGAAATGGTGCCCAAATAAAAACAAGATAGTCATAAGAAAGCCTGTGAAGGAGAAGTGGAAAAATGGACGAGTTCCTACTGAAGAAATGACTCTTCGGGCTCGAAAGGAAGTTGGCTGAGATGGACTTTCTCTCTCCCAGTAATTAATTTGACTGGACAGTCCCTAAATGAACTTTGGTTGAATTATTTCCCTTGATGTTCCCAACGGGTATAACCCTTTCTAGGTCTTGTCTCTCAGAAGGAAATGTCGTGTATTAGATCTGGAGTTAAAACTGCGGGAATCTGGACCCTTCTGATTGTTGAATCTATTTCCAAGCATCCATTTTTGTTAGGGTTGGTTGTGATGGGTTGTGTCATGGAGGAATTCAGCAATCACAATGATTATTGTCTAAGATTGATGAGCATATTGCTGACAATGACTAAAAAAAGTCTTCCTTTGACAGTAGTCACACAGACAGTATTTTTAGAACATTAGAAATAGTTCCAAAGTTATAGCATTGTTAATAATATATACTTATTTTAATGAAAACTTATATTTGAAATTAATGCCCATAGTATGTCACATCCACTTGTGTGTTGTTTCTACTTAGTCTTCAGGGGTTAGGAATATTGGGCACAAACTAATGGCTGGGTTTATTTTATAGCCTTGAGTTGATAATCCTGACCCTAAAGATCTTGCATTTAAAAATTCATTTTTCTTTTTTTGGTTTAATATCCGTGCATAAACCAGTTGCTGTCAAGTCCGCTCTGACTCATGGAGACCCCATGTGTGTCAGAGTAGAACTGTGCTCCATAGGATTGTCAGTGGCTGATTTTTCAGAAGTAAATCACCAGGCCTTTATTCTGAGGTGCCTTTAGGTGAACTCAAATATCCAACCTTTTGATTAACAGCTGAGCATGTTTATTTGCACCACATATCAGTAGTACTATATACTGCTGAAGGCTGGAATGAGGAATTCTTTAAGAAATTGAAAAAGAGGAAATACTAATTTGCCTTTGAAAGTGCCTGCCAGATCTTCCACAGAGCCTCCCTCTAGCCCAGCAAAGGGCTGACTTAAAAAGAAAATTTTATTTAAATTTTTACAATAGCTTATACAGGATCTTCTACCTATTGGAGACCGTTGGATACTCCTCTGAACTTAGGTGCATTCTGGGACCAATGAGCCCAGAAAACAAACACACCCTCGGCAGGGAATGAGTTACACACTGGATCACAGGAGCACCACATTTTACAAAAGAGGAGAGATTAATGTGGGTGCATATTAGCTTTACTGTAATCTCTTCCTTTTTCTACATTTCCTGGTTTTCAATACTGTGGTCACTTCTATTTGCTCTCTACCTCTGAGTTCTATTAAGGTGATGACGATTAATGATGGAAGGACATCTACTGATTTATCATTTTCTTAATAAGATAGGAAGGAGGACATTTCAGTCTTGCTGAGATTATAGAAATTGGTGGGAAAAACCTGACATATAGCAAGAGTGTCCTGCAACTTAAGTATTCACAGATCTGATCACCTCTACGTTGTTGTGACCAAAATGGTCAGCCATGAGTATGGTTAGGTGACGGAGAAGTAGCCTTAGAAATACAGGAGCACTAGAAAAACTATGAAGTATGTGATGTAAACCTTAATTATTAAATTAAGTTGTATTTTCACTGTTACAATGAGAATTATGTTCTTGACTGAGTTTTTTCCATGGTGGCATAGCAGTTAAGAGCTACGGCTGCTAACAAAAAGGCCAGCAGTTCAAATCTACCAGATGCTCCTTGGAAACCCTATGGGGCAGTGCTACTCTGCCCTATAGGGTCATTATAAGTCAGAAATGACTCGCCGGCAATGGCTTTGGGTTTTTGAATTCTTAAGAGTGAAAATGTGCCTGACACATAGCAAGTGCTTTGCAAATATTGGCTGAATTGTGTCCTTTCAATCTGTAGCTCTGTTCCAAGTATAAGTGCAAAATGTATGTTTACTTATTGCTGGCAGTTGGAGGCGGAGAGGCTATAGTCATAAGACCCCTCCAAGGACTTGTTTCCCAGGCAGAGGAGGGAGGGATGAGGGGCCCTATGAGATTACTACCACCAATGTTTCATTGTACACTCCATTTCTATCTTTGCTCAGGTGGTTTTTTTTAGGGGCTGAAATGAGCTTTGTTATCGGTTTTTCTGTAGATAGAAAAACAAAACCACGATTGCTTCTGGATTGGCGCTTGCCTGACCCTTGTTACGTTATAGCTCTGGCCTCAGTGCTGATGACCAATTTATAGATGTGACCAATTATCTAACACCAAAGCCTGTGGCATACTTTTGTTGAAATGACATGATAAAGATATAAAATTTAAACATCTTAAACAAGTCTTATAATATCTTCACTCTTACATGTTTCTCAAAATATAATCAACACAGTAGTTTTGAAATACTTGAGATCATAAATTTACTTTTTGAACTAGGGACTTATCATTGTTTTGAATATTAATTAATTACCTTGGTAAACGCAGAATTCTCAGTTGCTTATCTTTTAAAGAACTTTATATCTACATCTTAAGATGGCATAAAAAACCAAAACCAAATCCGCTGTCATCCAGTCAATTCTGACTCATAGTGACCCTATAGAACAGAATAGAACTGCCCCATATAGTTTTCAAGGAGCGCCTGGTGGACTTGAACTGCTGACCTTTTTTCAACAGCCCTACCTCTTAACCACTATGCCACGAGGATTTCCTAAGATAGCATAGCATTCAATATATAGTGGGAGTCTAGGAAGCAGGCACTCTGTTAGGAGCTGGGCCTACAAAGTCTAATAAAGCATGTTCCTTGGTCTGAGGAGATTTCAGTCTACGAGAGGAGGCAGGACGTTGCTGTGCGTGGAATACTATGGTAAAAGTATACCCAGAGTTCTATGGATGCACATAAGAAGGTCAATAAAGCATTGGGAGGGAGCACACAAGAGGACTTCTCAAGTGAGTATGTGTTGGTTAGGTAAAGAACAGAACAAAGGACAAATGGAAACGTGAAAGAGTATGGCACCCTTGAGCAAAGATATGCAAGCAATGAGCCTAGAAAGATCAGTGAGAAATAGTCTATTTTGGACCTAATGCAATAAGCTAAGGCATTGTATGTATCCTGAACAATATGGGAAGCTCCTAATGGATTTTAAGAAAGTGGCATGGTCAGATTTGTAGCTTTGAAAAATTACTTTGAAACGTTGTAAAAGAAAGGTTATGGGGGAGCGGGACAGAGATGGCAGTCAGAGTTAAAAAAAAAAAAGAGACCAATTAGATGAACCGTGTTCAGGATCGGAAGGAGACAATGGGAGTGGAATTGTTGGAAAAGGGGCACAGAAAATAGAGTTATGAGACGTTCATTTCTGGAGTGTAAAGATGTTTGGAATTGTGGGGGGCACTGGTTAAAGAGAGGAGCTTGTGATAAATCCAAGTTTTCTGGTTTAGGTGGCTGGGTGGATCAGGAGATGGGGAATATGGGAGAGAAGATGACAACTGAGATTTTGATATATTAAATTTGACATTACTGTGAAATATCAGGATGGATCCATCCAGTAGGCGGTTGAACTTCATCTTAGTTATCCAGTGCTGCTATAACAGAAATAACACAAGTGGGTGGCTTTAACAAACATAAATTGATTTTCTCATAGATGAGGAGGCTAGAAGTCCAAATTCAGGGTCTTGGGTCTACGAGAAGGCTTTCACTCTCTGTTGGCTCTGGAGGAAAGTCCTTGTCTCTTTGAGCTTCTGCTCCTAGGCGATCTTCATGTGACTTGGCCTCTCTCTTCCCCCTCTCTGCCTCTTTGTTCAGTCTTTTTAATATCTCAGAGAAGTAAGGAATTAAAGAAATAAATGTCCATGGGATTTGACAAAATTGGTTAATCACTAGTTACCTTAGAGGAACCATTTCGGTGTGGCAGTAGGCATTGAATCAGGATCTTAGCGGGGTATGTGGTGAATAAGAGTGAGGAAGTAAATACACTCCGTATAAACTTACTGATAGTATGTTATGAGTGCCATTGTTGTTGTTAGCTGCCATTGAGTTAGCCTCCAAATCATGGTGACCCCAAGTGTTACAGAGTAGAACTCAGCTCCACAGGATTTTCTTGGCTATAATCTTCATGGAAGCACATTACCAAGATTTTTTTTTTCGGCAGAGCTGCGGCATGAGTTTGAACTGCCAAACCTTATGTTAGCAGCAGATTGCAAACCACTCGTGCCACCCATGCTCCTTATGAGTGCCATTAACACCATATAAAGAAAGAGTTATGGAAGTTCAGAGAACGGATTAATAAATCGAATTTCTAACTAGAAGAGCAAGAAAATTTCAAAGAGAAAAAAGTATTTAATTTGAGCCTTGAAATAGATGAGTATGATTTTGAAAGAAAGGTGAAATGGAGGGAATATTACAAGCGGAAGGAATGACATTACCATTAGTGTGATGCTCTCCCGTGGTGATGGTTAGAACCATGGTACCAAACCAAAACCAATCCCGTTGCCTTTGAGTGGATTCTGACTAGTAGCGACCCTACAGGACAGAGCAGAACTAGGGTTTCCAAGGAGCAGCTGGTGGATTCAAGCTGCCAACATTTTGGTTTGCAGCTGTAGCTCTTAACCACTGTACCACCATTGTAATGACATTGAAAAAAATAAGATGAGTTCAAGAAGCATTTCAGAAGGATAGTCTTGGGGATTCACTATATCTGGAGGGATAAATCAAAGCTGAATGAGAAGTTTTGCGACTGGAAGAATGGATATACGTAAAAAAAATACCATTAAGAAAAACATGAACATCAAAGGGAGGCTCTGACTTTCTGGAGAGAATTCATTCTTTGAGCTATTATGTCACATAGAATTTCATTGAGGGCCTGAAAAATTTAAGTACTCATGGGGCATCTGGGTTAAAATCTCTCCAAAGCAGTAGAACTTAGGGGAGAAATTTGCCTAGTTAATAGTTGAAGTCACCAAGAGCTTGAAGAGCTGGAAGTCTTGTGGGTTTTACATACTAGAATTTAAGATTTCAAGGGTTGTGGGTGCTGACAAGTTCCATTGTAGGGTCCTGGAAGTCAGTGGCTGAAGTGGAGTAAGGAATTTAAATTGAAGAAGGCTAGGTGTTTGGGTAATCCACATGGACTCTAAAATTGGCCAGGAAGAAAGCTGAAGAAAAAGGCTGAGCGAATTATTATGGAGCCTTCATGGCACAGTGGTTAAGAGCTACAGAAAATTCTGACTGTTCTTTCCCAGAGCTACTGCTCACCCTTGAAGTCCTATGGAACATGGGAAAGAGGAAAAAAGCAACCCTCACTTAAGAATGTCACAGGGGGAGCAAGACTGAAAGTCCGTGTGGACTAGCCAACCCCCTGGGACAGCTGGAGGAGAGCATTCTGTAAGAAGCTCATGGTTGGAGGTAGAGGGGAGATTCCACAGGATGGAGGCTCCAGTGAAATAGTTGGCAAAAAGGGCAGTAGTGGGAGGATAAATTGGGGAGGAGAAATACGGTACTGAGAGTGAATAATTGGTGGAGGGGGTGTGAGTGGAGGGTATACATTTTGAGGGCTTTTTCAGACATGAGAGTGCATTTGAGCTCATTCTGTCCAGATAGCTTTGGTGCTAGATCCTTAGCAAATGTATTTTGTACTTTTCAAATGATAAAAAAAAAAGAGTTTTTTTTTTATCATGATACAACCTTTGAAAAGGTGTGCATATTGAAATTTTCTTTAAGAGTTTCAATTACGTGTAATGCCTTTGTAGAATCTGTGACCAAATGGTGGATTCAGAGTTCTTATTTATAATTTAAGAAATTTAGATGTGCTCTTTTTTTTTTTTTTCCTTTCCCTGTTGCTGCTGAGTCAAGTTTGACTAATGGTGACCCCACGTGTGTCTGAGTAGAACTGTGCTCCACAGGGCTTTCAATAGCTGATTTCTAAAGTTGCTTGCCAGGCTTTTCCTCTGAGGTGCCTCTGTGTGGACTTGAGACTCCCACCTTCCGGTTAGCAGCTGAGCATGTAAACTGTCACCCCAGGACTACAAATGTAAGAGACATGAAATTCTACTATAATGCAGATGCTTAAATATTTACTTTTCCATTTTTACTTAAAGATAAACAATTAGAAAGGTCAAGTCAGTTGACTGGCTGTTCTGAAAAATTTATATGAAAATATATCGCCTTCTAAGGCAGGTTTATATAATTCATTGAGATAGTAGTACATAATTTTAATTTTGTTTTCCTCTTAGTTTATCACCAATATTTCTTTATCAAGCTTACTCTGTTTTTCATCCCATCTCCTGGGTCTCTTTTGTAGAATAGTTACAACCACAAGTTGGGTTTACAAAACTTCACTGGTTTTAAAGGTCAACATGTAAATGAACTAATTAGGTCAATGCAAATCACAATAGCACTTTCTCTTGGAAACCTCACACCTTTTAAATTCTTTCTGAATTAAATAATGAGCCATATTGTTAACAGAGATCTAGAATAACATTAAAAAAAAGATATTAAATACTTAAGATTCCTAGGTAAATAGAAAACTAATTTGCAGATATTTTACAATGATAAAATAATGCATAAAATTAGAAGTATAAGATTTGCACAGTATAATATTTACAAAATGGAAATGTAACCTTAGCGCTAAGAAGAACAGGAAATTATAAAATGGAATTGAAAGGAATCAAGCAAATGGAACCAGCTCTCGATTTGTCTAAAATTAATTTCTCTTTCAGCCTTCTAAGAAACTGTTCATTAATACAACCAGTGAGCAAACAACAAACTAGTCTAAACCAACCTCAAACAAAACAAAATAAAATTTGGTATCATCTTAAGTATCTTGATTATTTAGAAATGTCGGGCTTATTGCATTAATTACTTTTGCTAGTAATAATTTTGCATGCCGTAAAGCAGACCACACCTGAACGATACACGGGCTTAAGGACAGCTTGCGTAAAAATCAACTCTTTGGTCCTTTTGGCTACAGTTCAGGTCATTGTTAGACTCGGGGTCAGGAATTACTAAATTACCTAAGGACTTAGAATATTTCCAAGGATGGATATCAAATTTAACTAGTAGCAACTCATAGGAAGATTAAGAATCAATTTTAATTAAATATTAAATTCTGCAAAATAGTTTTTTTTTTTTTCTTTTTTTAATAGCAAGGAGATGATTGGAGTAACTCATATGATCCTACTTAATTTCTATTTCTGGTCTAATGTATAAGCTATTGAGCAAATCCATGTTCCCAGGCCTGTGTCAGAACTAGAAGCAGGAAACCCCCTTTCTTCCCATTCACTGCGTGGAACATTCCAAAGACACCAGATGCCTCAGTTCTGAAAATAATAAATACTTAAATTTTTTATTTTGATATGCAAATGAATTGATCCCTAAAACATAATAAAACTGCCATAATATACTTCATATCTACCAATAGATGAGTTCTCTGTAGAAGTTTCATTTCTCTTAAAAACCTTAAGTATTTTTATTTTTAAAACAGAGTGGAATTTAAAAAAGAATAACAAATGAGGGAGCAACTTATAATATATTAATTCATGCACCAGCAGCTGCCTCTTTTACTATTAGAGTGTGCTTATGTTCTCAGTTTGGGTGAGAGAGCTCTTGTGAGCACACTCCTTTTGCAAAGGAGACAGCTGCTGCCGCATGTATTAATACATATCGAATGGCTCCAGAGTAAACAAAATGCTATAAATTGCTTGAGGCCCTCTGCTGATGTCATGCAGCCTGAGACTGCAGGAGAGCGGATGAGTTTTCTTCCTTCTGTGTGACATCATTGCAGTCCCAGAGATGAGGGCTGGATTTCATCACCTTGCCTCCTCGTGTTGTTTTTGCTTACTGGCGTCAAAAGGCTATGCTATTCCTGTTCTTTTTAGCTGATTTACAGAAAGGCTGTAACCACCTTAGTTAAAGAAGCTCAGTTTTTGTATTTTAACCGCCCCCCCCCCTTTTTTTTTTCTTTATTGATATATTCCCTGGTCCTTGATAGGTGCTGGTACTAATAGAATTCCCAGTGCCCTGTCAGAGCTGGTTTATCATCTAAGAAACTGTGAGTCAGAAGGGAGGGAGAAAAGGAGGGGGGGCGGGTGGGAAAAAGGAAGCGGTCAGTGCAGTAACTGATACACCTTGGGAAGTCTTTAATTTAGCAAGACTCTTCTGTGTAAGGCTACAGAACGCAGGCTTCTGGATTCAGTCACTCTTGCCCTGTAATGATGTTTTTATCACCTCACTGGTGTGTTTCTGAAAGTACAACCTAAAGCATATTGGTTTCTTAAACATATCGATGACTTCCATTTATGTTATATCCTGTATGAGTATACTATTTTTGATCATTATGCAAAATAAAACCTATAAAAACCCATACAAAAATCAATGGCCCTGGGTTTATACAAAATTATTCATACATGTATATACATAGACATATATATAATATATATAACAGATAATTCAAGAACTTGGGAGAGAAGATTTCCCATTTATACCTTTATATTAAGACCAAGTATGTTAAACCTGAAAAGGACAAATAAAGATTTCTCAGATATTTTCCATTTTTATTCTATATTTTGCTAGAGTAACACCTCTTTTTGCAGTCCCTTTCATATTGGAATTTTCTAGGGCTATTAATAAAATAAGTGAATTTATCATTCTGTAAAAGTGAACACATATATTTTTTCATATTAGGGTGTTTGTAGCACTAGATAAAGAGGGCTGTTATGGTCTGACCTCCTTCATTTAATCAGGATTGGGAGTTTAATTGGCTTAGAGGAAATTTTATATCCTGGTAACCTCAGACAGTCTAGCTTCACTAAAGTTTATGGTTCAAGGAGAAACCATCATTAAAAACAAAAAAGAGTATCTTATTTGAAATAATTTCTAGAACTTTCTACTATCCAAAGGCTCATCTTTCTCTCTCTTTCCTCCCTTCCTTCCTTCCTTCCTTCCTTTCGTCCTTCCTTCCTCCCTCCCTCCCTTCTTCCTCTGTCTCTCTCTGTCTCCCTCACTCTTCTTTCTGTTTTTGTCTCTCTCCCTCCCTCTCTTTCTTTCTAAGAGCAATGAATAAATTAGGAACCATATCTTTTTTCTAGGAGATTAATTCCAAAGACACCCTAAAAGAAAGTCAAAGGGCATGTATAAGACATTGTGATGCAGATATGAGAATCTATATCTCAGGAAGGTGTGAGACTCCTCAGCTAGAGGTGGGTACAGGCCTATCCCCTTAATAGCCAGGGGAAAGGAACAAACCCTTACCTTAATTTCCTCTTGGAAATACTGTAAAGAAGCTCCCTTGAAATTGCAAACTTCTTTGAACTCTCCTAAATTGCAAATGTCTTGAAGATTTTAGTGTATTATTATTAAAATGTTGTGAAAGACCATTTTAAATGCTATCTTAATGATATATAGGGACATATTTTCTGATTCATAAAGTCAAGGCCAAATAACAAAAGGAGTCATTTCTGATACTCAGGATAAGACCTGTTTCTAACTGGGAATAAGCTTTAGAAATATTTTACCCAAACCCCTTACTTTGTATGAGGAAACTGAGGCCCATAAAGGTGAAATAATTTGCTCCAGAATCAAGCTACTCTTGTTGAATATTCTCTTTAATCGTAGCTTTGGAAAACAAAAAGAGCATAGCAAGCTTTGCGTAGTGTTATTTAAAGTAAGAAACGCCACCGGTCAGTGTGCTGGTTGTTTTTTGCTTTTTCATTGCAAGACAACCCTTGAAAAGGGATTTATGTCTGTATTGAGAGATCTTGCAAAAATAAATAAGCAGCCCTAACCCTAAAAGAAGAATGCACATTATTACAAAGATATATTTTATAAGTTCTAATTTCTTAGCAAAATATTACCTAGTATACAATTCCATAGAAGAACTTGCCTTTTCTAATATGAAAGTGACCCAAAAACTTTGTCCTTAAGAAGCTTTCATAATGATTTGTATTAGAAAATAGAACATTTCTATTTTGAAATGAATCTTCCTAAATTGCCTTCCTTTTCCTTTTGGATAAATTATTGAATTAATTTAGAAGGTTTTCTAAGAAGAAAAGTATTTTGTTTCTTATCAACAACTCCCCTTTATCCATCATTTTTATTTTCTAAGCTCCGTATTACACATTTGGAAATTTTCAGAGGAGGTGGAATGGAAGAAGGGACCCTTTGGGAGTAACCTATAGAAGGTTGTCAGAATTGTCAGTTAGCCGGTGGTAATCTGGGTACATAAACCTCGGAACGTTTAAGTTTCCTAAAGAGGTAGAAACAGCATTTCTGGCTCCTGCGGTGTTTCCGGTGGAGTGGAAAAGTGCTGTCTCACCGAGGAGACGGGGGTTTTAAAAGAGGATTACAAAGGATTCAAGAGAGTGGACATGTGGGGTTGGGAATGTCACCCTGCATGGGGAAGGGGCACGTATCAACAAAGGGGAACAGAGAACCTGGAAGCTGCCCCTCTCCATTTCATGACAAGTCTCCCCAGCTGTTCCCTAAAGTCTCTCTCAGAGGGCCGTTGCCAAAGAGACTGCTTTGCTCCTTTCCAAGGACTCCAGGCACCGAGTGACTAGCGCCCCTGAAAGGGGATGACATTTGGAATAAGGAACACTGGGCAAGAAATATCATGTGCTTTAGGATTTAGGCGGCCTCACAAAGATGTTTGGGAGATTAAAAGGAAATGATAGCTAAGTGAAATACCCTTGAAGACTCTGAACTTTTGGGAAATTATCTGATTAAAAAAAAAAATTCTTTTTATGCATAGCACACTTTTATAGGAAATATAAAGATAGTATATTTGAAAATACTCCATTTGAGAATGGAACATTTCCCCTGATATCCCATTTAGCTTGTCATTCAGTAGCAATGTCAATTTGTTAGTAGCTAGCCACCAAGCATACCTAAAATTACTATATTTAGTAAATTCTAGAGAAAAGCAATTGGTGAATATGTCTGGCGGGGGGGAGGGGGAGGAGAAAAGCTTTCTCCTCCCCCATAAAAGGACTTGTAAGGATGATAAAGTTAATTTACTGAGGGAGGATATATCTAGATGTATATAGATAGATATAAATATCTATCTATCACCTATCCATGTATGTATTATATCTGGGAAAAAGGACAACCAGAATGCTCCTTAGAAGCAAGGATGGCAAGACAATATCTCACATAGTTCAGACATGTTATCAGGAGGGATCAGTCCCTGGAGAAGGATATCATGCTTGGTAAAGTATAGGGTCAGCGAAACAGAGGAAGTCCCTCAATAAGATGGATTGATACAGTGGCTGCAACAATAGGACTAAGCATAACAACGGCAGTGAGGATGGTGCAAGAGCAGGCATTGTTTTATTCTGTTATATATAGAGTTGCTATGAGTTGGTATTGACTTGATGGCACCTAACAATATGAATGATGAATGTGTTTTATGTATATATATATATGCCACTCTTCTGGGACCACCCACACATTAGCACTCCTTTTGTCCTGCGATTATTATTGATTCGATTTCTACAGAAACCAATATTATAAATTTCTGAGCCCCTCAGGAATAAAATATTTACCATTATTTTTTACACCTTATGTTTAAAATTACTTCTATTACAGGTATTACACTTCAAAATTTATATTTCTAGGTCTGATATAAACATTTTCAAGAACAATTGCTTTATTAATCAAAGAGTAATACATATATCCTACTACTGGTTAAGATTTTTATTTTCTTCTGGGTAATTTAACTGTATTAAATATGTCATTGTTTTAATTTGGATTAGAGAAACAAAGCAGCTTACTCCAAATGAGAAATTAATTATAATACCCTAGAACAGAAAGTCCTTAACTATGTCATTTTTTTTTTTTAAAGTCAAGTTTTTAAATGCTGACCATACGTATTACTTAGGTCATTTTAATCTGCATTTTTATGCTTTGTATTTCTCCGTATGGTTATTAGAGATATTTATGGAATCCCATACAGAGAAGATTCTCTGTATTGCAGAGTGAAAATTTGAAGGTCCAAATCCTTCATTTGGTGATTTTTATTTCGTAGTTGGGAAAAGTGCAGCACCCAAAGTTGAGTGAGTTCATCCAAAACATTCAATTACTGAACTCGATACAGGAGGCCAGAATTCAGTAATCTTAGCAGAATTCAGTAATCTATCCTTGACAGTCCTCAGGGAATTCTTTTCCTTGCCCCAGGAAGAATTAGTTACATACCCTTATTGAAGTCACCCAACTGTGACCTAGGGTTGGTTTCTATTCTGGAGAACTGTGGGTGGATGTAGAAATTTACCCTATTTGTTCCCAAAGAGCCTTAGGAGTGGATTTGTTGAAAAGCAGCAAATGCTGGTATCACAGAAATGGCAGCAGATGGAGTCATAGAAAAACCTTGAGATATACTGTCTGGCATAGCTGGGTTGGGTAGAATCCACTTTTACCTCTTGTGTCATTGAAGGCAAGCTTCCTCTTGTTTTTCCACAAAACCAGGGTGGCCATGCCTAACTCATGTCATCAAAAGTATATGATCCACCAGAGGCTTATCTGATATGTTTCTTTCCTTCCCTAGTGAACTTCTCAGGGTCAATCCTTAGCAGTGTATACAAGGAGACTTTTCTGACCCCAAAGAACATTTTTTACCCAAAACCCAGGTTGAACACCATGCTCCGGCTTCATGTTAACCTTGCTACCAAATAGCAATCTCATAGTTAAAAATAGTATCCTAAGCTCCCTTTCTGATTGGGCAACTTCAAGGGTAACTGCTCGTAGTAACCCTCAAATAACACAGACCAAACCCCAACCAGCACATTGAACATCAGCTTGGTGACACGAAGGGCGGATGGTGAAATCATGGGAGAATTTTGAAGAGTTTTGCATGGGCTACTCTGTTCAATTGTGCATGTTATTATTTCAAATATATGTAAATACTGATGTGATTAATAAAATATAATTAACTTGAAAGTGTTACCAAATTTTATATCATTTTGTCTTTGTTTCATCTCAGCAGGTACTAAAAGGACAATACTGTCTTGTGGCGGGTGAGCCGCAACACTGTTATGGTTTGGTTGTAAGTAATTTCTTTCATTGAAAAAATTGGGAGCAGCTGGTACAACATGGAGTGGTTTGGTCTAAAATTTAAGAGATGCTGTCTTGAATCCTGACCTTGCAACTTATAAACAACACAACTCCATCAACTTTCCTTTCTTTCTGTGCTTTGTTTTCCACATTATAGGGAATAGAAGAAAAGCTCAATATTTGTACACTTACATTATATAAGAATATATTGTAATCTTTAAGTAAATTAACAAAATGGTCTTACCCAAATGTAGAGACAAGCTTTATTTGAGACTGAAAAATCAAACAAGTTAAATATTGAAAAAAAAATTACTTATGCATTACTTTTTAACATTTAAAAGACATTTTTATTGAGCAGTTGGCTTTCAGGGCTAAATTCTTTCTCTAAGAAAATTTTAGTATTTCAAACATAATTACAAAATAATAATTTCATTGTAAAATGGTTTTTAGTACCTAAATCAAGCTTTCTTCTAGCCTTGATGTTTTCTGTATTGACCAGAGCATCCATGGATGGGCAAAATAGTCAGTGGGTTGTATCTTCATGTAAATATCACTTGTTTACATATGTATATATACAATAGACATGGGTTTCTCATTTTTCTACTTAAAAGTCTTCAAGGTTATGTGTAAAGCTTACAGTCTGACAATTATTTTATAAAATTCACAATGCTGGGGCAGTAAGTATTGAATTTTGAGAAAGTAATTACCCTTTTGGTATTCAGATACTGATTTCTTAGACATCTCGAGTGCTCCCAGCATTTTACTTAGGTTAACTCAATTAGAACTCACAACAGTCCACTTGAGGTAGGTACCGTTATTATCTCCAGTTTACAGATGAGAAAACTTTGGCACAGAGAGGCCAATAACTTAGCCAAGGGCAGGCAGGTCCAAAGTGGTGCAACCACTAACAGTCTAGTTGTGAAACTAGACTGTCCATAGTAACAGTCCATGTTATTAACTGCTATATACTGTTTACTGAATACTCATAATTGGCAGATACTGAAGCCTCTTGATGCATTAGTGATAAAAGCTGCCATTCTTAAAGACATCCCCAAGGTAACCTAGTTTATAAATGGAAGAGCTGAGAGTCTAATTTCTGTCTAATTCCAATTAATCATCTGTGTGTGTGTTATTTTTTTTTTAGAAATATCACTCACATACCACACAATTCATCTTTTTCATAAGTATGCAATTCTGTGGTTTTTAGGGTGTTCACAGAGTTGTGCAGCTATCGTAATTAATTTTAGAACACTTTTATCACCCCAAAAGGAACTCTGTACCCATGATAAGTCACTCCTGATTTTTCCCTTTTCCCAGTCCTTGGCAACCACTACTCTACTTTCTGTCTGTATGGATTTGCCTACTGTGTACATTTCATGTATTAGAATCATGCAATATGTGTTTTTTTTTTTGGTGACTGGTTAGCATAAGGTTTTCAAAGTTCACTCATGCTGTAACATACATTAGCACTTCATTCCTTTTTATTGTCAAATAATATTCTGCTGTATGAATACGGGGTTGATAGGAGTCGAAATGGACTGAACGGCAATGGGTGGTGTGTGGGTGATATGGATATACCAATTTTTGTATGTCCATTCATCTGTAAGTGGACATTCAGGTTGTCTCCACTTTTTAGCTATCATGAATAATGATGCTATGAAGATTTATGTACAAGTGTTTGTATAGGCATATGTTTTCATTTATCTTGGGTAAGAATGGTGTGATCATATGGTAACTCTATGTTTACCTTTTCGGGAAACTGTCAAACTCTTTTCCAAAGCAACATCACCATTTTATATCCCCACCAGCAATATGCAAGGGTTCCAATTTCTCCACATCCTTGCCAACACTTGTCATTATCAGTCTTTTTGATAATGGCCAGACCAGGCGGTGTGAAGTGTATCTCATTGGAGTTCTGATTTGCATTTTCTAATAATGATGTTGAGCATCTTTCCATGTGCTTATTGGCCATTTGTGTATTTTCTTTTGAGAAATGTCTATTCAAATCTTTTTGTTATATTTTAATTGAGTTATTTATCTTTTTATGGTTGAGCTGTGAGTGTTTTTTTTCTGTTGTTGTTAATATACTTTGGATACAAGTCCCTTATAAGATACGCAGTTTGTAAATACTTTCCCCTTTCTGTGGGCTGTCTTTTCATTTTCTTTATTGTGTCCTTTGATGCACAAAAGTTTTTAATTTGATGATGACCAATTTATCTGTTTTTTTCTTTTCTTGCTTGTACTTTTACTGTTATATCTAACAAACGATTGCCTATCTCAAGGTTATAAAGATTTAATTCTGTGTTTTCTTCTAAGAATTTTACAGTTTTTGTTCTTATACTTAAAGCCTTTTTTAAAAGTCAGTTTTAAGTTTTTTTATTTTTTAAATTTTTGATGGACGCACAACTCTTTTAAGTCACTTCCAGTCTCAATAATCAAGAGTTAGGATGTTCTTAACAACTATTTTGACCCTTATTAGTATTACAGTGCCCTTTTAAGTTATCTTAATGCAGTCTTGCATGGAGCTTTAAATTTTTGTGATGTGGTATTAATCCATCCAATTTCCTTCTCTAGAGTGTAAGAAGAACAAAACCAATTGGAGCATGGCCTAAACTTTTGGTTGCCTTATAACCATCTCCCGTTGTAAAGTCTTCTTGGTTCTGCAGCTCCGTTTACTTTTAAGCTTTGCGTGGGATAAACATGAACAGATTTTCCCCTGATGCCTGGTGCTAGCCATAGGCATGCCACTCGATACCTGGCATATTGGACATCTTGGAGGCCTCCTGGTGAACGTTAGAAAAACTGCCACTATGAATGCAGGCCGATAGAAAAGTTAACAAATCAGAACGCTAATTATTTTTTCATGTTTAAATTAAATATTTTTGAATATATCATTGTTGTTAGGTACTGTTGAGTCAGCTCCCACTTGTAGCAACCTTATTCATGACAGAAAGAAACGTTGCCCAGTTCTGCACCATCCTTATAATTGTTGCAATGTTTGAGCTCATTGTTGTAGCCACTGTGTCAATCCATCTCATTGAGGGTCTCCCTCTTTTCCACTGACCCTCTACTTTACCAAGCTGATGTCTTTCTCCAGGGACTGGTCTTTCCTGATGATGTGTCCAAAGTAAGTGAGACAAAGTCTTGTCGTTCTTGCTTCTAGAAGCATTGTGGCTGTACTTCCTCCAGGACAGATTTGTTCGTTCTTTTGGCAGTCCATGGTATATTCAATATTCTTCACCAAGACCCAGTTCGAATGTGTCAATTCTTCAGTCTTAAATATGTCTTTAGAGACGTATTTATTAATCATTAGCTGTATGAAAGTGTGAATGTTTCAAAAGGTGTTTTTTTGAAAGGTGTCAGAATGACCTTGCTGATTATCTTTTCATTCTTAACCTTAATTTTTCATTGTCAATCTTTTAAAATTCTATATGTCTTGGACTGTATTTTGAGATGTTATTCATTGTTGTGGAGTTGACTTCAATTAATAGTGACCTCATGTGCAGAGTAGAACTGCTCCATAGGGTTTCTAAGGCTGTGTCTTTTGGAAGCAGATTGCCAGGCCTGTCTCCTGAGGTGCCTCTGGGTGTATTTGGACCATCAGCCTTTGGGTTAATAGTCAAGTGCTTTAATATGTGTGTGCCTAGGGACTTCTTATTTTGAGATACATAGGCTTTTTTTTGGCTGTATCTTCAGTTGAATTATAGACTGGCAAAGTGGCAGAGGAACTGAGTTGGGTACTTTGAAGACGGGTTCTGATTGACTGGTTGCCCTTGGCACCCAAATTTTCCATCTGTAAAATGGTGATAATAATTCCTTCTTCTAGTTAGGATGACATTATATGGGAAATAGCTAAATAAAAATGGCTTTATTTCTAATGATAGTTCCAAAGAATGGCTTTCTTTTTTAAGTAAATCTTCAAGCCGTAATATTATTCCCTTTTGTCCCCCACACTAATAGTTTTGAAATTCTTAGTATAAAGCATTATATATTTTTATAGTTTTAAAATGGTGTTAATTTTGCTTAGAAGTGAATGTTCTAGTCTGGATCTCTAAAGTATAATACATTTAGGATCCAGAAATGATAATAAATTTAGATTTTTTAAAAAATTAAGAAAAATCTCAAAATACGACCAAAAAATGGACTTAATTTTAAGTTCTTTCTCAAGGAGTATTGTGAATACTTATTTCTTAATATTTGGTTTAGTTCTGTTTGAAGTACTTTTTAAATAAGAACCATTTACTTTTTAAAAGTGATCATTCTATAGAATAACATAAATGAATTCCAGGGAATTATTCTCATTAGGCCCCATACAACATTCATAATTTACATTAAAAAATACATGTATAAAAAAGAGTTTTAAAATATTAGGCCTGAAAGTCAATGATTCTTCTTAATTTCTATAATTATTTCAGAAATTCTTCATAATAATGACTTTCTTCAGTGAAATATAAAAATAATAATGTACGTAAAATCAAATCAAGTAGTTTTTCTCCTCATCATCATTGCAGAATAAAGATTTCTATTTTTTTTAATCCGTCTAAAGTCAGAAAATTCAAATGAGGTACATACAACTTGGTTGCCTCATAATTTGCAATGGAAAGCAGGATTATCTCAGTATATTTTTAACCAGGGTAGTAGCAGACGTATGAATTCTAGTCTAGAAACCTGCTGTATGTTCCACTATATTCAGCCCGGAATGTATAAAAATAAACCTTTTTTTAGTGCACACACACACCCACAATGGTAATTGCAATGTACATAAAGCCTGTCAAAGCTCCAATTTCCAATATTCTAATGAATATCAAAAGAGTCCAGTATTTCTGACTTTGACAAATTGCAGATGAGGTTTTATTCATTAAGAGGGGCTGCTAATGTTTATTTAAATGCAATTTACTGTTGCATTATTGATTAGCTACTGCAAAATTATCTTACAAGGAGCACGTGTGGCAAGAAGATTTCAGGTTGAGAGCGGATTTATCTAGGGAAGGCCTGTAGGCTTGATTTAGGCCCCAGGACATGAGAGTTTTAATTTATCTGGAAAGAAAGGCCTGGTAGAAGGTTTGCTTTGTTTGCATTTAGACAGCAGATGAAAGGGGTTTTGATGTTGAGCTGGGAGAAAATGGCTGCCACTCTTGTTATTCACACAGAGAATTCAGCAAAAGGAAAAAAAAATCTATTACTCGGGCAAGATAAAACAAGCCTTTTCTTACCCTGAAATCATTTTTCGAATCGAATATGTGGCTCTTGTTATCTTCCAAACAAGAAATAAATTTTTTAAAAAGTGGTCTGTTATCTAAAATCTTAAAAAAAAATCGTATAACATTTATTATTAAAGCTTCACTTTCTCTTGTGGTTCTATATACTTTGGTGGGTTGTTGTGCCTAAAGTATCTTAAAATGGGAATGCAATTTAATACAAGAGCTAATTCTAGACTTAAATATTTTAATAAACAACGAACAAGCAAATCTTTCATATGCTTTTTTTAAAAAGGGGTGGAAGAGCCAGTATTTAGGCAGAAGGCCTATTATACACACTTGTTGTTGTTTCAGGTACTGTTAAGTTGCTTCTGACTCATAGTGACCCTGTGTACAACAGAACAAAACACTGCCTTGTCCTATACCATCCTCACAATTATTGTCATGTTTGAACCCATTGTTACGACCACTGTGTCAATCCATCTCGTCCAGGATCTTCCTCTTTGTCGCTGACCCTCTACCTTACCAAGCATGATATCCTTCTCCAGGGGTTGGTCCCTCCTGATAACACACCAATAATGCATTGATTCTGAGAGGTAGACACATTTGCCCTAAAAAGTAAGGCTTCTTCATGCTGATTTATTTTAATCACTATGAATATATTAATGGGTAAGACAAAGCCACAAGCATTGCTCTAGTAATCCTTTGAATAGCAGCATATTTCTATGCATATATACAAAAAGATCACAATTGTATCAAAAAGTGAGTTACATTAAAGAAAGTGAGCACTGTGAAAGTTCGTGAAGTTTGTAGAGAAAAAAATATTTATCTTGTATTTTGTATGGCATGTATATTGAGAAAACAACATAAAAGTCTTTTGATTTCTTGCCAAGCCAACTAATGGTTGTGGTGCTCCCAGTAAGTAGTGGGATTTCATGTATTCAACCTCCTCTATACCGAGGGTGAAGTGCAAGTTTATAAAGATAATTTTGGGGCTCACGATGTTTTTTTTAAAATCGTTTTAATGAGAAATACCTACCATAAGAGATGATTTTGAAAATGCGGAGCTCCTATATGTTGGAGGCCAGTTATCAGCGTGGTACTCCTAAAGATCTCAAGGTAATTATTTTGAATATATGTCAACCAACCATAAAAAATTTACGAAAGTCTCAACTAATCAGTAAAATGTATGCATTGGATTTTTATATGTAATAATATGGTACCTAAATCTGGACCCTGAATTGTTATCATTCATAAGACATTTCAGTTGCCTTATTAGTCTACAAAATCCATTTCATAGGCAGCATTCGGCATTGAAAAAGAAGTGGAAAAAAAAAAAGCCTCTGTGTGATTTGGGGCCACCAATGAGAGTGACAGCAACAAGAATTGTGGTTTCCTTTGGGGTTTATGCCACTGGAGGCACAATGGCGATAACTGAGTATCCGTTCTGACAACCTGAAGGTGAATGACTTACCCCATGTTTTGGGTCTGCCACAAAAGGAAACCACCATGCGTTTATTTACAGAAGTCTGAAGTAAATAGTTGCTATTTTTTAACTTTTCCTTATAGGAAAGCAACACTAATGATTCCATAATTGTTTTGTTTTTTTCCTATGCAGTTCTTAGTTTTGATTTCCCTTATGGTTAATTTTTTTCCTCTGTTCTTTTTCAAGGAGCCTTCTTGCTATTTTTCCTCTGCACCTTCAATTCTTGGCAAACGACATAACACTTCAGAAGAACGCTCCACTCAGAGTAAGAGCAATTAAAAAGTAAAGCAAGCTAGATGTTGTGTGGTCCCCTCCCAGACACTCTAGTATGTTACTCCATTAAAAGTATTTAAAAATTACTTGAAGCTTAATAAAAAAAAAAAAAAAAAAAAAAAAAAAAAAGTATTTAAAAATTGTGATTTGTCTTTCCAAGATGAAACTTGGTACAGACTTGGCTTGCTGCTACTGGGAACAAGGGATCAAGCAAGATCATTCTAAAAGAAAGATTTATTTAAGATGCTGATCATGAAATACGATGTGTTAAATTACGCTAGTTTTATTTTAAAAGGGGAAATGTGCTGGCTCTGACTATGCTATCTGGATTAATAGTTACTTTTTAAAAATTCTCTGGGATTTTGTGTACCTAAGTGCTCTGAGTAAAAAAAAAAAAAAAAAAGGAGAAGCTCCAAAGCAAGAATTAAAGAAGAAAATTGGGCAACTGTAAGAAGCATTAGGAGTCTCTGAGAGGCGCAGGTGGTTAAGAACTCAGCTTCTAACCAAAAGGTTGGTGGATGAAGTCTACCCAGAGGTACCTTGGAAGAAAGGCCTGGCAATCTACATCCAAAAGACCACAGTCAGTGAAACTTTATGGATCAAAGTTTTATCCTGCCGTAAAAGAGGTCACCAAGAGTCAAAATCGACCTGATGGAAACCAGTTTTTAAGAAGCATTAATTAATGTGTTTATATCTTAAAATAAATAAAAGGAGGACAAATAAGAACTAGCAAGTGAACATATTGAGAAATAAAACCTATTTGTTCATTCATTCAACACATATCTACTACTGAATACCTACCAAGGGTCAAGACTATTCTATATGCAGGGTCTCTGCAATAATAAGCCTCCAATTCTAGGAGAGGAGATGATGAAGGCATCTCAAGTCCTGGGCAGGAATAGATGATTTTTATAAATCTCTTTCGATTCTGAAATACCTATAATTTTCCGCCCTTGTTTTCTCTGGGGTTATATGCTAAGAACCGAGCTATATTTGCCAAATTTTACCATTAATTTTTACTCGCATCTCGTATCTTTTAGCTTAAGGGTTTTCACATTCTTAGAACTTGGAGAACCATTTTGCAGTATTTTTTACTGCCAATAATCCAAGATCAGGATGGACACTAAACATTAAACAAATTTACATTAAATGTGTTCACTCTGAGCTTTCTTTTAAAAAAAAAAAAAAAGAAGCAGCTTCTGAATCCAATGTCTATAATGGGAAAGTTACTTTTATTGTAAAAGGGTAATGGGAATATTGAATAGAAAGAAATGGTCACCGTTTCTAGGCCAAATAGAATTTTTATAGACCATATGATTTTGGAAATTGAAAAATGGAAGAAATGGACCATGAATTTCTTTTTTAATTCTATTCCACATTCCTTGATTTGAGTTAATGGCTCCTATTTTTTCTCTTTTGAAATTGAACATGGCGATATTTTAGCACAAAGTCTAATACACAATAAAAGCTCTAAAGACAATGTACAGAACTTATTTCCATGAGGAATTATTCAAATATGTCTAGTTTCTGAACATTTTTTATAAAAAAGTTTGGAAGGGTACCCAGAGAGGTGAAAACATTTGGATTTCATGGGATACTATCACTGCAAATAATGTATTCTTTCTATTATGTGAGGTTCCATTAATGTGGTCACTGTGTAGTTTGTATCATACAGAACAATTCAAATCAACTTTCTTATAATTCTCCATTGAAGTGTCTCTTTTTGGTTTCTACAGTCAGGTCTGGAGCAAAGGTACAAATGGAAGCCTACATACCATCTTACTGAATATTTGGAGTTGAAAACTAAAGCTAAAAAACTCTTATACATTATTTTCAATCTTAATTTGTGAACATAGATACCTTCATAAGAACCTGAAAGGCAAGGTTTAAATTTAAAATTCCCAGACTCCCTCAAAGTCTGCAATGCAACACGGACAGGTGGAAGGCCGCTATGTGACCCTTAGTCTCCTTGGCCTGCCCCTTTTTGTTCTCACTGCCTCTCACATGCACATGTGTGTACACCCTAGCCTGAACTTCCAAACTCAGGAAGATTTCAAAGGGTGGCTCGAGAAGACTATGTGAAGTATTACAATGAAATGCGCAAAGACCTGGAGTTAGAAAACCAAAAGGGAAGCACGTGCTCGTCATTTCTCAAGCTAAAAAAACTGAGGAAAAAATTCAAGCCTCATGTTTCAATATTGAAGGATTCTATGGGGAAAATGGAAACCCTGGTGGCGTAGTGGTTCAGTGTTACAGCTGCTAACCAAAAGGTCAGCAGTTCAAATCCACCAGGTGTTCCTTGGAAAATCTACAGGCAGTTCTAATCTGTCCTATAGAGTCACTATGAGTCGGAATCGACTCAACGGCACTGGGTTTGGTTTTTTTCGTTTGATGGGGAAAATATTAAAAGGCACAGGAAGCATCAAAAGAAGATGGAAGGAATACACAGAGCCACTGTAACAAAAAGAATTGGTTGACCTTCAGCCATTTCAGGAGGTAGCATATGATCAAGAATTAATGGTACCAAAGGAAGAAGTCCAAGCTGCATTGAAGGCATTGGTGAAAAACAAAGCTCCAGGAATTGATGGAATACCAACTGAGATGTTGCAACAAATGGATGCAATGCTGGAAGTGCTCACTCATCTATGCCAAGAAATTTGGAGGAGAGCTGCTTGGCCAATCAACTGGAAGAGGTCCATATTTGTGCCCATTCCAAAGAAGGGTGATCCAACAGAGTGCAGAAATTATCCAACAATATCGTTAATATCACATACAAGTAAAGTTTTGCTGAGGATAATTCAAAAGCTGTAGCAACAGTACACCAACAGGGAACTGCCAGAAATTCCAGCTGGATTCAGAAGAGGACATGAAACAAGGGGTATCTTGCTGATGGATCCTGGCTGAAAGCAGAGAATACCAGAAAGATGCTCACCTGTGTTTTATTGACTATGCAAAGGCATTCAACTTTATGGATCATAACAAATTATTGATAATATTGCAAAGAATGGGAATTTCAGAACAGTTAATTGTGCTTATGAGGAACCAGTACATGGACCAAGAGGCGGTCATCAGACAGAACGGGGATACTGCGTGGTTTAAAATCAGGAGAGGTATGCTTCAGAGTTGAATTCTTTCACCATGCTTATTCAATCTGTGTGCTGAGCAAATAATCTGAGAAGCTGGATTGTATGAAGAAGAATGGGCATCGGGATTGGAGAAAGACTCACTGACAACCTGTGATATGCAGATGACTCAACTTTGTTTGCTGAAAGTGAAGAGCACCTTAAGCATATACTGAAGAAGATCAAAGACCACAGTATGGATCACACCTCAACATAAAGAAAACAAAAATCCTCATAACTGGGCCAATAAGCAACATCATGATAAATGGAGAAAATATTGAAGTTGTCAAGGATTTCATTTTACTTGTATCCACAATTAATGCCCATGGAAGCAGAAGTCAGAAAATCAAACGGTGCAGTGCATTGGGCAAATCTGCTGCAAAAGACCTCTTTAAAGTTTTAAAAAGCGAAGACGTCACTTTGAGGACTAAGAAGCGCCTGGCCCAAGCCATGGTGTTTTCAATAGCCTCATATGCATGCAAAAGCTGAACAATGAATAAGGGAGACCAAAGAAGAATTGAAGCCTTTGAGTTATGGTGTTAGTGAATACTGAATATACCATGGGCTGCAAGATGAGTGAAAAATCTGTCTCTGAAGAAGTACAGCCAGAATGCTCCTTAGAAGCAAGGATGGTGAGTCTTTGTCTCACATACTTTGGACATGTTATCAGGATGGACCAGTCCCTGGAGAAGGACATCATGCTTGGTAAAGTAGAGGGTCAGGGAAAAAGAGGAGGACTATGAATGAGATAGATCGACATAGTGAATGCAAAAATGCGCTCAAGCATAACAACAACTGTGAGGATGACACAGGACCAGGCAGTGTTTCCTCCTGTTGTATATAGGGGTGCTATCAGTTGGAACTGACTTGATGGCACCTAACAATAACAGCCTAAACTTCCAAACTCTGTCTGTGCCTACCCTCCTGGCTCCCTCAAACGCCACTCCTAGATCACTCCTCAGGCCTAGAAGTGCACATAAGCATGGTGACACAGTTCAGCTCGAATGGATAGTTGGGGGCACATATCAGCATGGGCTGTGGAAGCAGGCTTGGGTTGTTGTGGAGTGTCATTGCCCTGAGCATGATGTAGGGGTTGAGCATAGTCTCTAGTTTGTCATATCCCTTTGGTCCCACAGACCCAGCAGCCTGTGAAGGAGGGCCAGAAAAGAGGCTTCTAGAGCCTTACCCAGCTTGAAGGCTGTTGCTGCGCAGCATCATTTTCAGACTCCTCATTTTCCTACTCCTGAATATCATTATTTTCCAATTTTTAGTTATTTGATATTATAATTAATGTTGCAACGAGCATTACTGAACATGTGTCCTGGTGCTCATGTGCAAGAGTTTCTCTAGGACTTTTACCTAATAATGGAATGCTGAATCTCAAGCTACAAGCACCTTTGACTTTAACTTATAATGCAAAATTGTTTTCCAAACTGGATCTTCCAATTTATACTCCTACCAGCAGTGATCCCATTGCAGTATAGCCTTGTAAATACTTGTTCTTGTCTGACTTTGATGTTGCCAAACTGACGGATGTGAAATAGAATCCTGGTATGATGGTTTAATTTCTATTTCCCTAATTGGTAATGAGATCAAGTATTGTCTTATATGTGTATTGGTCATTGTGATTTTCTCTTCTGGGGAGTCCCTGTTCACGAATTTTGCCCATTTTTTTCTTAGGTTATTTGTATTTTTCTTACAGAGTTATAAGGGTTATTTCAGGGTTAGCATATACATGTTGTGCACATACATATTTAGTGTGTATTATACAAGACTGCACATCTAAAGACACAGCATTCATGGTCCATCCATGTCACTAAATCATATGCTAGTGTACAGGAAGGGTGCGTTGGTTTCTTAGGTCTGCCCTAAGAAATTACCACAAAGTCAGTGGCTTCAAACAATAGAAATTTATTATCCCACAGTTCTGGAGGCTAGAAGTCAGAATTCAGCCTGTCATGATCTCTCTGAAGGCTCTAGGGAAGATCCTTCCTTGATTCTTCCAGCTTCTGGTAGCCCCAAGCATTCCTTGGCTAGTAGATGCATCACTCCAACCTCTGTCTCTGTCCTCACATGGCCTTCTTCCCTCTGTGTTTGTCTGGCTAGGGTTCTCTCCTCTTCTTATAAGGACACCAAGCATATTGGACCACTTATGACCAGAGTATGACCTCATGTTAACTTAACTAATTACATCTGTGAAGAATCCTATTTACAAATAAGCTTGCATTCAGAGGTAATAAGGATTAAAACTACAACATATCTTTTTGAGAATCACAATTCAATCCATGACAGAGAGCCTAGTCGATCTACTGCTAAAATAGCCAGTGAAAATTGTATGGATGAAATGGTTCAATTCACAACCAGTCATGGGGCTGGTGCGTTGGGTTGCCATGAGACAAGGATGGCTCAACAACAGCTAATGTGAGCTAAATAAAGGTCCATTAAAAATAAATAAATAAATAAAAATATAGAAAATAACATTGAATTTATAAATCAATTGAGAAAGAATTTTTAGATTATATAGTCTTTGAAACAATTAACATTATCTATATAACTCATTGCAGTTGAGTTGATTCCAACTCATAGCAACCCTATAAGACAGAGTAGAACTGCCCCATAGGTTTCCAAGGAGCAACTTGTGGATTTGAATTGCTTTCAGTTTGGTTAGAAGGAGTAGCTCTTAACCATTGTGCATATATATTTAAATCATCTTTTATGTTTATCAAAAGCATATTTTTTAAATTCTCTGAAAATTTATTGTACAGCTTTTGTTGCATTTATTTCTTTATATTGCATATCTTTTCATATTATTGTAGTTAATACACTTTAAATTTACATTTCTTACTGTATATTTCTGACATACAGAAATATGATTGATTTTTTTTTTTTAAATCTGAGAAACCTGGTGATCCTTCCTATTAATGACAGTCGATTATTGTTAACTTAGCCAGGTGGTTACTCCAGTTGCAGCTGTTGTTCCAGAAGTGGTTTCATTGCTTGAGCAAACTCATACATCTCCTGGTACCTGGTATGTGCCTAATGATCTGATCAATGCCTTTTTCTCAATTCTGATTTCTAAGGAACACCAGAAGTAGTTTGCCTTCAGCTGGCAAGAGCAGCAGTACACCTTTACAGCCCTACCTCCTAGGTATATCACCTGTCCAGCCCAATGTCATAATTTAGTTCACAGGGACCTTGATTGCCTTTCTCTTCCACAGGATGTCACATTCATCCATTACATTGATGACATTATACTATTTAGACCCAGTAAGAAAGAAGCGTCAATGACTCTGAACTTACTGGACAAAGCATTTTGCTAGAGGGTGGGAATTTAATCCCACAAAAACCCAGGCGCCTTCCACCTCAGGGAAATTTCTAGGGGTTATGTCGTGTGGGGCATGTTGAGATATTCCTTCTAAAATGAAGGAAAATTTATTGCATCTGGCATTTCCCACAACAGAAAAGGAGGCACAACACCTGATGAGCCTCTTTGGATTTTGGAGGCAACATATCCCTCATTTGGGTGTGTACTCTGGTCTCTGTATTAAGTGACACAAAAAGCAGTGAGTTTTGAGTGGGGCCTAGAACAAGAGAAGGCTCCACATCAGGTTCAGGCTGCCATGCAAGCCGCTCTGCCTCTTGGGCCATATGAACCAGCTGATCCAATGGTGTTTGAAGTTGTCAGTGGCAGACAGAGATGCTGTTTGGAGGCTTTGGCAGGCCCCTATTGGTGAATCACAGCGCAGACCCTTCGGATTTGGAGCAAGGCCCTGACATCTGCAGATAACTATTTTCTTTTTGAGAAACAGCTTTTGGCTTGTTACTGGGCCTTAGTGGAGACTGAATGCTAAATCATGGGCCACCAAGTCATCATGAGGCCTGGGCTGCCCGTCATGAACTGGGCACTGACTGACCAACAGAACCTTAAAGTTGAACATGCACAGCAGTATTCCATCATTAAATGGAAATGTTATATATGAGATTAGGCCCAAGCAGGACCTGAAGGCACAAGTAAGTTACATAAGGAAGTGGCCCAAATATCCATGGTCTCTACCTCTGTAACATTACTTGGCCTCTCCCAGTCTGCACCTATGACCTCATGGGGACTTCCTTATGATCAGTTGACTGAGCAAGAGAAAACTTTTGCCTGCTTTACAGATTGCTCTGCTCGAAATGTAGGCACCACTTGAAAGTGGACAGCAGCAGCACTACAGCCCCTTTCTGGGACCTCCCTGAAGGACAATGGCGAAGGGAAATCCTCCCAATGGGCAGAACTTTGAGCAGTGCACCTGGCTGTTTGCTTTACCTGGAAGGAGAAATGGCCAGATGTGCAATTATATACTGATTCATGGGCTGTAGCCAATGGTTTGGCATGATTGTTAGGGTCTTAGAAGGAACATGATTGGAAAACTGGAGACAAGGAGGTTTGGGGAAGAGGTATGTGGATAGATCTCTCTGAATGGGCCAAAAAAGTGAAGATATTTGTGTCTTATATGAATGCTCACCAAATGGTGACCTCAACTGAGGGAAATTTCAACAATCAGGTGGGTAGGATGACATGTTCTGTGGAACCAGTCATTCCCTTTCCCCAGCCACTCCTGTCATTGTCCAATGGGCTCATAAACAAAGCAACCATGGTGGCAGGGATGGAGGTTATGCATGTGCTCAGCAACATGGACTTCCACTCACCAAGGCTGACTTGGCTGTAGTCACTCTTGAGTGCTCAATCTGCCAGCAGAGAGACCAGCCCCGAGGCCCCTACAGGGCACAATATCTCTAGGTGATTGGCCAGAAACCTGGTGGCAGGTTAATTACATTAAACCCTCATGGAAAGGGAAGCATTTCCTTCTTACTGGAATAAATACTTACTCTGGGTACTGATTTGCCTTCCCTGCATGCAATGTTTCAGCCAAAACTACCATTCTCATCGAATGCCTTATCCATCATCATAGTATCCCACACAGCATCACTTCAGATCAAGGGACTCACTTCACAGCAAATGAAGTATGGCAATGGGTCCATGACCATGGAACTCACTGGTCTTACCATGTCCCCCATGGTCCTGAAGGAGCTGCTTGATAGAACAGTGGAATGGCCTTAAGACACAATTACTATGCCAGCTAGGTGGCAATACCTTGCAGGGTTGGGGCAATGTTCTCCAGGAGGCTGTATATGCTTTAAACCAGCATCCAGTATATTGTGTGTTTCTTCCATAGCCAGGATTCATGGGTCCAGGAATTAAGGGGTGGAAATGGGAGTGGCAGCACTCACTGTTACCTTTAGTGGCCCACTTGCAAAATTTTCCTTCTGTCCCCATGACCCTATGCTCTGTGGGTCTAGAGGTCTTAATTCCAAAGGGAAGTATGGTCCCACCAGGAGACACAACACTGATTGCATTGAACAGAAGGTTAAGAATGCCACCCGGGCACTTTGGGCTCCTCATGCCTCTGGATCAACAGGCAAAGAAAGAAGTTATTGTATTGGCAGTGTGTGATTGATCCTACTACCATGGGGAAATCAGACTCGTATTGCAACTTTTCAGTTAGCAGCTGAGCACATTAACCATTTGTATCACCTGAGACTGTCTTTGTATAAATACGAGGTTTTTTTGTTTTTTTTTTTTAATGTGTACTGTTGGGTTTCATTGGGCTTTATAAGTCTGTAACTTGGTGTCTTTCTGCCATTATCCTGTAAAATGTTAACTCTGCTTCGTATATCTCATCATTTCTCTGTGGTACATTCCAGATAGTATTTCCTGCACTATCTTCTAATAAATATTTCCCTCTTTGCCTGTGTTTATTCTACTATTATACATGTCTATTGAATTTCTAATTTAAGCTAATAAACTTTTCAGATTTTGCTCTTTTTATGTCTGATAACTGCAAAATCTGAAGTATTTATTCTTATAACTTTGCTGTCTTTTTTGTTTGTTTTTTGTCTCCTTTGCTGGGTCTTTCCTTTGGTGCCAAGTTTCTCTGCATATTTTTGATTATGATGATTTTTTTTTAAACTGAATCGCTCATATTCCTTAAGACTTTATCTGTGAGAATTCTTTGATACCTGGATTGAGGGTTAATTACTTTAAAGAAAGTTTGTTTTTTCTTTTCATAGATATTGGGGGATGTTATCAATCCAGCATTGCTTTTAACTCAATTCTTGGCTAGAGTGTTTTATTGTGATTGTTTTAACCACTTAATTAATGAGAATTATGGTTGTAGACCTGAGATGGCTGGCTTGTTTTTAAAAATTCTTAGGGGAAGAATTTTCCCCTACATGTAGAGCCAAGTTTCAAGACATGTGAGTTCCTGGTGGGTTGGAGTGGAAAGATATATCTAGATTACCTTTATCTTGAGACTATAAACTTTGAAGACCAACTATATGAAAGAAATGGGGCAACTCTATTAGATTCTGCTTCTTGGGCAGGTCCTGTGCTTTGTTTTCCTGTCCCACATGTTCTGTGAAGCCTGGAAACCAAAGTTCAAATTAATTAGATTTTGCAAAACTGGATTATGCTCTGGATTCCTGCCTTCCCTTCATTTTTCATTTATGATTATTCCTTATCTTCTTACTATCTCACCAATGCATTAAACAAGTTTTAAAAATATATGTGTCAGACTGGGTGCTCTAGAGAAGCAAAAACGGTGAAGTGTATATACATATATAAAGAGAGAAAGAGAGACTTATATCAAGGAAATGGATCACATGGTTGTAGAGGGTGGTTAATTTCAAGTCAGTGGGTCAGGTGTCAGCCTGACTCTTGTAGCTGCAGGGGCTGATGAACCCAAGATCTGCAGGCTAGATGGCAGATCGCTGGCTCATGGGCTGCAGAGCAGAATGAATCCTGAGATCAGCAGGTAAGCTGCTAGCCAAAGTCCCAAGAGCCAGAGGTCAGATGACAATGATACGGATGCATGATCCGGAGTGAAACATTGTTGGAACATCCATTTGTATACTGGAGGCAGGCCACATCCCCAAGGAAATTCCCTTTCAACTGATTGGCTACTTGTAGCAGATCTCACCATGGAGGTAATTACATTATATCATACCTCATCACAGAAGTGATTACATCATTGCATAACATTACATAACAGCCAAACTACGTCATAACTGTCAAACCACTATGGCCCTGCCAAGCTGACACACAACCTTAACCATCCCAGGCCGTGACTCTCTATTCTGGTGATTTGAGTTAGACTGCGAGTCAATTGACCTAGAATTCTTCTGCCTGTACAGATCAAGTAAATATGTAGAATTGCCATCTATTTCACTCCTAGGGACACTATCACTAAGTAGCCAATATCATAAGTTCACATGAGTCAGACTATTTTGATTATTGTTTTGACTCCGCTGTCCATTATAACCATGCCCACATTGCCTTCATCGACCAAGTGCTGGCACTTGGCTCCTACCAGCAAATCAGCCCCGTTGTAGTTAGGTGTCTTAGTTCACTTAGGGCAGTTCCCACTGTTAAATCTGACTTACACAAAATAACAATCACAGCAGTCTTCAAGGATGCTGGGGCTCACTTCACAAATTTATTCCTCACTGTTGTGGTAAAAGATGTGTTTTCTGGACACTCTGTTTGTGGGTCTGTGGGTCTAACCTCATAAATCCACTCTAACATACCACTTTCCCTCAGACTTTGGATACTTTCTTCCATAGTATACTAAGGCAGGTCTGGTACTTCAACTTGATTTAGTGTAGGCCACAGAGTAATCCATGCTTCAGTGACTTAATCAACTAAACTCTTAGATCTCTTCCTAACTTCTCAAGCTGAAATGTTGAATGAAGAATCTGTTCTTAGTGGGCCCATATCACTAAACGCAGACTGATCCACCTTTATGTCCTTGCGTCTTTATCCCACACCCTTAATAGACATTCCCAGATATTCTCCCAGGTTTCTGTTTATACATATTAGAAAAGTCAGGCAGTTCTTTTGGAGTGTAGCATACCTTCTCCTGGGTCACACTTTGTACTACACCTTTTGGGGCTTGCTGGCACTTAAGTCTAGTTATAGGTCTAGAAGCAAAAATGGTTGGTGGGGATGTGTTTTGAGCACATTCAGCAATGTCTTGTTCTGTGAATTGAATTGTATCTTCCAAAAATGTGTGTCAACTTGGGTAGGCCATGATTCCCAGTATTGTGTGGGCGTTGACCATTTTGTGATCTGATGTGATTATCCTATGTTGTAAATCCTAATCTCTATGATGCTAATGAGGGGGAATTAGAGACAGTTATGTTAATGAAGCAGGACTCAATCTACAGGATTATGTTGTATCTTGAGTCAATCTGTTTGAAATATAGAAGAGACAAGTGAGCATAGAGGAGAGGAACTTCATACCACAAAGAAGGAAGTGCCAGGAGCAGAGAGTGTCCTTTAGACCCAGGGTTGTTGCACTGTTAATCTCCTAGTCAAGGAGAAGATTGATAACAAGGACCTTCCCCAGAACTGACAGTTCCCTGGAGCTGGCACCCTGAATTTAGACTTCTAGCCTCCTGAACTTTGAGAGAATAAATTTCTGTTTGTTAAAGTCATCCACTTGTGTTATTTCTGTTATGGTATAAATAAATAAATATATATATATTTTTTTTATGCTAAAAAATCACTAGATAATTAAGACATCTTGTATGACATCTGCCTCAAGTGATGCCCCAGAAATAACTCAGATGCCTCTCCAGGGGTGATTCAGATGCAGCCCCAAGTGATATCCCAGACAAAGGCTCTTTAAACACAGCTGGTTTTATCTCATGAGATAGGGGTGGAGGGGCTAATGGTTTTGTTGGCAGGGGTGATTCAACAGAACTTAGAGGCTCAGTGTCCCCAGATTCCTAATTATCTGCCTCTATGTCCCTTTTTTTTTTTATGTCCCTATCCCAAGTTTTATCACCCCTTTTATTCCCAATTAATGCCTTCACTTTAGCTTCAGACACAATTCGAGATTGGAAGTTCAACTGGCATTGTAATTCAGCCACTCTTACCATAAGACTCTGGATTTGGTTTTCGGCAACATCAGCTCTGTTACTACAAGAAATAAGACTTTCAGGACACAAGTTGCAAATTTGAGGTCATTTATGTGGCACTTGTGCTTTGACTCTGAAGCCCTGAGCTCATTTCTTTCTTTAACAACTTTGTCTAGCGAAAGTAGGACCAACCAACCAGCTTCCTTATACATCTCATTTTGACAGAATTGTAGAAAAGTGTCAAACATGTGATCACCCAGAGCCTCACATCTCACCAATACTTGATCTATCGGTGGTAATATTTTGTGTATTTGTATTGCCATTTCACGCCATGGATTAACAGTGCTGTCTTTACTACTGGAAGCAGAGTCATCAACATCTTTAAGACTAACCAGACTTGAAAACCAATTTAAAAAAATCCTTAAAATTTTGTTTCTCTATAACCACTCTCAGTACCAAATATCTTAAGCTGAATTCTCTAGAGAAGTAAAACCAGTGAAGCATATACGTACACACACACACACACACACACACACACATATAAAGAGAGAGAGAGAGAGGCTTAGCAGTTGTATAGGCTGTTAAGTCCCAAGTCCGTGTGTCAGGCTGGAGGCTTTTCCTGACTCACATAGCTGCAGGGGCTGAAGAACTCAAAATCCAGAAGTCAGACAAAAGGCCACTAGCTCATAGGCTGTGAAGGCTGATGAATCCAAGATTTGCAGGTAAGATGGCAGGCTACTGGCTCTAGTCCTAAGAACTGGAGGTCCAATGTCAATGAGCCTAATGTGGAATCCAGAGCAGTATAAAAGCCAGTGAGCTTTGCCAGAAAGTCCACATATATTGGATACAGGCCACACACCCAAGGAAACTCCCTTTCAACTGATTGGCTACTCATAGCAGATCTCGTTATGGAGGTGATTAATCAGTACACAACTGCCAAATTCAATCATAACTGCCAAACCACTGAGACTTATGGCCCAGCCAAGTTGACACACAACCTTAACCATCATAGTCCATGACTATATTCTGGTGATTTGAGTTAGTCTTCTGTTTAATTGACCTAGAATTCTTCTGCTTGTACAGATCAAGTAAATATTTAGTAGGTTTTCCATCTGTTTCACTCCTAGGGACACCATGACTAAATAGGCAATGCCGTAAGTCTGCACGAGTCAAACTATTCTGATTATTGCTTTGACTCCACTGTCCATTATGGTAACCATGCCCATCTTGTCTTTGTTGATTGAGTGCCAGCATTTGGCCCTTAAAACCATGGAGTCCAATCAGCCCTATTGTATTCAGGTGTCTTAATTCATTTAGGGCAGTTCCCGCTGTCAAAAAGCAATCACAGCAGTCTTCAAGGATGCTGGGGCTCCTTCACAAATTTGTTCCTCACTGTTGTGGTAAAAGATGTGTCCTCTGGGCACTCTGTGTGTGTCTGTGGGCCTAACCTAATAAAATGTGGGCCTCCAACATGCCAATTTTTTCCTAAACCTTTGGATGACTACCCTCTTCTATTGATACCAGGGAAGGTCTCGCACTTCAACTTGATTTAGTGTAGGCCACTGAGTAATCATGCTTCATTGGCCCAACCAAACAGTTAGATCCTTTCCTAACTTCCCAAGCTGAAATATGGAATGAAGAATCTGTGCTTAGTGGGGCCATGTCAATAAACTCAAACTGATCTAACTTTATGTTCCTTGCACCGTTATCCTATACCCTTATTGCCATTCTTGCACATATCCTACAGGTTTCTGTTTATACATATTAGAAAAGCCAAGCACTTCTTTTGTAGTGTAGCTTACCTCTTCCTGTGTCACTCTTTGTACTTCACATTTTGGGGTTTACTGGGACTTAAATCTAGTCATTGGTCTAGAGACAAAACTGGGTGTTTTGAGAACACTTAGGGATGTCTTGTAAGGCAACTACCTCAGTTGATGCCCCAAGCAATGACTCAGAGGCCTCCCCAGGTGATGACTCAGACACTGCCCTAGGAGATATCTCAGACAAAGGCTCTTTAGAAACAGCTGGGTTAATCTAATCAGATGGGGGTGGAGAGGCTAATGATTTTGTCGGCAGGAGTGATTCAATGAAACTTAGGGATTTAATGTACCCAGATTCCTGATTATCTGCCCATATGTCCCTATCCCAAGTTTCATCATCCCATTTATTTCCGATCAATGCCCTCACTTTAACTTCAGACACCACTCTAAGTTGAAAATTCAATTGGCATCCTAATTCAGCTTTTTTTTTTTTTTAAAATAGGATGCTGGGTTTGGTTTTATGCAATATCAGCATTGTTGCTATAAGAAATAAGACTTTCTTTCTGAGCACAAGTTGCAACTTTGAGGTTGTTTATGCAGTGTTTGATCTTTGACTCTGAAGCCCTTCACACTTTGTCTAGCAAAAGTAGGACCAACCAACCAGCTTTCTTATACTTCTTATTTTGACAAAATCGTAGAAAAGTATCAAACCTATGATCACCCAGAGCTTCGCTCCTTACCAATACTTGATCTGCTGGTGGTGATATTTTGCATATTTCTATTGCCACCTTATGCTATGGATTAGCAGTGTCCTCTTTACTACTGGAAGCAGAGTCATCCACATCTTTAAGACTAACCAGATTCCAGAACCAATTAAGAAAACTCATTCTTAAATTTTTGCTTCTCTAGAACCACTCTCTGTACCAAACATCTTTGGATGGGTTCTCTAGGGAAGCAAAACCAGTGAATCACATAGGTTCCAACTTACAGCGAGCCTATGTACAACAGAATAAAACACTGCCCTGTCCTAGACCATCCTCATGATCACTTATGTTTGAGCCCATTGTGGCAGCCACTGTGTCAGTCCATCCTGTTGAGGTTCTTCCTCTGTTTCACTGACTCTCTACTTTACCAAGCGTGATGTGCTTCTCCAGTGACTGGTCCCTCCTAATAACATGTCTAAGTATGTGAGATATAGCCTCTCCATCCTTGCTTCAAAAGGGCACTCTGGCTGTGCTTCTCCCAAGACAGATTTGTTTGAACTTTCGGCAGTCCGTGGTATAGTCAATATTCTTCACCAACACCATAATTCAAAGGCATCAGTTCTTCTTTGGTCTTATTCATTGCCCAGCCTTCACATACATATGAGGTGACTGAAAACACCAGAGCTTGGATCAGGCACACCTTAGTCTTCAAGGTGACATCTTCGCTTTTTAACACTTTAAAGAGGTCTTCTGCAGCAGATTTGCCCACTGCAATGCATCATTTGTTTTCTTGACTGCTGCTTCCATAGGTGCTGATTATGGATGGATCCAAGTAAAATGCAATCCTTGACAACTTCAATCTTTTCTCCATTTATCATGATGTTGGTTATTGGTCCATTTGTGAGGATTTTTGTTTTAGGTTAAGGTGTAATCCATATTGAAGGTTGAAATCCTTTATCTTCATCAGCAAGTGCTTCAAGTCCTCTTCACTTTCAGCAAGCAAGGTTGTGTCATCTGCATATTGCAGGTTGTAAATGAACCTTCCTCCAATCCTGATGCCTCATTCTTCTTCATATAGTCCAACTTCTCAGATTATATTCTCGACATACAGCTTGAATATGTGTGGTGAAAGACACAACTCTGAAGCCTTCTTTTCCTGCTTTTAAACCACGCGATACCCATTTGTTCTGTTCGGGCGACTGAATCTTGATCTATGTACAGGTTTCTCATGAACACAATTAAGTGTTCTGGAATTCCTGTTCTTCACAATGTTACTCATAATTTGTTATGATCCACACAGTCAAATGGCTTTGCATAGTCAATAAAACAAAGGTAAACATCTTTCTGGTATTCTCTGCTTTCCGCCATGGTCCATCTGACATAGGCAGTTATATCCCTTATTCCATGTCCTTTTTTGAATCTGTCTTGAATTCTGGCAGTTCCCCATTGATGTACCGCTGCAGCTGCTTTTGAATGATCTTCAGCAAAATTTTACTTGCATATGATATTAGTGATATTGTTCAATAATTTCTACATAGATTTGGATTACCTTTCTTTGTAATAAGCATAACTATGGATCTCTTCCAGCTGGTTGGCCAGGCAGCTGTCTTCCAAATAACTTGGCATAGACAAGTGAGTACTTCCAGCATTGTAACTGTTTGTTGAAACATCTCAGTTGGTATTCTGTCAATTCGTGGAGCCTTGTTTTTCGACAATGCCTTCAGTGCGCTTGGACTTCTTTCAGTATCATCAATTCCTGACCATGTGCTACCTCTTGAAATGGTTGAATGTCAACCAGTTCTTTTTGATATAGTGACTCTGTGTATCCATTCATCTTCTTTTGATTCTTCCTGGGTCATTTAATATTTTCCCTGTAGAATCCTTCACTATTGCAACTCAAGGCTTGAATTTTTTCTTCAGTTCTTTCAGCTTGAGAATTGAGAGTGTGCTTTTCACTTTTTTTTTTTCCAACTCCAGGTCTTTGCATGTGTCATTATAATACTTTACTTTGTCTTCTTGAGCTATCCTTTGAACTTTTCTGTTCAGCCCTTCGATATCATTTCTTCCATTTGCTTTAGCTACTTGACTTTCAAGAACAAGTTTCAGAGCCTCTTTAGACATCCATTTTGGTCTTTTCTTTCTTTCCTGTCTTTTTAATGACCTCTTGCTTTCTTCATGTATGCTGTCCTTGATGTCATTGCACAACTTGTCTAGTCTTTGGTCATTAGGGTTCAAAGAATAAAATCTATTCTTGAGATGGCCTCTAAATTCAGGTGGAATATACTCAAGATTGTACTTTGGCTCTTGTGGACTTGTTCTAATTTTCTTCAGTTTCAACTTGAACCTGCATATGAACAATCGAGGGTCTGTTCTGCAGTCATCCCAGGGCTTGTTCTGACTAATGATATTGAGCTTTTCCATTGTCTCTTTTTGCACAGGTGAAGTCGATTTGATTCTTGTGTATTCCATCTGGTGAGGTCCATGTGCATAGTCCCCGTTTATGTTGTTGAAAAAAGATATTTGCAGTGAAGAAGTCACTGGTCTCGCAAAATTCTATCATGTGATCTCAGGGATCTTTTCTGTCACCAAGGCTGTATTTTCCAACCACTTATCCTTCTTCTTTTTTCCAACTTTCACATTCCAATTACCAGTAACTATCAATGCATAGTGATTTCATGTTCAATCAATTTCAGACTGAAGAAGTTGGTAAAAATCTTATTTCTTCTTCTTTGGCCTTAGTGGTTAGTGCATAAATTTGAATAATATTCATATTAACTGGTCCTATCAGTGACAGCATTGTACCTTAGGGTGGATGTTGAAATGTTCTTTTCAGGATGAATGAAACACTATTCCTCTTTAAGTTGTCATTTCTGGCATAGTGGATCACATGACTGCTGATTCAAAATGGCCAATAGCAGTCAATTTCAGCTCACTAATGCCTAGTATATCCACGTTTATGTGTTTCATTTAATTTTTGATGATTTCCAATTTTCCTAAATTCATAGTTTGTACATTCCATGTTCTGATTATTAATGAATGTTTGCAGCTGTTTCTTCTCATTTTGAGTCGTGCCACATCAGCAAATGAAGGTCCTGAAAGCTTGACTCCATCCACATCATTAAGGATGACTCTACTTTGAGGAAATGTCTCATTTGGTTTTAGAAGGTGGAAGGTCCTAAGTCCAGGGGTCAGGCGTCAACCTGGAGGCTTCTCCTAACTCACGTAGTTACAGGGGCTGATAAACTCAAGAGTGGCAGGCCAGGTGGCTGGCTACTGTCTTACTGGCTACAGAGCATGACAAACCCCAAGATGAGCAGTTAAGCTTCCAGCTGAAGCCCCAAGAACCAGAGTTCAGATGATGATGAGCCAGACACAGGATACAGAGTATGAGCTGGGACATCCATTTATGTACTGGAAGCAGACCACACCCCCAAGGAAAGTCTGTTTCTACTGACTGGCTACTCATAGCAGGTCTCATCATAAAGTTGATTACATTGTTATCCAATCTCATCATGGATGTGATTACATCATTACCATCATTACATAACTGCCAGACTACATCATAACTGCCAAACCACTGAGAATCATGGCCCAACCAAGCTGACACACAACCCCAACCATCACAACATTTTATCCAGAAATTTTGTTTCCAATGGTCAGGTTAGTAAAAACACTTAGTCTATCATACTGCAAGAAAAAGAAGTTATTCAAAGTCTGTGTGTGTGTTTTTCTGGTTAAAAACTGAGAAAATGGAAGATTTTATTGAGCATTTACTGTGCTCTGAGCACTAGGGGTACAACTATTAGTAAGCAAAACAGATGTGACCTTTGCCCAGAGAGATTCACTAACTTAAAGGCTAGTCCAATAAGAAAAACAGATCAAATAATCAAACAAAAAATTGTCAATTTCTTTCTCCCCTTCCACTAGTCATTCTGATAAAGCTTGAGTATTACTCTTAGTGTTATGTTTACTCTTTTTCTTATCCTCCTATCACAAAAAGATTCTATACATTTTCACGACTTGAAGCGAATAATAGTCTGTGTTTCATCTGCCAGGTATGATCTGCCTTACTCCCTTTCCTAAAGAGGCTAAAATGAGCTTCAAGGGGACTCTAGAAAAGTCAAAGTCCAGGAAATAAACAGTCTTTTGGCAGAGGGTATCAAGTCAAGGAAAGAAACACCCTTGTTTTCATGATTTGATATCGGGCTGAAGTTCAGATTGTATGCACTGTACCATGCTACTGGTCATTCATGGTTGGTGTTGGTTCTGATTTTTTGAGGGTTTGTTCTGATTGGTAGGTACTTGTGCTGCACTAGCTGTAGAGTGTTTTCAATATTACCCCTGACTAAATCTAAGAGTTAAATCCTTTTTAGGGCCATCCTATACCACACCAGCCCAATATAAGCAGTAGGGAACACACTCTATTCTCCCTCATATAAGTGTGGAACCTGCAGAATATGTCAAAATTTGATGTGTACATTGATCATTGCTTCCTGCCACCCCGATTTGGTAAAGAATGAGATTCATCTGCAGACATGAAACAGGCGATGCTTGAGACCAGTGGACCTGCAGCTGCCCATCTACTTGCTGCAGGAAATAGGGCAAAAAAGACTGTTTCAGTGTTTCCTTATGTAAAAACCCAGTTTACCTTTGGACTTCCTGATTTCACTTAGATTTAGTGCTAGTCTTGTTTTCTCTGCCTTAATTGTTTTCAGGGGACCGACCCTATTTTCCTGAGCCACTCATCTGCAGGAAACTTTTGCTTAACTGCTCTGCACTCCTGGATCTTCATGAGACGATTCCTTAAACATTGCTCTCTCCATCTCATAGAGTCAAAAGGATGCAGTGCAAGTCGCTTGGTTCTGAACTTTTGGACTCAGTTCTTTGAAATGAGGTGTTTGCCTTGTTTCCCAGTGTTGTTTTAATTCCATGCTTTTAATCAGACAATCTTTGTTCACTCTGCTCCAGATTTAACTTCTCTATTTATTTATTGGTTTATATACCAAGGAGTGAAGTAAAAAGTCTAAGTTAAGAGCATGTCTACTTCCAAATTCAAATAGTCAGATGTTTTAGAAGAATGCTTATCTTTCAGATTCTAGTCCACTGCTCTATGTACTATATCAGTGGGATATTGTTACATTTATCTAAACTTCTCAAAGTTCTAGCTATTTAATGAGTATGAAAAACAAAAGGGCACATTAAAAAAAAAAAGTTTCCTAACTCATGAAAAGGTTTACACACAAAAAGAAACAATCTTTGATGGTTATGAGGGGTCGGGATGGAAAAGCACTAAATAGACAATAGATAAGTGGTAACTTTGGTGAAGGGTAAGAAAGTACACAATACTGGGGGAGCCAGCACAACTTGTACAAGGCAAGGTCATGAAAGCTCCATAGACACATCCAAACTCCCTGAGGGACCGAATTGCTGGGATGGAGGCAATGGGGACCATCGTCTTGGGGAACATCTAGCTCAATTGGCATAACATAGTTTATAAAAAAAAAAAATGTTCTACATTTTACTTGGGTGAGTAGTGTCTGGGCCCTTAAAAGTCTGTGAGTGGCCATCTAAGATACTCCACTGGTCTCCCCTTCAGGAGCAAGGGATAATGAAGAAAATTAAAGACACAAGGGAAAGATTAGTCTAAAGGACTAATGGACCACAACTACCATGGCCTCCACCAGTCTGAGTCCAGTAAACTAGATGGTGCCTGTCTACCACCACTGACTGCTCTGACAGGGATCACAATAGAGGGTCCCAGACAGAGCTGGAGAACAATGTAGAACAAAATTCTGACTCATACACAGAAAAAAAAGACCAGGCTTACTGGCCTGACAAAGACTGGAGAAATCCTGAGTATGCTCCCCACCCCATACCCTTTTAGCTCAGTAATGAAGTCACTCCTGAGGTTTACCCTTCAGCCAAAGATTAGACAGGCCCATAAAACAAACTGAGTCTAAAGGTGTACATCAACCTGGGCAAGGACTAGAAGGCAGGAGGGGACAGGAAAACTGTAATAGGAAACCCAAGGTCAAGAAAGGAGAGTGTTGACATGTCCAACCAATGTCATAAAACAATGTGTGTACTAACTGTTTAATGAGAAGCTAGTTCTGTAAACCTTCATCTAAAGTACAGTTAAAAAAAAAGTGGAATATCTCTACAGCTCTACTGTCCTATATATATGTATGTATATACAGGACTGTAGCCATATTCTACTATATATATACTAAAAATAGAATTTTAATTAAAAATTTTCTCAAAAGAAAAAAAATCGTTTCCTAGAAAACAGTGTTCTGACAAAGTCAGGCTTGTGTGCTTTAGCTTATATCTGTTTAGGTTTTTAAATTGTCATTGAGCATATTTAAGTTGATTGTACAAGCAAGAAATCCAATTTTAGCATTGAGGGCTGCAATTTTTTATCATAATTATTTATTTAACAGATGTTATCTCTCATAGCTGGCTATGCACTTCCAGTGATATGATTTTTTTTTATCTTTAGATAGTTCAGGAATGCTTTATATTTTCAAGGTATAAAAACTAATTTATAGTGAGTAAAAACAATCTGTTAAGAATGATGTATGACAAAACACTTTGAAGGAGGTGGGGACGGACATGTAATATGCTGTCAACACAGAATGTACCAGCGAAGTTTTCTGATATAATCCCGTACCTAAATCAAAGCTTCCCATCCATACCATCTTGGTGTGTAGCTACTAACCAAATAAAAAATTGACTACATTTCTACTCTTATGAGGCAGCAAATTTTAGAGTATTCTCTTACACATTGAGTAAAAATGTACCTCCTGTAACTATTACACTAATTAGCTAACTTCATTTATTCCATTATAAAATTTATCAAGGGCTGTATTAGTTCCCTGAGCCCTGGTAGTGCAGTGGTTAAGAGCTACAGCTGTTAACTAAAAGGTTGGCAGTTCGAATCCACCAACTGCTCCTTGGAAACCCTATGGGGCAGTTCTACTCTGTACTATAGGTTGCTATGACTTAGAATCAATTTGACGGCAAAAGGTTTACGGGTATTATTTTCTTAAGGCTGCTGTAACAAAGTACCACAAAGTGGGTGGCTTATAAGAACAGAAATTTATTGTCTTACAGTTCTGGAGGCTAGGAGTATGAATTCAGGACATTAGCAGGGTTGTGCTCTCTTCAAAAGCTCTAAGGAAGAACCTTCCTTGTCTCTTCCAGCTTTTAGTAGCCCCAGGCATTCATTCCTTGGCTAGTAGGTATACCTTCACATGGCATCCTTTGCCTGTCTGTTTCTCTGTGTCTCTTCTCCTCTTTCATAAAGACACAACTCCGACTGCATAGCATCTTCAAAGAATCTCTCTCCATACATTCACAGGTATTAGGGGTTAGGACTTCACCATGTTCTTTTTGTGGGACACAACTCAATACATGATAAGCACCAACCATGTACTAGACTGTATGTTCAGAGGTATACGGATACAAAAATGAACAAGACACAGCGCCTCTTCTGGAACATCTCACAGACTAGATGAGAAGACAGACATGTCAACAAATAATTACAATAGAGGAAGAAGTGCTAATAAAGCTACTTACAACAGCATTCTGTGAGTAGAATTCTGTGAGCTGTTCATCATGTGATATGGTTTCAAGACCCTTTATCATCATAATGAAAGACTCTGAGTAGAAGTTGAAGAGATCTTACAAATTGCCTTCTTATATGAGGAGGCCGTTCTGAGGCATTCAGTTATGGTAAGGATGGCAATAATTAGGTCTTAGCTACAAGTTGGTTTTAGAAAGAAATAAGTAGTAAAGATGCAATCAGCTGGATTATTCATGCACAGATACGAATATGTGTATGAATGTATATTTGGAATTTGTAAATGCTAATGAATCCATTGGTTCTCGGTAATAATATCAATGTTTGTCTATTTAATAGAAAATATTTCTGTATTTTAACTTCTATTAATATTAAGTAATTCTTTACCCGCACTTAGTGTTTCAGGACTTTCAAAATGCTTCCAGTTATACTGATTCCTTTTAATTCTAGTTACTTCTGTTTATGTTTTGATCTGTAGTTTCCAGTTTAGACGTTCACAAGGGTTTATATTGTCTGCTTTGTTAAATGGGTCTGGAATAATAGTATACTTTCCATTATTCCTTTCATTTTAAGTAGGTGAAGGTGACTTAGTATTTGGAACCTGAATTTAGTCTGGCTTTTAGGATGCTACTTGATTTATGGTTTGGAGTGCCTTATCCTAGAAACAAAAGAAACAAAGTAAGGGCTTCTAAATCATTCAGGTGATTCTCTTTTCACAGAGAGATTTGCTTTGTACAATGTTCTTAACTTGGGCTTTTTATTAATATTTGAAATTTTATATGAAATCTTGCATCTGTGTGTATATTATGTGCATGTTTCTGTGAAGGGAGTCCAGAAGATTGACCAGGTACTGCAGAGAGGCTGTGTACTTGCAAAAGTTTCCAAATTCCTGCAGTACATCCTCCATGCTAAAAATCTACACAACCATATCAAACAATCAAATGGCAGTGTCCCCAAAGCCGTGACCATGCTTTACTCCTGATATCCTAAAGCCCTATTGTCCTTGCCGTGAGCAGCATTATGTGTTATTTTAATGGTGGATTTTCCCAGAGCAGACTGAGTCATAAAGAACATGTTTGGGCATCACTCTATGATTTCAAAATAGTTTCCAAATATCTCTTAATTCTTAAAATTTTTGAAAAAATACCCCCATTTTAGAGAAGAAAAAATGGAGGTCCAGATATACACAGCTCACAACTAGCAGAACACGGACTCAATGCAGCTCTTCTGATCTAAATCAAATGCTCTATTCCACATCAAATACTTACCAGAATTTTCCTTTTACTCAGAGAGAGGGCGTTTCTGCTTCAGACTCGTTTTGGCTTTCTCACTATTCCTGTGAACCCAAGAAAACCATTGAGCTGCTCTGGGCCTGGGTTTTTGAACATGTAAAATGAGGTAATAAACCTAACCCACACTGAGGTACCTCCCAACTCCCACATTCCATGCATCTCTGTCAAAGTTGGCCTAAAGCTCCTTCTCAGGAGAGCAGGTTTATTCATTACATCTGCGCGCC